>NC_089250.1:218573227-219277602 GCF_963930625.1 Muntiacus reevesi | reverse complement strand
AGCCCCCAAGAGGTTTCCCAGTGGAGCCAGGGAATCAGTGCAGAGAGTCAGGGCACATCTAGAAAGAAGCTTCTGTTTTGCTCTGTGCTGTGTTTGTAATTGTCTATCTGGAGTTTCACAGAGAAAATCGAGCTATCTCTTTAAAAGCAAATACACTTCAACTTGCCTAGTGGGGAAGCTATAGCTGTTCCAGGGTTTCCTTTCTGAACAAGAAAATAAAAGGTGTCAGCACTAAACCTCCCCTTGAAAATGAGGTTATCAAAGAAAAAACTCACCATAAAGAAAAAAAAAAAATTTGGGAGTTTTATTTTCAAGATGCAAAAACTGGCAGAAAACAATGGTACTCATCACAAACACTTTGTAATGTTCACCAAAGATATATTGGGGAAGGAATATAAAGATTTCAAATATCCCCCATGCAATGTTTGCCTTTAAAAATAAATCTAGAGAGCAAAAATATATTTGAAACATTTTAACAATGGACAGGTTTTTCTATCAGTTTAATAAAACTTAAGCCTTAAAAACAGAGGCTGATATGAGAAACCGTACATAGTTCCCCAACATACTAGACTATGTGCCGTATGAAAAAAAAGTAGAGGTTTTATTACTGGTAGTTAAACTGGTTCAAGTATATAGAAAGTTACTGAGGTCAGACTATTCATGTGACCAGTTCTTGGATTTAAGACCACCTGACCATTTGTCATTTCTATAAAGGCTAGGGGGAAAAAAAAAGAAGGGCAGGGAAAATATACCTCAGCCCAGGAACCCCTGGAGGGCAGGCAACCCCCGCGTCAGTGGTCCTGGGTCCAGAACTCTCTAAATGAGCAGCTGGAAATCGTAAAGGTCCCGCCGTGTCAGTTAAGCCTGTTCCCTTTGAAACCCAGGGTGGACGCCAAGTGACAGGAAGATGTAAGCGCTGCTGACCCTGCACTTGACCCTTCCACAGTACGGACCGTGCAAGTCTGAGGGAACTTACCTGACTTAACTCTTGCTGGGCGTTTCTGCAGAGCGAAGCCCTTGACCCTGTGGAGAGCACGGAGACTCAGCTTCCCCTGCAGACCTTGCAACTTTGCCCAGACTCAATGTCAGTGCAGGAAGACTTGCCCCAGGCAAGAGCACAGACCAAGGTTACAGAGTTATTCGGTGCGAGCATTTGGGGGTTTGCAGGGACTTGCAATCTGGTTTTATAAATGGGGAGGGCACGGGAAGAAAAGGACACAGGATAGCTCTGACTACCCCTGTCGAGAAAGGAAGCCTTTCTGAGCTTAGCCTCGTTACTGTTTCAGCATCCTTGTCCGGAGTGCACCTTTGCTGTTGTGCATCAATTCTGTCTCTTGTGCAGGTATTTCCCCCAAGATCTACCGAGAGAGCCGTGTGGTGGGGCGGAGGTAGACTCCTCTCCAGTGGAGGAAGTCGCACCCCTTCCTATCAAATACACTGAGACGATCCCACTTCTCGCATTAAATAGGACGGAGATACAGCGGCATGTGAGTTGCAGCTGACAAGTGGCAGGATATTATCCTTTGTAGATATTTAATTTTATATTCACGGATTTCGACTCTGTCATTTTCTTACCATACTTGAGAGCCAATAATATTTTTCACAGGTCTCTGATGTTCCTGGAGATCCCTGACAAGTTTCTGTCTATGGTACGGGCAAACCAGTCCCATTCCCTGGCACCAAAAGACACACAGAAGAGAAGGGCTGGAGATTTCAGGAAAACAAGGAAACATCTGGAGGAGAAATGTCTTAATTCTGGACCAAAACAAACACACTCAAATCCTCCCATCTCTTCTTGTGGTCTTGTCTTGTGCTCGGCCGTGTGCGACTCTTTCTGACCCTGTGGACTACAGCCCACCAAGCTCCTCTGTCCATGGGACTTTTCAGGCAAGAATACTGGAGTTGTCATTTCCTCCTCCGAGGCATTTTCCCAACCCAGGGATTGAACCTGCATGTCCTAGGTCTCCTACATTGCAGGTGGAGTCTTCACCCAATATATCTTTCTTTTGCATAGACAGTCAAGAAAAGATTTTGAAAAATAGACTAGACACTGCCTCTGTGCCAAGTGAAAGCCTGGGAAGCTATCTACATAGAGATTTTTCCTTGTGAAGGGTGAGAGTTCACACTGAAGGGCCCTCTCGGTTGGCTTCAGGTGCATGGCCTTGCTAGAATGCAGCCCTTAAAAGCGACACAAACAGTGCACACAGTTCTTAAAAGCCACACCATACATGGTAAGCTGTAATTTACAAATCTGAACCAAGACAGAAGGGGAGCGGGGTAAACACCGAGTGTACTTCATTTACATACTCTCTGGGCGGGGCACTGTGATGGCTATTTCATTGACGCCAAGCAAAGGGTGTGTTTTATATATAGCTAACATAGTGTCTCTAATATCAGTATTTTATTTGCCATTGCATTATAATAAAAATGCTTTCTTCAATGTGTATTTAATGTATTTCCTATTTTGTCATTTTACACTTTGAGTGTTTAACAAAAAGAACTCTTTATCTGACCTGTGCTACCCCATTCATTTTTTTCCTGGCTCTTCTGCGGCCCACTGGCCACCGCTCGGACTGTTCTGAGAAGCGGGGGACTCTATTCATTCTGTCAGGTCACGGACAGATAGACAAAAACAAAAACAGAGTCTTCACATGAGTCCTGCACAGAAATGACTACTGGGCGTAATTAACCGCGATGTGCACCGCTGTGGACGTTTAGAGACAATCCTCCCAACTGTCTGTTCTCCCCAACAAGCCCTGTTCACTCAAGTGTGTTCAGGTACTCAGTTACATTCAACACAGACTAATTCACTTATCCTCAACAAGTGGGCTATTGATTTTTGCCTGCTTTCAGAACAGCCTGAGGCCTTCTGAACACAATAGTGTCCCCTATTTAAAAAAAAAAAAAAATCCTGCAATTCCAGGGGAAATGCCCTTTCACTCCTCATAATCAGGTTTGCCTCACATTTGTCTGGACCTGTTCCTATATTCAACTTGGAGCTGCTAATTTCCACAATTCTTTTTGCGCCCTGTTCCGTCAGACTCTGGCATATTCCTCGCCTTTAAAAGCTGAGAGGTCAATGGGATGTGCTTTCATTCAGTAGGGGTTTATCTGAACAAAACTTCCCTGGCATGCCAGGAACAAGGTATCATGCACTCTATTTTCTTCCTCTCTCTTTTTTTTTTGGTAATCAACTTGTGAAAACCAAGTAGCCTCACATTCAAGTTTTCCCAAAGGCAAAAAGAGCAAGTCTAAGCAGCCATCTGGTTTGTACTTCTGTATTTATGGCAAACACCATCCTTTACACAGAAGTAAAGATTTAAAAAATAATTGATGAAAAACACAACATTTAAAATATACTAATCTCTTTAAATGAAAGCACTAAATACTTTTAAAAAGGAGATTATAAGCAAAGTCAATTTGTGTTGAAAAGAATGATTTGATTTACATTAATTATATTACGTTTTAATGACACTCCAGTGGTAAATCTTGACTTCCTTAAAGAAACCATGATCGGCTGTGGACTATTCTGGGGATAGCCATAAATTCTAGGTGTAAGGTGAACAAAAGTCCTTATCTGGGGGAAGTGTCTGCGTGCTCAGTCATGTCTGACTCTTTGTGACCTTTTGGACTGTAGTCCACCAGGATCACCTATCCCTGATATTCTCTAGGCAAGAAGGTTTGCCATTTCCTTCTGTAGGGGTTCTTCCTGACCTAGGGATCAAACCCATGTCTCCTGTAGAGCAGGCAGATTCTTTACCCTCTGAGCCATGGGGAAGCCCTAACTGGGAAAGGGGAGTGATAAACACCCCTTCTTAACAAACTCTGTCTCCTAACTGGGATGTATTTGGGCAAGAGGCATTTGCATAGCTGCTGTGCAAAGAAATAAAGTTGCCCATCCATTTTAGATGCTGAGTCTATTAGAAACATGCTCATTTCAGTTTCTCTCCTTACTCAGAAGCATCTGAACTTGCATGTTAGTTAGGGGGTCAAATATGGCCACTGGGGGAAAAGAAAGAAATATACACACACAACCACTCCAGCGGAAAGAGGGTTCAGTTTACCCAGGGAGAGCCTCAACCCTGCTTCATCCCGCTGCGCTGATGCAGAGCAGAGATAGCTGGGCATCTGCGTGAGCCTTGTGAGCCCAGGACAGAGCTTCCGAGCACAGAGCCCTGCCTGCCAGTGCAGAGCCACCAGAAGGGGATTCCTGGGCGTGCGGACTGTCTAAAAAATGAAACTTCATGTGTTTGGCCCTTAATGAGGTTGCTCTGGAAAGGACCGTGCACCTGTGATTCTGGGACGCCAGGCACATTTCTGAGTCCCCAGGGAGCACAGTGGTAAACGAAAACTGGCTATCCTTTATATAAGGGCTAAAGGAAAGGAAAAAAATGCAGGGGGCTGGCCAGAGTGGCCTTGTCTCCCGTTGGCTGAGAATGAAGAAGAAAGGGCTCCCCTGACAAGAGTCCTGCTTTGCATTGTGCACCTGGAGTTTTGTTTTGTTTAGAGCTAAGGAGTCAGATCTCCAAGTGTTGATTACTCACAGCGTGCCTGAGCGTGACACAGCTTAAGGGAGCTGGGGGAGGCGGGCCACCGGAGAGACAAGACTAACATTAAAACAATAATGACGTATAGGGCATCACCGGGTGGCAAGCTTAGGGGACAGGGACACCAGGCATTCCCAGACTGTCACAGTTAAGACCTAGTGAAATTTGAAAGAAAAAAGTGAAACAGGCAGGCTGATGTGGACTCGTCAACTTTTTATTTCACCACACTGGGGACTTTAAAAAGAAAGCAAAATCAGAGAACAAGAAAAAAAACAAAAAATGCAGGCAGGCAATAGGAGCTCTCATATTCTGTCATGCAGCTTCCCTCAAAGCTCAGCTGGTAAAGAATCCGCCTGCGATACAGGAGACTCTGGTTCAATTCCTGGGTCAGGAAGATGCCCTGAAGAAGTGATAGACTACCCTCTCCAGTATTCTTGGGTTTCCCTAGTGGCTCAGCTGGTAAAGAATCCACCTGCAATGCGGGAGGCCAGGGTTCAGTCCCTGGGTTGTGAAGATCCCCTGGAGATGGGAAAGGCTACCCACTCCAGGATTCTGGCCTGGAGAATTCCATGGACTGCACAGTCCAAGAGGTCACAAAGAGTCAGACACGACTGAGTGACTATCACTTTCACTATTCTGTCATCTTTATTAAAAAACATTTAAGTTCCAAAGTTGACAACAGCTTAAAATAAATAGATACAATGTGTTTAAGGAGAAGCTCACCACTTTGTGTCTATGCTCTCCATTTGTAAACAGTCTGGTGAGAAGTGAACAATGGGCCTCTGGTATCTGACAGAGGATGACTCTCCTCCTCTCACCAGGTGCCAGGTCTCGGCACCATCCTGGCACTCATGGGCTCCCTGACACTGGCTGAATAAAAGAGGTGACCAGGTGGTGTGGTGGTGAAGAGCCTGCCTGTCAGTGCAGGAGACACGGGTTTGATCCCTGGGAGGGGGAGATCCCCTGGGGTAGGGCATGGCAACCCACTCCAGTATTCTCGCCTGGAGAATCCCATGGACGGAGAGAAGCCTGGCAGGTTGCAGTCCAGGGTGCAGGGTTGGGGGAGCAGGGGAGAGGGTCACAAAGAGTCGAACATGACTAAACACACACACACACACACACACATTTACAAATGAACATCTGCCGAGGAGAGTGACGCCCAGGGTGCTGGGAAGCAGAGGATGGGATGGCAGACCAAGATAGGCCTTGGTCTGGGGGAGGAAATGAGGACGTGCACCCCAGGGGTTACAGTGTATAGCGGACGCCTTTGAGGGCCACCCAAAGACGGACGCACCTGCACGTCCTTTAATGTTCCCCAAAGGAGGTTCCAGCTAACCCGCCGAGATCCAAGTGGATGGACAGCAGTTGCCTGTCCTCATCCCAAGCCCACTGGGTCCAACCAGACAAGCAACAAAGTCGTATTAGAGCAAAGAATGGCTCCTGACCTTTGTTACAGAATAAGGCGGTTACTATGGTCCAGGGTGACTAAGGTCACTGGCTTAGGGGCCACTGCAAATGCGGGTTTGTAGCAGGACTGAGACGGGGTTCAGCCTCGGAGTCAGAGAGTGGGGGCAGGGGAGGGTCAGTGGCAGGGGAACGGGATCAGCAGGACAGTGGAGTCCTTCTGGCTAAATGACCTAAACGGATTCTTGCTGAAGGCAGATCAGGGTGCTCGGATGCTACCCAGGGCACAGGAGGCGATGAGGAAGATACTGGCATGCTGAGGGTGGGAGATTCTCACCAGACCACTTGACAGGACTCCTGCAGCAGGCCGTGCAAAAGAGGACACAGACGTCTGAAAGCTGAGGGCTGCCTGGTAAGAGGGTTCACAGCAGGCTGACGAAAGGCTGCTCAAGGAAAGACGCTCTGTCGTGGGACACATCAACTCCATTTCAGGGCAAAAAGTATTGGGACTGGCAGATATGCAGTGTTGATACTATGTATAAAACAGACAACCAATGAGAACCTACTGCATAGCTCAGGGGACCTTCCTTAATTGCTCTCGGATGACCCAGTCGGAAAGGAAATCCAAAAAAAAGAGAGGGTATAGGCAAACATGCAGCTGATTCACTTTGCGGTACAGCATTATAGAGCAATTGCATGCTCATAAAAAGTGACTAAAAAATCATCAAACAAAGTATAACAAACCAGACAGCAGTGATGCGTGTCCCTGATCAAGCCTCAACTTTCTCACCTGTGAAATGGATAAGGACAGTTTCTACCCCCAGGTGGCCTGAATGAGAATCCTACAGCACAAGCCATGTAAACCACTTTCTGGGGTGCCCAGTGTGAAACCATCATTCAAGAAAGACGAAGATTATTATCATTGTGACTGTCATGATGAGAACGGAACGGCTGCTTGGGAAAAGATACGGCTGCTTGAGAACTCATTCTGTCTTTTGAGTGCAGAGGGGTGATGCTATGAGCACGCTGCCTCTCATTGTCAAACCAATAAAATCTATCCGGAATAGAACAAGACGATAAAATGTGAATGGAAACATGCTAGAGGAACAAGTGGCTCCCACAGTCCTCCACGCTCCGACAAAAGAGGGATTCTGTTCCTGTGATTAGTTCAAAACAGTGTATTAAGCCCAGAGGAATCATTTTTAAAGTAAGACTCTAATTTTAAGAACCTGAGGAAAGGCTGCATTTTAATAGGATATTTCATTGTACCCCACATACAAAACTATTGTTTGCCTGACTATAATTTATTGTTAGACAGACACGGCGCTATTAACTGTGGCAAAATGAAACACGGGATGATTCCACTAATAAAACAATCGGCTCACAAGGCAAAGTACAGCTCGGCTGTTTAAACAGAGCAGAATACCCCTGAGTGCAGATCTACATAGTCTAATATTCCCAGTTGGAATTTCACCTTTCTCTGCTCTTTCGCGGAGAAAAATCATTGAAATAGTCTGGTAACAATACCGCTCCTGTCTCCTTAACTTAATCCTTTGTTCCTCCCAAAGAAAAGACTGCTGCTGATTATGAATATTCCGTGCTACAATTTCCATCAATTAATACACTACCGTGTTCTTAGTACGGTATTAATAGCTTCTTGATTTACATTAGAGAGTATATATTTTACACCATGGGTGAAGCTCTTTTCTAACGGCTTCAACAGAAAGTGCTTATATAAAAAGAACTTACAATTTGGAAAATGGAGGTGGGAGGGTATGGATAATTGCTGGGAAAGAATATATTCTACTCTCCTTCCGGTTTTTTTTTTTTACCTCCTCTCTGCTGGGGAATTCCTGTCCCCTAGTCAAGGGGGGGCAGGACAGGTCTCCCCCGAACCACCTCTGTCCTTCGACCTTCCATCTGGGAAGAGACATTTGGAGCTGAGCTGGTGTTTCTCAGTGGGTCTGCCGCCAACTGTCTACGGAATGCAGAGTCTGCAGTTCGCCTTGCACAAAAAACCAGAACAAGCAGAGAGGAGCCCAGCCCTCTTCCAGGTGACTAAAAAGAGGCAGGTGGTAGTGAAGAAGAAAGGGACAGTGGAGATGAAGGGAGAGACGGCAGCCTGGGGAGAGGCCCAGCCCGCCCTGCAGGGGGCGAGCGGGGTGTCGCTTACACGCCCGGAGCCCTAGCCACCTCGCCTGGAAGACCACGCGTCCACGTCCAGCACTGAGGGTCGTGTGTGTGCACCGTGCTTCCCAGGGAGGCGGAAGAGTGGAGGAGGCTCTGGAAGGAAGGGAGGTGTCCTGCCCGCCCCCCAGGTACGTCCAGAGCCACAGACGCCCTGCAGGACTGAGATGGCTGCAGGGTCAGCACACAGGCTGCCCCCAGGCATCTCCGCAGAGACTCCCGAACCCAAGTCACCCCCATGGGGACCTTCCAGGCTGCTCCACACCTCTGGCTCCGAGAACAGACACACTCCAAGGGGCTGTGCAGAGGCGTCGACATCTAGAACCCGTTTGATGGCCTGTGCTCAGGGCTCCTGCTTTTCCCACCCTGTGGTCCTACTAGAATTTCCCCGTGGTTTTGACAATCACCAGGATTTATCCGTGGAACCGTACTCTGGTCTCAGTTCCCCACTGTGCAGTCTCAGGACTGATGCACCATAAAATGAGGAGGTGGGTTCCCAGGGGAAGTCACAAATGACATACCTCACCGCCCCGCACCCCGCTTCCATAGACACATGGTCCATGAAGAGTTAAAAAAAAAAAAGAGATGTGAACTGTTTGTCAATATTTAAAAGTGGAGATATTTCCTCCAAAAATCCTGAGTCCGTTTCTCTTTAAAAAAACTCTCCGCAACAAAAATCCGGAGTTGGGCAGCTGTTACTCTGACATTTGAGTCTCCACTTGGTCCACGTGTTCATTTGCGTGAACTTAGCGGGGATCCCACAGCATCTCTGAGTCCTAAAAATGCTAGAGTCCGGGCACTGTCACTTAGAGAGAGGTGTCTGTCCTTTTCCGAGATGGACCCACGCCCAGGACACGTCTGCCAGATGCTTCCTAAAGGCCCCCTCGCGTGCCCCAGGCTGCTCTGGGGAAGTTTCATCCTGGATAACCCTCCCTGGTCCTCTCATCTAAACCTGAGTTATCCGGGAGATGCGCTCCTGCCCGCCCAGCCCTTCAGGGGCTGCTCTGAGATGCAGGTGGTCGCTGCTGTTCAGTCATGAAGTCGGGTCTGACTCTGCGACCCTGTGGACTGCATGCTAGATCTCCCTGTCCTCTATTATCTCCCGAGGTTTGCTCAAATTCATGTCAGTTGAGTCAGTGATGCTATACAAGCATCTCATCCTCTGTCACCCTCTTCTCCTCCTGCCTTCAATCTTTTCCAACATCAGGCTCTTTTCCAAATGAGTTGGCTCATTGCATCAGGTGGCCAAAGTATTAGGGCTTCAGCATCAGTCCTTCCAATGAATATTCAGGGTTGATTTCTTTTAGGGTTGACTGGTTTGATCTCTTTGCAGTCCAAGGGTCTCTCAAGAGTCTTCCAGAGCACCACAGTTTGAAACCATCAATTGTTCAGTCTTCTTTATGGTCCAACTTTCACATTTGTACATGACTACTGGAAAAACCATAGCTTTGACTATATGGACCTTTGTCAGCAAAGTGATGTCTCTGCTTTTTAATATGCTGTCTAGGTTTGTCATAGCTTTCCTGCCAAGGAGAAAGTGCTGAGACGCAGGAGCCAATGGTGATTGACAGGGCTAGGCTTTGCTGTATTTCTCGTAAAACTGTGTCAGGAACGATTAAATGGCGAGGGCTAGAAAAGAGATGGATGGACCCCTCCTGAGGCCGTGTCTACACATGACCAGAGCCATTCACGAGGCCGGCTGAGTGAAAAACACCAGTCAGAGGGGCCTGGTGATTGAACTGACAGGCCGATTCCCCAGCCAGGGAAGGCAGCCTTGGGCTATGGCTGGGGGCAGGGCAGCTGGCCCTTTGGTGGTTTTTCTTTTTTTTCCCCTCCATTTAAAGCACTTTGCAGAGTCTCGAGCCTAGGGTAGAGATTCAGTTCAGTGTCTGTGGATTGATTAATTTAAAGCCCCTGAGAGATCCCGCAGGCTCACAGATAAAGCTGGACGAGCTGAGAATTTCCCTATCTTCCTCAAAAGGAAAACGTTCAAGAAGCAGCCCCTAACTGGATATGATTTACATTTCTGTCCTGATCTCAGAACGGGAGGAGCGGACGAGGGCCTCCGTCAGCAACCATGGGCGCCTGGTCCCGAACCGCTGCTGCGGGGTCCCGTTCTTGCCCGACACCTTCGAGACGTGGGCCGGCTGCTGTGGCCTCAGAACGTGATTCACTTATTTAGACCACAGGGTCAAATAAGTTCGGACCTTAATTGCCAACTCTACCTAACCAGCAGGCCAATAAAATGCCCCATGTCTCAGTCTCCCTGGTGAGAAACAGGGATTCCCGTGAGCTGCTGCCGTCAGGGGCCCGGCAC
Source organism: Muntiacus reevesi (assembly GCF_963930625.1). NCBI lineage: Eukaryota > Metazoa > Chordata > Mammalia > Artiodactyla > Cervidae > Muntiacus > Muntiacus reevesi. The sequence goes on along the minus strand of NC_089250.1, from coordinate 219,267,147 downwards.
AGTCTCAGAAGAGATGCTCGCCGAAAGGTGCCTCTCACTGTGCAGGGGGCCGTGAAGACGCCAGACGTGAGGTCCCTGAACCTGGAAGATAAAGCCCCAGGGGCTGCTCTAACTCAGAGGAAAGGACCCCCAGGCCCTTTCTGGACGTTCCATTATCAAGTGGACATTAATGCCTTTTGCATGTTAGTGGAGTAATGTGCCTCACTTAACCACTGTAATTTTGAAAGGATACATCCTTTCAAAACGTTTCCCTGCCAATGACCATAGAGCACCCCACTCTGGTGCTGTCTGCCGGGGAGGAAGTCTGGCTAAGGGGCCCACAGGTCTCCTAAGGCTCTCCTCCAGTGACTCTCTCACCCTAGAGAGAGATCTCTGGCTGTTTGCTAAATTGTATCAGAGCAAAATGAACCACAGTGCATAGAGAAGTTGGGGGGTGAGGGGTGACGGGTAGACCAGGATGTGAAGTTAATAACACCTTATAAATTCAATTTGCATTCCCCTCTTGATTTTAACCCAATCTACATGAGCTTTCCAAAACAGGCAGTCATTTGAAATCCTCCCATGTGACGGACAGTCTTAGACGTTTTAAAACACTGTCCCTTTGATAGACCATGCCGCACAATGTGGTTTTAACTGGTTCTAGAATATTCTGATGGTGAAATATTTTCTGTTTCTGGGCCAGAACTGGTCATTTCTTCTTGAGAATATGATGTTTGAAAATCAGTTCCTCCTATTATAGATTTCTCCCTCAGCTTGTAGAAAATCCATGATTCCCTAAACATTGGTCTTTGAAAGCACATTGACTAAAATCTTCATGCTTAATTCATGAAGCGCAGTCTGGAGATTAGTGGAGCTGGACACAGACCAGGAATACTTTATCATATTCTAATAAGCAGAGGCTGAAAATTGCATTTCTAAAGCTACAGTATTAAAGGGCACGCCGCAAAACATGACCCAAACATAACTCAGTAGTTTTACAGTGTCTGAAAAGGCTTTGATATGATAAAGTATGCTGACGAGGGGAATAAACACAACTAGAAATTTCTGAATTTCAAAAGGAGAAAATGTGTGTATGGGGGGGTGGGGGGTGGTGCTTGGCAAACATTCAGTATATTTGTGGAAAAATATATATTATAAACTCATATACTGTGATTCATAGTAAACCAGCATTGACTATTGAGTCATGGGACAGATTATCACAGCACCACAATTTAGGGGGTGTGGAAATTGTCAAAGAAAAAAATAAAGAAAGCTAGCCTAATGAGGTTAATTTAAAGGTTTCCAGAAAAACCTAAGTGATGCCTTTTCAACCTTCCTTAAAACAGGTCACCGGCACTGTCTCCAAAAGCGGAAGGCAAGGAGTATGGGGGACTGAAGGTGGAGCGGAAACGCTGCTCAGAATATGGTGCAGGATAAAAGCCATCCCCCAGATTATCTGCAAAACGATGGCCGTGTGTCAGAGCAAACACACAGCCCAGCTACATACATCAGAAGGGGCGGAAGCACCCGGGCAGTGCCCAGCACACAGCAGGGGCTGCTAAGTGTCCGCCTGATAGACTGATGGATGGATCCGTGGATGAGGGAGAAAGCGAGCAATGGAAAACAGGTCCTGCTCCTGCCGCGTGAGCCATGGGGACTGCTGGATCTACTCTACTGAGTGCTGGCTAAGCTGCTTTTCCGTTTACAGAGGCAGCCGCTGATTAAAATAAACGAAGCATTTGGTCGGGAACAGTTCTCACAAAGCCAGTAAGCAAGCCTGGAACCACTGGCGGTCAGAGATCTCTCTGCAGGAGCAGGTGGGAGTGAGGAGCAGTGATGGGGTGGGAAGGGGAAGGGGTGCTGGCCCCCAGTGGGTATGCCTTTAAACCGCGGAGCGTGGGTACCACCTATCGGGAAGGGGTCAGCGGGGAGATGCTTCCAAGAGTTGGCCGCCGGGGGGTGTCTGTGATCCCCGCCCCTCAAAGCCAGCTCTCAACACTGCTGAGATCAGAGTGGAAAGATCAGAGCAGCCCAAACCTGCTGATTTCAAGGATTTTCTTTTTATGGGTGTGCACGCACCACGAGTGCTTCACTCACTTCAGGGAGCGGAGTTTATCTTACTTCCTACCCATCCTGGGTCAGCCCCCCAGAATCTCCCTGCGGGTCTCTGACAACACGGCCCAGGCCTCCCCCACAAGCCCAGACTTCAGCAGACGTCAGCAGAGGAGCGGTCCTCTTTAGTTAGGGGGCTCCCCTCATCCTTCAGGTCCCCAGTGACCTCCTTGTTGGAGGCCACCTTGGCCCCCTCATGCACCCCAGCCAACTGGACTAGCTACTCCTGGAGCACCGCAGTCAGCGCCACCATCACCCTGGTGACACCTGAACAGTTACACACCTTCCCCCTCCTCCCCTGACACTCACTAAGGGCCAACAACTTGAGAGGTAGCCCACTGCCGCCCCAGGCCGAGCACTGGGCCTGCCAAGGTGGGACCTGAAAATATATTCATTGCCTGAAATGAATGGAGCAATGAAGGTGGTGATTTGATAATATACAATCCTAAAGGGAGACTGTGGACATCCTCTCTTTTGTGTTTCACTTACCCTTAGGGGGAAAAAAAGAAAAAAAAAATTAAGTCTAAGGTATTTAGCATGTATATATGCCAGATACAACGAAAATCCGACTCCTATAAAAATAAGCAGGAATAACAAAGAATGAAAAACGACCCAAATTTGCACCACTTAGTAATTTTCTCCTTTGAGTGTAAATTTTACCCCTTTGAACAGACAGTCTTTTTGGTCATGGTACCTGATGAACCATCCCAAAGCCGCTCTCAGCGTGTTCACACACAAGGGCATCCTCACTGGCTGGCCATCATAAGCACACTGTTAACCTGGGAGAGGTCGGTGCGGCCAGGAGGTGGAGACTGAGGACACACTGTCAGAAGACGTGGCCTCAGACACGGCCATCTGAAGCCACAAATGGACCTGCTGGGTGTGGAGACGTGCCACCATCACCACAGACACATGGCCCCAAACAGAACAGCAAGTCACGTGCGGCAAGTCACGTGCTGGAGGGGGACAGCAATCACGCAGCTGCCAGCTGAGGGTGGTCGGGGCGAGGTGGACTGAGACCACGAGAAGACTCTCAGAGGTGAGCCGGGGGACTGGGCTTTGGTTCCGGTTTCAAGGAGGGAGAGAGATCCATTCCCAGGTGCCGCTGTCCCTGTGACTTCCTTCGTCCTGTGACTGCCAGCCCTTTGCTGGGAGTACGCTGTCTGACTCTGCGTCTTGTATTAACACAGCCACAGTTGGCAAGGTGGCACACGCCCACCCACCGTTGGTGGCGGCTTTTGCAAGGTCTGTAATGGCTTCTCTTGGAACTGGCGCTGCAGCAGTGGCCCCATCTGTGCGCCTGCCTCCAGCCAGACGCACCTGCACCTTCTGACAGACCCCTCCCCTGAACCACGCTGGTCCCCTGGGCTGATTCCCTTTCCCCAGGGCCTTCGATGATAACCATGGGGTCCTGCAGAAAGGGAGTCATGGCTTTCCAGGGAGATCAGCCCGTCTTGCCCCCTTAATTATAATTCCTTACTTGTAATATGCATCAGCTAGTATTTAAATAAACAATGAGGGATTTCAAACAGAGAAACTGTGAAAATGAAACTGCTGTAATTTACATGCCACGGGCCGAGGCAGTGAACTACTCTGAAGGCCAAATAAATAAACACAAACTTAAGTGAGCGTCAGGTTGGGGGCAGTCTATGAATCTAAAGAGGCATGAAGGAACCAGGCATGGCCCACAGCAACTTATTAGTCTCCATGCTCCCGTGAAAGGCTTTAAATATAGAAAACAGAACTGCACCAGAAATACCAGGCCCTTCAGGAAGGGAGGTGGAGTGGCCATTGTTGATCAGACCAGAAATGATGAGTCATGGCCAGCTGAGGATGCAGATTCGGCATAGGGGTTTTGTACCAGAGCAGGGTGGACAGGGTGAGCTGTGTTTCAGCTGACATTAACAAGCCAGAAGACAACAAGACAGCCCTGGGTCCCTCCCCCGCCCGCGCTGTCAGGAGTCAGGTAACGAGGACGGAGGTCAGACCTTGCTCCGGCAGAGAGAGAAGCAGAAGCCCACCTGAGGACCTGCTCCTACAGTGCGGCTGAGAACAGGCGCTGAGGGAAATCTTGGGGCCTGACTGTGCAGTGCTGCGTGGGGTGACATGAGTGGATATGCACGTATATGCACATGGCTTCGCTTGGTCTATGGGGTTAAAAGGCCTCAAGAACGCCAGGAGATGACGCCGAGGACAGATTAAAGGATGGGGGTTAATAAGGCAGGGGAAAGAGTAGTTGAAAAGTGGCTTTATGAGGCCCTTGCCGAGGACTCTGTAAGCATTATCGCGTCTTGTCCTCAAACGCTCTTGCCCGTCTGGGAGAAGAGACTGAGGCAAACAGAGGTGTCCCTGATGACACACGCTGCAGAAGGTGACGGCGAGAGTCAGGTGCAAACTGAGGCCACTGGCCTCCCCTGCAGGTGCCAGAGGAAGGAGCCCACTGCTCACAGTGCAGACCCAGACGCACCACTGGGCCCGAGCAAACAGGCGCCGCCGGCTCTCCCTCTGGCCCGCTGTCTCTGCCTCACCGCCCCTCGCTCATTCTCTGTGTGTGTGCGTGTCTTTCCGCCGCGGCACACTCCTCTTTTTACAATGGACAGCCTTCCTCCGTGCACCATGGGAGGATGCTGCGAGGAGGCAGGGCCCCCGGCGCAGCCGTGTAGGCTAAAGGCGGGCAGCAGCCTTCCTCGCCAGCCACAGCAGAGAAGGCCCAGGAAGGACGCAGCGGGCCCTGGTTTTCTGGGTGCTCCGTCCAAAACCCAGCATGTCAGCCAGGAAGCAGGGATCGGGGCTGGGCAGACCTGGGTCAAGTGCCCATCCCCATGGGTGGGGGGTCACAGAGGTCCTTTTGAGATCAGCAATCCTATGTCTACCATAATGAGGGAGCCAGGGGCATCCCAAGGAAGACAGGGCACTGTGAGTGGTACGAGGGTGATGGGGAAAATGCTGGACACTCTTTGTTACAAAAACAGAAAAAAAATCAGGAAAAAGTCCTGTGATCCTTGAAAGAACAGTGCCGGGGAGAAAGGCAGGCTGAGAGGCAGCAAACGGCAGCATGGGGCCGTGTTGCCAGCGGTCTTAGCAGGAGTCTTGCGTGGGGCTTTCTAGAAGGCTCCCTGAAAGGCAGGAGGTTGGCCCATTCTACCATTTCTCTCCTTCAGGCTGCCTGGCCACTCTCAACTAGGGGATACCCTGAAGATGGAGACAGTGTTGCCAAGCGGAGAGGAGGGGCAGGGTCACTGAGGCCTTTGTGGGCTGGCCAGCCAACTGCAGGCAGCTCGCTCCTTGGCTAGCTCCTCTCCGATGTGAAACAATTTTGCCACCCTGGGTGTGTCCTTTTACCAGCAGCCAAGAGCAATTCCTGAGGTCCCCACCTGGGCACCAGTCCCCAGGGCCTGGGTCCCTACCTGGACCTCCCGTGACAGCAGGCCTGCCCTGCCTTCCTCATGCTTCAGCCACCAGACACCCTGAGGATCCAGGGGCCGGAGAAGCAAGCCCCGCTCCTCATCTAAATGCTCCCCTCCTTACCCCACGTGCGATCCACATGCACCCCCACCTCCTCGGGGCTATCATTAAACTCTGAGACACCCGAGAAGTGAGGGAGCCCAGCACCCTGAAGACCGAGGATGCTAATCTGAGACCCTGCCACTCCTCCCCAGATGCCAGCTGTGGGCAGAGTACACCTATTATCTGCTTGGCTGAGTCAGAATCGGACCTCTGCATGTCGATACAGTTGAAACAACACAGAACAAAGGTAACGCAGCTATTTTGCAGGAAGCTCCCTTGTTGACCAGACTGTGTGTGTGTGCATGCGCGTGTGTGTTTTAATGTGATCGTGAACTTTATTTTCTCATATATACAATCATATATTGTAATACGAAATGGATATTGACTGCAGCTGTGGTGAATATCCACATGTATTGACCTCAGAGGTAAATATTGACTCAGACAAAGGTAAAATCGATGCTTACCTTGAGGGATAATAAATCTGGATATCTATTGAAATAAGAAGTCAATAGGCACATTGTTACAAACACCCGTGGTTATAGTCACTTGAGCAAATGTGTACAGCGAGCGGTCAGCGGCTGTGTTGTAGCAATGAGAGGCAGTGGCGGAAGCTCGCGGAGGCCGCGCTGACTGTCCGCTTCTCCTTCACTTCTCTGTCTGTTCCGTTGCCAGCCAGCATGGGACTAGGTAAGTCACCCCACCCTACCCTGTCAAAGCAAGTAGCTCAGCCTCCCATTCCAGGAGGCAGTCACTGAACTAGGAGTCTGCATTGTGGCTCAGCTGGCAGAGAATCTGCCTGCAATGCAGGAGACCCAGGTTCCATCCCTGGGTCAGGAAGATCCCCTGGAGAAGGGAATGGCTATCCAGTCCAGTATTCTTGCCTAGAGAACTCCACACAGTCAGACATGCCTGAGTATGCATGCAAACACTGGTTATTGGGGGGGGGGGGATCTGATATGGGTATCCCCATTTTATAGCCCAATAAACGGAGGCTCAGAGAACTTGAGAAACTCATCTGACAGAGATAATAAAGGGGGATGCCCTAAATTCAAAACTGATTGATGCTGAACTTATTATCTTGCTAACACATCACTGTCTCCTGATGACTGTCAGAAAACTGGACTTGGGTGACAGAGAGGTCAGAGAAAGGTGAAAGCAGAGACCAGAGCGGGTGAGGAAGAATCTGTTTGGGGCAGAAAGGGACAGTAGCAACTTCTTTGCAAAAATGGACAGGAAGTTTTTGCGATGCCACTTGCTGTCACTGCTGTCAATCTCACCATCATCACATCTGAGCTCTGGTGAGTCGTGACTCTGGGCCAGCTACCGTGTTATAAGCATCACACAGACCTGATTTAGACACAGTCTCCCAACCCTGTGGGGTCCTGTAGTTGATGATCTGGTCACCTATCCAGTTTCCGTTCTCCGTCTCTCCCTCGATGGCTGAGCCCAGCCTTGGTCAGCCATCAGCCCCTCTCCTGTACAATAACACAGGGGTCTCCGCCCCCAGGCTTGGTGGGCTCAGAAGCTGCCCTGGTGACTGCTTGCATGCAGGCACGTGACACAGTTCTGGCCAGGGAGAGGTGAGCATAGGTCTGTTGATGGGATCTTGGAAAAGGTCTCCTTGTTCTGAGAGATCCACGTGGGGACAAGGTGCCTTTTCCCTCCACATTATGCTCCCTGGTTCCGGTGCTGGGAACTGCTATCGCCATCCTGAAAATGTGAGGGAGAGGACAACTGAGGAAGAGGCTGATGGACATGCAGAGACATGGAGCCAGATCAAAATATGCCACCTCGTCAGCCACCCCACTCTGGACTCCAGACTAGACTGGATAACAGACTTTCACAAACTGTGGCCACTGCGAGTTGAGCTCCCTGTCATATGCAGCCCAGACCATCTGAACCGGGACACATGGAGAGACCCAGGCTTTTTAGGAGTGTTGAGTGTTACCTGCAGCAACTAGAACTGTCTAACTCCACAGCCTGAGTTCTTGGAGGCTCCTCAGCAACCATCCTAGGCTACCTCTCCCATTCAAGGCTCACACCAAGGCCTGCTGGAAATCAGGTCCTGCAAATGAAATCAACTGGGACTGACAATGATCCCCTTTATCTGAACTTGCAACGCCTTACTCTAAGCATTGTGTAAGAGGCACCGTCCCAAGACCTATAACTTTCAGAGGCCTATGCTTTCAAAACTGTTTTAATGAACCACAAGACTCCAAAAGAACCTGATTAAGCTTCCTCAACACCTGATGTTACAACGTCTCACATGGCTTCCATTTGAGAAAACATGTCATGTGCTTCCGTTCTCCTTGCCCAACCTACTCTCCCTTCCCAGCTGGAACATCGGTCTTAAATTCCTCAATGAGCAGCAACAACGACAGACTGAAGGGTGCTTTCCTCCACTCTTCTCGACCACGGCCTCCCTCTTGGCTCTGCCTTCCACACCAATAAAGCACCGTGCTGCACCTCCTGGGGGAGTCCTGAACACACTCACTTCAATCAGGAATCCTCCACCGAGTGCCTGCTAGCTTTGTGCTAGCTGCGTCTCTCTCCGTAAGCACAGGAACTGCATTTCATTTATTTACAGAACCTTAGGACTGAACACAGTACCTGACAAGTGGGAGTGAGCACAGAATTTAGTGATAATTATAGATTTCAAGTAGGGTGGGAGGTGTCATCAACAGTGAAACCCTTTCAGAAAATTCCAATGAAAAGCAACTTGTAGGAAGACCCTTTTTCCCTAGAGTCTTCCGTCTTTTTTCACCCTCCAGCTAAGCAGCAGCATCACGGTTAACCCCTCCTGATTTTTTATTCCACAGAAAAACGAAAGGGGGGTGGAGGAAGCCAGGTTACGACACAGGTAAACGGGGGAAGCCAAAGGAAGATGAGTCAGACACTCTCAGCCATGTTACCTGCATAAGCCTGTATTTCTACAGGGAATTGGGGCACTTTATCACCCCTTTATTCATTATCTTTATACCGTTTCCAGAAACTGGCACTGCAGCAACAGCCTCTCTACCATAGCTTCTTTGTGGTGTCCGGGGGCCCAGCGAGGGGCACACTGGGGGGGGGGGTCCCTGAACAGTCCAACCCACTGAGGAACCAGACACAGCAAAAAGGCAAAGACCTCTGGACTCAGACTTAATTACACCGCAGACTTCGCAGGGTTCTCCGGCTCGGTCTCCATAACCGTGTGTACCAATTCCTATTGCAGGTCTTCTCCATTTGTCTGTCTACACAGTGTAGAGTAAGTGTCCAGCCAGCCAGCCATCTACCTCCTAGCAGTTCTGCTTCTCTGGAGAACCCTACCCCAGGTGGCAGGGGTAAGACGAAACTCATGTGTCAGTATGCTGACCCCCAGAAAAGACACTGCTCCTAATCAGCACAAACGGCAGACAAAGCCGGGAGCAGCCACTTCTTCCCGGAAGGCAAGGCTCTCCCCCTTTCTGCTCCTCCTCCACCATGACAATGACCGTCACAGGAAGCCTGCACACCCCCACAGGGACCATTCCGGACATCTTCTCTTTATCCCCAGCACCTTGTTCAGTGTGTGCTACAGAGCAGGTGTTCAATCAACTGATGTTAAGTGAGTAAGGAGATAAAGGTATGAGGAGGTACCCGGGACACGCTTAGCAGGGATGAACATTGCTAAGGGTTCAGGGGACGGAATGGCCTCACCTTCTCTCAGCCTCAGTGTCATCATAGGAAAAAAAAAAAAAAAAAAGAAAACGAACTAACCCATCCTACAAGTGGCTTTGATAAGTTTCATGATTCTAGGAGTAGAAGCCTCACTCCTGTTCAGGACCTGCTTCAAGCGAGGCACAAAGCCACTTCCAAGTCCAAGAGAGGGTGGATTTTGCTGCGGAGCCAGCGCTTCCTGACAGCAGGGCTCGTCGGAATAGAGACCGGCCCCATCGTGTCCCCCCAGGACAGCAACTAAGCAGTTCACCAGCGGCAGTCTCAGGAAATCAGGCTGCTGATTTAAGGCAATGGCCTGAATCTTCACTATCTGCCCCTAAAACCAGAAGTCTGGTCTCCTTCTGTTTGCCCAGTCCTACAGCCCATTTACGTTTAGGGGTTTCATCACCTGGAGAGGATTTCAAGGGCTTCAGCTGGAGCAGAAGAGCCCCCCAGGGAAAACCTGGCCCCACGCCCCAGCAGCACTGACCCTCCCAGCAGTGCGCCAGGCCCGCCCGCAGCAATGCAGTCAGGCCACACGGGAAACAGACCCAACGCTGACTGTCACTGAGGGGTCATGAGACTATTCTAATTGCCAGGGCTACAGAAGATGAGGTTAAGTCCCCTGTAAACACTCCTCGTTTCCAAGAGGGAGGCCCGCTTGATTTACACCACCACCAGTAAACGTGCCGAGGAAAAAAGATATCACTTAAGAGACCTAACGTGTCCTGACAGCAATGAACTGGCACTCACTGGGGCCCTCTGCACATTCCCCAGGAAGCAGTCCTGGTTCGAGGAGCACGGGACAGTCCAAGACAGCACCGGCGAGCCCAGAAACGCCAGGCTCCTGCTCCTCAAGGACAGGGGCAGGGTCGCCATCGAGCGCCCCGCTGTCTGGTCCACTTTGACCGTGCGCCGAGGCCTCTGAATGCCCAATGGGTTCACTGCCAAAGAGAACAACGGGCCTTCTGATCAACGGCTCTGTTTACAGTAATCAGGGCAGGGCGCTGAGCGAGCTTCAGGACGCCAAGTGATCGCTTGTTTTCAGGATAATCAATAAGACACTTATCTTGAAAGATTCATGCAAGTTTGAAATCAATTATGAATGGGATGATGATAAAACTCCGAGAGAGACTCACTGGATTTTTTTTTTTTAAAGTTCTTATCAGAGGGCAAGGCTCCATTTTGTTGGTTTCTCTGAAATATTATATAAATTTCAAAAATGAATACTCACTCTGCTCTGCCATTATCAAAGAGCTAGATCATCTCATGATTTAGTAGGGATTTTCAAATTCAGACGCTGTGGAATCCTGAAATAATATAACTCAGGGTTTTTTGTTGTTTTTTTTTTGAAGGAGGAAGGATTTCTCATTGAGAGTATTAAGGATTGCAATGTCATATACAGTAGAAATGGCTGGCATGAACTATAGACACAAATGAATGCTGAGTCTGAAAGCAAGCCTCTACAAGTCAAAGACAGATGGTCTAGGGCATGTCATTTCATCTTTCCAAATCAAAATTTCCCTGCAAAAACAAAATGGCACCTCCATTGTAGGGTTATGGTAAAGATAAAATGGGATCATCTATATCAAGTTTACCATAATCCCAAGCAATGCAACAGGCTCTCAATAAAAGTCAGTTATTCCTAGTATTAGAATTCTGACTTGATCCCCTTGAGTGAGTTACTCTTTCTGGTCACCACTGTCCAATTTCTAAAACGGAAATGACAAATATGCTGCAAGGTGGTTGGGGAATTAAATGAGATAATGAACAGCATCTAATCTTACACAACTAGCCCATGATAGATATTAAAAGCGATAAATAATGATATGGAAAGAAAACTCAATTGTTTTTCCTTTACTCTCATGCTCATAATACTTCTGACAGCAGATGAATAGGGTTTGTCCCATAGGGAGCGCATCTCTGAGACCGGCTGGGTGTCCTATAATTGCACTCACTTCTGACAGTTAATAAGCTGCGTTAGAGCAGGCCCCGCAGGATGAGGACTCAGTCCCACGAGGCTGCCCGCACCTCAATGCCGATCTCAAATAGCTACCCCCGGCTCACTCTGAGACTCCTGTCTGACCTGGCGACAAGCAGAAGATTCCCACCAGCTTCTTTCAGGTTCCAGAACTTGCCAGAGTGGCTCATATAACCAAGAACGCCAACTTCTGTACCCTCACCCAGTGATTACCAAGGCTGTTTCAAAGGACAGAACAAATGGCCGGATGAAGGAACCCACGAGCCAGGTCTAGAAGGAACCGGAGCACAGAGCCTCTGTCCGCTCGGAGTCAGCGGGTGACACTCGCCCAGCGCATCAGTGCCCTCGCCCACCTTTAATGCAGGGATTGCTATGGTGGCTCCAGCATGTAGGTGAGATGGATTAGTAACTCAATTTCCAGGCCCTAGCATCTCTCCAGAAAACGAAAGGTGGGCCTACCATTCCTACTCATGACTTGGTCTTTCTGGTGACCAGGCCCCATCAAAGGGGCCACCATCAGTTGCCTCGTGAAGACAAAAGATGCTTCTACCTCCCAGAACATTCCAAGGGAATTAGGAGCTCATCAGTAAGGAAATGACAAGGTCTTGGGAGCCCTGTGTCAGGACCTGGGGCCAAAGACCAAGTATCAGAAGGGTTAAGGGGCCGAGATCAATATAAATATACAGTTCTCATCATTCCATGATAACACCTGGCTGGAAAAAACTTTCAGAGAAGCAATACATTCAATCTCACCTCTCCATTTCACAAACAAGGAAACGGGGCCCTTGTCTGATCCTCAGGTTACCTGGAGCAATGCTTGCACAAGGGGGCCTGGACCAGACTGCCAGAGATGAAGCAAGCCCCGCGGCCGGGAGGGGGGCGCAGGACCACAGAAAGTCCAGAGCTGGACACTGAGGTAGAGCCCAGGAGTCAGGCCATCTGCCCTCTGGGGCAGCGGGGAAGGGAGGGGAGTCAGGCCTCAGGGAGGCAGCTGAGGCTGAGCCAGGCAGAGGAAGAGCCCGCAGTGGGAAGTGACTTGCAGAAGAAGCTACTTAAGTCAAGGAGTCACGGTGAGACCACCACAGGAGACAAAGAAGAGAGGGAAGAGTGTGGCAGACCGGGAGCCTCCCGGGTGCCCAGGGCCTGCCTGACTTCAAACCAAGGTCCCTAGCCAGCGGAGGGCCAGCAGGGCGGGGTGGGGTGCGGGAAATCAGTGCATCCAGCTTTGGGTAGCTGGTCCCATAATTAAAAGGCTGGTCCCCTAAAGGGCAGAAGTGAAGGAACCGCCAGTATCCTGGCCGGCAGCTGGGACAGTGGTCCCCACTCACCTAGGATGCTAGCCTCACCATGGCCTGGGCTCCTTCTGACCCTGAATGAGCTTGCAGAGGACTTTCCACGGGCCACCCCACTTACACTGTCCCTTTGATCAGGATAGCCCAGGGCAGTCAGAATTACTGCATTGTAAATCTGACGCTATACTTAGCTCACATGGCTGCAGTTGAAGAATTTCTGTTGAGGTTCAGGTTCTGAGGAACGGATCCGTAACCTTGCCCTTGAACGGGCCTCAGCAGAACCTGTTAACAGGCCAGCAGTCACCTCTGCCTTCCTCCAGGGTCACCACCCCGCCCTTGGGTACCTCGATCATTGGGAAAACCAATTTTGTGCCCAGACTGAGGCCGGAGGAAAACTCTCCCCAAAACTGGCAAATTCTCTCAAATGGTTTCTTTGGCGATATTGCTCATAGCACTAAAGGGCATAGATGAGAAGCTTACTGGGCTTTTACATGTGTATACAGACCCATGCAATCATAGACCCAATCAGGGGCCACTTCCAGCCTGGCAGAGGGTGCCCTCCACTCCCCAGATGTGCCCACCCCTCACAGCGGCGACCACTGTTCTGCCTCCTCTCACATGTAGACGTCCTGGCTGCTTTGGACCTTTAAATTAATGCAATCCTACTCTGTACCTTTTCAACTGTCTGGCTTCTCCCACTTAACTCTCAGCCTGACTCCCGGATTTTATAGTGTCTATAAAAATAGCCCATCCGCTCACCTGTCCTGGGCTTCTATTGTGTGCTGGGCTCAGAGCTACCCTCATGTTTAATCCTCACTGCAAACTCAGCAAACAGGAATTATTATTCCAGTTTCACTGATGAAGAAAGGTTAAGTGATCTGCTGCAAAATCCCAAAGCTGGAAATCAGCATACTGGGATCAGGGATACAATTTGCTGTTGATTCTTATGCCAGGGATGGGGAAAATGAACATGAAGGCCTCTTAACAGAGTTCGAGATACAGTATGTAGCCACAAATACTAGCACTGATGATGATAAAGATGATGATGACGCCAGGCCTTGTATTAGTGTTTGGGAACAGAAAGGAACAAAACAGACGTGGTCCGGGGCCTCAGGGATCTGACGCCCTGGTGCAAAGTACATGCAATACACATTTTGTTGCTGTTCGGTCGCTCAGTCGTGTCCGACTCTTTGCAACCCCACGGACTGCAGCACTCCAGGCTTCCCTGTCCTTCGCTATCAATACACACACAAATAACTTTATAATGATTAACTGTGATAACAAACGGAAGAGACAGGTAGCTGTGGGCCACAGTGAAGCTCAAGCAACATGTCTGCAATGGGGGTTTTTCATCTTGAATCATCAGAGAACAAGAAAGCTGGGGACCTTCAGCAATGTCACACAGCAGTTATTGAAGATGCCTAAAATATTCCCCCCCAAAGGTATGTAGCAATAACCAGCTTTGCTCTAATAAAGCTCTTCACCAGAGAGGCTCAATTACATCGGCAGTGAACTCCTCAGAAACAGCGTTTAAGAGGTAGCTTCGCCCTTGACTCTTGATTCTGCGTGTCAAAAGCACTTAACTCAAAAACCTCTGGATCACCAACACCGGATCAGGGCGCCTGCTCCCAGAGCCAGACCACCCCCTTCTGACGCTCTGACACCAAAGGCACTTGTATTGTCATCGTGCTGTCACTGAGTCAACTGCCGATGGGGAAGACGACCCTGATATTCCCTCCCAAGGGGGCGCTGCCAAGTACCTCTTCCCACAAAACCTACAATGCCTATTCCATGTTAGGACCTGGGATTCTGCTTCAGGAAAACGAAGCAAAACAAAAAACCAACAAACTCCTCTGACCGGATTCACGGTGATTCAAAGTTCCTCAGAAAATGCTGGAGTGGATCTCAGCTGACACTGATGCGCTTGATCCTACAGCTGGTGAGTAAAGCAGACGTGAATACTGTCAGGATTACTCCTGAAATGCCAACATACCCTTTGGCACTGGCTCTGTCTAACTGAGGCAGCCGGCGTTTGCTCCAGCATGGGCTCAGCTCCATTCCACTGGTTGAACCATCAGTTAAATCAGCTGCCTGGGTTGACAGACCAGGTTATTATACAATTCGCATGAATACTTCACATTCACGATGCTCCAACTCACGACACGAGGGCACAGATGCCAAAGATAAAAGACCTTCTTCCTCTTGGAGACCTCTCCTCAGTGAGAAGAAAGGAGAGCATCAGCAGCACTAGATGAACCCTTGACTGTCTTACCTGAAGCTAAACCTGAGTAGGTTAAAAGTCTGCCGGAGGGCAAGCACTGAAATTCTGCTTATGGCTGGGACAAGCCGACAAAGAGGTCCTTCTTTGCATCCTCGCCATGTCCACAGAGCAAGCAGGTTCCCAGCACAGAGAAGGTTCCTCTGCAATGTCAGGGGAACACCCTCTCATTATTAACCTACCAAACAGCAAACCATCAGGACTTTCTGCAGTCGGGGGTAGAGTAAGGATCTGTGGATGAGAGGAGCTGGGAGCCAGAATCTGGCTCAACCCTTTGAAGAGTTTTCCAAGAACTATCGCTTTGCATAATAACAAGCTTACTACTAAGCAGGGCTCATTTGTCATCTACCAGAAATGACCCAGCAGAGAAACGCACTGGGCTGAGGCTGGACGAGTCAACCACCAATGGGACAATGATATTTCTGTGAATGTGGTCAGTAGTCAGTAAATAACGACAAATACAAGGACTACGTACAGTGTTTCATAAAGTGGAATAGGTCCCTATTCCCAAACTCTCCTTACACGCGGAAAGACACTGTTGGCACACCGATCAAGGTAACTCATGAAGAATATGACTTTTGATTAAATCAGTCTCCCGCGTAAGCAAGCACTGATACTTCCTGGTTATGGAGAACTTGCTCGATGCCACATGTTCATCTGTGTTGAGAGGCTTAACATTTTCTTCTGCATTCAATGGTAACCTCAGGCGACAAGTACAACAGAAGCCGACAGCACTTCCTATCAAAAGCATAGATCTGACTTTATTTTTACCTTCACCTGACACACTCTGGCCATGTATTGACCACTTAGGAACATTCTTCTGGCTGTGTATTCAATCAATACCTCACTCATGTGGAACATATAAGTGTATGTTCCTGCTCATACAAACCGTTGCTGATGAGTGCCGATTAGGGAGCAGAAAACCAAAGACATTCATGTGCCCAGCGCTCCTTCTTGGAGGACTGGCCTGACAGTGATCCTTGTCCTGCCTGCAAATGAAATATTTAAAGCAGTGTTTGGATGCTCCGAGTTATACCTGACATATTTGTCGATTTTCCCAGATGCTGGGAGTGATTAGATTTGGGGGTCAGTTGCTCTAAGGTCATGCGCAGACCACACATTTTAATTTCAAATGGAGAGTGACAAACCTGATAAGCGAAACTTTATAAAATAAAAGGATATGAAATCAACTTACACTGCTAGTTGGTATGGGGAAAACTTTTGTATTAAGCCCTGTCACCTAAAGGTACCGAACCTAGTGTTATAGGACACAATTTTCCTGACAAATAACCTTGACAAGTTAAAGCACCTAGCAAACACACTGTTATAAACCACCTCAAACCGTGGAGAACACTTATGCTTGATGAAGCGGGGGAGGGGGGGGTAAAGAGACTTTGGCTTCATGTGCCCAGGCACTGACTGGTAAAGAATATATTCTAAGGGTTCACAATAAAACTGGAAAGATTGTTACCATGAGCATGCAGTGGACAAGACTGGTAGGCGGGCAGTCAGAACTGTGAAGGGTTAAACTATAAAGACAAAGAAATGGCCTAGAAGTGTTTTAAAACTCAATTAAAATAAAACCAGGCTCTGTTAGTTTTTCCAATCCAGATTTAAGACTCATTCTGTATTATCTATTCATATGAAACTGGGTACAGCAATTGAATTTTGAATTATGCTAACCCATTTTCTCAGCTATAGAAAACGCTGGCTTCCAGCCCAATGAATACAATGGCCACATGCTCGAGACCCTTAATTATCTAATTAATGTAGTGTCATTTCAGCAATTAGTTCAAATGACCTTACATAACTTTTTCCTTTTGTAAGATCACAACTGTAAATATTTTAAAAAATACTTGTTATAACATACCATATCCTGTGCATGAAAAGATTCGTAATTCTGATTAAAAAACAGAAAATGACCAAGGAAGCTTTTAAATTAAAAAAGAACAAAACATGAAACCAACTCTAATATGAGCAATGGATGATTTCCATAAAATTAGACTCACACGGTAAAGATAACAGATACCCTACTCAACCTAGAGTTGTGACCAGGAATTACTATCTGGTTTTGCAGATGTTAACGAAAGAAATTACTAGGCATGTTTGGGGTGGGGTTAAGAGAAGAAGTCATTCTAATGAAGGCCCTAATCAATGGCATTATAAAATGAATAATAATTTAAAAAACTCTTCACAAAAGACTGCCCTTCCTCGCTGTTTTCTCCCCACTGCCACCATGGAGCTGAATTTTAACTTTCCATTTTTCATTGACTCTGCAAATCAGATAGTGTCACTAGTTGCCTCTATAATCTACTAATCCCAGGGCTTTCAGATTCCAAAGCTAGAGCTGTAGAAAAGTACACTCCTTCTACAGAAATCATGTCTGTGCCACTTGGTCTGGGCCTTCCCTCCACTGTGCAATCTGTCCATCACGGGACCACTTGCTAACAACTCTGGACAACTGCTAGGATTGCTCTCGCTCCTGAGGAGCCAAACCTGGTTCCAAGGAGATGTTGTTTATTTGGGATCACAGAGACAACCATAGGTGATCATTAACTGAAATCTATCATTAGCAAAAAAAAAGAGAAACAGTAAATATGACCCTTGCTTCTAAAGAGCTTGCAGTCTGATGGAGAAGCAAGTGAGCATGAGCACGTGGGCACACACACACACACACACACACAACATAAGAGCAAGCACAGAGTTCCTGGAAGCTGCTGTGCCTCAAACACTGCTTTATTTAGAAAACTCCTTCACAAGCCCTGGAGTTTTAGCACACACAACTGAAGTCTACCATGTGCTGTGGAACAGTGATGCTCTCCCTGGGTCTCAGGGAATCTTCAAGGTGGTCTTAGTTCAAGCAGCGTAGAAACGGACATTTTTCAAGCACTATTAGAGTCGGGAGATCACCATAAGGGATTTAAAGCTGTTACTACCTTATTTCATGTCTCACAACTACCTTGCAAGGTCGATGGTGTTTGTTTTCTGAAGAGTGGGAACTCAAATATTTCTCAGCCTGTTTCTCCATCTGTAATGGATTAGGGGGAGAGGGTCTCCCAGACCTCAACAACTCTCAGATTGTAGAGTCTGCAGCTTAGGGACTGCCAAGCTGGCTTCCCTCCTAACTGAAACTCCATCACCATGGTCCCACTGGACACCTCGAGCCTTCTCTTGAGACTCTTCTTCCTCACCAGCCTCATCTTCTCCCTCTTCCTACCCCACGGTGTGTATTTGGTCAACAGTATATACCTGCATGGCTCTGCAAATCCCATACTCTCCCCTGCTCTGGGCCTTTTGCCTGAGTAGCCGTCCCTCCCTTCACCCGACTGGTGATCTTGGTTAGCCATTCAGCTTGGTAGAGATACTACCTCCTCCTGGGAGCCCGCCTTGCCTCTCCCTCCCACTTCTTACTCTGAAGTACTTAGTTAAATAAACTGCAGCAGAGCTGAACCTACCTATCCCTTTGACTGGGCTGTACATTCCTTAAGAACAAAGTAAAACCCACCCTTTATTTCTAGTGCTTAATACTGCATGGTCCATATAGCAAGAGCTTCACAGTTATTATCAAACCATTAAACGTTTTTTTCTTAAATCTCCAAAAAATACCTGAGGTAAGTGAGCACATATGATAAAACTCTTGACAATACAAAAACAGAAAGTAACCAAAACTGTGAAAAGGAAAAAAAAATCCAGAAGAGGATGATGAGACTACCTTACTGTCGTGACTTCTTTTGTGGTGCAGGTTTCTGAAGAGCAAGATATATCATGAGTATATTAACAATCAACAAAGCTGGAACAGTATTACAGATGGTATCCATTTACGGGGATGTACCCTCATCACTAAACTGGCTTACAAACAAGCATTCTGCAAGAGAAAATACATGTTGTAGGTGTCAGAAATGCAATTCTGAAAGCCACACAGAAAGCTAGGCTTTCAGATAACCATGAGGTTGCATTCATTTTCATTTACTTATAATGTTGATGTATCATATTGATTTTTTCCAAATGACCCATAGCTGGAAATGAATTTCTTTCACATAGTTCATAACAACTACATATCTATCTATCCATCCAGCCATTGTGACTGTATAAATGGATTTGGTGTATTTATACATACACCAAATTACTGAATGGTGAGAGACTAATCCAATGCCATGAGACTATTCTTAATTGTCAAAAAAGCAAGGAACCATCCACAAAAGCTTTGCTTGTTCCATGTAAAGGTCAGACAGTCCAAGTACTTTCTGAATCGGGTGGTCAATAATGTATGCCCAGCTATATAATGAAGTGTCTACAAGAACAAAGGCTATATATTTATTTCCCTCTGAAATCTAGACCCACGGGACAAATGTTCTTGTGAAAATAATAATTACCAAGTCTTGGCTGTTGAGGAAGAAGGGTGGCCGGGAAGGTACAAATGATATAAAGCTGTACTTGAGTACATTCAGGCAAAGTGAAAGCCTGAAACTAAACTACCAATGGCACACGCCCAGACAAGGTCGCCCATGCCTGTGCTACATTCAAAGTCATGCTGCTGCCATTCCCTTGTGATAGAGTCTTCACAACTGGCAGCTTCTCCAAGGAAGCTAGGGTAACGCAGAAAGAGGGCCAGCACATGGCATTCTAAAGCCATGAAGTAGGACTTATCCAGAGAGAGGGCGCAAAGGAGGCACATGGAGCACAGTCCACCCCGCTTAAACGCTTTAGTGACTGAAGCGCAGAAAGATGAAGTAAACTGTCCAAGGTCACAAAGCTGGGGAGCAGGAGAGTGTGCAGTCACACTCCGGCGGGTCTGACTCCAAAGTGAGGAGTCACTGCCAGTGATGTCTGAACTCCCCTCGTGGTGAATCCGGGCCTGCGTGAGAGGTGAGCCAGCTCAACCATGAGGCGGTCTCAGGACACCTGCGCTCACACAGGCACTCTGCTTCTCACCAGGGGAAGGATGTGCCCCTGCCCACCGCTTGCATCCTGAGTCTGTAATGGACTCGTCACTCTATTTGGGGTGGTCTGTTACACAGCAATAGCACAGAGTAAAGATGGGATGAAAAAGACAAGGGTCCAGAGATGTAAAACCAAGCAGAAAGGAGTGTGGATACAGCAGCAGAGGGACAGACATAGGAAACATTCTTGAGAAAGGAGTAAGATGCTCAAACCCGCATTTTAGGTCCCTGATCCCATAGTTTTCCACCTTCCCCACACACATTTAAAGAGACTAACATAGAAAGACACCTGCTTTGTGGAGAATGAGGAACGTTAGTAACTTTCAAGCCCAATGCCTCCAAGCAAGAAAAATATGCAAAAGGCAAAACCAAAAATCACATCAGTGGTCTATTCTGAACAGAGAGCGTCTTTTGGGAGGAGAACTTCAATTGCTGGGTATAAATTTTTGACCAAAAGAAGATAACTGGATATCTTGTGAGTTCTGGAAAATCTTGGGAACATTATATGTTGCAGAAAAGTTGGTGAAACATAGAAGAACTGGAAGGGAGGCCATTTAAAAGATTCCCCAAGATCATGGCGATTACTTCTTCCCTTTCAAATGCAGAGTATATTGAAATTTCTTTTAAAAATTCATACGGGAGAATCACTCTATTGCAACTTCACGAGGGAAGCTGTCAGACAACATTCCAAATTCAATATTACATTGTGCTTCAAGAAAAGATTTCCATATATTCTAGATTAAAAAAAGCCTCATAAATAAATGATAATCCAGTGGCATGTTCTGAAAAATGAAAAAATAATTTTGTGTTTGCATTTTACTCCACAGAGTAAAATTTAATCTCTCTTTTAATACACCATGTTTTATATAAAGAGGTAAAAGACATAACCTTATGAAAATTGATTTTTTTTACATGCCTAAAAATGTCCCTTTTAGTATTTATCTAGGCGTTTTCCATGAAAGAGTATAAAGAAATCAAAAGTTGATAACTTCATCATGTGGGGTTAAAAGTAAATGGAGTTATTGTCATTTGGTGTAATTCTTCTTCAGAGTGTTAAGAAGAATTAAGATGAGACAGCAGTGTTTGCAGAGTTTGTCCATAATCAAGGTTATGTTTTCAAAACAGTGCCATGATCTACAACAGTTCCAAGCACATGGCAGGTGCACCTGAAATCTTTGTCAAATGTGTGACTTGAAGGAAGCAGTGGAGAAAAATCCAATGCCCCATGCCAAAGCAAAGCTGACATCGAGGATATGAGGACAGGGTCAAGTCAGAGCATCTGGGTCTGCCGTCCATGTGGGAAACCCTCCTGGTTCTCTGAACAACCTTCACAGAGTAGTGGATCTATTACTGATTGACACTGTCCTCTCAGGACAGCTCATATTGTGGAGACAAGCCTATCAGAGTCTACGGTCCTCTAAACAAATCTTTCCTAAACACCTACTTGCCAAGCCCCAGGGAAACCAAGCCAGACCGGTTCTACTGTAGTCTGTCTTCACCTCCAGGGGTGGAACTAGTCTACGGGTGATTTCTCATCCCTGCTGAAAATAAGCTTGGGGACCGCAGTGAACTCAGGCAAAGTCTTTTCTTCAAAATCTTCCTGCTTTAACTTAAAGGCTTTAGGTGGCAGCTTTGAAAGGCAGATCTGGCCCCGAGACTGCTGGCTTCTCTGCCAGTCTCAGGGAGACAGCAAGTATAGACAGACTGGGGCCAGATTCGGGCTTTAGATGCAGACATTAACTATAGCAGCAAAGAAGAGCAAGGGTATCCTTGCTCTGGGTAGAGTCTACTGAAGCTCCACAGGGTCCCTGCCTGGTATTAACACCTGTGGGTACTTGCCTCCCTGAGTGTGGGCAGGATCGAGGATGTGCTCCTTCCCAGTAGAATACGGTAAAGGTGACCCGATGATACTCCTGAGATTACATTATGTTATATATGACTTGCTCTAGGGTCTTGCTGCCATCTTGGGAAAGCCAATTGTGGTAAAGGAACTGCATATGGCCTTGAGGAACTGAGGGCCACCTCCAGGAGCTGAGGGAAGGCCTCCTGCCCAGAACCCACAGCCAGCACGAAGCCAGGGGCCTGGAGATAGCTCAGGAAAAGGAAGTCCACCCGTAAGTGGACTTCGTGACCGCAGAGGTGGGGGATGACTTTGAAAGCACGTACTTCCCCAGTCGAGCTCCTATGTGAGAACACAGCCTGGTGGACACCTTGACTGCAGTCCTTCGAGACCGTAGGTAGAGGGGCCAGCTAAGTCAGGCCCAGGCTCCTGACCCGTGGAAGCTATGAGACTGCAGAACTGCAAGAACTGCACACTGTCTAGTGAGCATGACTCCCTTTTTCACTTTTGTTTTCATTGTACTGCCTGAAGATTGATGAGCATGAGACTGTTTCACAGGATACTCTTAGCAGGACATTCAGAATTATACAATAGGTAGGTGCTGCCTAACACCTATCATTACTAACATCTATATATCAAGTTGACAAAATAAGACATAAGCCAAGGAAAAAGTCATTAATGCAGCAGATAAAAGAATGCATCCTGTGTATATATACTTCACTATATATTTATATAGAATGGGAAATATATACATATATTTATAATACACAAGAGATAATATATATTATATATATTTAAATACAAAAAATGGAAAATTTCACAAAATCACAAATATATATATTTAAACTTTCAATATGATGCAATGTCCATACATACGTGCTAAGTCACTTCAGTCCTGTCTGACTTTTTACAATTCTATGGACTGTAGCCTGACAGGCTCCTCTGTCCATGGGTTTCTCCAGACAAAAATACTGGAGTGAATTGCTAATTCCTTCTCCAGGGTATCTTCCTGACCCAGGGATCAAACCAAGACCTCTTATATCTCCTGTGTTGGCAGGGGGATTCTTTACCACTATATTTATTTTGTGAAATTTATAGATAGATAGATAAAATGGAAAACTTCACAAAATCACATATGATTGATCCTGGTTCCCAAGATTGACAGTATGATCTTGAGTGAGTCATTTATCTATCTAAGACATAACAGGCACACAAAAGTCTATCTACCAAAAAAAAAAAAAAAAAAAAAAACTGATACAAAATGAGAAGAGTCTCTGTGTTCCTAACACTTAGAAAATGTCACTAGCCATTCTCCTCCCGGGGCATTCAGAAATGTACATTTCTCTTCTGCTTTGAATAACATAGCTTTCCCAGCCCACTCAGACACAGAGAAAGGATCGATATTTCACATCAAGCACAGACCTCAATTCTAAATTTAAAAATCACAGGGCAGATGAATGAACTCTCTGCTCAATGCCATCTCTTCAACAAGGTGTAACGTTTGCTTTCACAGGGCACCTTTGCACTTTCGCTTCCTTCTGCCTGAAACGCTTTTCCTCTGGCTCTTCACATTCTTGAATCCTTCGTACCTGTGAAGCCTCAACTTCAATGTCAACTGGGCGTCCTTCTACAAGCCAGCCACACTCTACCTCTGACCTTCCCTCTGAACAGGCATCTCCATCAACGGTATTTTATTTAGTCCTTGACTTGTTTCTAGCCTGCTCCCAACCTCCCACAACTGAAATGCAAACCTTGTGAGGAGAAGTGCCTGCTTGCCCAGGGGGCTCACAGTCCTCAGCACCTTGAACAGAGCCTCGTGTCTAATATGATGCTGGTAAATAAACCACTGTTGCATTAGTTCATCTACCCCTGGGTATCACGAAAGACTTCACAGTGGACCTGGATAGTTATACATGAGTTTATATGTAAATAAAAGACGAGGACTCCAGATTCCTAACCCAGCAGGCACCACCTCCACTTCACTGGTTTCCCCCTTGAGTTTCCTGCGCAAGGGGATCAATTTCTCCCAAGGCCAACAGGACCATAAGTCTTTCCTGGATTCTACTCATTTCCTCTTTATTATAAGCATCCACTAAAGAAACTACATGGAAATAAATCAACAGAAGACTCTATTTTCTTTATCTTTATATCCACCTGATAGCTTTAGAGTTTCAGTCTTGCCAATAACCATCCCGTAAGTGTGTAAGGATGGAAACCATCTCATTATATTGGAAATACAAAGAGGAAGTTAGAGGAACAGCAAATGACAAGAGGTACCAATGGATATTTATGGCGAAGAAAGATGATCAGTCAGAAGCAGGAGCTTGTCGGTGAGGTCACATCATATCTCGAATATGGTTTATTACCAGCGCTCAAAGAAATGCCCTCTCTGGTCAATAAGGGATGGATAAAAGGTTCAAGATAAGGAAGAGGCACTTTATAAATGAAAACGTTCCCTAATGAAATTAGTATCGTTATTGCAGGAAGTGCTAATTTTCCTGCTCACTGAGAGTTTAATAAAAATGTTATGTCTACTCTATAACTGTGATTAATCAGTGTGGTATTGAGAAGTGCAGGGGTTCTTTCTCAACAAGGCAATTTTCGAAATTTGAAAAGGTGTAAATTTCATGCAAATTGCTTCATAATCATATATGTACAAAACGGAGCTGACAAAATTGCAGTTAGGAAAGAAATCATTAACATATAACATTTTTTAAAATCCTTTTTTTCCCAACTGCTCATGAAGAGGTAAACTGCAAAAGAAAAGATAATGACCAATTGAAAAGTGCACAGTTAGAAATGCCAATAAAATGGTTGACAGTTTCAAACGAACCGGATGTGGTGTCAAACTGCAGAGACGTAGGAAATCTGAGGTCTCGTCAAGGAAGACATGCCTTTGGAGCACAGGAAACATACCCGCCCGGTTTTAAGCATCATGGTGGTTGTGGTTTCAGCCCTTAAGTCGTGTCCAGTCCTTCTCCCCCATGGACTGTGGCCTGCCAGACTCCTGTCCATGGGATTTTCCAGAGGAGAATTCTACAGTGGGTTGCCATTTCCTTCTTCAGGTGATCTTATCAACCCGGGGTCGAACCTGGGTCTCCTGCATTGGCAGGCGGGATCTGCACTGAGTGAACCACCAGGGAAGCCCTTAATCATAGCAGAGAGAAAAGATGACGTACTTTGCTGTGTCTGATTCTTTCGGTGGGAACAGTGCATTTGCCTGAGGAAAACCACACTTCCGCACACAGGACTCCTTCTTAAAAAGTCCCAAGGTCTCCTGTAATTTTAAACAATGGTCTGCAAACCTGAGTGCTCCTCTGACAAAGCAGCCTATTTGGTGGCTTATCTGGGAGGAGTTCCCCTCCCCCATAATAAACATAGCTGAGAGGCTCACACAGAACCCCCTCCCACCTCCTGGAGTCTGTAGCAAGCAGCATCTGGGTAAGTCCCAAACAGGTTATTCATCAGTTTACACAGCTAAGGGAAGGATAATAAGACCTCAAGTGTAAATACAGCAGTGTTAAGATGATTAGACCCTTCTAGGGATGGCCCGTTACACTTGCAAGGCAAAACAGAAAGCCAGCGGGAAGACGGTGACAGGTCACTAGCAGCCAATTGTTTCTGGAGTTTAAGAAGTTGGAAGCCTACGCTTACATTTTAATATATAACTTAGAAAGCAGTGGTTGGCAACTTCAGGGTGATAACTCACAGGGACTCTAAATGGACTAAGTACTGCCGCGCTTCCTTGCATGGGGAGGATTGTTTTGTTTTGTTTTTTTCCCGAGCAGGCATTTGGAGAGACGATGTCATGATAAGTGGGAACCATTTTCCTCCCTCATGTTCATCCCGCGCCTCATACATTTTCTAAAATTACGGCCCTGCTCAAGGCAGTTATTACATGCAGTCGATGTTCTTTAGGGGAGCTTTTCAGAGGACGATCTTGGGTTAGAGTGGCCTGTTTTAGGACCATCTGGTCACATGCATTACTGCACACTTCGGAGTTCTGCGCTGATTAATACAACGGTGAGCATCCACCCTGAGTGTCTCTCCCGCGAATGGCTCGTAAATAAGACAGAGGCTCCTGCCGCCCACAACCCCTGCATGGTGAGCAGTGCTGAGGTTAAGACTCCATTATACGCTAAGATTCATAAGCCTCAAAGGGCCCCAGACGAGCCGCTGGGGAGAAAGAGCATGGGTACTCATTTCTGTCCCATTAGACACAGATGAGCCACAGGCGGTCACTCTCTGTCACTCCAACCTTGTAATGGGCCCTGGGCGAGACCCCCGCCGTGCGAGGGTGCCTGCCGAACTCTCCTGCTTTTCCTTCCACTCGACTCGGCCACGGAGAAGGTGTGGGCCGTGTGGAAGTTTCCATGGTCAGCGAGGGGCACCCCAGTTTTGCAGTAAAGGGCACCCTTCAAAACAACACCAGGGCTGGGAATGGGGACTTCTGAGCACAGAACAAACCCCACTTCTTGGTAGAGGACAAGGGTCAGGAGATGGGGACTCCAAATCAGCTGCTGTCCATCATGGTGGGGCTGGGGAGCATCCCTGGGCCTCTCTGAACCTCAGTTTCTTCATCAGAAACCGGGGGTTGTGAGCTCACCTACCTCCCAGATGGGAGAGGTGAAGAGCGAGAGTCTAAATGTAGCTGAGCGCCTGGCACACAGAAGAACCATAATAAATGCGAGTTTTCCTATGAGCATTCTCGTAGCTACTCTGATTTTAATGCTCAATATGACATTACCAATGCTATTCAGAGACCACATCCCAAGAGGCGTGTGCTCATAGGAAGGAAGGGGCAGGGGTCAAGGGAGGTGGAGTGCTAACACCCACTCCCTGCCCCTTCCCCTGGACCCTAGTACGTGACGCCTGTGAGGGATGGACAAGGTTTGCAATGATTCTCCGCTTCTTGAATACCCGCCGAGCCCATAACTTCCTCCATGGAACAGTAATGCTTCCTGAGCTAGAAAGCGCTCACTTCAAGGCATCAGCAGGGGTTCACTCACCAACTACTTGACTTTTCTCACGTACTAAGCCCACAGCTGAGGAAAAGGACAGACTGTGACCCATCATGCTTCAGAATACCCTGTGAAGAGTCAAATTTGTACGTATGGTCTCTGTTGACTTTTCCTGTGCAAACAAGCATCCTCTAAAGGTGTGGTTAAAAAACAACAGCAACTTCTTTTTAGCCCCTGATTTGATGAGTCAGCAATTCGGGCGAAGCTCGGCTGGCTGTCAGCGAGTCCATGCTGACCCCGGGTTGGCTGGCTCGCGGTCAGGGCCAGGCAGCCGCCATGCGGCTGTGTGTCTCTCACCACCCAGCAGGCCAGCCCGGGCTTGCGTGAGCCCAGAAGCGGAAGGTTCCAGAGCAGCGAGCAGGCGAGTACCGATGTGGAAATACTTCGCAAGTCTCTAGTCGTGTTCTTGTTTAGAAGTGCCCCAAGGCCAAAGTGGGTTCTGGGAGGCCTGCTGATTCAAGGGATGAAGACGTTGACTCTGCCTTTTTTTAAAATTAATTTTACTATTTATTTATTTTCAGTTGTGCTGGGCCTTCACTGCTGCGCAGGCTTTTCTCTATTTGTGGCAAGCGGGGCTACTCTCGAGTCGAGTTGCGGTGCTCAGGCGTCTCGCGGCAGTGGCTTCTGCTGCTGCAGCGCGCGGGCTCCAGAGCGTGTAGGCATCCACGGCTGTGGCACGTGGGCTCGGCAGTTGTGGCTTGCGGGCTCCAGAGCACAAGCCCAACAGTTGTGCTGCATGGGCTTAGCTGCTCCATGGCATGTGCGACTTCCCTTGCACCAGGGACTGAACTCATGTCTCCTGCCATGGCAGGCAGATCCTTATCCATTGAGCCACCAGGGAAGTCCTAACTCTGCCTTTTGAAGCGAGGCTTAAGGCATCACAGACAGGGGCACAAGTGTGTGCGAGGAGCGGAAGGAATCGTGGTCGTGTTTATAATCCACCTCAGGAATGAACTGCTGGCATCTGTGGACATCATATCTGTCAACCAGGACGCACTCAGAGACAGCTCCTAATTCCAAGGGGTGTTATTCGAATCAGATAACAAGTCAATTGTCTTGGATAATTTACTGTCATTTAACCCAAGGGAAGGTGGGCAGAAGAGAGACGGCTCCCTAGACTTTTCTTGGTTCCAAAAGTCTGTAAGTCTTCATATAATCTGAAAAAAAAAAGAGCATGTGCATGCATGTCTGTAGATGTTCACGCATGCATGTGCATGTATCCTACATAGTGTCTCTGAACTCTCTCTTCTACGTTGGTATTCTTCATTTTGGAGGGCATTGCTGCTTGTCAGTTGCATTCTTGAACGACCTCCCATGGCCCCAAAACTGCAACTGCTTCAAGAATATTCAGAGCATTCAAAATAAATAAATAAAAAAATTTTTTAAAGGCAAGTTTCAGGAGGGCAGCACTTACCCATTCTCGGGAAAACAGACTGAAAGGAAAGGATTGTCAGAGTGTTCCATGAGTGACATTTTCAGCCATACAAATTGCGATTTATTTTCCCATGTAATCATCGTGATTGCAGACATCCTTTCTGAGAGATCACACCGCTCTTGGCTAGCTTTTTCAAACTGCACAAGAAAACTTTCAAACCTGATTAGTATGTATGATGGGAAATCAGATACATTATATTTAGCTTGAAGTGCAGAGCGCTGTGGGTGCAAAGAAAGAAAGATAGGGGGAGGGATAAAAGCAGGGAAAAAAAGAACATCTGTAATCCTTTTCAGAGGATTCTGCGCGGCCCAGGGTGGGGTGAGGAGCGGGGCTGGTGGGTGGCGTCTGCAGGAGCTGCCCATGTAATTAACCGATTGGGGATCATCTCCTCATCTGGCAGCTCTCCAGGCTCGAAGCTTAAGGGCCGGAAGCTCCCGTACGCGGGGCAGACAGGTGCTTTCCCGAGAGGACATCTGAGAGCCCGTCACTCCCATCAGCCGGGCCTCTGCAGTGTCGGGGCTGTGGTCGGCAGACCTCCGTTCCCTTTGAGGGGCACTGGTGCCTGGTCCTGGGCGCAGCGGCCTGCAGGTAGGCTTGGGCTCAGCGGCGGCCTGACCAAGAGCTGCTCTCCGGCTGTGCGGAAGTGCTGGCAGAGCCTGGACCAGGGCGGGGTGAGGGGGGCTGGCAGGGACGCACGCTGGGGCGCAGCGAGTGAGGCGCAGGCTGCCTCCTCCAAGGTCACCCGGGTGTCTGCCGGCATGGGCCCGGCCCTGAGGCCCGAGAAGCAACGATGGGAAGGAAACACACACATGGCGGGAGGAGGGGATGAATGGATCTAGTGGGTCATTAAAATCCTAGTTCTTACATTAATAGTACACAGCTAGATGAGGAGCGCAAGAAAGAATGTGCCGGGCGGGGTTGAGACTTCAAGGAATTTTGTGGGGGGACAGGGAGGGGGAAGCTTGGAGCAACACCCCCAGGCTCCTCAAGGCCCGTATCTCTCTCCTCTTTCCTCACAGGAAAACGTGAGAAGCTTGCAATTTCCAGAGTGCCTGCATTAAAGCTGGGTTTTACCATCTGATCTGACCGGAGGACTCCATCCAGAGGGAGGGGGAGGGAAGTGTGCTGAGCGCCGACTGTATGCCTGAGCAGGTCTAACAACTGAACATCTGTTTACCGCTGTCACAGTCCTAGGAATCCTGAATGCTGACAGATCCTGGGTGGGGACACTGAGGCACAGGGGGCATGACAAGGCGAACCAGATCAGAGGAGAGACCAGACTGTTTCCACTCAGCCCCGGCCGCAGGGAGCTGAAGACCCTGAGCCACAGAAGCCCCTCTCCCTGACGCCGTCCCCAGGTGGGGACCACAGGCGGAGAAGGGCACGGCTGCCCACAACCCAACCTCTGAGTCTCTCCAGGAGGTTGTACCGAAGTTCCCATCTCTGTGCATTCTATCCCTCCTAAACCTTTTGCCTCTGAAAATGTCTCTGAGAAGATCTAGGCTTTGTTTTCTATTATTAAAACAAATAAATAAATTGGCTTTGGTGGTAGAATACTGAACGGGTTCCCAACCCAAAATTCCCACCCTGGTGCACACCTGGCCTTTTGCAGTGATACAGTCAATCACTAGTCGAAGTACTGCTGGGAAGACGTTCATTAAGCCTCCAAGTCAGCTGACCTTCAGATAAGGAGGCTCTGCTCACGGGATGAGCCCTTTAAATAGCGGTCTAGATGTCAGCTCAAGGACAGGCAGAGACACTCCGAGCATGAGGACCCGGTGCACAGGACAGGCTCTGACTGGCTTTGGGATGGAGGGTGCCCTGGGGCAGGACTGGGGTGGATCCCGGGAGTCAGGAAAGGCCGCAGCTGGCAGAGATGGAGGCCCCACACTCACAGCCGCAAGGGGCTGGGTTCTGCTGACAGCTGGGGTGAATGGAGGTGCCGGGAGGTAATTCTTCAGTAATTCCAAAACAGTATTTCTCAGCGCTATTACTCAGGACAGTAGTACGAGGTTGGAGCCTGTGAATCCAGACCAAGTGATTGAGATTATTTTTCTCTGCCATGTCCTACACAGAGTCGAGTGAGACGCATTTCAGACCAAACAGAATTCGTAATGTCTTCTACAGAAGGCACCTGCTTGGGGTGGCACTGACTTATTCGAACACACCACATAGAGAAAAGCCCTACCGTGGGTATTTTCTGTATCTATCATTAATAGAATCTTTTAAACTTCAGAGCTGAAAAGAATAAAAAAGAACAGCTTTGTCAATTTCTTCTTATAACCAAAATCACACAGTACAAGATAAGAACCCCTCAATGTTACTAATTTCTCTGAAGCAGTATGATGGCAAACTCTTGAGACCCTGGCTATTTCAGACAAAATAGAAAAATGTAGATTCAGGAGGAAGCAGGGGACCTGGGTGTGCTGCTACAGATTGTGAGCCAAGTCATAAATTGAGGTAAAGCAGGAAATTAGGGGAGGGGAAAAAAAGGATGGAAGCTGTGGTTTTGCACCCATCCGCGGGGGGATCTGAAAGACAAAAGGGCTGAGGACGCTCCTGTCCATTTTGGCTACACATTCACACCAGGCACATCATCAGTTAGAACACTCGACCCGAGAAACTACTGTGGGAAGGAGGTTTCCCTTGAGGAGGCCGGTTGAAAAGAAGAAAAAGAAAGGCAAAGAAAATCCATGTGGAATACACAACAATATATACCCACTAAAAACCCAGGCGATGCTGGGAGTCATTGCTTCCTGTAATTCCTTCTATTATAATAAGAGGCTGTATTACCAAGGTGATATGGATGATGCTGGAGGGGAAGCAGGGAAAAGTGAAGTAGTTATTTTTATAAACTCCTTGGCTAGGTAATGTCTTGCCTCCCCCCTCCCCATAGCAGACTGTCATCTACCTGCCCCCCTACACTCAAACCAGTAGCCACATCTTATTTCTCTATCCCTCCCAGACTTTTGACCTCCATGAGGTCTTGCCACGACTCCCCTGAGAGCTCCTCTGCTCCAGTCCTGCAAATCCATCCTGCTCACTGAAGCTGGAGA
Organism: Muntiacus reevesi; assembly: GCF_963930625.1. Taxonomy (NCBI): domain Eukaryota; kingdom Metazoa; phylum Chordata; class Mammalia; order Artiodactyla; family Cervidae; genus Muntiacus; species Muntiacus reevesi. The sequence continues at coordinate 219,236,028 of NC_089250.1, read as the reverse complement.
CCTCCGATTGCACGCTCAGTCTCCTTGTTATGTGCCAGGCACCAAGATCCCCGTGGGCCTCCCAGGGCTTTCCACGGTCACGAAGGTCAAATTCAGAATACTGCTGCGATGCCCGAGGCACCTCATTTCCCCTTTCTGTCTCATCTCTTGTCACCACTGGCCCTCTCCCATGGAGGCTCCAGGCAGACAGAGCCAAGCGTCCTTTCCCTGGGAGCCAGACCTTGTGTGGATGCCCAGAATGTGACCATGAGCAACCAAGTCCTGGTCATTACGAGGATGAGAGTCTGGGACGGCCCACAGAGGCCAGATGACCATAGTGAAACTGTACTCATAGAGGGTGTTATCAGAACAATGGAGAGGTACCCACCACACACTCAAAGTCTGTGGATGTGTGGATGTGGGGGCGGGGGGAAGTCAAGGTTCAGGCCATGCTTCAGAAAGAGTCAAAGTTAGTCTGGAGAAGGAAAAAAAAACACTCTAAGCAGAAGCAGCTAAACATACAAGGATTGCCTACTCAGATCTGGGACTAGGAGAGCCGATGCTGGCTAGCTCAGTGACCCAGAGTCCCAGGGCTCCAGCACCCCAAGACTGAAGGGCACAGAGCCACGCTCTCCCCTGGTTTCCTGCTGGACCCTGACATGCAGGACAGTGCCTGTCTACAGCCAGTGCTAGGCAGGCATCTGCCAAGGAGATTTGACAACACGGCGTTCACAAGTATTACTGAAGTTCCAGGGGGAGAAAACAGATCACTAAAGTTGGAATTGAACTGTGCACACCACAAGTATTCCTCTTTTGCTTCCAGATCTCTATGTGATGGCAGATAGGGAGCTACCATCTCAAGGTAAAGAAATAAAAACAATACTGAAAGTAAGTCAGACAGAGAAAGACAAACGTAGCATGATATCACTTATATGTGGAATCCTTAGGAAAAAATACAACCAACTAGTGAATATAACAACATAAAAGGCAGGCTTACAGATGTAGAGAACAAGTGGTTACCAGTGGGGGGAAGGAAGGGGAAGGGATGGGATGGGTGGTGGATGAAGAGGTACAAACTACAGGGTATAAAATAAGCTACAAGGATATACTGTCCAACACGGGGAATATAGCCAATATTTTATACTAACTCTAAATGGAGTATAGCCTTTAAAAGGACTTCCCAGGTGGCACAGTGGCAAAGAATCTGCCGGCCAATGCAAGGGGACACGAGAAACGTGAGTTTGATGCCTGAGTCTGGAAGATCCCCTAGATTAGGAAATGGCAAACCGTTCCAGTATCCTTGCCTGGAAAATTCCATGAACAGGGGAGTCTTGTGGGTTACTGTCCATGGGGTCACAAAAAGTCAGACATGACTGAGCACCAGCCTTTAAAAACTGTGAATCACCATATTGTATACCTGTAACTTACATAATATTGAACAGCAACTACACTTCAATAATAAAAGAACAGTAATTGTGCATCTTTCTGCTAATAAGGCTAGGTGTTCAGAAAGAAACAGAATCAAAACCTAATACCCAGCTTCTAAAAAGTATGAGACACAGTACCTGGAATTCTCCTAACCTTCCTTCCACCTCCTCACCCCTCCCTCAAAACAATTCCCTTCCTCTTTTGATTTTCTTCCAGGGTGTTTGAGACTTTGTGTCCGCTCCCTGGGAAAACAAATAAAAACTGGTGTCATGCAAAATCACACTAACATATACTTAGCTCGGTTCTTTCCTAAGCGTGGACAGAGGCTCAAGGAGGGGGGCAATGGTGACCCCCATGCGCCCGTTGGATATCTACTTCAATTGATTTCAGGTACCCTTTCCCTGGTAAACACTTTATAATTGTGCCCTCACGCCAGTGGGGTTCAGATTGGGCCCAAGATAAATGAATCGCTATGGGTATGGGAACAGACTGCTCCATCACAGAAATTCCCTGGCTGTTCCTGGGGACCTGACCCCATGAGAACCCTGCTCCACACAAGTCTCATGATAAGATTCCCCTCTGCCTCATGTGAACCACAGGCTGACAGCCAGCCGTACGCTAGAAAGGGTCAGCCGCCTCCATTTCCCATTTTATTTTTTCTTTCTTCTTAAAGGAGGAGGAGGGAAGTATCTTGTGTTTATTTCCAAATTCCCTTGCATCTGATGTGCAAAGGGCTGGCATTTGCTGCTAAAGCAGAAAATTATAAGGAGGGCCTAATTGACCCTCCTGTGTCTTTGGAAAAGCCTGTCTGTGGTCTCTAATTGACCCTCTAGGTACCGATGGAACAATGAATGAATCTTCAGGAAATAATGGAGGGTGATGATTAATAGCCCGGGTCTGGCTGGACCTCTGTCTCTCCCAGCTCTTCCCTTGCACTTTCCTTCCTCCCTTCCTGACACCCGCGTCCCCGGATTTCCTAAGCTGCGATTTATTATCATCGCTGAATAATAAATACCCTGCAGTCGACACTTGAAAAAATCAGAAGCACTGCGATTCTGCAGAGAGTGGGCTAACACTGATGTGAGCGGGCACTCTCATTTTTCTCCGAGGTGACGCCTGGACGAGTCTTCCACTGGTACTTGGGGGCAGAGTCCAAAGGGGAGGCTTCCCTAGGGTTTCTGGTCAAGCTATTGCAAAATGAAGGCCTTGGGAGCTGGGAGGATTCTTCCTATTACCGCAAGTCAAGAGGCCCCATTCTGCCTTGCTCAGGTTGAGGAGTTAAGGCCCTTCAGGAGCACTTGGATGACAACCCTGACAGGAGTAGTAACCACTGGCCTCCCGTTAGTGTCACAGCCCCACTTACCCATCATCTTCAAATAACACTCCCAGAAGAGACGGAGTCAACATTATCACCCCCGTTATTCAGAGGAGTAAGCTGAGGTGCAGAGAGAGTAAGTAACTCACCCAGAGGGAGAAGTCTCCAGTTCTCTACGCCGCACAATATTCAACTGTGCCAAGTGTATAATACTCAAGGAAAAATGTTTTGAGGTAATGGGTAAGAGAACAAAATGTCTTTCTTCTACTTTGGCTTAAAAAAAATGTTCCTTTCCTCCAGCACAGCAGGAGAGTATATGCTTATACTGAAAAATATGCCTGTCTCTTGAGGATTGTAAGAGGCCAGAGGGATTTTCTTTTCCTGTTTTGCAAGCTCATAGTATTAACTGTCCTTTTAATTAAATATTACTAAAAAGGGAGGGAGGGAAGAAGGAAGGAAGGAAGGATGGATGGATGAAAGCCACTGAGACTCCCCTTCGCTCCTGCTGTGGCCTCCACCTTGCTGGGGACCCCAAGTGGAGAGGGAGCCTCAAGCCGCCGGCAGGCCCCTCGGGTGCTCCTTTCATCCTCAGTGCTTCCAGGGGCGCAGGCTGTCTGCACAGTCAGTGAGCCCTGGGTGAGGATGCACGGCCTCTCCCACAACAGGGCTCACCTTGATTGGAAAGCTGGGGGTCGCCATCAGGGTCATGAGCTGCGGGAGACAGTGGGCTTCTGGGAGCCATCAAATCTGAGGGTCTCTTCCGCAGAGATGTCAGCTGAATAATTAAATCCGTGGGGGCTGGATGGAGGACAGCTGTAGGTCACATCTATGGTCCCACATTCCATTCAAGGTCATGATTTTAAAATCAAACAAGATTGTCTTAAGGATCTTTGGCCCAAAGGCAGAGGGCTTGCCTTCCAGGGTTAGTTGATTCAGAGAGGCAGGAAACAACCCATCTGGGAACTCTCGTTTCAAATGCAAGCCAGCCCCTCCCACTCCACACCCCCTACAGCCCCACCTCTAGGCTCCCACAACTGCCCCACCACTCTGAGGTCAGTCCATAGAGTCCAGAGCCTGCAGAGGCAGGCACAGCAGTCAATCCCAAGACTGCTTGCCCTGCCTCGCCGGTTCCTCCCTACAGACCCCACAATAAAGACCCACGGCCCCCCAAGCCCAGCCCCTGCCTTCTGACCACTGCCCGTGCCCTCTCGCTTGAGATCCGTGAGTACAATAAACCATCTTCTCCAGGCTAGTTGTCTCCTCATCTCTATATCTAGACGATAATAAAATTTACTAAAACAGGAAGAAAGGAAAGAGGGACAGAAGGGTGTAGAGACAGAGGGAGGGAGCGAAAGAAAAAAAGGAAAATGATTAAGGAAGGACTAAAACGTGAGCAAATGACAGACAAAACCCACTTCTCTTTTTGAAGAGAAACAATCATCAGAGCTATAGAAAAAAGCTTCTTCCCCTCTGGTGGTGATAGGCTCATTAAAGACACATATGAGTACCGGGTGTGCAGGAATTCCTAACGGGAACCCTGACCTCCAGTCCCGCGTTCAGAATCCAGTGGGCTCCCAGTCCCTGCCGGCTGCCTCGCTGACCATGGCTGCCTTACTTAGGAAGCTAGCAGAGAAGTTAATTTCCTTGCAAGGCTGATGGTAAACACCCAAGGCCGAGCTGGATTGTGAAATGGTATCAGACTATAAATAGAAGCCTGCTCAGTTCCTGCTCAGTTCAGTTCAGTTCAATCGCTCAGTCGTGTCCCACTCTTTGCATCGCAGCACGCCAGGCCTCCCTGTCGATCACCAACTCCTGGAGTTTACTCAAACTCATGCCCATTGAGTCGGTGATGCCATCCAGCTAGTCCCTTTTAAATCCCTCTCGGTGCTTTTATTCATTAAGATTCAGAGGCCAAGGAAGGTACAGATGCGCCTAGGATCCCAAATACAATGCCCCGTACGCAGGCAGACGGGTCTGTGTAAATCAGATGACAGTTTACAAGGTGCTCTGTGGCTTCACCAGAACAGTATTGCAGTCTGACCCGCTTAGGGCGGATGGCAGGGGTGGGGGGTGTGGGGGTGAGGTGGGGGGAAACGGGTGGGACAGGGTTAAGCAAGTCCAGCTTTAACCGGAGGCCACATTTACATGTGAAATCTCACGTGCCTGTAAGGAGTGCCCTGGTCTTCAGGCCACCCCACCAGTGCCCTCTCCATCACTTCCCTCCCAGAGGAGCCCCAGGAGCTGCCTAAAGAAGTTAGCCTGGTAGGAAGGCAAGGATGGCTTGGCCCCCAGTAAAAGCTGGTTCTGTTAACACAGCCCAGGACCCTTGCCTATTCAGTTTTCAAAAACCCCTGGTGCTTGCTGTCTAGTGCAAAAGTGGGTGGTTTTGCTGATTGGAAACCATGTGACTGAAACAACACCTGCTTGGGCGCTTAACCTGGGAACGGGAAAGGTGAAAGGGTTTCTGTTTATTTTTATCTCGACTGTAAAATGGAAGAGCGATCACATCTGTCCATCTCGGGGGAAGAAAAGCAAAGTTGATGGAAGGAGACAGGGCCTGCTTTTCCAGGGGTGTTTCGTGGGAGGCTGGGGCGCTAAGTGCTTCTCAGACTGCCAGATCCAAGGGACAGCGGTGGCCAGTGCCCGGCTCATGCTTTTGTCGTTCACCATTCAGGGCACAGGTGCGGGGAGCAAATGGCTACCAAGCATACTCACCTAACTCTAGGACATTCCTTTCCTTTGAAAGAGGACAGGAACGGACCACCTGAGCCCTGCCTCCCTGGACTACTGCAGCACCAGCGGCAGTCTGATAGATACCCCTGCCTCCAAGACAGTGGGGGTCCTTGCTACACTGGGTCAATTTCAGGGTTAACATTTTAAGTAAAACACAAATAAATATGAGTTCAAATTACCACGAGTCCCCTTCTGCTGAGACAACTCAGGCGCTAATGCTGAAGACAAGCCTCATAAATAATACCCAGGAAAATGCCTGGGCACACTCTGCTTTCCTTAGGTTTCTTCCAAAACCAAGAGCACAGTTCCTTAGTATCTGAGTCATGGAACATACTGCCTTCTATTCAGAATCCTAATGATGCAGTATCTGTCCTCAAAAGGCTTTGTAACACATCCTAATAACAGATTCATCAATTCACGCTGAGTCTCCAGCTAGGTGAGAGAGTAAATCATCTCCCCCTACTCCCTTTTCTCTTACTTCTTACAAAAATAAAATGATGTCAGCCCTTAGCCTTTTTGTTCCTAACTCCCACTCCAAACTCTAAACTTTCCCCCCAAGTTGACCAAGTATGAAAAATACTCTCCAAGCTGGTCCCTGCCCTCAAATTCAGCCATTCCAAATCTGCTGCCATTCCCCACAGATTCAACGAGTAGGGCATCTAACAAGAAATTCCAAAGCAAGGGCCTCTAGTGATGTCAGAAAGAAAAAGAAATTCCAAATATGAGCACTTATTCACAGCTAAAACTGTTCTTAGCCCATAAAAATTTAAAAACTAAAAACAAAGATATTTGAAATTATATATTCCAAACATGTGCTCCAGATATCAGCAGACATCAACCCACAGGCCAAATCCAGCCCACTGGATTTGTTTTTGTAAATAAAAGTTTTATTGGCACAAAGCCATGTCCATTTGTTTACATGTTATCTACAGTTGTTTTCACGACACATCACAGCTCGGTAGTTGTGATGGATGCCTTAGGGCCACAAAAGCCAAAAATATTTACTATCTGGCCCTTTATAAACAAAGCTTTCAGACTCTGTTCTAGACCAAAGATTAGTTTCTGTGACCCCGAAATCCTTGTATCTGCTTTGTCATCCTTTGACTATAAATGGAATGGCCAAATAAGAATATTTTAATGATAATATCAATGAATTATTAAGTTGGGTTATGGTAGAAGAGAAAGCCAAAGAACTCTTAAAGACCCACAAGCATTATTTTTTGAAATAAAAATGAGATCTACACCAGGTAACTCAATTCAACTACAAATATTTCTTCCATAACATCTGTCAGGTATTTTCAACCTAGGTATTTTCCTTCATTAAGGGGGGAAAAAGTATTTCAGTTCTTCCTTTCTTTTTCTTTAATCCATTATGCCCTGATGTTTACTTTGCCTGATCAAATGAAAAATAAAGAGTCACCATCTCAGAAAGATGTCCTGCACAACACAGGTTATATGTATTTGAGTAACACAGGTCATCTGAGAAGTTCGTTTTACCCCGTAGGCTTGGAATCCAAACTGCAGGATTAAGCCATTTAGGATGTACTTGATTCCTATAACATGTAGTGATTTTGCTAATGTTGCTCAGTTTTATTTCCTTTCCCAGAATGATTTCCATTAGCTGGCTTACAGATTAGCCATCTAATCTCCTAACAAGAGCTCTTCAATCGAATGGTCTGGAGTGGCCCATGTCCTGCCGCTGCCAAGTGACTTGATCTGAGAGATGGACAAAAAGACACACACAGAAGTCCAGATCGTGTGCTTAGCAGTCGATCTAACTTTCTCTGAACCATGTATCATGACTTAATGGGAAACTCTGAAGAATGAAGGTGGGGGGGGATTGCATTACCATGAATAATATAAAAAAGTGATATTCTGCCGAAAAAAGCTTTTGAGTGCAAGTGACTCAAACAAATGTATTAACAGAGCTTACAGCAGATTCAATCAGGTCGAACGCTCCCCGGAATTTATTTTGAAATAAGCTTTGTATACCGGAGACGTGAAGAATGAATCTACTGGTGACTGGCAGGAAAGCTATTAGCATGTAGATTTTAATTCTGCCTCAGATTCTGAACTGGTTCCACTCTCCCCTCTCTTACTGTCCCAATTATAGACAGATCACATCTCTACAAATCTCAGTGTCACAATTATGCCCCAAGGAGCTAAGATTTATTTTTCTCACTTTACTCTAACTTCTAAAAATTGCCTCAAATATGTATTATCAAGGCACCTATAATGCTAATATGTTTAAAAGTACAAGTTATGTCACTCCAATCTGTCTATTGGTTGGTAACGCCAACATAGGGGTATAATGTGGGGACAAAACTGCACAGCGAAAAAAATCTGTTTTATAAAACCTGGGCTCACATTAACTGACAATTAAGCTGGGATGTTAATGAGGTTACGGGGGTGTGACAGGTTAACGGGCTGCAGTCAAAAGGCAAATATTGAAATGAAGGCGTTTATTTTCGAACCAACAAGCCAGAACTGAACCATTACAATAAGTCCCATTAGCATTCTCGTTATTGGGCAAAATAATTTCATTTCTGAAATTAATTAAATAAATGGGAATGACCTGGAATTCTTTCCATGGCAGGCAGACAGGGCAACACTGCATGAAAGGCAAGCCCATCTGCAGTCAACAGGCCCATCAGTTCCTGTGGAGGTTACCTGAAGTTGACGGGAAGGGAAGTGATAAGGCGGGTGCATCCAACAAAGCTGTGGCAGGCTCTGAAGGGGCTGGCAAACCAATTTTTAAAATAATGTCAATTTTTATCATTATTATTTTAATATTTAGAGGTAGAATGCTTTCGGATTGAGATACAAACTAGGTTACAAAGTTCATCATTTAGAAAATTCTGATTCTGCCCTGAGTCATCCACACTTGTTTCTCCAAGCCATCTGGATTTTTTCTTTTTTTTTAATGATGAAGATTCATAAACTATATGGCAAGAAGAAGTTAGGGATGAGGTCAAGGGCTACTGCCAGGGTTCTGAAGAGAATCAACGGTGAGCCCTCGGTTCAAGTCAGGTCCTCTCCGCAAGGACTTCGGGTCACCCAGTGAACGAGGAGCGGAGATGCAGGAGCACCGCTGAGCAGGGGCTGCACCAGGGCTGGCTGCGGCACCTCAAGGGCACCCGCGTCGCAGGGTCGCTCACACCTGGGGCCCGGGTGCCCACTGTCCCTTACAAGCTGTGCGGCCTGAGGAATGCACCTGGCCTCGCTGTCCCTCACCTGGTTTACCTGTAAAGCAGGGGCCTTACGGCCTCCTCTCCAGCCAGACTGTCGTATTAAATGGAAAGGGCCGCCATACACAAAGCGCTGACTGCAAAGGCTGGAAAAGGGTTAGACTGACCCATCCCCGGGGGCTGAGTCAAATAGATACTCCAACAGACCTGGTGATTCTTTGCAAAAGTCATCATGTCCAACCTTTCTGGGCAATGCTTGCTGAAGCAGATCAGACTTTCTCAAAATGTGTTCCATGGACCAGCTGCAACCAACAGAACCAGAAAGGCTTGCCTAACACACAGATTCCTGGACCCCATCCTGGATGGGTCCAGTCAGAATCTCTGGGGTGAGGGGGACCCAGGAATCGATGCTTTTAAAGTAAGTTCTAGTCTTAGGGATCTAGAAGTTTGGACAAGTTCTTGCTTCAACACACAGGATGTAAACAACAGAATCGCAGACTAATCCTGAACAAATGTGCTGCACTGCCTCAGCATTAGACATGATTACAAAGTGCTGCAGCTACAGATTCAGTATTCTTTTGAACAATCTCTCACCCTCACTTTTCAGGCATGGGGAACTTGCTGGATACAGTATCGAGCCTTAAAGTCCTGACCACATCTACTGCTTGCTTTCCTCCTCTTCCCAGGCTTAGCTCCCACCAGACAGCCAGCTTCCCTCTTTCCTGCCTAGTACCAACCTCGCCTCCTCCTCAGGGAAGACTTTTCTATCCCTACACAAAGTGAGCGGAGAAGACAATGGCACCCGACTCCAGTAGTCTTGCCTGGAAAATCCCATGGATGGAGAAGCCTGGTAGGCTGCAGTCCATGGGGTCGCTAAGAGTCAGACACAACTAAGCGACTTCACTTACACTTTTCACTTTCATGCACTGGAGAAGGAAATGGCAACCCACTTCAGTGTTCTTGCCTGGAGAATCCCAGGGATGGTGAAGCCTGGTGGGCTGCCGTTTATGGGGTCGCACAGAGTCGGACATGACTGAAGTGACTTGGCAGCAGCAGCAGCAGCAGGCAAGATGAGAGGGGTTTATTGTAAGCCACACTGTTTACTGCCTTACATTCGTTGTCACAGCCTTAACCATCTTGCAGTTATTCAATGATGGGATTAACAACACTGTCTTTCCTGAAAAGTGATGGAGGGTATGGATTGTTCTTCCTCATCCACCACAAGATCCCTGACGCCCAGCATGGAGGGTTTGTGGACTGAGCCGTGTCCCTCCCCGATTCATATGTGGAAGCCCTAAGCCCTAATGGGGCTGTCTGTGAAGACAGGCCCTTTAAAAAGGTAATTCAGGTCATAATGAGGTCCTAGGGGTGGACTCTAACCCAGCAGGACTGGCAGCTTTATCAGAAGAATATACGCTGGGGGATCACCCGACACACAGAGGGATGACCCCGGGAAGACAAAGCGAGGAGGCCGCCACTTGCAAGCTGAGTCGTCTCAGGAGAAACCAACTCTGCTCGCGCCTTGATCTTGAACCTCCAGTCTCCAAAGCCACAAAGAACCAAACTCCCAGTGTTGGAGCCAGCTGCACAATAGCACAGGGCTCATTTCAGAGGTGGGAGTCGAGAGCTGCCGATCGGCCAGCCAGGCCCACTGGGGCTCTACCCCCCTCAGCAGGGCAGGGGGAGTCAGGCCGGCCAAACCGCTCACAGCGGGGGGGGGGGGGGGTGGGGGGCGGTGAAAGAAGCAATCGGCAGACATGCCACAAGGAGAAAGCCGCTCTGGTCACTCACGCGGCAACAGTTTCTTCAGGAGCAGAGCGCAGGACTGGGCTCTGGAACCTGACACGGGAAGGAGGTTCACACTCCCATGGAGGGGACTGGCTGCCGATACGGGCACCAGGCAGGGCCCCACGGCAGGGTCTGTTGGCTGCGTGCTCAAAAGCCAGGGCTCCCTCCTTCAGCCCTGCTGACGACGCTCCTGCATCCCTGACCTGGGACCTGGACCATCACTAAGGCCAAACAGCCCTGCTGGCTCTTGCAAATGGCACCCTGGGTCTGAAAGCAGCCCGTGGAAAGCAAGCCACCACCTAATCAAACCACTCTCTCCAGTCCTGGGGAGCTGGGACTCAGCCTTCTCGGGAGTCAGCACACACTGATGAGGCTTTGGTGCTTGCTTAGCTAGAGAATCCTTAAAGTGAAAATGAAAACTGGATCCCTGTTTAGGTCATCATCTTATTCTAGAAGTCATCGCATTGTTAATCATCTCATTTGAACCCACTGTATATTGTAGTGAGTTAGAAAATGCCTTTGATGCCACACTGTTCTGTGTTCATATTACAGTTCTGCCACTCAGCACCTCTGAGACTCTGGCAGTCACTTTATTCAGCCAAGGTTTCCTCATCTGTTAATGAGGAACCATTTATAAGCTGGATATGACATCCTCTTAATAAGGCTGTGGAGAAGATTAAATAGAAGAGGAGCAACTTGTTCACCACAGTGCTGTCAATAAATCATAAATGGGGATTGCATTATTATTGAGTCAATTTTATTATTAATAATTAATAAATGTTAGCACTTATTGAAAGATGTCTACTGTTTAACAATTAAAATCAGAATACTAGTACCGGTTTTCTGTTTCCTTACCAAAATATCTGCTCTCAGAGCTCAATTTTTTATTCATTGGAAAGAGCTTGTGCCAGATCTCAGTCAAAATATGCAAATCAATTAATTCACTTTTTTTTTTCCTGAAAGCAGGACATATGGATTTCTGACCCCAAGCCTCTTCTTACTGCAGTAACCTACAAGCTCTACTACTGGAGGTTTAAATAAGCTGAGATGGAGATTATCTTTCATCACAGTCTTCTAGTAATAATCTCTTCTTTGATAAGAAATTTATGGCAGGCTGCTAAAATGCTAGTTTATTGATGATGAGAGTATCAACTGTCCTTGGTACAAATAAACAGGGGTTTTTGATTCATGAGCAGGGAGACGGGGCACCTCCTGGGCCCTGGGGGCTACGTAATTTATAGGCATTCAATTCTCATCAATGTATCGTCAGTATATCCAGGGCATCTGACAGGTTCCTGTTTGCAGGATGGATGTTCTCTCCACAACCCAGGGAGCACAGAAGGAGAGGTCTGGCCTCTCGGGCTTAAAGCCTCCATTATCACTGAGAATTTCACAATGGGAACTGCCCCTGGGTCCAGATTTTTCTATTCCAGGTCATTCAGGATTGGGTACATTCAATACAGTACCCATGACAAGACAAGGTAAACACTGCAAAGTTTGCAAGTCAAGGTCTAGACCTCTGTTGAAGGTGCTAGATGCAAGTTCCAAAGACCAAGCCATGACCCTCAGAGTTGATGGTAAGAAGGAGGATCATTCTCACATGGAGGGACTGGGTACCAATATGAACACCATAGAGGACCCCGTGGCAGAGGCTGCTGGCTGCCTGTTCAACGGCCATCATTCCTGTTTTCACCATTGCCAACAAAATCTGAGGTCACTCCCAGGCCCAAAGAAAGAGTCTTGACTTGTGGGAGACAGCTGTGGTACTCTCACTTTTCTTGCAGAGACACAGTTAGATGTGTGCCACCATTCTGGTCCATGTGTCACAAGGAAGGTTCTACTGGCAGAGGCATGTGGGAAGATGTTCTTTACCCTTTAGACGGTGCACAAGACGAGCACATTCCTATCTCTTTCTGCCTCTGGTCATGGTTGTCTGCAAGTGACTCCTGGGATTCGGCAATCATTTTGTGACCATGAGGCTTGACGAAAAGGATAAACCAATGTGTGGTGAAAGCAGAAAAGAAAGTCAGAGCTCACCCAGGGACTTGAAGATGAAGCCCTTGAATTAACCAAATCAGAAACTGCTTGGCCTGCAGACTTCTTCTTACGTGAGATAATGTATTTTTCTGTGGTTGTTGTTGTTCAAACTACTTTTACCAGTTTTCTGTTGGCCCGTATCACTTACTGAGGCCCTAAAAAGCACGTATATCTCACATTCCCAACATTCAATGCTGAAGGAAATCAGGAGACTGCTCTAGAAAGTACTACTAGAAAAACTGCAAAGATTAAACCCATGTGCATAGCTGGGACCCACCTAATTCAAAATTTTCTATTCCTTGTTTAAAGAGGCTCCTTGGAAAGTGGCTTCAAGCAAAAGGCAAAATCTGTAAAACAAACAGTCCCACCAGTTGGCTGACTCTTACCAATGAAACAGAAAGCTTTACTTTTTATTTTTCACATTATAAAAGCAACATGTGTGCATGCATGCATGCTAAATGAATTCAGTCATGTCTGATTCTGTGTGAACCCATGGACTGTAGCCCGCCAGGTTCCTCTGTTCACGGGATTCTTCAGGCAAGAATACTAGAGTGGGTTGCCACTTCTTTCTCCAGGAAATGTGTGTGTGTGCTTGTAATAGACGTAGGTTTAGACAGTATATGCTATTTTGTAAACTGCTTTTTACACTTAAATTGAAGTTCTCAAACAATGTTACGTTCTCTTGAGTATTTTTAAAGGCCTTACAAACACTTAAATTAATTTTATCTACTCACCCACCCAACTCAGCTGACAGTGGTTAACTGTGTAATAGTGGTGTACCTCACTCCTATAAAACTCTCCATTGGATGAAATAAGTGAGAGTTCACAGGAACCCACAGAAACTCACTGCTCCTGCAGGATTTAAGTCAGAACCTGGGGAGGAGCCACTACATGCAGATGTGAACAAAGGTATTTTCCACAGTTAGAGACCCACAGTGAACGTCAGTATGAATGAACAACTGGCAAAAGACACCTTGTTGGTAAATCAAAGACAAAAGTCATTCTTTGTTCTTTCATTCCACATCAGCGGCTTTCACGGATACCATTTATGTCCATGATCAAGGACTAACATACTTGCAATCAGCAAATGTGTTTGAATACCACATATTACACATCTGTGGTAGAACCATGGCCCAGGCAATACAACTATACAGTCAGGACCAAAGTTCAGAGTCAAGGCTGTACTGAAATGAATAAATGATCACCGTTCACAACTGGCATATAAAAAGCTCTTACGTTTGCCATTCTTTATTCCATGGTTCCCTGCCAAAGGATAGTAGCCCTGTGTGTTATCACACTTCTCCTTTTTTTCAAACATACCTACATATATCAATCTGTCACCTTCTCAGACAGACATTGACCACGGATCGAAGTGACAGAACTTGTGTTGGTGGAAACAGAAACAGACTGTTCACACTACTCACTAGGTTGCTATGTGGCTTGGAGCATGTGTGTATTTATATGTGTAATTATTCAGTTCAGTCAGTTCAGTCGCTCAGTCGTGTCCGACTCTGCGACTCCATGGACTGCAGCACGCCAGGCCTCCCCGTCCATCCCCAACTCCCAGAGTTACTCAAACTCATGTCCATTGAGTCAGTGATGCCACTCAACCAACTCATCCTCTGTCAACCCTTCTCCTCCTGCCTTCAATCCTTCCCAGCAGCACAGTCTTTTCCAATGAGTCAGTTCTTCACATCAGGTGGCCAAAGTACTGGAGTTTCAGCCTCAGTATCAGTCCTTCCAGTAAATATTCAAGCCTGATTTCCTTTAGGATGGACTGGTTGGATCTCCTTGCAGTCTAAGGGACTCTCAAGAGTCTTCTCCAACACCATAGCTCAAAAGCATCAAGTCTTCTGCACTCAGCTTTTTCAATAGTCCAACTCTCACATCCATACATGACTACTGGAAAAACCATAGCTCTGACTAGACAGACCTTTGTTGGCAAAGTAATGTCTCTGCTTTTTAATATGCTGTCTAGGTTGGTCATAGCTTTTCTTCCAAGGAGCAAGCATCTTTTAATTTCATGGCTGCAGTCACCACCTGCAGTGATTTTGGAGCCCCCAAAAATGAAGTCTGTCACTGTTTTCATTGTTCCCCATCTATTTGCCATGAAGTGACTGCACTGGATGCCATGATTTTAGTTTTCTGAATGTTGAGTTTTAAGCCAACTTTTTCACTCTCTTCTCTCACTATCATCAAGAGACTCTTTAGTTTTTCTTCACTTTCCACCATAAGGGTGGTGTCATCTGCATATCTGAGGTTATTGCTATTTCTCCCAGCAATCTTGATTCCAGCTTGTGCTTCATTCAGCCCGGCATTTTGCATGATGTACTCTGCATATAAGTTAAATAAGCAGGGTGACAATATACAGTCTTGACGTACTCCTTTCCTGAATTGGAACCAGTCTGTTGTTTCATGTCTAGTTCTAACTGGTGCTTCCTGACCTGCATACAGATTTCTCAGGAGACAGGTCAGGTGGTCTGGTATTCCCATCTCTTTAAGAATTATCCACAGTTTGTTGTGATCCACATAGTCAAAGGCTTTGGCGTAGTCAATAAAGGAGAAGTAGATGTTTTTCTGGAACTCTCTTGCTTTTTCAATGATCCAACAGATGTTGGCAATTTGGTCTCTGGTTCCCCTGGTGTCAGAAAGACTGTGAAATGGGAAATGCATGTATTGAAATCAAAGTGTGTTGTTATAAACTTATACTGGAGCTGATCCTATCTATGATGAGAGAGCAGACTGCTCAATAGAGGTGCATCAATAGCAAGATAAAGAAAACCAACACGTTCCAACAACAAGCATCAACGCTCTGGGGGTCATCGCCTGTGTTAGATTATCTGTTGCACCTCGCCCCGACATTAGCATTCGTAATTACCAGCAGCCTCTCTCTAGAGGGAAAACATGCTTTGGTGAAGTGCAGAAGTTTGATTTCCCAGAGAGCCCCCCTGCAGGTATGGTGTGTACAGATATCATGCATGCAAATATCTGTCCAGACATGGAAGAGAGTTTAGAAATTTTTCAAAATCCATCTGTGCACCTCCCTAAAATATAACGTCTTTGGACTTGAAGTCCTACTTCTGTCAGCAAGAATTAACTAAATATTTGGCACTTATTCTGTGGCCATTTCTTATCAATGCAGAACTGCTTACCAGAAGAGAAACAGACCCTTTAAAATTCTACTGTAATTTTTCCCCCTAAAAAATGTGTTAAGTTTTCTTTCTAGAATTACAATAGGTTCTGTGACAAGAGTGCCTGCCACATGCTGAGCAGAGAGGCAGAGGGCTGAGTATTTTTGTGACTCATTTCAATTAATCTTTGCAAAAATCCTTTATGAGTTTGAGGCTTACCGAGGTTTCAAAATGAGTCCTCAAGTCTGAGAGCTGCATGATTTTGCACTGAATTATTAACCTAAAAGCCGTGGTTCAGGTCAACACATATTTACTGGGCACATACCATGTGCCACACACTGAGAAGCAAGAGGAGAAATGAAACGATTTCAAAACAACATAGTTAAGGGGCTACAAGACAGGCAGACACGAGATGCAAGGGGTGCAATTTCTCTAAATGTTTTGCAACAGAAGATGGTAACTCCTGTCTCGAGGTGCTTCTATGGTCTCCAAACTGCTTCCTCATCAAGACTCCTTTACCTGCTCACCTCTCCCCAGCCCAGGCCCCAGCAAAAGGACACGGTTTTGCTCGCTGTCCAGAGTGTCTGTTTCAGCTAAGGGAAGAAACTGCAACAGAAGAAAACATAGGAAACAGGCTAAGTTTTCAGATGCATCTCTCAGGGACTATTTGGGACAAAATGAACAGAAATAAACAATCCTCCACTATCAGGTGACATATTTTATACGTTCCACCCTGCGCTGGAGGAAAGGAGCAGAAAGAAAAGCACTCCTAAATCAGGGTTTCAAAATCAGATGCTGGTATAAGAAAGAAGATTAACCTGGTCCCTTAACAATCAAATTTATAACTAGCAAAGGGTTATGAAAAATTCTATCTCTGTGTCGAGCACAGGAAAAGTACAAAGTCTTTGGAGGCAAGGGATGATAAACTACAGCTTGGGCAATAAGCTGGGAAGGGAATGGGCAGTTCAAGAGTTCAGCCCGTGTGTGCTGGGAAGGTGTTTAGTTAAAGAGAAGGGCCAGCTCCAGACAAAGGCACAGAAAGGTCATCTCGAGAGTCATTCCATCTTCATTAGGACGGGGAGGACCACGGGCCAGAGCGCACACGCCAGGCCTCCACGTGCACCCTGCACATAGGTTTAAGACTTGTGGGGACATTAAAATATGCAACAGAAGTAAACACAGAGAGTTGGCAACGGGGCCTAGACACTGTGATCTGGGAATGGACGTACTCCCAGCCAGCCAACAGAAATGTGATATGAATGTTCCCCCCTCAACCGGGCACCCTGATTTTTTTTTTTCAGGGTGAGTGATAGATTAATTAAAGATTACAATCTGTCTTCTTCAGAAGGCCAGAGAACTGGATCTGCAATCAGTGGCTTAATTTTCTTCCAGGTAACTGCCAAACTTGAGTGTGTTCACCCAAATAAAATAATTTCCCCCGACTGTGCAGCTCGAAATTTCTGTGCTCGCATAAGAGTTGCCCTGTGACTCAGCCCTCATCTTTCACTTTTCAGGAACTGGGGGAAAGGTGAATTTCATTTACTGATTATCAGCAGGCTCTGGAGAGATAGGCCAGGGCTGTTGTAATGGGAAAGCGGGCCCTGACTCACACCTCGTACAACCTTCCTGAGGAGGCCACAGCCAGCAGATTTCCATGCTGCAGTGATGTCCACAGGGGCAGAGGAAGGTAACCTTCCCTCCTCCACCCCCTCCAAACCCATACAGACCCACCTGCCCTAATTCAGCCTCCACTATAGTCAAAAGGATACCCTGTCCATCCTTGTACCCCTACCCCACAGGAACTGTGGCACTGGGGTTCCCGATTCATTACAAAAGGCTGTAAAGACCAAGCATAATTAACTCCCTTTCCCTGCCAGTGTATGAAGAGGGCTTTAATAGCTGGGTTTGCTTCCAGTTACAAAGGACATGGTTCAGTCTCCTCCCACTTCCCCCGTTGGTGTAACCAATCAGAAGGCGAGACAAGACACAGGCAGCACCTCGCGTTAGGACAGTGAGGAGGACCAGAAGGGCAGCAGTTGGCTGCCTGGGCCCAGCAGAGACAGGTTCACTGTCTACAGTTAGTGGGGAAATCAACCGACTCTACTGCTTAGGAGCTGTGTGACTTAGAAAGGTGGTATCTTAAACCTTCATCTACCCACCTGGAAAACGCACGCCGCTTCCCACTGGGATGTCTGGGGATGAAAGGCTAAGTAGGATGATGGATACAAGAAAGGATGAGTAGATGGATGGATGGATGGATGGGTGGATGGAAGGAAGGAAGGTACGGACATTCATATTTTAAAGACCTGGCCGGCAACCAGCACCGAGTGAGTGCTCAGTAAAGGGATTCTATTGTCTTTATGATGAGAAATCTGAACAGACCACACAGACATGGAAATTAAGAGAAAAGGTAATTCACACAAGCCAGAGGCAAGTCACCTGCTCTCCCTCCTCACTGTCCTCATTCTGTTTCCCTGCCCCCATGACCTTCAGCATCAGAAGCCAGGCCTCAGTTGACTAAGCAGGCACTGCCCTACCCTGCCTAGGGCTGCACTGGGTGGCCGGAACTGCATGGATTCCATGGGGAGACATGCAAGAGGAGGAAGACTTGACTGCCCTGCCCTTGGCCACTGGCTGCACCAGTGTGTGCAGGAGCAGCGGAAGGAGCTGAAAGGGAAGAAGAATCAGAGCAGGCCTTGAAGCGGGCATCATATGGCTCAGTGGATGAAGCCGCATCCAAGGATGACCTGAGCAACTGACTTCTCAAATGACAAAGGGTCACAACCTCCCAGACCAGCCCACAACACGGGCCCAGTGGGGGCAGCTTCTCTCTCACGTGACAAATCACCGTCCTCTGGAAGGATTCAATCATCATGAACTTATCTGGCTGAGAACCTCAGACACTGAAATCGACTGTGAGTGAAAACACTGAATTCCAGGAAGGATAAGACGTTTACACTCAAAACTTAATTTGGTGGAAGAGGAAGTGAGAGGAACAGGGCCCAGTCATGCCCAATGACACTTTCCAGTGCATGCATCCTCTATGAGGGCAAAACATCTAATGATGATGTTTTACGTCAGGCTGTGCGCCTGGTAAACTTAGGGATCATAACACCAGCCAGCATTTAATAACTGCCTGGTGTAAGCAAGGCACAGTGGTGGGCACTAGAGAAACGACCTATGAACCTTGGGAGGGGTCCCACTGCCGCTGCGGACACGGGGTATGCTGAGAGCCATCGTTTACAGAGCGCTTGGTGCGTGTCAGGTGCTGAGCCAGATGAAGACTGCCCCGGCCACGCCCAGTCTCTGGTCCCAGCTTTACTGCGGAGGAAACCAAGTCCTGCAAAGCCTGCACTCCTCACTCAAGCGCACACCTCGGCGAAGTGATTGAGACGGAGTCCATCTAACCCATGTCTAATTCTTTCCTTTTCTTTCCGTGGCTGCCCATGGACTAGCACCCTCGGAATTCCTGAAGGTGCGTTGTTAATGAAAATTATGTACTTAGCAATTACTGGGAAGAAGAGGTCGTTGGTTCTGACCAGTTGACTTAATCTTCCTAACTGTCTGAGGAAAATAGGACTTTTCCAATTTTGATGTAGGAAGAGGCTCAGAGAAGTGAAGCCTTCTGCCCAAGTATGAACACCCAGGACAGCTGGGATGTCCACACTCAGGCCAACTGCCTGTACTCAACAGTCAGGAGACACCAGCCAAGGCAGGGCTCCTCTCTGAAACTCAAACATCAAGCCCCAAACGCACGAAGCACCAGACGCAGATGAAGTCGCGTATCTGAGGGCCCCTAGTGTCCCCTTTTCCTGCTGTTCCAAGCAGGGTGTGTGCGTATACATCCCTGTGGTGGAAACGCCTGTCACTCCTATCCTGATTTCTCTTTGGAGAAAGAGAATCCTACCATTAGCTCCAGAACCATGAGAGTGAGTCACTGGCGCTGCAGGAAGGAGATGGAAGAGGACAAAGCAGGGGGTGATGACTTGTATCATTTCTCTCCCAGGCTCAGAGAGCGGGGGCCCTAGAGACCTAATCCAGCCTTGGCCCCCATCACTGATCACTCAGATTCTGACGTTAGTGACAGAGTTAGCAGGAGATGCTATATCCTTGGGCAGACCCCGTCCATCTGCAGCCTCTGCTCGTGGCACAAGATGCCCCACAAAATGGTGGCTTCATGCAGGGAGGGAGCCAATGGTACAGGGAGAGAATGAGACACAAACTGTCTTGACAATTTCTCCCCGCCGACATGAACTTGGGGTTTGTGGTGGTGGTGGCCTGCAGTCATGAATAAAAGAGTATCACAGGGCATGCTTTGGAGACGAGAGGGGCGTGGCAGTGGCCTGCACATGGGGACTCCTCCCGGTTTACCCAACTTCCTTCTGAGATTCCGGGACACCTTTCTTGCCCTGTGCTGCGTTTCCTTCTGCTCTTGGGTCAAACCACACCCAAAGCATCGTTTTCGGGGTTTTTTTGGTTTGTTTTCCAGTAGCGAAAATTAGATGCTTCAGATATTCAAATCAAAATTGAGCCTCCAGAAAAACGACAATAGTTATCTCTCATCATGAGTGTGCTGATAGTTTTCAATTGGTGGTGTCAATTAGTGAGGATTTAAAAATGCAAGTGGGATTTACAGTAACCACCACAACAAAAACCCAGCTAGTATTTATTTGGCACCACTATCATTTGTTCTGACGGGCTGACATAATCTTCACAATATTCTGAGGAACACAGGGTTTCTCCAATTATGATAAAGGAAGAGGCTCAGAGAGCTGAAGCGTTCTGTTCAAATGTGGCCAGCCAGTAGAGCTGGGAGGTCTACACTTTAGGTCAGAAACAGGCAGACAGTTCTAAATCTCTTTTTAACTCAAGAGATTCCATGATTGTAACATTCATTTTCCCAGTATAACCTGAATTTCAACACTGGCTTATACCCACCTTTCAAGGAACTCTTTCAGCATCCATTGTTTAATATTAGCAAATATCTGTAGGGCTACTATTTTGCATCTGACCTTCTACTCGGTACCAGGGATCCAGCTATTAATGAGGCTGATGCCTGTCTGCCTTTAATGAGGCTCATGGAGAAGACAGGCGTGTAGATAAACACAACAAACAAGTGTGCTATGAGTGACGGGGATCTAGAAAGGTCTGAAGGAACGCCCAGGAGTTGCCCAGCTCAGTCCTACAACACGAGGAAAGTCTTTCTGGAGGAACGACAATTCAGCTGAAACCCAAAGGTGAGTCAGAGGTAGACCTATGGAGATCCAAGGACCACATTCAAGGAGCAAAGAAACTACAGGTGTTCCCTTCAGAAGAGCCTGGCTACCTCTCACCCTAGGAGTCTTTTAGACACTCAAGTGCACCTTGGAAAATCTGTTAAAATAATGTATTAGCTGTGCCACTAGTTCATTCGGAATCTCAGATACCAGAGGTGCATGACGAGAAGTGATCCCTCTGTCTGGTCCAAAGGGGGAAAGGATGAAGGCTGCCCACAGGGCCAGCTCTGTGCCACTTGCCAACCAACTCCCAGCGCCACCTGGTCCACAGCTGCCTCCAACAGCTCAGGGACTTGACCACACCGATCCTGGAAACACAGGGGCTGCCAGAGAAGAGGCACTCCTTACATAAGGCCCTCCCTCGCTGACTTTCTATGGACAGTCTGCGTGCACTAAGTCACTTCAGTCATGTCCAGCTCTGTGTGACTCTATGGACTGCAGCCCACCAGGCTCTTCTGTCCATGGGATTCTGCAGGCAAGAATACTGGAGTGAGATGCCATTCCCTCCTCCAAGGTGTATTCTGAGCCCAGGGATCGAACACTTGTCTCTGACATCTGACCTGCATTGGCAGTGGGGTTCTTTACCACGAGTGCCAGCTGGGAAGCCACAGTGTACAGTCTGTGAAACAGTAACAGCCAGCTGTTAGTCCAAACCATGCAGCTCCAGTATGCTGCTTCCTGGTGCTCTTGTCTGTCCTGAAGATCAATGTTAGAGCATAAAGGGGGGGAGAGGGGGAGATGGATTCTCCTCGAGTAAAGTAAACGTCTGATCAATGCGAGAGTGCGGGGACCTAAGTTATAACCCCTGGCAAGAGCTGCTGGTGCAGAGAGAGGCTCTGTTGCCAAACATGGGCAGAAGCCATGAGCATTTGGCAACCCAATAAACGCAGAGACGATTAATAACCTCTTAAGAAAATTAAAGAGGCTAAGCCAGAATATGCATTTCTATCGATCACCCACCCATTTCCACAGGGAGGTGTCCAGACGGAGTGCTCCTGAATTCCCCAAGTTTTATCTCAGAAGCAGCTTCTCCCTAACTCAGCACGGCCACCTGGTGAGATGTGAAAGAGTAGACAGCTCATCCCCAAGTCCAGAGACTCTGCTTCAAGGGATTCGAAGCAGGATCCTAACAAGCACCTTCACATGGTTCTGATTTAAATCCAAGTTTAGGTTCAAGGTCATTTTCTTTGAAGGGTGGGGCAATGAACAACTTGACTGGTATTTTCTGCACTGGCAAGTATCCTTTTGTTTAGCATATTATTAGTGAGATTGCATCTGCAAGCATGTATTTTTAAGACATTGACTGTGTATACTCATAATTCATAGTACTGTGCCCGGCATGTCATACCTCACAATGCTTTCTTAACCTTAAGAAGCCCTTTCCTCTATAGATAGGGAATTCACAAAGAAAACTCCAACATTCCTTAACTAACAGAGGCCATGCCTATTATTAGCTATCGCAACTTCCTAATGTGGGGACTGACTGGCTCATAGATCCATCTATTACTTTAGCCCTTCTTTGTTCCCTTGAGAAAAAGAACAATATGCTTTGAAAACAAAGAAATGCATAACAGCAAAACCAAGGGCCCCCGAAGACCTAGATCAGGCTCTTCTAAATTCAGCTACTCAATATTCATATGTATTCTGCTGGTCATTTTGTCCAAACAAACACCTGTGCCTGGAAATCGAAACCGAAATCCATGACTTGATTTTGCCAAGAGAGTTAATAAGGGCAGCGAGGTGTGAACAACAAGACATTGAAAAAGTCACCGTAACTGGTGGGTTTCAACAATCTGTCTCTAATCATCCAACTTCAGACATCCGAGGAAAACTGAAAGACTTGGTAGCAAATTATAAAATATAATTTTTGGTGTAAGATAATAATATATTGAATCAGGTAGCGATGTTAATAACTACATTCTCAGCGTGCAACTGCTTTAACCAAGCGGGTGGCATAATTTAGTCAGAGGAAGGAACCATCCAAACCTAAGGGAGGTCAGGAAAAGAGGTTCACTCCCTTCCTTCTTATGCTAAGGAGAAACATAAAGAAGACATTCAGAAAAGTATCCATCTTGGAGACCAGAAACTGTCTTGCTTTCTGCTGTCCTTCAAGGTAAATCCCTTAGGATTTTTGAACACCCAAATCTGCACGAGGGCTAGGAAGCCGAATGAAGACTTTTGCTTTGGTTTGTCTGATTCCTGCCTATCGACACTGTGGGGACCTAGGAATTTTCTCTAATAAACATATGCCAAAACTCCTAAGATATAAACAATTCCAAAGAACCACACCAAAGTAAAACATAAAGTGTTAATGAAATGAAGACAACAGAAGAGATTAAGACTGAGCAAAGGTTTGAAAATCAACTTCCAAACTTGAACTGTAACGCCGTTTCTCTGAGCCTACATTTCCTACCCTGTGGAATGAGCATAACCTACCTTACAGAGATGTGAAAATGAAATGAGATAATATGCTATAAAATGTTTAGCATAGCAACCAAAATATTATGAGGTCTATAAATATTGATAAATGATCAATAAATACATGATCATTAGTGTCATCAATAGCTGGACCAGACTGAAGTTTACAGGGTGAAGAATTTCAGATAGTAACATAGAAACAGCCACGAGTCTTCTCTTGGATTTCGATTTCTAAAGCCATGATTACATCACATGGCGGTTTTGCTTCCATACAAGCCTTGGAGCCACAGACAGAAGCCTACTGAAGTATAATCTGTGCCTTTTATTATCCTAGGTATTTTATAGTAAACATTTTAAAACATTGTGAGATGGCTCCATCAGACTGCCAAGGGACAAAAAAAAAAAAAATTAAAATAAAACAAAACATACCTAACCAATGCCAAAAAAAATTCAATAGCTGAGCATACCTGTACAAAGCTATGTTGGGATGCATTTGATGGGGAGAGGTCACTTAATATCAACAATTTTTATTAAAACATCTATGACAGAAAGTCCTTCACTGAGCAGCTGAGCCTTCACTGGTGATGTGAGGAAGTGGGGTCTAAGGCCTCCTAGTCCCCAGATGCTCTGCCTCCCACTGCTCCCTAAGGCTGACCATGAAAAACCAGCTACTGGAAAACAAATAGGCCATTCCATTCTCCTTAAACTCCTAACTAAAGTTCATTTTCACAAGCCAAATTTAAAAATCAATTAATAAATTACCACTGTCAAAGAATGTTAAAAAGCCCAGAGGCACCTAAGAAGAGCTTAGACGAAACAGCAAAGCATTAAGCCCGAGATAAATGGGTTTGCTAGCTGTTTACTGCAGTGTTAACTTAGGATCCCGAAGCAAAAATTCTCTTCCCTCTACTTACCAGTGCGTTGTGTAACAAGAGCAGCATTAAACTAATCATGAATCAATCATGAAATCTTGATGTTTGTTTTCCCTGGCAACAGAACACTGCAATTAGCAACCTTGAACAGGAGTGCTTTCTAGATGGGCGATGGTGAGGGCAACCTTCTGCAGTTAATTCTTTCCTAATCGGCCAGAGCAAGCGAGGATGAAATACCACTGGGTGAGTTAAAAACTCAAACCCCTCCCAGTCATCCATCCTGTGACACCACCACCCTGAATCTTTCAGGACCAGTCAGAGTAGAGTTTCTCAATCTTGGTGCGACTGACACTCTGTCAAAGGGGCTTTCCTCTGCATTGGAGAATGTCCAGCAGCGTCCCTGGGCTCGACTCCTTAGATGCCAGTCCACTACTGTCTTCCCTCCCTCTGCTACCCCCTCCCCAAGATGTAAGGACCACTTCAGGTCAGCAAGGGGGTCTGAAGCCATGAGCAGCCCCCCACCTGACCACACCTGCTCCTCTCTCCCCCAACCCTCTCCTCCCACTCTTGGTGCTCAGAGCTCCATCCCTCTGCCCTAGTGAAGACCCAGAAGTATATGTTTACAACCATGGCCTTGTGCACAGGCACAAAAATCCTATTACAGAAGCTCCTTCATCAAAATCACAGAAGCCAGAACCACCTGCTGCATGCCGGAGGGAGATCTGACGATACATGCGCTCTGGAAGGCAAAATGGAATGTCCCAACCAAATAATACATCGCATGCAGACGATTTTCATATTTCCAGTAAGAAGGGAAAGAGTTATACTTTTCTTCCCTCAGAGCTTTTTTCTTAAAGCAGTGATCATCTTCCTGAAACTTCTGATAAGTCTCAAACCAGGATGCCCTGTGTCAGAGTCCACACAACTGGGGACAAGAAAAAGGAGCTGGAAGACGTAGTGTCCGTACACCTTGTGATGGGTTCCAGACAGTGAAGCGCCCAGCCCAGCACACTACAGCCCTGGCCCGTGGGTCCTAGGAGTGGAGAAGTATTTAAGATAGCAAACGAAGCAACTGACAAAGAATTAATCTCAAAAATATACAAGCAGTTCATGCAGCTCAATACCAGAAAAATAAATGACCCAATCAAAAAATAGGCCAAAGAACTAAACAGACATTTCTCCAAAGAAGACATATAGATGGCTAACAAACACAGGAAAAGATGCTCAACATCACTCATTATCACAGAAATGCAAATCAAAACCACAATGAGGTACCATTACACACCAGTCAGGATGGCTGCTATCCAAAAGTATACAAATAATAAATGCTGGAGAGGGTGTGGAGAAAAGGGGACGCTCTTACACTGTTGGTGGGAATGCAAACTAGTACAGCCACTATGGAGAAGAGTGTGGAGATTCCTTAAAAAACTGGAAATAGAACTGCCATATGACCCAGCAATCCCACTGCTGGGCATACACACCGAGGAAACCAGAATTGAAAGAGACATGTGTACCCCAGTGTTCATCACAGCACTGTTTACAATAGCCAGGACATGGAAGCAACCTAGATGTCCATTGGCAGATGAATGAATAAAAAAGCTGTGGTACATATGCACAATGGACTATTACTCAGCTATTAAAAAGAATGCACCTGAATCAGTTCTAATGAGGTGGCTGAAACTGGAGCCTATTATACAGAGTGAAGTAAGTCAGAAAGAAAAACAACAATTCAGTATGTTAACGCATAAATGGAATTTAGGAAGATGGTAACGATGACCCTACATGCAAGACAGCAAAAGAGACACAGATGTATAGAACAGACTTCTGGACTCTGTGGGAGAAGGCGAGGGTGAGATGATCTGAGACAATAGCACTGAAACGTGTGTTACCATATGTGAAACAGATGACCAGTCCAGGTTCGATGCATGAGACAGTGCGTTCAAAGCCGGTGCTCTGGGACAACCCAGGGGGATGGGAGGGGGAGGGAGGTGGGAGGGGGCTCAGGATGGGGGACACATGTACACCCGTGCCTGATTCATGTCAATGTATAGCAAAAACCACCACAATATTGTAAAGTAATTAGCTTCCAATTAAAATAAATAATCTTAAAAATTAAACAAAAAGGAGAGAAAAGACACCTTAGTGTGCACAGCTTCATCGTCCCCACTCCAGAAGAATACAGTGGAGGCTGCAAAACATGTTGCTACTCACATGTGTGGTCCCTGATTGCAAAGCAAGAACTACAAGAACTATTTCTTCTTCTTTATTTATTTCTTTATTTTTTTGGCCATGCCCTGCGGCATGCGGGATCTTAGTTCCCCGACCGGGGATCAAACCTGCCCCCTGCACTGGAAGCTCGGAGTCTTAACCACTGGACCGCCAGGGGAGTCCCACAGGGACTATTTCTCCAAGACAAGTATTTTATATTTGGTTTGATAAGAAAACATGTGTGTTGTCAAAAGAAATGAACTTGTTCTTGTATTTCAGTGTCCACTGATATTTAATATTATTTGATAAAATGCTGATAATTCATTGAAGGGCAAATGTGAACTCTCCAATCAATCCCATTTTGCTAAGCTGGATTTTAACGGTGAGAGAGACTGAGAAGAATTGATGGAAAACAATTTTAAACAACGACAAATAACAGTACGTGTGGCCGCATCCCTGAGGGCCATGCCTGGTTCTCACGTCAGAAGTCTCATGACAATTTCCCTTAAAAAGCAACAATAACAGTGCCTGAGCAAGCAATAAAAACGGGAACTTCATAAAGAGAAGGACACACAGAAAAGGGAGTCAGCCCAAACACATCAGAGATTTCCAAGGTGAGGTCTGCAGGTGGAAAGACGGTCCGCAGTCATGGATGTCGACTTGCTAACTGCGCAAACTGGAACTGCCGCAGTTTAATGGAAGTCCCCATATGGTGCAGGGGAACACAGGCCTAAGTGAACGGGGCTGGAGTGCAGTAGCAAAATGCTAATAAAATACTCATGGAGAGAGAAGAAAAACCCACAGGTATTTCTGAAAACGGTGGTATGTTCTTACCTGCAATTTGCTAGCCTACAAGACCTGCTCCTGGCTGGAGTCAGGGCTTCCCAGGAGAGCCCAACCTCTTGCAGGAAGAGCCGGGCAGCAATTTTCTGATGCCCGAGAGTCCTGGTCTCCTGAACCAGACGCCCCGTGCTGGACACCAGGTATGAGGGGAGACGCCGTCTCTCTGTGCAGGGAGGCCTGTGGGGTGTGCCGGAAGCACGTCCACTCACTGGAGGCCAGGCCCCACTATAATACAAACAGGAGAAGGTCTCCTCGCCCAAGATGAAGAAAAGTAACTACAGAAGAAGAATTCTCTCTCTTCCCATCATGCTGTCTGGTGGGAATTAAAACACCACCACCCGGATACAGAATGCAGACATTTAAGATGCATAAGGACAGATGAGACTTGCCACTAAGCCTGTGACCTCCTGCCCCCTAAACATTAATGATTTGGTAATGGCCGGACGGTATTATTCCTGATGGCTATGGTACTTCCTCTCTTCCAGAACGATTTGAATACAGTGGGGTGAGTGGAATTCTCAACCTTTGCTGGGTTCTGCTGCGTATCCAGTGTAACCCTGACTTTACACATAATACTGCATATTAAATACTGTAACAATTCACATTTTAGCTCCATTTGCTTTAGATATGCTACTTTCAACAAAGGCAGTAATTATTACTACTACAACAATTACTGTCAATGAAATGAAACAGGTAAGCCAATGCTCAAAGAAGGATTCAGTGCTGGGCTCCTGCTCACACCAGTGGTGGATTTTAAACTACCAGACACTCATGTCGGACACCTGACTTTATTATCCCGAGCTCTCTGCCTGTAACCTTGCCTGTTCTTTTCACCAAAGCCAGCAGGAACATCTCATCTGCTCAATTACTTATTAGTGTTGCTACAGAATACCATTTCCTCTTGCGGCTGATAAAATATTAATCAAAAACAGGAACTGAGCGATTTCCCAGTGTGGATGTCTTCTAATGGTAATACAGGGAGTCAGAGAGAGATCTGGAGGTCATGTAACAGCTTCTGAGGAAGGCAGAGAGCAGTGACGTAGGAGCCAGAGGCAGAGGTTGCAGCCGGAGCCTGGGACTGGGGTGACTACTCACCATTCGCCGCAGGAGAAAACTTCCAGAGCATGAGCATGGAGGTGGCTTGTGGGGAAAAGCCCAGTCTGAGAAACACTCAGAAAAGAAGACTTTTTGTGTTTTCTTTTTTTTTTTTTTTTTTAATATTATTTTATTAGTTGGAGGCCAATCACTTTACAACATTTCAGTGGGTTTTGTCATACATTGACATGAATCAGCCATATAGTTACATGTATTCCCCATCCCGATCCCCCCTCCCACCTCCCTCCCCACCCGACTCCTCAGGGTCCTCCCAGTGCACCAGGCCCGAGCACCTGACTCATGTATCCCACCTGGGCTGGTGGTCCGTTTCACCATAGATAATATACATGCTGTTGAACAAGCCTTCAATGAACCAGAATGGTGTCCTGATTTCACTGAAGTTTTTCTAATTTTCAAATTCTAACCCTCATTTTTCAACCACTTCCAGGTTTCAGGAATGCACTTTGTGCCTTGGTAAAGAGAACAGCACTTGAGTGAATGAAGAAGCTGAGATCAACTTCTGGATTTGAAAAAATTCAGAAGAGCTCTACCCAGACATTAAAAGAGGAAGCCTAACCAACTAGGTGACTAGCCTGATTTCAGCAGATACTGTGGTCAGAATACACCTTTTCACTCACTCTGGCCCCTCCCACATTCTCCTAACTCTCTGATACGCTCCTGGAATCTCCCCCATCACCACTTACTGGACCCCAATTAAAAGTAATTACTAAATGCAGAGGAGATGCACACAAAGTCTTGAGGACTCTCCAAGATCCAATAGGATCAAGGATTATGTTAGGGAAGGAAGCAGTCCAACAGTTTAATTCAAGGAAAAGCTTAGCTGAGTGGCTGAACATAACAACTCGATTCTCCTCCAAGACAAAGGAGGTGTTTCCGGAAGGGTCTGGAGACTCTCGCCCTTGCCCTAGAAGGTCGGTCCTCCATCCAGTTCTGCTCGTTCTGATGACCCCCCCACCCCACCACTGACCCTGTTGTTTATTCTGGGCTCTTCTGGTTCTTCCTGCTTGCTAACACCTTGGGTAAAATGCAAACTCATGGCTCACCTGTCAGGTACCAGCAAGCTCCTCCCTGGGCTTACAAATGCTGGGCCTCTAAGCAGTAGGTGATTGGCCCCATGGAGATGTGGAGGAAGGCAGTCCACGTCACAGAACGTTCTGCTGCCAGCTCTGAGATCTGGGAGGTGAAATGCCCACTCTGCTCGTGGAAGGCAAACGCATGCATGCTTGATGCTTTCCCATATACCCTGTCCTTCATGAAAAACCAACCAACCAGGGTCCCCAGGACCCTGACGCCCCGGCCTGGATTAGCCTCAACAGCCCAATCCACTGGACAATGTGGACAAACACCGGTCACCTGTGCTTGGCATCCAAGTCGACACACTAGCAATGTCTGTCCTATGAAACTCCAAGCAAAGATAAGCTAGCTACTTCCAGACACTTGTGTGCAAAATCTGTGGGCATAACTGGCAGAGGTTCCACCTGCTTCCTCGCCGTCAGATACTGGAATCCAAAGTCTTCCAGACACTATAATCAATTAAAACTGTGATACACTCGTCAAATTACTCTTTTTTAATGTGTGGGTGCTTAATTACCATCCACTTTTACATCTAAAAAATTCACTCTCAGCTGAGTGTTTCTATCAGGATTTTGGCTCTCGTCAGCACAGTCCATTAGATTGATAAAAATCCATTTAAAAAATTTAGAGTCTGGCCCAGCGATCCCACACCTGGGAATCTATCCCACTAAAATAAAAGCATCCGTCTGGACATAGGAACAAAGATGCTTATCCTATCACTATTTGTGGCTGGGCGGGAGTGTGTGGAGAAACCTTTGGAAACTAAACAGATGCCCTGCAACCCATCTGAGACAGGGAATGACTGTGTAAATTGTGGTACTTCTACACCGTGGGCTATCACGCCACCGTTGGATGAGAAACAAAAGATACAGGACAGTGTGCATAGTATGATTCCGTGTTGTATCGCACAAAACTATCAAAAAGAAAAAAAATCTCAAAAAAACACTAAGTATGTATGTGTATCTGTATATATATCCACATGGAGGATTCATATAAATGTATATGAGCATAGAAAAAAATTCAGAGGGAAACAGATTGCTAACCTGTTTAGTCTTATATGGATGGGTTTGATGGGGAGAGGGGGTGCAGGGAGAGAGAAAGCGTGGAACTAAGCCAAACTGTGACTTGAAATGTCCCCAAGGTGAGGAAGATCAGAACGAGGCATGTACTCATAAGAAGCGGCAGCAGCAAAAGCAAGGGGCTGTGTGGCTCTCACCCCGCGCGAGGCGGTCCCGGGCTTTCTAACACACGGAACCTCTCATCGTTACAACCCCGTGGGGTCCCCGTTTACACGGTGACACAACGTGAGGCACGGCTAATGCACAGAGCCCGGCAGCTGTGCGGCAGACTACATCTGGGTCTACAATGCGATCCAATGTACCAGACTGGGCTGGGAAAGAGCCAAGCAAGAGTCAGACTCACCAACTTTGGTAAGCGCTGAGACATCCAGCACAGGAAACGGGGATCAGAGGAGTTTTTGCCGGGTGCTCCTGAGGACAGAAGCCAAGCCAACCCACCCCACACTGTGGGAGAGGGCCCGGGTCAGCAGGCGGTGCCCCTGGGCGCTGCCTACAGTGTCACTGTGCGCAGTGACGCGGGAGCCGTGCACCCCTCCGGTCCCGCCTGGGAGCCACGCCCTCGCAGGAAGCACCAGGTCCTGGGGAGAGGCAGACCTCTCTGCAGCCGGAATAAGCTTCTCAGAACCGTCCCCTCTGAGCAGTCCGTGGCCTCCATGCCGGGGCCGGGGGGACTGACTGGGAGCGGCTGCCTGCTGTCTCCCAGAGCCCAGCGCTAGGCCTCCTGCACAACGGGCACTCAGTAAGTACCTCTTCAATGCATGAAATCAGGCTGCTTGGCAAATACGTGGTTCTGGGGCTAACATGGCAAGTTCCTACTGTGTAAAACTGGGGGGAAATGACTCCTAAGAGAACTGAATGTGCTCCATAGAGAGAACATTCATGCTAATAACAGAAACAGCCCAAAGAGCCATGTCAACTCCCACGTTTCCAGCCATTCCTTAGGAATCACTTGCTAGGCCCTTACTCCCAGTGACGCGCATCTTATGAGCACACTGGAGAGTACAGAGTATTATTTGTGCCCACGCAGCGCGAGGAACTGGAGCCCAGAGTGTCTAGTCACCTGGCTCCAGGCACACAGCTGGTAAGGGAGGTGCTGAAACCAAACTGAGGGCCAAGCACCTCCGCTCACCCTGCCTCTGCGCTCTGCACAACCGTATGCTCACTCACAAAATAAAGGCTAAATAATAAGGCATCCGAGTCAGTTCATTTCAAGTTGGCATTCAGAATAAGAAAGGAAGAAATATTTAAAGGTCTGCACAACATAATTCGTAGTCCAGATTAAAGCAGACCCATAGCCACGCCAGGCAGCTCCATGACGCGCCTGGTGATTTCACACCTGTCCGGTCACACAGAGCCTCCTCCGGCCACCCCGCCTCTCACTCCTAACAGATGAGACTCGCACAGAGGACTGCGGATGCTTGACAGATGTGTTAATGCGGGGTGGGGTGGGGGGTGGGATATGTCAGTTTCCGCCCTTCTCGGACAGCAGCGTGGCAGTTAACAGAATTCAAGTCCATTTGTATCCCCTGCTGAATCCCCCATAATTCAGCAGACATTCATTACGATGCCATAATGATATCACACGGCCATAAATACATATGCTAAGAGTCGAACAAGACATTCATATTTAAACATAGCTGGAAATAATTTCAACTCTGGCGATTTTCTATTGCTCATTCTATTAGTTTTCGGTGGATGTTTAAAATGTTGAAACCAAGACTGAGGGTGTGTGTGTGTGTGAGTGTGTGACAACTTCTGGTTAAGCAAGGAAACAAATTTGGGGATCAAGTTACATCTGAGAAATATTTTGTTTGAGGAAAAGTTAAGTTAATAATAGATGAGACGCTCCTTGATATGTCAGTTTCAGAAGAAATCATTCATGCTGCTATAAATGCAGGCCAAGATGTTAATATTCTAAGATAGCTGCTTATTTGAAGGACAGTTGCCCTGAATAAAAAACATCATGTATGACTTTTTCATAAAACTTATAAAAAAATACATATGGCAAACAAAAAACATAGCTCAAATTTAGACCACTGCAAATTTGTCATTCCTAAAGAGGAGGAAAAAAGATTTCACAGGAATCAGATTGGTGCCTCCAGAAAGGAGCAGGTGACTCAGATAACACACCACCCGAGATGACAATGTTAATCTTGATCTCTATCTTAGACTCTTCAGTTGCAGACGGAATAACACAGTTTGTCTTCAGCCTCGATGATGTTTCCATTAACAGCTCTCTTCCCTTCGTATTCAGACACCTTGCTACAGCTTTTTGAATTATTTAAATGGAAGTAGCATTAGAAAACCCTCATGTTTAAATTATGCTAAATAAGTATTCTTTCTGCTGGACTTCTGCCCATGCCAAAAAAAAAAAAAAGATATATTCTGCAGGCATGTAGGAAGGGCTCAGAGGAATACGAGGAGACAGCACATGTACAAAACGCAGACAAATGTTTGGGGAATAACAGTGTACAAACAAGCCACGTGTGCAGGGCATTCTAAGTATCAGGACATTCAAGAAGGAATTCGAGTTCGTACGTTTACAGACATGATGTCAATTTTCTAAAATGCTTCCACATGTTCGGAAAGCTCTGAACATTAGAATTTAAAACGGATGGAAGTCTAATTGCAACAAATCATGGAACATCCATACTATGGAGTATTATACAGCTATTAGAAGAAAGAAGTTCGCACTTCCATCTCCTGAAGCTGGAAGGACATCCCTGATCACTGGCTGGGGAGATGAGCCGGCCAAGGGCAGCGCTCTGGCCTACACAGGGCAGCGCTCCTGTGAGAGCAAACAGCAAACCCTCCGAGTTGGCCAGCGGTGTCCCTGTAGGGATGCAAGAGATCGCAGGCAGAGCAAGGGCTCCCGGCCGCTGTCAGTTATGGTTGCTCGGAGGCTGGCACGGCTGGGGGCCCTAGATGTCCTAGATGTTGTTTTGTGTTATTCGTCGGGGTGGTTTCGCTGACTGTGGTGAGCACACGCTACCACTTAATGTGTGGGAAAATTTTCCTCTTAAGTGAATAAAGGGGGGTGGCTAGGAAGGAAAGAGAGGGAGAAAAATAAGACACCAAAGTGGGGAGAAAGAGAGAGAGACAGACTGACTGACAGAACTAACAAAACCAAAAATTTCTGCTAGCCAAAGATGGCCACTGTCAGGAATCTTTCTGCTTTGCCAGGATGCCACGTTTAGAGGGCTTCCTTCTTTTCTATCTTCATTTTTTTTCTAAAGCGAATGTGCTGATGCGTTTGGGAGAAAGCTCTCTGCCCCCTGCAAAGCCTCCTTTTCAGAAGAAACTTGC
Source organism: Muntiacus reevesi (assembly GCF_963930625.1). Classification (NCBI taxonomy): domain Eukaryota; kingdom Metazoa; phylum Chordata; class Mammalia; order Artiodactyla; family Cervidae; genus Muntiacus; species Muntiacus reevesi. Next base: position 219,202,237 of record NC_089250.1, on the reverse strand, counting down.
CATACTGCTGAGCATGCAGTCTTCCTGGGCTTGGAGCCCAGCAGGTAGGAAGGTAGGTGCAGACGGAGCTGAAGTGGGGAGGCTCGGAGAGACCACACTGCGTCCCGTCCCGGCTGACAGAGGCCTGACATCGCACCTGGGCGCCGCCGGGTCTGGCCAGAGATGGAGACAGGAGCCTGTAAGATCTCATCAGTGGTCTTCAGAGGACCAGTCTGTAGAGGATGTGCCTGTCATCCACTCCTCCCAGGGGGTACCTCCAGGGCAATAAACGATTGCAAAAGGGCAAACAAATCACACACACACACACACAAAATTGATAAACTGGTGTTAGATCTCAGTGTTGCTTTCAAATGCAAATATAACTCCACTTAACTCAAGAAGTGTTTACTGAGCCCCTACTATGTGCCTAGCCTTAGGCTTATTAGGAAATTATAGACAGCATGTTAAAAAGCAGAGACATTACTTTGTCAACAAAGGTTCGTCTAGTCAAGGCTATGGTTTTTCCAGTGGTCATGTATGGATGTGAGAGCTGGACTATAAAACTAAGCACCGAAGAATTGATGCTTTTGAACTGTGGTGTTGGAGAAGATTCTTGGAGAGTCCCTTGGACTGCAAGGAGATCCAACCAGCCCATCCTAAAGGAGATCAGTCCTGGGTGTTCATTGGAAGGACTGATGTTGAAGCTGAAACTCCCATACTTTGGCCACCTGATGTGAAGAGCTGACTCATTGGAAAAGACCCTGATGCTGGGAAAGATTGAGGGCAGGAGGAGAAGGGGACGACAGAGGATGAGACGGTTGGATGGCATCACCGACTCGATGGACATGGGTTTGGGTGGACTCCAGGAGTTGGTGATGGACAGGGAGGCCTGGTGTGCTGCAGTTTATGGGGTCGCAAAGAGTTGGACACGACTGAGCGACTGAACTGAACTGTACTGATAGTATCTTCAACTTTCCAATGCAATTTGAAGGCTTTTTTTTTTTCTGATGATAAAAGTGGCAAATTCATTCCAGAAAATGATCAACTTCAGGAAAATATTTTTTGTGCTCAGTCGCTCAGTCATGTCCAACTCTTTGCAACCCCCATTAACTTGTAGTCTGCCAGGCTCCCCTGTCCATTGCCATTCATCTTTAGGAAAATAGTTAAAAAAAAAAAAAAGCCTTCCATTTCCAAATCACAGGTGGTGACCACCTTGTTATGTGATATAGTTGTAGCACCAGGATGGGAGTGGCACTTACTGATAGCTCATCAATATTTCTCGAGGAAAGGCAGGCAGGCAGGCAGCTAACTTATGGTGATATTATTTATGTAAATCCATTCCCCGTTTTTATATAACAAGGAAACCACTCTGTGCACATGATTTTTTAAACTGCTCAGTCCACTTAATAATATGTAACAAGTCTTTTGCCAACAGTAAGTGCATACTTTAAATGCGCTGGAAACCCCCAGCTCCCTGCCTCCAGGGCAGACGGTCATCTGGGGAACCTGGTAACTGGCAAGGGAGGTGTTCTCTGCGCTGGGCGCCCCAGGGGGAGGTGATGATACTCTCCTCCACACCTACAGCCACAGCAAGGCAGGATCATTTCATCTTTGTTAACTTTTTAGTTCACCTCACTGCCTTTCACCTCCACACTCAAGGGAAAAAAACAGTGAAAACATGCCAAGGAGAAAGATTTCACAGGTCTAATAGTGAACTCACAAACTGTTGCCAAGTGGTTGTACACACACACACACACACACAATCAACTACAGCTGTTGCACGTAATTAATGTGCTAATTATACGTAATTATCTAATTACTAAAGGAGACAGTTACAGCAAATGCATTAGTAAAGATATTAAAATCGGCTCCTTTTAGACTACAGTATAGACAATTTTGGTATTTCTTAAAGTCACCCTGAATTTTTGTCTGATAGTTGAGGGCTCTGTCAACAGAGAAAAACTCTTTCTAAATGTTTTAACCCATTAACAGGGTTTTAAAAATATATAACATATGGGAAAAAATGTGTCACACGATTAATCTTTGCAGCGTTGTGTCAGTCAGGACTTGCAACAGACTCCCTCGAGTAAAGTCAGTCTCCAGAAGAATGATCCAAAGAAGGCTGGACCCACAGAATGATAAAAGGAGAGGGGAAAGCAAGAGCTAAGTGGCAATATAAATTTGGAAAACACTATCTCTCCCTTGGGTGTTCTATTGGGTTGGCCAAAAAAGTTCATTTGGGTTTTTCCATGAGCTACTACAGTAAAACCCAAACAAACTTTTTGGCTAACCGAATATATAATACTGTCCTACGTAACAGACAACAAAATGTGGGGTGGGTGGTAAGTGGTCATGATGTAAAGTTTGAAAACAAGATGATTCTTTCCCTTTCTTAGTATAAGACATTTGAAGGCTCTGATAAGTACTGCATTTCTGAAACAGTTTTGACCACAGAATCCTTCTTTACCTGCCCGCTCTGTGCATCCACAAATATCAGTGGCCTCCACAGACAATCCACACTACAAGTCCAGGCTACCATGGTAACTGCCTCCACGAGATTTCCGCTTCATCACACAGTGAAGCTCCGTTCTGAACCTGGTCCCTGGCCCAACAGGAACTACCTTAAAATAAAGTACTTCAGCAACTAAAACAATCCTTTGGATAAACCTTCAGGAACCACTGTTTTCTACTGATCACGTCTCTCAGGGCTGTGGATGCACTATCCAGATATTTATCTTCTATGATCAAACAATTAAATGTTTTTATCAAATGTTGCCCACAGTATTTTCTGAGAACATTAAAGATGCCACAAATAAAGTCCCCATCAGAAAAGAAAAGCCTGCTACTTACAGAGAAGATATAAATTAGCATCTTTGGAGTCTAGGCTTATTTTATTAATTTGCTAATTCAGACACTGTCTCCTTCCAAAGATGAATCGGGGCATCCCTTTTTTCCTTCTTTTAATGCTATCATCAAAATTCAATGGGCCTTGACCAGCGGAGGGAATGAAAACACAACCGGCTGGATCCTCCAAAGGCCCGTCTTCATTACTTTTACTATTTAACTTTTAACTTTTAATCTTGGGCCATAAAAACTGTCCTAATAAAAGATCCATAAATATCTCCTGAATGTGCAAAGGAGTGACTTTGACGAGCCATGAGCATATGCTGAGCTCTTTTCACTGATGGGTCTCGGTACCTGTGACTGTCTAAGGAAAGACACTGAGCAAGATGTAGATCTTGATTCTCTCAGGAAGCGAAGGGAACTGCCTCTGTTTCCATCTTAAAATCCCATTATAGAAGGAATGAAACTACAGCCTTCATTTATCTTTAAGTCAGTTGGGCAGATGTGGGCATCACCAGTTCAAGCATTTTTTTAAAAAATTGATGAAAGTATCATATAAGTGAGTATATAATATTATTATATTATTTTATGATATCATTATACATTATAACTTAATTATATGTATGACATATATAATAAAAATATTTTATACATATATATATATATATGATATACATAAATGACAGGGTAGTCTGGGACATGGGCCTCACTGAAGTCCCCACCTAGGAATCTCTTCTCATCCAGTTTTGCTTTGCACAGAGAAGGGGCTCAATTCTTATTTGCCAGAGGAATGAAGGAAGGCACCCCTTTGAATACTGCTCTTTCCAATTCTGTTTCTAATCACACATTGAATTCTAAAGTAAATACAATTAATTGCCCAATAAACAGTCTCAGATTATAAAATGGCTTTTCCTGCACATGGTTAATTCAACTGAACAACGCATTTTTAAAATTAAAAAACACTCAAATCTCCACATTATTTTCCCTCATACCTTTTTCAAATTAAACTCTAAAAACAAATATACTTTTAAAATCATGTTATCATCACAGTGCATTTCTGCATGAACAATACATAAGGATAATGGCTTTTATAATGTGATGCCTAAATGCAAGTTTACAGGAACTGGCAATTCGTTATATTAAATACTGGGATTTTTTTCACCCACATATATGGCTTTTCTCTCTTTTCCACAACACACTGCTCTAAGGACACACTATCAGGCTGTGATAGTCGATGATGCCATCTTGATTACCAATATTTTTCTAGCTTTCTTAAATTAGATCCAAGGAGCATTTCTAAGTTTAGAATATTGGACAGAATATCCTATGTTTGAAGCCAGCCTTTCTAGAACTCTTTATTTCTTATGCCCAGAGAGTTTCATACAACTTCTTTTCATATGTAAAGTAGATCCATGTGATCCTATCTTACACATTCAATGGAGAAGAATGTGTAAAGAGAAGTAGCTATGTGTTTTAGCACTGAAGGAATCATCTGTCATAAACAGCATGCCGTATTTAATATTCAGATCAAGACAGCTCTGTCTCATTCCAGCAGACCCTTCTGACAAAAGCCGTCCCCCGGCTGCCAGGCGTATCGAGTCCAGCTGAGGACAAATTTCAAGATGAACCTGAAATCAATTTGCCATCAAATTTTCATGCCTCTCCCAGACTATCTGTGGCATTTTAATTACAAGCACCCTAGGCGGGGGGTACAACAGATATTGACACACAGCTCCTACAATAAACTTTATTGGCAACCTCTGTCTGAATGCAATACTCAACTAGAATAACAAGAAATAGAGCAGGATGTGGGAGCCAGGAGGTACTGTGATCACTCTGGAAGGGTTTTGCTCCAGGGCTTGTTGTAGGCAACAGGCCTGGGAGCCAGGACGCCAGGATCTCAGAAACAGAAATGACCTGCAAGTTCAAAGAGCCAGCAATGCCTAAGAGCCCTGCAAGATCCTGGGCCTTCTCCACAGGAAGGCCAGGTGTCGTCAGGTTTCCTTTTGTTTTCAGGTGGACATTTCAGGCTTGCATCGTTTCAGAGCTCTTAAAAGACTTCAAATCCTTCTGGAAAGGTCAGGGTCTCTGGGCAGAAGGGCTACCTGTAAAGCAAGCTGAAGGCTTGGTTTAAGGAGACAGAAATGGTCCCTGACTGTATTCAGAGACCACATGTGTGTTGGTGGAGAGGTGGGAGGTGACTAGCAGCCTTTACCTGAACAACAGCCACCCCCTGCTTCTTCCTGGCTTCTGTACAGCTGGTAGTAGGGCCGTTAGTATCGAGAGAAAGGGGAGGACTTGCAATCTGTTTGGCACAGGTGATTTTTATGCTGGGGAAATGAACATCCTGGGACCACAGGCATGCAGTCTCGAGCAGGCGAGCCGGGCAGCCCATCAGAGGGGACAAGTCTGCTCTCGGACATACTGCAGGCACACGTCACCTTGCTCCCTCCGATGGTCACCAGGATTGATACTTAAACAGCGCTGTTGACCACAGCGGTCTCCGCGACACCGCACCAGGCGCTGGAGCAGACCTGCCTGCACACGCCATCTCAATGACTCCTCCAACATCTGCTCAAGGGGGCAGCTGACTGACTCCAGTATTCCTGCTGTCCAAAATGAAGGCACGCCTATAAATGTACACACAGTGGCCCTCGGATTCTCCTGGGATTGCCTGCAGGATGCCCCTGGGCCCACATATCCCAGGATGCTCAGGGTTTTTACATAAAATAGCACTGCATCTGCATATAACCTAAGCACATTCAATTCTCCTCTACTTTAATCTCCAGATTACTTGTAATACCTAATACAATGCAAATGCTATACAAATAGCTGTAAATGCAATACAAATGCTCTGTTAATAGTGGCCAGCATGTGGCCAACTCAACCTTTGCTTTTCAGCTATTTCTGGAGCTCTTTTCCCCCAAATATTTTTGATCTGAGTTAGCTGAATCCCGAGATGGGGGACCCATGGATAAGGAGGACCAACTCTACACAAGTTCATTATAAAATTTAGTGATATAAAAGACGTTGGCACACTATTTAAAAATGAAATATGCAACATTCTTCATTGTAAGTTTCACAGGACTAGCTTACTGTCACCCAATGCTTTCATTGCTTCTTGGTTAACTCTTGCATCCAAGGTCAAGATGCAGCTAAGGATTACTGGTTGATGCTTTTAAGTTAACCAGTAAGATGAAGGTGAAATAACTGAGACAGTCACTATTTTGAAATGTCGCCCATTCTTCAGTGGCACGAGTGACTTCCGTGCTGAGTTGGATAATAGTTGTTTTGTTTTTTTAAATTACTGTGCTAAGGAAATGCTTCCTCTTTTTTTTTATAATATTCATAAGGTAATGACTATAGTCATGATATGCATATATTTAACCTGCACAATTAACATCGTACTTACTTTTCTTTTACCAAGACAATATAAACAATCAACCAAGGCTTGGTTTATAGCTTTTGCCTATTTCTGTGGTGTAAATACTCCTAAGGCTGCTTCAGGCTAGCAAGGTCACCTCCCGTTGCAGGGCTGAGGACCACACGCAGCTGCTCACAGGCCTGTAGCATTTCCACTATCCAGATCCAGACAGACTCAGGAACACAGATAAAAATAGGCAGAGGTCGTGAAAGGACTAGGAAGCCAGGAGCTGTGAGTATTTAATAGCTTTGTTTGAATATAATTTATTAAAAGGTAAGTTTATGTAATTTAAGTGTTAGTAGTATCTGTGTTTAACAACTGGGTCACATTTCTGCCAGCTTAAGGTCACTGCTGGTTCCAGGGAGATGGGCCGGAAGAACTCACTGGCTGCTGCTGCTGCTGCTAAGTCGCTTCAGTCGTGTCCAACTCTGTGCAACCCCATAGATGGCAGCCCACCGGACGCCTCTGTCCCTGGGATTCTCCAGGCAAGAACACAGGAGTGGGCTGCCATTTCCTTCTTCAGGACTCATTGGAAATGGTGCCAAAGAGCCTGTAAGCACATATGTGTGTGTGCACAAACGCCAGACACACACACGCGCACTCACACACACACACACCAAAAAGAGATGCTCCTGGCATAATCCCCTTGTCTTCTTTGAGAGGGAGGTAGTTTCGAATACAGCCGGGGATCCCAGGATCAAGAGGTAACCACAGCGGATAATGAAATATGTGTTCCTGGGAAGAGTCGGGAGGTTTCTCAAAGACACAGGAGGCGGAGGGACCCGCACGCGCCATTCCGCCAGGAGAACCGCAGCACCGGGGCGGCCGCGCGGAGGGAGCGCCGCCGCGTGACCCACACAGCAACAACTGCGCTCCCATCAGCATCCCCGCGACCGTCCGCCAGCTCTTCTTTGGTTCATTTGGCCCGGACGGCATGGCCCACTTTCCACGACACCTGAGAGACAAGTCACCTTCTTATTCTCTGAATCCCGTTACTCCGAGGCAAAAACTGATTTGAGAAATAAGACAGTGAGAATCGGGGTGGGCGCTGAGTCTGGCAAACAGTGATAGCCTGATGTCGGGCAGGGTGAGGCGGCTGCGCCCTACACTCAGAGGGCCAAGTCATGCTGTTCGGCCCAAGCAGGCGAGAATCTGGAGGCTCCCCACACCTTGTTAAGCGAGGGGGAGACACAGAAAGCAGCATCGGTACCCGATAGGGCAGCCAGATAGCGTTTCCCTGATACACATTACAATTCAGACGCCTTCCGAGACTGTTGGAGGTATGTATCGGGAAGCAGAGAACTCACCTGGCTGGAGACAGCCCAGGACATTTCTCAAAGGCTGTCAAAGGTAGGGACGGTACGTGGGTGACACTGATGCTGTGTGTTATTAACTCAAGGATGAGACGCCTAACGTGACATGACATTCTCTGCCCATCTATTCAAAACACAAAAACACAGGCAGCTTCTTATGGACGGACTGGACCAAAGAATTACAAAATGCTCCCTGGAAATGCCAGAGTTGTAAAAGAGCTGTGAGATATAAAATAGAACATCCTATCGCTTGTCAGTAACACGGCTTGTTTGTTTCCCTTTTCCTTTTTTATTTTTATCCCTGAGGGTCAGTTGCTTAAAATAAACATCGGTGTTTCCCAGGCAGGATTTACATTTCCAACGTGAAATCTAATCTGTGGTGCTTAGCTGGAAAGAAATATTTATATGTATGTATTGCTGTTAATCTTGTTTTTCTTTTTAAAAAGGAGTCAACACACAAAGATCATTCATACTCTCTCCACTTCTGATTCTTTTCCTTCTCTGCTCTCTGTTGGCGGAATATCAGAGCACTCTCGGTGTCTATCATGTTATTCGAGATAATGTTGCCCTTGCTAGAAAGAGCTGGCTTCTTGTGTATTTACAGAAGTGGCACAGATGAGGAGGCACCTGACCTGAAGGAACAGGGTGTTCGCGTAAAACAGGCCCTGGGTAAGAAAGCAACAGTCATCACCCAACCTCCGGAGACAGCCTGGCCCTTAACGCCCTCCCCGCCTAGAAGTGCAGCAGCAGCATCGGGCAGGAGCTGGAAAGACGACCACTTGGAGAGAGGTCTCTAACTTGCCCATCAGCATGTGGGTGGGTGGATGCATTTCTTTTTTTTTTTTTTTGAAGAGATGCTGGCCAGATCTTCTAGCCAGCCAGGGGTGGAGGGAATCGAGAAGGAAGAGGCTCAGACCCTTTCCTTTTGCCTTTCGTTAGGTTAAAATAAAATGTTACAAGCATCCGAGTGCTACTCTTCATTGTGGAGAGTGGTCAAGTCACGGGCCAGAGTCATTTTTGGGGCGGGAATGATATAGAAAGCCCGCGCGTGGGCACAGGGCCAGGGGCGTGCAGCCTTCCTGTCCGCAGGGAGAGCATGGGGCCAAGTTATGTTTGGAGGGGTGCCTCCGGCGTCCTTCATTCACGGCCCTGAAGCCACACCCCTGCCCTTGAAGCCGGTGGCCTCCCTCTCGAGGCAGCCACCCCCAGAGGCGAGCCACCTTCTCTGGGGCACAGACCAACCCGAGCCCGGCAGAGGGCCCGGGAGCGGGATGTGTGAGGGGCTGAGTGGACACGGCGTGCCTGTGCGGTCCCTCCAGAGCCTTCCTCCCCTCTGGAGCCTGGCCAAGGAAAGGCAGGTTGCTGAGCCAAGACCCGGCTTCTCTCTCCAAATCACATCGCTCATGATTAGGGGGAGAAAGGCCGAATCTTCCTCCCCGGCCTCTCCACCCACTCCCGATACAGAATCAGTTCATCTGGGTAATTTTTAAAGCGTGGCGCTGGGGCCAGCTGGAACCGGTCGCTACTTCCCAGCCAAATGCTTCGAGTTTCTTCCAGCCTCTAGTCGACGTGCTCTGGGTACCAGGAGAGCCCGAGACCCAGCCAGGCCGGGAATGAGGCACTGGCTCCCCACGCTGCCAAGCAGCCGCCCCAGTGGGGAGCAAGCAGAAAGCCTGGACCTTGAGTGTGCTCCCTGGCCCTGAGACGAGGGTCCCTGAGATTCCAGTGCCCTGAAAGCCCTGGAGGACTGGAGTATCCAGTCTTGGCCCAGGTTCCCCGGCTGCCAGGGCGATGTGCATCCCAGCCCAGAAAGAAGATGATTTTCACAGAGCAACAGATTCGCTGTATTTGCTTTGGCCTCTTCCAGCTCTGGGGTGACCTGAGTGCCACTGAGCAGGGCCCGGGGGACCCTCTGACTTTATTCTAGAAACTAGGCTAGTTAAATAAGGCATTGTCAGGCCAGGAGCCACCTCGGACTCTTGGCAAGGGTGTTGACTCAGTATGAAATAATATCAACAGAAAAGAACAATGTTCCCTGTTTTCTTACTCCAGGCATTCTCGAGGCTGGGAGTTGGTATTCGTTTGGAATGGGCCAAGCGCTTTCAAACTCAGTTCTGTGTGTTTAAAAGATCTTTAGATCTGAAGTCCTAGGGCATGAGGGCTGCCTGATGTGATGGCTCCTAACAGTACCTACTGAGCTCCGGAGACTCAGAAACGCTCAGGAGTGGAGAGAAGGGATTGGGCAAGATACATCACTTGTCTCTTTTCAGGAACAAAACCATACACGTTTATACAGGCTTCTCTTGGGGGCCCTGCATCTCTGCCCAGTCATTACTCATGCTCATTAATGGGTGTTTGGTTTCTAAACTGTTCAGCTTTGGAACTCCAGTTGAGGTGTTCTAGAAAGTAAAGAATCCAGCTGTGCCTACAGCGGAGGGCCCCAGGTGTGAACCTGCAGGTCCCCTGAAGCGGGTGTTTCAGAGTCCGCGCTGAGCCTGCAAGCCCCTGAGGAGCCTCCCTTCTGCTGTTTGGAATCTAGAATTAATTCTTTCTCTCCTCCCCGATTCACAGAGATGCTCTGAGGAAGAACTGACTCATATTCCATCAGTTCTGAGTGCAGAAGGAAGGAAAAAAACGGGACAGTATTACTGAAAGTCTGCCACCACGACTTCGGTTCTGTTTCTGGGACCTGCCTGTCCTTTGAGTTTTTATGAAACAACAAAGCAACATGGGCCCCTCCTGTGCTGGGGAGCCCAGGAAGAAAACCATGACAAGAAACTCTTGAGAAATTCTTCAGATTTTGTCCAAGGATGTTTAACAAACCCACAATGGAGAAATGCATTCTGAGAGAACAACTGTCTTGCTGATAAATATTGGTTCGGAAAATAATTTAATTTATATTTGTGAATCTTAGAGAGTACCTTTCTCATAGGATTTTCTCTAATAAAGACAATCTTCTTGAATTCACTGTTTTTAAACTTTTCCCCTCCTTTGGGGATATTTGATTCTATCCACTTGCCAAAGAACTGTTTTCTAATACATCCTAGAGAATATATGAGTTCATTTTTCCACAGATGCATTTCTATACACCTGGTATTTCAGTTATTTATTAACCATGCCTAGTTTTGTGGTTTCTAGCTTTATATCTTTAAAGTCATTAAAACTTAATAGGAGAATTAATCATAAAAGAAATCTATCAAACACAGTTGCCAAGCACTTTCTTTTTCCCCCTGACTGACATCTTTAAAATGTATTTCAATGTTATTTATTTCATCACACCCAGGGAATAAAAAAAAAAAATAACTTGCAGCTTCCAAGTTCAGAGAAAGCATAAAAATGTGATTTACTATTTATTGTACAGTTAGGCACATGCATATTATATATTGCATGTTAATCTTCAACTGCTAAATTTAGCAAATTTGACAACACTACCGTTTGCTAGTGAGGAAAAAGAATCGACATCTGTTCTCTTCCAGATACGATTCCTTCTTGGAAGGAATCAGAAATACTCCCAGGCCTCCTCTTTTCTGGGTAAACTGATAGAATGCCGGCTGTTTAAATGGACAGTCAAACCACAATGCCCCCTGGTGGTACGATGATGCATAAACATTTATTAGGATGAAGGCACACAGCATTTTCAAGAGAAACTTCACTTTTAATGAGGCAGAAATTCAAGTTTTAAAAATGCAAATGCAAAAAGCGTAGCACACGGATGGTGCTTTAAGTAGAATATAAAGAGTCACCTGACTGTTAGTTTAGTCAGAGGAATATTTAGTTTTGTCTAAACCACCTTGAGAGAAGTGTTTTGTTTTTTACAATATATTTTAATCCACAGTGAAGACTTGGGAGTAGGAGGAAAATCAGAAGTGCAGCATATATAGTTTTTAGACTAAATTTACAAAATGAAACCATCAGCGGAGGTGGACCTGTGAACCTGCTGGCTTAGTGTCTGTTACTCCAGGTAAAATGGGGTGAGAGCAGACTCCAGATTTTACCAGGGGACGGGGACCCCATCCTTCCAGCATGCTCTCAGCGGGCACCTGATAAGCAGCTTACAGGGAATTTCCTCAGGTCAGACATAAATAGAGATTCTCAGGTTCCCTTAATCCAGACAGACATCACTTGTGAGTTAGGCCTCATCAATTTCGAAAAGAGTCAGTTAACACATGCAAGGCGGGGCTGTGGGAAGGCACACATGTATGTTCAGTGGGAATGTGTGAGATATGGACTCATGAATCACGCAGACAATACTGACGCCTTGTAGGAATTACAGAGCACTGCATCCCCCTTTCTCAGGAAGCTGCTCTTTACTATCTGTGAAGGGGAGATGGGGGAGCAAGAGGAGGAATTGGGACACTTCCTTCTTCTCCAGAGAAGCTGAGCAGTTCACAGCTTCAAGTCACACCACAGGTACAGAGTGAGAGTCCCCCAGATGCCGGAGCCCATGACCCAGGGCTGCCCGCCTGGCTACTTGTGACTTGTTTCTGATACAAGACACTACCCTGATGGTTAAGATGATACTGCCCAAGAGATGACACAGAAGGATTCCGCAATGAAAGTGTAATCCACACTAAAACCTGCACACAGATGTTCAATGCAGCATTATTTACAGGAGCCAGAAACTGGAAACGATGCAGCTGTCCATCAGCTGATGAATGGTTCCATGAAATGTGGTATATCCACACAATGAAATATTACACAGTCTTAAAAATAAAAAGTAGTAATATATGCTACAGCACTGGTGAGCTTTGAAAACATGATGCTGAATAAAAGAAGCCAGAGACAAAAGACCATGGATTCAGTTCAGTTCAGTCGCTCAGTCATTTCCGATGCTGCAACCCCATGGACTGCAGCACGCCAGGCATCCCTATCCATCACCAACTCCTGGAGTTTACTCAAACTCATGTCCATTGAGTCAGTGACACCATCCAACCATCTCATCCTGTCACCCCCTTCTCCTCCTGCCTTCAATCTTTCCCAGCATCAGTGTCTTTTCCAATGAGTCAGTTCTTCACATCAGGTGGCCAAGGTATTAAGAATTTCAGCTTCAGCATCAGTTCTTCCAATGAATATTCAGAACTGATTTCCTTTAGGACGGACTGATTGGATCTCCTTGCAGTCCAAAGGAATCTCAAGAGTCTTTTCCAACACCACAGATCAAAAGCATCAATTCTTCGGTGCTCGGCTTTCTTTATAGTCCAACTCTCACATCCATACAGGACTACTGGAAAAACCATAGTTTGACTACAACGGGCCTTTGTTGGCAAAGTAATATCTCTGCTTTTTAATATGCTATCTAGGTTGGTCATAACTTTTCTTCCAAGGAGCAAGCATCTTTTAATTTCATGGTTGCAGTCATCATTGGCAGTGATTTGGGAGCCCAAGAAAAGAAAGTCTGCAACTGTTTTCATTGTTTCCCCATCTATTTGCCATGAAGTGATGGGACTGTATGCCATGATCTCAGTTTGCTGAATGTTGAGTTTTAAGCCAACTTTTTCACTATCCTCTTTCACTTTCATCAAGAGGCTCTTTAATTCTTCTTCACTTTCTGCCATAAGGGTGGTGTCATCTGCATATCTGAGGTTACTGATATTTCTCCTGGCAATCTTGATTCCAGATTGTGCTTCATCCTGCATATAAGTTAAATAAGCAGAGTGACAATATACAGTCTTGACATACTCTTTTCCCGATTTGGAACCAAGTCGGTTGTTCAACGTCCACTTCTAACTGTTGTTTCTTGACCTGCATACAGATTTCTCAGGAGGCAGGTCAGGTGTTCTGGTATTCCATCTCTTGAAGAATTTTCCACAGTTTGTTGTGGTCCACAGAGTCAAAGGCTTTGACATAGTCAATAGAGCAGAAGTAGATATTTTTCTGGAACTCTCTCGCTTTTTCAATGATCCAACGGATGTTTGCAATTTGATTACATGGATTACATAACTCCATTTACAGGGAATGTCCATAACTGGCAAACCCATCAAGACAGATTCCAAGGGCTGGAAGAAGGGGCATTTGGGATGATGGCTAGGGAGTGTGGATCTTCTTGGGCTAATTAAAATGTTCTAAAATCGATGGTGGTGATGGATGGATGCACAATGCTATGGATATACCAAGAAAATACTGAACTTTACACTTTACATGGATGACCTGTGGACTGGCGCATTGTGTGTGAATAAAGCTCTTTTGGGTCTTTTTGTTGTTGTTAATGGATATTGGAGAGCAAAGGGAAGGCAGGCCCTGCAGAGTTCCAATGGACATAAAAGTGTTCCAGGGAGACAGAAGATGAGGAAAGGGTAACAGCCTCCAGAGAAGCACAGAAAACTCTGTGTCAAGCAGGAAGCCCAGTGTGGCTTTTTCAAAGGGGATCTGACTGATCCGCGCTCCCAGAAACTTTCCACAGACAACTTCAGAAGGACATCTCTCTCTCTCTCTCTGTCTCTCTCTCTCTCTCTCTTTCTCTCAGAGATCTGGATTCAATCAGCCTGGAGCATCACTATTTTTAAAGAATTTCCCAGCGGTAGGTCTTAGTGCACAGCCAAAGCTGAGTACCACTGTTTGGGAAGAGAGCCAGCTCCAAAGCCGGAGCACAGTGAGGAGGGAAGCTGGGCGAAACGAAGCCGGCATTCAACTGTGCGCCATGTCTCTACTTTCCACTCCTTCCCATCTCCCACGTTCCTCTCCAAACCCCTGTGTGTGGCTGTGGCCAGTGGTCTGTGGTCATCCTCAGCCCCACATCTGATGGTTTGTATCAATAATGCCAAAGTGTTTACACATACACAGATATCTAAACCGACCTGTCTGCCTATTTTTTCTTTTACAATAGGCAGGCAGTCATCCAAGAACTGCTTCATGATACCAAAAAAAAAAAAAGAAAAAAATCTGTGCAGAGGGGAGGGTGCTTATGCTCCAAGTTCAGAATTCTGAGAGCACTGACTGAGAACCTCTGTTGTTGACACCCAGTTGACCCTCTTCCCTGCCCGACACTGCTGACCACTAGAGGATAAAAAGCCTCACCCCATCCTCACCCCTGCGGGGCTGCACACATTTCCCTGGCTGGGTTTTAATCCAGCCTAAACATCAGTGAACCTAAGTGTGGTACCTGCTTTGCTCACTGCCCAGAGAAGGACAGCCCTCCTTTCTTCTGGAACGTCGTGGAGCCAGAAAACACCAATTCCTCTCAGGGCCCACATGGGTGTGGTCACACACATTCTCTCTGGGTCTGTCCTGATTGATGACAACTTTGGAAAACATTGCCTGAATAATTCATCATAGAGAAAAAAAAAAAAGCTTTGGGATTAAATGCTATGACTAGAGCTTCCAGCACAAACATCCATGTGTTCTCCAAAGAGCCAGTCCAGCTGGATGGCAGTTGGGAAATAATCGAGGACACCCAAAATGAAATGGTCACGAGGCACCCACTCACCCCATCACACGGATGCTCGGGTTTCTCCGCCAGGTGCTGTGACACCACATACCTGGAACCTCTTGCCGGGGGTCTGCCTGACTTGGTGGAATGGTACCCACTCAGTGAGGAGCATGCAATATGTTCTTTGAAAAGACAGAAGGAGGGGAAAGAAGGGAATGAAAGAAGGAGAGGCGAGAGGGAGGGAGACGTGTAAAAATGTTGGCTACGTTTTCTGCGCAGTGAAACTGAACGGCCACGGGGACGATTCAATTTAATCTTGGCAACCGGGATGGAGATTTAACACCCACGCTAAATGCCAAGCAATCCATACAGTTCTTTCAAAGGCCCGTCTTTCCCCGCTGCACACACGCTCCTCGCAAACACAATTAGCAGCGCAGTGACTGTCAGCAGACGCTCGCCCAGGCCGCCACTGCTAAGCCCACTGGGGTCACCACGCACCAGGACCCTCACGGGGCGCTCACCGCCTCTCTTCCCACCCTTCTGTTTCACTGCTGTGGCTTTCTAGTTTGTTTTTTTTTTTTGCTTGTTTTCCTTTATCCTTGTGCGAAATCAAAGTTTGGACCCACTTCCTCCCTTCTGCCTGTCTTAGCTCTGTCCTAAAAGACTCAAGGCAGTGAAGCCTCAAAATGGCCAGGATGTGGGACTACTTAATCCCAGCTAGCCAAAAGGAGGAATGGCTCTTACAGCACAGAGAGACGAAAGCTGAGGGAAGATCCCAGCCCCGCGACGTGAAATCCCAAGGTATCGACGTCCAGAGCAAACAGCCCCTGCGCCGCCATGCCTTGAGTCTCCTCCTAGCCCATTCCACGGATATGGTTTACCCGCGCTGCCGTCGTGTCCTGCGCTGGAGATGGACGGATAAAGCCCAGTCCTCGCTCGTGCCGAGGCTGGGCCTGGAGGGGAGAGGGTGGCGTGCCAAGCCGCCCAGCCCGGGACGAGCAGTGGTCCAAGGGGAGCTGGCAGGAGCTCGGAGCGGCGATGCAGGGAGTCCTCCGTACCCCTCACGGGGACACAGCTGCCCAGGGCCCGAGTCTTGCCGCTCGCCACAGGCCAGCAAAGCCCCACCAGTCCCATCTGGTCCTGCAGAAGGACGAGCTCAGGTGAAAGGCAGGCAGGTGGTACAGGGCCCAAGAGGAAGAGAAACACAAGGGGCTGGTGGAGAGCCAGGGGCTCCCCGAGGGCCAGTCCCTCCGGGACAGACAGCACCGTGTGTGGGAGGCCCCTCCTGGGAGAGCAAGACAGGTGCCAAGAACCGCTGCCTCCCCCACACACAGGCATCACGACGGGGCCGAGGCCCCGAGGCCCACGCCCCACCCTGGACACCGTGAACTGCTCCGAGGGAAGAACACACCATTTCTCATATGGAAGGAAAGAGGCCCAGATGGTTGTTATACTTGGTAAAATTCAGTTTTAATCAAACTCGGTTAATTATTGACTCAACGAGGATGAAACTAGAATAAAATCATTTTTCCCTTAAGCCAAACTATTAAGAAGCCTCATATAGTTAATAGACTAAAAATCCTCAGAATTATTCCTTTCGCTTATGTGATATTCAATCTTAACTCAATCATTATTGCGCTTATCTCTCAATGCCAATGAAGGAGAGACGGATGACTGAGGACTTTGAATTTAAGAGAAAAAAGACCGCGGAATCGCCATACCAAACACCAGCGTGCTCTCCACCGAATCAATAAGACAACATGACATCCCTGCTAGGTTTTCCTTATCACAGAAAGCTCCCAATTTTTGCATGTCACTAACTTCCCTTTAAGCTGAGTATATGCAGCCTTTTCTCTGTCTCTGAACCATTCCCTCACCCAGCACTGGCATTATACATATGCCATGAAAAGAAAAATGGAAAGTTTTATCACAAACTCTGTGGGCAGGGCATGTGAAGCTTGGAAAAGTGGTCCCTCCAGCAAACCTTGCCCCGAGGTGGGTGGAGACGTGTTACCTTCACCCCTTACTTTATAAGCTCTGATAGCATTAGTGAGCCCCACCAACAACGGGGTAAAATTTACGAAGCAGTATGAGTAAGCCTTGAAGTACAGGGCAGAAAGTGTAATGAAGTTGTTTCTATTCTCTTTATGTCAATGACCTTGACAATTTCCCAAAAATATCAAATTTTCTTGAAACATCTTTTTCCCAAGTTTTAGTACTCTCAGCATATAATTAGCCTACCTTTTATCTTTTGTCTTTTTTGAAATGTAACACTACAGTGTCTGGTGAAAGACAGTCAAGAGTGATGCCTTGGGACCCAGGCACTGCCCCAGCAATGCAGTGCTGGGCATCTACCAAGGGGACACTATAATCATGAAGACGGCTTAGATTCAATCAAGTAAGTACATCAAATATGCAGTAAGGTGTTGGTGGAGGGCAATAATAAGCATACTATTTCTGTCCACAAACCAATTATCCTAATGCCCATTCGCTATTTCAATAATTATTGTCATTGGCATAACCCCCAAACAGACCCATGGCTTAAAATTAGTTGGCTTCATGAGCATAAAACATACGAACTGAGAACCCACTACCTCAGTCTCAGATCTCTCCTGATGGCCAGTGGTCACAGTAAGATGTTACTGGTGAAAAATTCCAGCGTCAGTTACCAGCAAACTGCCAGACTCCACAAAGATGTGCTTGTTTCAAGAGCTAAATGTGCTCCTCCACTTATCTCAGACTTTTTATATAAGTGTGATTATTTAAAACTCACAATGAAAAACAAACCTTGGTAAATCAAGCAGCTACCGCTACACTGCTATTTAGGATGACACCAAGCAGAACACTGCCCAGCCAAGTGCTGACAAGGGTGTGGGGTAACGAGAACCTTCGCCACTGCTGGAGGGGATGCGAGGTGGGCCAGCCACTGTCAAAAGGCAGTCTGGCACTTTTTACAAAACCAAACATACTCTCAGCATATAAACCAGCAACTGTGCTCTTCCATACTTACACAAATGAGCTGAAAACTTATGTCCACACAGAAACGTACACAGGATACTTAGGGATGTTTTATTCATAATTGCCCAAACGTGGAAGCAACAGAAACGCCCTTCAGTAGGCGAATGGATGAGCACACCTGGGTGCACGCAGACAGCGGGATACTATCTGGTGCTAAACAGCAGCAGCACAAGCAAAAGTCTGTGGACCCGGGAGAAGACAGGGAGGAAACGCAAATGCCTATTTCTAAGTGAAAGAAGTCGATCTGAAAACGCTTCTAACGATGGTTGTATGCTTCCAACTCCAGCTATGTGACACTCTGGGAAGGGCAAAACTGTGGAGACAGTCAAGACGTCAGTGGTTGGCACAGGCCAGAGGTGAGGGGCAGGAGAAGGGAAGGGGCCCAGAGGGCTCGGGGCAGTAGGACAGTGCTGGGCACACGTCACCAGACATTCGTCCAGACGCACAAACGTGAGACACAAACGGGGAGCACCAAGCGGAACCACTGCCTGCAAAGGACAGTGATGCGTCACCGTGGCTCGCCGGCGGTAACGAATGCACCCTGAGGGGGCGGGGCGGGGCGGGGGCTGCCCACCGTGAAGGAGGAGGTGCACACGCCGGGGCAGGAAGCATGTGGGAAACCTCTGCACTTCTCTCAGTCTTGTTGTGACCTTAAAACTGCTCTAAAATAAATAAATAAAGCCTATTTTAATAAAAAGAAAAAAGCCTGCAAAGGAACAAATTATGAGTGACACTGGAAGACAACCTGCCACCAGTGGGTCTTTTGAGTGGATGTATGCAGTTCTGGAATCAAACCACTCTGTCCAGTCTCCTGCGTGCATGTACCCTCACCCCCTACCCAACTCACCGCCGGACAGGCCTCGGTAGAAACGCACCTATCAGAGGGTTGCCAGTTATTACACGCCAGGGCCAAAGGCATACGCACACACAGGGCTTGGGGCCTCAGCATTTGATACCCCCACAGCTCCCGGCAGAACCTTTCCAGATCGCACCTTCGTCCAGAGTTTGCTACTGACATCATTCTTGGCAAAAGTGAGCTTCCTTGATTTCTGAGCACACTGTTCTCCTTCTTGAAGGTTTCACAGAGGCTGACGGGAGAGAAGGGCGTGAGTGACGGCCTGTGCCTTCAGCAGTGACCCGTCTTCTTCAGTGCAGATGGCTCAGGGGAAGGTGTCACGGGGGACTGGGGTGACTTGTCCACAGCTTCGACCCTGGCCCTCAAAGAACCTCCCATCTTCGGGGTGCAGCGGTCACCAGCCCATAACGACAGAGCAACATGGTGGCTTCATGTGCTCTGCTGTCGGTGACATGTCCAAGGGGCTGAGGTTAGAAGCCACCCAGCAACCTGGCGTGTGCAAAGCACATCTTTCCTTCCCATGGCCACATGCACAAAAGCAAGTGGGACGCACCCACCCCTCTACCACTGCCCACCTGGGGGCGTGCACAGTGCTGGGGCAGCGCGGGCACCTCTAGCAGCAGCCAGGAGAGCTCAACAGACCCACAGGATGCCAGCCACCTACTGATGGACGTGATTCCTCCGTTCAATTCCACCTTCAGTTCGTCAGAGACATGGAATTCTCCCCCAGGACTGCATTCCACAAGGACATCTTCATCTGTTTATAGCTTTAAGAAGGCAGAGCACCAAGCATGACTACAAACATGTGCTTGACTTTCAGCTGCAGGAAAATGAAGAATGAACATGGGGAGGCAGGGTAACTCCCTTTAGAGGAGAGAGATCGTGCCTGAAGCTTCCAGAAGGTGTGACGAGGACGGGGGATAAGCCTAGGATCCTGGGGAAGCAGAAGAAAAACAGAGGAGCTGAGGGCCAAGAGGAGCTGGTGAAGCAAGGGAAAAACAGTCCAACAGAGCCATGTGCTCTAACTTTTAACTCCAAGCTCCAGAATTCCGAGAGCAAAGATGAAAACCAATCATTCGGATCCAGACACTCAGGCAAGTGTTCAGAAGACTTGGTGATTTTTTGACCTAAAATGTTCCTGTCTTAGGGAATTTCTGATAATGAGAAATAAGTTTACTGATTTTGATTCCTCAATGACAAGAGTCATTTGAAAGCACAAGAGTTGTCCCTGGTTATTAAAAAAATGAAAAGGAAGAAAACCAAGGACAGGTTGGCCTAAGGTAAAGCATGCTTCTCTTCCCATCGCTTCCTACCCAAGCCCACCCCCAAGGGTGGTGCCTGACAAACTGCTGGTCACACATCTTCCGAGATCTTTTCCTATGCTCACACAGACACGTATTTTTTAAAATGATTCTTAATTAAAAACAATACAGATCAATGAAGCATGTTTACTTTGCAGTACGTCATGTCTGGGGTCCTGACCCATGGGGACTGGCCATGGAGTAAGACTGCTCCGTCCACATGGTGGAGACAAATGGGGCCGGGGTAAACCAGCGGAGGAGGAAATAACAAAGCTCTCTAAGGATGGGTCTGAAGCCCTCGGAACTGACTGTCACCCTGCGATGGACAGCAGCCTCTTACTCCACTGACAGGCCTTCCTCCGGCTATAGGATCTTGACTGTAATTACAGGAAAGGCCATACCATAAAGACGGGGGGAGGAGCTAATTGATCAAAAGTTCAATGTGCTGACTCAGGGACCGACCGATGGCCGAGCCTTACATTTCTTTTCCTCCCAAAGCCACTGATGTACAGTCCATTAAGTGATGACCATGCTGACCCAGGAGGTGGGGTACTTCCTACCGAAGCACACGCACGAGCCCCCACCAGAGACCCCTGGCCTGTGCAGCAGAAAGGTCTCTGGGCACGGCCGGGCAGGGGGCTCTCGACAGGCTCCGTAGTGATCTGCTGCTGGTTCTGTGTTCTCTGGTGCACTGGCTGCTCTGTGTCTCTTTCACGTTTATTGACTGACCTGTCCAAAACACAAAAGCAAAGACACGGCCTTGAGACCCAGACCTCCTCTAAGGCGCTGGTTCCCAGCTCTGTCACTTTCTGACCATCATAAACGTCCAGAATTCTCACCCTGCTTAGGAAGGAAGTGTCACCTTAATCCATCCAAATGGAGAGAAATTTCTGGATGATGCCATGCCTTGCTGTGGGTAAGAACAGAGAGTTTAGAGGGTCAGACAACTACTTCAGCTGTGTGTTCTCGGCCTGCTTACTCACCTTCTGTGGGTCTCGATTTTCCCACACCCAAAATGAGTGTAATATTGTGTTGAGGTGTTCATTTACGTAAAGCACACACAAAGAGTGCCATGGTTATACAGATTTATATACATATAAGTATATATGTATATAAATATGCATATATTTATTTTACATATAAATATATAAGTATATATATATATATATATACACACACACACACACACACACACATATAAGTGCACACCAAGAGCTATTCAGGTCTTAGCTACATGCATTATGTTGTTTTCATGGTGATGGCATTTATCAGAACTTGTAAAGAATGACTCTCTTTAAACACCCTGAGGATATTTCACAAATAATACACCTGACACTCTAAGGGCCTGGCATGACCGAATGCAACTGCTCTTCTCTGCTATAAGAGAGAGTAACAGACACACATTATATACCCACTCAAGTGGACACAGCTTGATGCAACAGACATGTTCCTGAAGCTCTGTGCATAAATCAAACCACACTTCCACTCAACCTGGGTACATTTGCCTCTGCAATGGGTCTTTCAAGGAATCCTTTCTGTTCCAGGAAAGCTTCTAGACCAGAACATGAACCACCAGTCCTAATACACAAATTCCTAACAAAGGACAGACATTTTATTACTCAGCTCCAGCTTATGGTTGGAGAGTGAGGGTCACATCGGGCAGGCAATGAAACTCTAAGACATGCATTATCCCTTCAGGTAACTGGCTCAAAGTCTTCCCAGCCACCTGCCGGAAGGTGGGCCAAGCTCTGACAGCAAAACATCACCAGGAATAAGATACCCAGAGGTGTGACTGCTGAACAAGTGGCCTGTCTGTCCTCTTCAGGAAGAACTGGGATGCTTTCATCAAAACATCACATTGCAAGGATGGCAGATAGAGAGTATCTCCCGCACTGACTGCAAACGGTTAGTGATGGCCACTTGGAGTCGTGTGCTGAGCACGGCTCTATTAGTGGTGTCTGTCATAGTCAAAGGACTTGGGAGAGCATGCATGCACGCTGGTCCTCCCCAGGCCCATACTTACGGTGCACAAGTACACAGTGATAACAGGGCTGATGCTCCTGGTAATTTGTCAAGAATGCTACAGATTAAGGGAAAACACACATTTGGGTATGACACTGCGAATTCTCTCACAACCACTTACTCCCTGAATTATAATTTTGTAAGTTGCTGCAAATTATTCAGAGCACATAAGCACCACAATAAAACTTCCCTACAGCCCCAAATACATACGGAAAATCTCCACATAAACCCAGTCTCCCTTAGGAGGGAAGGGAAATATGGCTTCGGTAAGTGCCTCCCAGGGGCGGGCCCTGGGTTCTGGCGCCAAGGTCAGAGATCACCTCGTAGTTGCTGTCAAGGTCCCAGACATAGCAGAGAGCGCTGACGTGAGCCACAGTCCATCCAGTGTGGACTGGATGCTGCATATGCTTCTTCCCAACACACTGTGCAGCCGGGCTTCATATACGATGATTAAAGTGCCACCAGGAAGTAGAGGAAAGGCCTTGATCACTGAATAGTCGCTGAGGCGGGCTGTCCAGTGGACCACGTCATGGGTGACCTGCCCACTGGCTAGAGGGAAAATATCAGTAACTCCAAATAAGCCTAGAGACATACATATACACACACACATGCATGTGCACCCCTTCAAAAGACACGTGTCCTTCAAGACTGTGCGGCTGATGACACAGGCCTCATTCACTGGCCTTCAACTCAAAATCTCCCCCTGTCAGCTGTACACACATCCCTGTCACCTGAGGGGACCGTCTGCTGCCCTCGCTGTGGAAATGTCACCCCACTTCTGGGTGCTCATCTACCTGTGATGTGAAAGCGGCCAGCTGGGAACCTCCAGGGGAGAATGCCAAGTGTCAAAAGTCTAGAGAAGGACTGCCAAGTACACCCCACAGCTCTGGCTCTGTGCACTTAGAGGGGCACCCCACCATGCATCAGATATTTCAGTTGCAGGGAGAAAGGCAGGGGAAGATGCAGATGAGCAAAGCCGTGAGCTCCAGAACCTCGATGCAGGAAATGGAGCGAGGAGGGAAACGGAGAGGAGGGGCGATGGAAACAGGGGACACTCGGGCCCCAGAGGCATCTGCTGCCCGCCGCCCCCATCCCCAGATGACTGTTATTCAGAACAGCTTCCTAGGCTCATATTCTCCAGGCATGTCAAGACTAGCTCTCATCTTCCAGCTGGCAAATAAAGAAACTTCAGGGGTGAGTCAGCCATTTCCAGCGTAAGTGGACTTTGTAATTGCTCCCACACACGTGCAATGCACCCTCTTACACTTCACCCCAAAACAAAATACCAAAAACCATTCCATTACATCACAAGTAGAGGCCAGCAGGAAGGGAAGGAGAAAATTACATCCAACCACTGTTCACTGGGCACCTATTAGGTGCCTGGTCTGGGGTAGAAATGTAATAAAACACGGTCCTTTCCCCCATGAACCATGCCATCTGATGGGAACGAAGGTGTAACTGATCAGGATACAGAAACGCCCACATCATTGAGGGAGAAGGTGATGCTGTCTAGCCGAGTAGAAGTCTGGGAAGACTTCATGGAAGAGGTGATAGCCAGAGCTGAGTTTTGAAGGATGAAGAGCAGCCTGATGACAGACGGATGAGCCTGGGAAGCATGGGCAGGCAGCACGGACGGCACCAAGCTTCAGCCTGGTGAACTCAGTCTGGTTTGGCTGAATCACAACGCTGCCCCCTGAGGGAAAGCAGCTGGAGCCATCAGCAGGCCAGGCCAGGGGCTTGCGAGCCCAGCCGGGCAGCTCAGCATGGCTCTCACAGGAGCTCACAGCCAGCTGCATTCGGAGCCACAGAAACGCCCTGCTCGTGAGTCCTGCCTTGCAGTAAGCAGATGGCTGCGGGGAAGGTCCCTGCAGCCCTTTCATGAAGTCAGTTTAGAGGAGAGAGGCGGTGGGGCACTGGGTGACAAGGCAACCCCACGCTGGAAGGGGCGCCAGGGCAAGACAGGCGTGGACGTGGTTCCCGCACGATAGGGCAATGGCGCACAGCGGCTGGGCGTTCAGGCGGGCACGCTCTGCAATTCTAAGGTGGGCATCTGAGCCATGAGGGAGACCTTCACTCCCTCTAGCCTCTGCACAACCTCAGAGGGCCCTGGCTTTCTCGTTCTCTGCCCACGACAAGCCAGAAGCCAGAAATGGGCCCAACGCTGGAAACAAGTGAGTGCAGCTGACCTCCACAGGCAGACTGTGAATCAGTTTACAGGGATCATGGCAGAGCGTGAGAGGATGCCGCCAACGATGGGTGCAGAAGGAGCCCGTGCGATGACCGGAGACATAGGGGACCCGTGTAAGGACGAGTCAGTAACATGTCAGCAACAGATCACATCACTGTAAAAGCCACTCATTATACCCCAAAGTCAGAGCAGTAACAAAATCATTCCAGTGTCAGACAGCTCCGAGCCCTCTCAGGATGCTTCTATTGGCTCCTGACGGGTGCTCATCATGACCCCCATATTATCACCTCAGCACTGGCCTTGTGTGTCCTTGATTAGGAAAAGCTGACCAGCCCTAACTAAAGGCAAACCCACCCCATCAAAAAAAAAAAAAAAAAAAAAAAGAATTTTCCCCAAATCTGAACAAAACGTTTAGTGCAAAAATAAACAGAACTAGAAATTGTCTCTAATAAACTAATATTAGTCTCCCCAGAGGGTTAATTATGTCGCTCCGTATTTTAAGAAGAATGTAAATTGCCAGTTTCAACAGATGTTCTTTTAAAAGAATTGGTTATCTGGGAAATGATGGGTCTTTGTTAGAGCTTACCCCAGTGGAATATAAACATTAAAATCATCTGACTATCTGTCAGCCCCCCTCCACCAACAACTGTTACCCACACCAGTGATACACCCTGTGGTTATCGGCAGCTTTAGGGACAAGGCTTGGCAGCGAGAACCGAGGTCTCAGACACCAGACGGCCAGCTTTGAGATCTAATTCCCCTTGAGCACTGCCAAGACCTCCATAGGGCCTCTGCCCATCATTACAGGCCCCTACTTGAGTGTCAAGCCAAGGGCATTTCCATCCTCACCTTTTATTCTAAAGAGTGAGACTAGGAGATCACAGAGAACCAGGTTAGAGTGCTCCGGAAATACAAGGCTTGTCCAAATTCAGTTTCGACACTGAAACATGCCTAACGTACACGATACACATGCATACATACATGTTTGAAAACTTCCTCTAAGGGAGGAACGAGAATTTAAGTATCACTGTGAAAAAGTCATTAGAAAAACAAAATAGAGATCACGAATGTTCCTAGCGTTTTCTCCTGAAGGGCACTGTGTAGACACTGAAAGGTATGTTAGCAGGAACATAGAGGGGACACTTCAGTCAAGTAATGAGAGAGAAAGAGTCCTCCATGAGTTAGTTATTCCAACTCACACAACCACCCCCGGCCTGGGGGTGTACAGAGACCCTGGGCTCCTCGTGCCTGAGTGTCAACCTCACTTCATCTAAAGCTTCCTTGTCACCCTGCTCAGACCCACTTCACACACAGGGCGACTGAGCCTGGGGGAGATTAATGACGCCTCCGTAAAATTCCACAGAAAGTGCATGCGTTATTAACCTGTCGGCAAGGAGCATGAAATCTCATCTCAGTTAGAAAAGTGAGCAGACAATGACGAGTCTTCTCAACAGTTTCTGCAAAGATCAGGCACCCTGCAGAGACTAGGCACGTCCCTGTCCCCCAGGCAGGACGGGACCTCACAGCCGAGGGCCACTGTCTGGGGGGATGACCTCGATGGCCTTAAGACAAAAGGAGAGTAAGAGCAGGTGGGGCTTCCTGAAGGCTTGCTCTGCATCTGAGCTAAGAAAGACACCCACTGTTAAATGTTTAATTTGAACACTCAGTTACTTTACCATGAGAGATCACTATGTCCATTGAGGAGGCAAGGAAAATAAGATTCGGAGAGGTGAATTCCACTGTCCTGGGGACACTCAGCTCCTAGGTGGCCCAGAAAGAACAGTCCAGGTCTGCCTGATGCACAGCCCACCCCCGTCCACCACACTCACTGTCTCAGCTGATGCCTGAAGACACAGAACACCGACATCACCCTCCGCAGCAGTTCCAAAGGCCCTGGGCCCAGGGGAAAGATCGGGCCAGTAGAGAATCCATCCAGTCATGCTCAGAGGACATAAGGGCAGGACCGGCAGAAAAGTCGGAAAGTCCCCTGTCTGCAGAGAGAAACTCAAAAAAAGCCCTCTTGGGCCTAAAAAGGGGGCTTGGGTGTAGCGCTATGCAGGTGGAACATGATACAAATTCCAGGGGGTGCCCTTCACCTAGACCGGATATGAAGGGCCCCTAGAGGTGAGTTGTGCCGAACCTGCTTCTCTGCTGGGAAGGAGCGATCCTGAACTCCGTCCCGTGCTGACTGCTCAGACTGTGCCACCTTAAACGCTACTGGGTTAAAGTACTTCCTCCAAATAAAGAAGCACCGCTCCCATCCCCTGCACGCCCAGTCACGGGCAGGGGGAACCTTCCAAGGCTCCCACAAGCACGCTGCCCAGGCCCCAGCGAGACACCTAGCTATCGCGCAGCTCAGAAACGAGCTTGTGATCACAGCCAGCAACAGTCAGAGGAAGGAAAGACCCAGCCCCGCGCACTCTGGAGACCCCCTTTCTTCCCCAGGAGCCCAGCACATATGCAAGGACGCTTCTTGGGTAGAAATACTGCCTGGCTCCCTCCTAGCTAGGTCCCTGGGCAGAGACTGACTTGGTTGACATAAGGGTGCCTTATTTCCAAGTCTAGTGTTCCGGGAGGGCTGGCTGTCTCTGGAAGCCAGAGAAAGTGAGGACTAAATACAATGGGAATATCTCTATTATTCTTCCTTTCCCATCCTTGTAAGTGGTTAAGAGCTGTGGCTCTGGAATAGTGGTTGTCAACCCCAGGGCAAGTGTATCTGTCAATATTTGGATACAGGTTTTATCATCTCTTCTCAGGTATAAAGGTTGCTGCAGCGTTCAGTGGGCCTAAGGCAGGGATGCTGCTAAATATCCAACAGTGCACAGGACAGAGCCCGGCAGAAAGAAGGACCCCCATGCCCAATGTCAACGGCTCCTAGGTTAAGAAACCCTGGGTTAGAAAAAACAACTACAAGAAGTCCCCAACAGACAACTGGAGGGGCCGTGAATTTCTGATTGTTCAGAAACCTCAGCGTAGGCGGCCCTGATGTTATAATGACAGGCAAGCATGTCACTTCACTGAGTGACTCCCTTCAAACGTGGGGGCCGATCCTAATATGTCTCATTAGTCCGAATCAGTCGATGGGATGTGGAAATGTGGAAACAATTCCCGGAAGCTCAATTCTGCTGATGCATCTGTTTCCCCCCCCCGCCCCCCCCCCGGGGGGGAGAAAATAACCAAATTCTTACTTTAGTCATTCAGGGAAACCTAGTACCTGTCTATATCAACATGCTAGAGATTAAAAAAAAAAAAACTGAAAAAAAAAGAGATAAATTATTTATCCAGCATAAATATTAAAGAAAATTGCAAAACAGAGTCTGGTGTCACCATGCTGCTGTTACAAAATCATCTCGTTATAGCTTCTGGCAAAATGCTGTTGTCCTTAATATCAGTACAACAGAATTGTCTAGGATGTACCAGGCGGGGCGCGTGCGTCTGCTTGCTGTCGAGGACACTTAGCAGCCTGCCAACCGGCTCATCACGCCCCGGCAGAAAACTGCATAAGGATTACCTGTTAGAAGGGAGCCTGAATTAGGATTAGATCGTGAGCTTCATCTGAACACAGGCTGCAACTGGAGACTGGCGGTCCACCAGACACACACAGGGGTACGGCTGCAGCCTGCTCTGACTTACTCGAGGCAGCCAAGACTTTTACCAGCTGTTTGTCGGATACACCCATTGTTAAGCTTTAAATTATGTCAACTGTCAGTTAAACAAGCTATACAATAAAAAAGTAAGACAGACTCAAAATCCAATACATCTGACTAATCTGAGTAAGTTTATACTGAAAATTTACTGTAATTTTTAGTATGCTAATACTTTCAGCGTATTGTCCATACTCGAGGTTATTAGCATATCTGTATAATGTGCCTATACAGTGGAATTATACATACACGTATTTATATGTATATAAGTATAATATGTATGTTGGTTGCTCAGCCTTGTCCAACTCTTTGTGACCCCATGGACTTAGCCCACCAGGTTCCTCTGTCCATGGAATTCTCCAGGCAAGAACACTGGAGTGGGCAGCCATTCCCTTTTCCAGGGGATGTTCCTGACCCAGGGATTGAACCCACATCTCCTGCATTACAGGTAGATTCTTTACTGCATGAGCCACCAGTTTTAACATATATGAAATGATATGGGACTGCAAATCCCATTTTTTGCTAAAAAACTTAAATTTCTTTTTACTAAATTTACTAAAACTTTTACATAATTTTTAGTATGCTAATAATTTTAACATATTATCTATGCTCTTGAGGTCATTTATGTGTATTTACACTGTGTATAGTGAACATTTTACATAAATATATATATATGTATGTGATATAAATACACAATAATCTATTTTTAATATATATAGAAAAGAATGGTATGGGACCACACACTCCATCTCAGCTCTGTTTCCTAACTTCCTGCTGGCCACAGTGTGAGTATTTATCCTTCAATAATCAGCAAATACTAAAAATCAGGGCTGGCTGCCCTCCCCAAAAGCTGGATGTTAAACATTCACCAGCACACCACCCTCCCCAACACACACACACAACACGGGGATGGTAGCAGCAGGCACCAAGGGATTTTGTTTCTGAACAAAACATCCACTATTCCAGGTTTAGCAAACTCTTTATGGTAGCTACACGAGCTCCCAGGTCACCAAGAAGTTTAATACATCTGTAGGATCCAAATTAAACACTGTAAATAACACATCTGCTGAGGCTCCCTGCCCAGCCCGTGGGGGCTTTATGGAGATGAGATCCAAGCTGATGCTCTGAACACGGTTGGTGAGATAAGCTCAGGCACGAGCGATGGAGGAAAGCAGGTTTGCTCTCAGCAGCGGGTGGAGGGAGCCCTGCGCTGGGGAGAGGGCGCCTCAGAGAAGCCACCCCAGCAACCTGCGCTTTATCTGGAGCCAGCATCCTGGGCAAGGGGGGGCCCACTTCAGGAGCACAACTGCTCACTTGTGAGCAGACGTCTTCCCGTGATGGGCGACGGGCATTTAGGCAGCTGAATAAATGCATGCTCCCCGCACCATAGCGCCACAACACAGGGTAGATGAATTTAGCAGGCTGTTGACTAGGTTGGGGCAGGTGGTGAAGTATAAAAGACATGCAGTGAGGCAGTGAGCTTCCCGGCAAACACAGTGGTGCGGAGGAAGAAGCCTGGGATCCCACGGAGGATGAAGTAGAAAGACTGAGGAATCCTGACCTCCAAGAAGAACCTCAAAAAGGACGTTCCCGAGGAGTCTGAAATCGTCGTCCTGAGCAGGCCGGATGCAAAACCATCATCTGACATCCCATTCGACTGTTTTAGCTTTTCCCTGGTGGCTCAGATGGTAAAGGATCCGCCTGCAGTGCGGGAGACTCAGGCTCAACCTCTGAGTGAATAAGATCCCCTGGAGAAGGGAATGGCAACCCACTCCAGTATTCTTGCCTGCAGAATCCCATAGACAGAAGAGCCTCGTCCACGGGGTTGCAAAGAGTCGGACACGATCTGAGCGACTAACATTTTCACTTTCAACTGTTTTAACTGAAACGTATTTTGACTGCAGGTGCGAACCCCGGGGAGGTTGTGTGTGAGGTGGGTGGGGACCAGGAGACGAGGGAACTCTGTACTTGCCGCTCAGTCTTCCTGTGAGCCTAAACCTACTCTTAAAAGTTGTTCATTAACGAAAAATAAAAGTGCATGTAGCCGTCTGCCCCGTATGCAGCTGAGCTGTTTCTTGTTCGCCTAGGGAAGGTCTTTCCAGGCTGGCCTCAGGGTGTTCCGTGCGGCAGGTTGGGCTCCCGGGCAGACTCACCCAGCGGGCTGCACTGCACATCTGTACTGGTCTGTCGGCCTCACTGGAGGTCAGAGTGGGCGTGTCTGCCCTGGTGTGTGAACTTCGTGGTGTGTGGCCACCACTGAAAACCCAGTGGAAAGGCCCCCCAGGCCCCACCCTGAGGCAGCTTTCAGAGAAATAGAGGCAAAGGAAACATTCCTCCCACTTCTCTTCCCTCTGGTTCCAACCACCATCCTTCAGGACCATGACGCTGGGACAGCTTTGGAAAACTCCATCCCTTCTTTGATGCTGACAGAATTAGCCCCACTTTCTGTATTTCATTCTGGAGGTAGGGGGAAAAAGCGTTGTCTATGTTACCTGGGAAACAGGTAGCAATCTGTCCAGTGAGTTCAACCTTTAAAGCCCTGCTCTGCTCAACTGCTACACACAAACGCTCTTGCTTTCCACCTCGATAATTATTAAATTCTAATGTAAAGCCCAACTTCTGCTTAAGTATGCGTGATTATTAGACTACAAGTCAATCGTGGATAACACACAGATATAAATGCAGCTAATAAGTCTTACTGTAATGATTAATCAATTTATGAATACATTATTTAAACTAATAGCTCAGGTAGGTATCTTAAACAAGTTACAGAGTACATCGACCAATTCAAATACCAGCTGCCGGATCAATAGGAAACTGTAAGTAAACTCTGGGGAATAGGTATACTTGCAAAAAAAAAAAAAAAGTCCACGAACAAAAGGGATTTGGATGAAGGAGATCTACAACAATTTCCATTCTGAAGACAAATGTAGAGCGCTGTAATGTATGCCAAGCTTAAAGGGAAAGGGGGGGGAGTGCATCGCTGCAAACTGGGCTCTTCTCGCATCCTGCACAGTAATAATAATTACGGGCAGGTCAATCAAACATCCCATTTACACAAACTCTTGCATACTTTTGCAAATGGGTTGCACATGAAAGTTAATTTTGAGTCTTTAAAAAATGATGCATTGGGTCCATTTTGTGGCAAGTTACCACATTACCAATGTATCCATAAAATGTCCCCTTAATAGAAAAGAAAAAGTGCATCTAAAAGGTGAGATTTGCAATTTTCCTGAAAAGGGGCCCATGTTCCAGCTGAGGCAAGAGGGGACACTCACCCTGTTGGAGGCTCAGAGGACCCCCCCTGGTTAACTGCAAGGTGGGTGGAGTTGTGAGCCAAGCAAACTCTCGAGTTTTAGCTCTCTCCTTTCCCAGAGTTGCTGTTGTTGTTGTTTTAATTAAGGTTAATTATGTGATTTAATAAATAAACCAAAAGGGCCTTGATTTCCAAAGGTGTGATATTCTATCACAGCTTCAAGTGATGCTGCATTTTAAAAAATTAATTAGTATCTTGTGAGATCGGCCACACATTATTGAGTAAGTAACAGCAGCTAAGTGAAGCAGATGAAATATTGGTAAGCGATGCAGCCCACAGTATAAGTATGTGAAGGAGGTCAGAGGTTAATCCCTATTGATTTTCCGAGTCTGCGTACAGCACCGCTGGGAGAGGCCGGTTCTGTTGGCAATCAGCTAGCACAAATACATTATAAATCTTACTGTCCACCTTCACTGATCAGTGTCACTTACTTCCTTCACTAAAGACCATTAAGAAACTACTGGAAAAAAAAAAAAAAACAACTACCCAGATGCAGGCAGAACAGAAAACATTTTCAAAGTCTCCCATGTCAAAGAGTGCTTTTGGAGATGGAGGACTTGCCTGAAAACAGAGGCACGCTTCCCAGGGTCCGGTCTCAGTCACTGAAGGTGATATGCATGAACACAGACTATTTTTCAAGTGCCTTCAAAGCCAAATCAAAAATGGGAGGAGCTTTCATATCAGAGTGCATGAAAAAAAACAAAATAAAATGGAGTCAAACACAGTCACTGACATGGATGAGCAGCATCTCCAACTTGGCTCTGAGAAAACTTGGCCTCGGCAAAACCTTGACACTAGTAAAGAGTAAGCTTCAGGGCCCCTCACAACCGGGGGCCCCTCCCAAGATTCTGCACCAAATGTTTTCAGTTCAGTTCAGTTGCTCAGTCGTGTCAGACTCTTTGAGACCCCATGGATTGCAGCACGCCAGGCCTGCCTGTCCATCACCAACTCCCAGAGTTTATTCAAATTCATGTCTATTGAGTCAGTGATGCCATCCAACCACCTCATCCTCTGTCAACCCTTCTCCTTCCCATCTTCAATCTTCCCCAGCATCAGGGTCTTTTCCAATGAGTCAGTTCCTCACATCAGGTGGCCAAAATATTAGAGTTTCAGCTTCAACATCAGTCCTTCTAATGAATATTCAGGACTGATTTCCTTTAGGATGGACTGGACTGGTTGGATCTCCTTGCAGTCCAAGGGACTCTCAAGAGTCTTCTACAAAATCACAGTTCAAAAGCATCAACTCTTCAGTGCTCAGCTTTCTTTATGATCCAACTCTCATACCCAAACTTGACTACTGGAAAAACCATAGATAGCCTTGACTAGATGGACCTTTATTGGCAAAGTAACGTCTCTGCTTTTTAATATGCTGTCTAGGTTGCTCAGGACTTCCCTGGTGGCTCAGATGGTAAAGCATCTGCCTACAATGCAGGAGACCTGGGTTCAATCCCTGGGATGGGAGGATCTCCTGGAGAAGGAAATGGCAACCCACTCCAGTATTCTTGCCTGGAAAATCCCATGGACAGAGGAGCCTGGTAGGCTACAGTCCTTGGGGTTGCAAAGAGTCTGACACAGCTGAGCAACTTCACTTTTCACTAGGTTGCTCATAACTTTTCTTCCAAGGAGTAAGTATCTTTTAAATGTTTTACTCTCTTCTAAACATTTTACTCTCAGGCCCTCAGTGGCTGCCATTCTGGACAAGATGTTCCAGAAGGTAAACTGGTTCTCTGCAAATCAGCTGTCCTCAACAAGATGGAGCTCGATTCTATAATCTATCATTTTGCCTCAAAGCAGGTAACACTGCTTCTATGAGCTCAGGCGAGACTGCCTCTGGGCTCTGAGGCCAAGAGACCCATGCCCCTTAGCCTGGGGTTCTCTTGTCTCTCAGATGCTCAGCTTTCTTTGCTATTGGCTCTACTGTCTGCAGGAAGGGGCCGCGATCAGGGTGCCACTGCGCCAGCGTTACTGAAGGCCTCTATATCAATGCAGGGTGGTCTGCTCCTAGTTGGCCTGGCTTTTACCCCTGCTGTGGGGTCTTGAGTCTTGGCTCTGGGAACTCTAAATCCTGCCTCTGACCACTACCCAAGTTCCCAGGCGAGATACTTATGTTACTTTACTTGCTGCCCTGGTCCCCGCCCTCACCTTGCGAAGGATTGCCCACACTCTACAAATGGACTTCTCTGTCAGCTCTCCCAATGGCCACACAATTCTTTGGGGCCACCAGACCATTTCCAATGCATTCTGGAGGCTGGGATGTATCTTATCTCTGTTATTACTATATAAAGTATCTTCTTTTACATGATGATGCCACAAAGAGACTTCATTCTAAAACCATACTCATCACAGTATTCAGTAACATGGCACTTACCACCAATAGTTCTAGTTTTATAAAAATTCCAAATAAACTAGTCATAAGTTAAAAAAAAGAAAAAACAAATTCAATGTCATGATGAATTTTATAACCCATAGTTAAATGAACCCAAGACTGAGTTAGGTCTCTATAACTCAAGGCTGAGTTAGGTTAAAGTCATTGGAAAATGTCTTACTTCCTCACTAAGTAGTGAGATTCTTGTGGGCAATGGTTGATCCAAATTCAAATTCATATCCATAACGCCTGAAGCAATGCCTAACCCATAGGAGATACTCAGTATGTCCTGGGTGGGTGGGTGGATAGACAGATGGAGTTCTACAGAGCTGGACTGTGTGTTAATCCAGAAAGAACGGAAACAATTCCAAAGTTCTACCTTTCTTACCGAGACACTTTCTCCTTTCTTTTCCAAACACTCTTACCATATGGAAAATAAACAGAGCATTGCTAAACCCTACTTATGCTGTAAGGAGGCTGGATATCCAAGCTTGTGACTCCTACAGCCATGAAACGATCCTCCGTTGATCCTAACAGACCAGTGACTTCTACAAAATGACAAAAATGGGAGGAAAAAAAGAGGCCAGGATGAAAACATCAAAACCAAATGAAATACTGGAAATAAGTTAATGAAATTACATTACAGATTCAGCTTACCCAGAAAGCGCTGGGCCAAGGGAAGGAGGGAGGGGGAGGAGAGGAAAAAAAAAAAACAGCCCACCAGCACAACCAGCTGTCTAGTTTGAACTGCTAGATTGCTGAGTACGCACTCCATGCATATTCATAAGTGCCACAGGAAGTCCAGCACCTCTGGAACCAGTCTTAAAACTCTCCCCCGCCAGCTAGTGCCGTGGACCAGTAACTCAACAGCCCCCTTGTGGCCCAAAGAATGAAGGCAGCATCCCAGGATGTGAAGGTTCTTCCGGGGAGAGGGAGGGTATGGGTGTGGGGAGGCAGGGACACAGCCCTGTGAGAGGACGGGGACGCTGCTCAACCACTTGTAACAGCCATAGATGTGGCCCCGTTTCGTGGACAGCGGGCGCCGCAACATTATCAACACCTTTTCTATTCAGAGTCCCAAAAAGGATCCCGGGTACACCAGGCTGTTCAAACTAACACGTCCTTATAGAAGAAACAGATCAAATGAGCTCAGTATTTCCATTTAAAAATATCATTTAAGGGAATTTTAAGCTGTCTGAGAAGATGGATACACTGTGTTTGTTTTCTACATTAAAGAGCTATAAAAAGAATGGAATAGACCATAAATACAGTATTTTGTAACAGCCTTTACTAAAAATGCTACTACTTGTGTTTATCATTTATATCCTTGTATACAACCTCAAAATTGATTACATTTTAAACCGTACATAACTTGCTGTGTTTTTCATTTTGTGCTGTACTATGAACATTTTTATAACTCAGTTAATATATTCCATATTTTGTGTTCTTATTGATTATGAATATTTCTTTAGGGGATTTTATTGCTTTTAAAATAACAAATGTTGGGTATTAAAAAAATAGAAAAACCTATTGCAGCTTTTATATTTTTCTTTCCCCTGGTAATTCTGATACATACATTTAAGCATGAATATAACCAGAATATCTTTCTCTGTATCTTTTATACTTCCTCACATTAAAATTAAAAACCTACTAATATAGTGCATAGTAAAAGGATCAGATTTTTCAAAGGAAACCCACCATTTTAATGTGTTTGACTTGAATTCATAATCCATTCCTTCTACAATTAAAAAATTAAAGTACCAAGAGATTATCCTCACGTAACATGATGGTTTTACATCAAGTATATATTATCTTTCCTAATTGCCATTTCAGTTTATAGGCTACAATATGATTTATATATATGATATGATTTCACTATTAATTATCAAATTGAAAAAATAAAATCTCACATTATAAATTCTCTCCTGGAAATTAGTTTTATTATTTTTTCCATAATCCTATCACACAAGCTATAAGTGCATTGCGGCATGAACACTTTAATTTTTCCAGTTAGTTTTAAGCAAGCCCAGAGGTGAGGTTTAATAAGGATCAATGGCACTTTATCTGGGACAGGGCCTCTTCACAGCATGCAAATTACACAGTAACACTTAAAAAAAGAAATAGATTTAATTAAAAAAAAAGTAGAACCACAGGCTCTGGAAATTCAATTAAAGGATTTATGCAAAGGTTTGCTAGGTTTTTATATGCAGTTACTGCTTACATAATGAGCTTTTCATATTAAAAATCAATAGGTAATCTAGACTAGAAGATCATCCCCTTAAATACATTTTTGAAATCAATTTGAAAAATAGTCCATCAACTGCTGTGACTACTCTTGCTGCTTCGATTATACTAAAAGCAATATTTAGATTGTAAGACGTGCTATGGAATATCTATGCTTGGATATTGCTTTCAAGGGCTTTCATCCTTCTGAGTGCCTGAGATGATCACCTAGTAATTCAAGATTGTGTTAAATGTATAAATAATTTATTTAATTATGAGCAAAAATTTGCCCACGGGCACAACCCCACTGTATCTGTAAGGGTTAAATAAAAGCAGGGGAAAGACAAAAGGCAGAGCTGAAGGAGGAAGGGAGGAAAGGAGCAAGGAGCGAAGAGAAGAGAAGGAAGGCAAGAAGGGAGGGGAAAGAGCAAGAGAAAAACAGAAAGAAAAGAACAGAACAACCTTTTCTAAATTAGTCTTTGCTATCTCAATTGACTATTGTGTGTTGGCTCCTTAGCATGGGGTGATATGCGTTTCACTTTAAAACTCATTTAGAACTTCAAGGAAGGAAGCAATTAGCTAGCTCTAACTTAAGCAGACCTTCCGTCCTCCGTGATAATGGGGGACAGGTCTTGAAATGAAAACCAAAGCTGAAGCTCCAATTCTATCCAATGAGTGCCCAGCCAAGATCTGTCTGGCATTGGCAACGCTGGACAGGTTTTCATGGACCATTCTTGGCAAATTGGAAAATGATTCTCATGGGGGTGTGGAGTGGTGGGAAGGGAGAAGGAAGGAAAGAACACAGGGAGGTCCAACTCTGAACTCCTCCACTCATAAAATAAGGAACTATTCTTTCTTTTGTTTTAAAAGTTCCCATTTCTAAAAAGGCATGGTCAGTACTTGGAGTTCATCAGAATGGAAATTGGGCCTCAGGTTACCTTTGATCCAAGTCAGCCTTGTAAAAGCGAGCCTAAGCATTACAAAGGACTCATTAATAACAAAGCTGCACCTTTCTCTGCTTCTGCAAAACTCTGGGAAGATATAAGCAAAATTACTGACGAGCCCACATTTACCCATCTACCCAAAGGTACTATTCCCTGCAAAGGTAGCACTTCCAGAAGATGCTGAGACAGCTGGGCTGGTAACGAAGGACAGCCCTGCTCTCACTGGACAGAGCAGAGAGGATAGGACAGGGGGAAGAACAAGATGAAGAGGCACCTTCGATCGGCTGAGACACTGGGGACATTTACACCGCACTTTCTAATGCAGGATCCTGGAAGTAAGTCTATCACAGGCTGGCCTTTCTTTCAGACATGTCTACAGATGAGCTGAAGGTGTTAAGGTCAGAGGAATCAGCATTCTTTATGTGTATGAGTATGGGTGTGTGTGTGTGTCCCCCCAGGACACAGCATTGCCATTCACGACAGTGACTACAAAGACGAATCCAGGAGAGCCAACCATGTTCAAATATACGTCTGTACACACAAGTATCCTGCCTTTGACATCTTTTAAGAAAGATACAATGAGCAGGACACTGAACAAGGACGGGTGGTACCATGAAACTGTGGCGCTCCTTGAAAGAAGTCAGTCACAAAGGACCACGTGTTGTTGGATCCCATTTATAAGAAATGTCCAGGAGAGGCCAACGGGTGGAAACAGAAAGCAGATTCATGGCTGCCTGAGGCTAGTGGGTGCCCGAGGTTGGGAGGCAATGGCTGGAAGGGTGTAGGCTTTCTTTTTGGTGTAACAGTATGTCCTAAAATTTATTGTGATGACAGGTGTACAATCCTGTGAATGGTCATTAGGTTGTATGCTTTAAGTGAGTGGACTGCAAGGTCTGTGAATTTTATCTCAATTAAGCTATTATAAAAAAAATAAGGTGTGGCTATGGACTGTAGTCTGAATATTAGTAGCTTCAAGAAAAAGAAAACGAGAAAATCTGCAAAGGAAGCAATGAGATTGAAGAAAAAAAAGACTTCATTTTCCACCTGCGCCAATCGGGCAAATAAAATACTTCAGCTTTCTCCTTCTCTGCAACATACTTTCTGTGATAATGAGTTTACAGATGTGCAAACATAATCAACTGGCTTCCTATAGAAAGGTGCTGAAATCAAAATAACTAGAACCCTCTGTCACATAGAAGCACAGCTTCCGCGTAAAATGTCCCGAGTCCTATAGAAAGGTGCTGAAATCAAAATAACTAGAACCCTCTGTCACATAGAAGCAGAGCTTCCGCGTAAAGTGTCCCGAGTCCCAGGTTAGTATGATCAAAATGTCAAACACGAAGCTGTTTTGTAACAAACTGCGAGGTGGTAGTAATGGAAGTTTGAACAATGTTAACACTTAAAATTTCAGCAGAACCATTTCAACTCATAAATGTATAAAAGTCATTTTACAGTGTGCTTAACAGTCAAGACCAAGAGCTGTTATAAAAGAAGACGCCCTCAATGTCACTTCATTTTCTTTTATTCTTATTATCACATTTAAATCTCTCTGTAAAAGTGGTCTTGATAGGTAACTTTATTACACATTTCAAGACTATTCATTCCGAACAGAACTTCCTCCAAGGAATTAACAGATAAAGAGAGACTACTTTCCCCTCATCACCCCTAAATTATACTGTAACTACAGAGCAGCAGAGTGGCAGCGTGCGTGTGACAAGGACCTGGCCTACTACGCCACACGATGGCTCGATAAAGCTAGAGGTGACTCTTTCGGTTGGCTGCAGAGGTCCTTAGCTAACACGTTCCTGGTTATTTGCAAGGACCTGGGAGTAAAGAGTGGGGTAGACAGGGAAGGTCAGAGTCAGGATTTGGTGAAGAGAGAGAATTCCTAAAAGCAGCTATGGGTTCCACATCGGCATGGAGGCAAGTCTGGTCTTTCCTCATTTCACTGGGGAAGAGAGGCAACAACCCCGATCTACAGGCAAGGACAGCTCCTAAAACAAGATCAACAGGACTCCTCCACTGGCCCAGAGGTTAAGAATCCACCTGCCAGTACAGGGGACACAGGTCGGACCCCTGGTCCGGGAAGATCCCACGCGCTGAGAAGCAGTTAGGCCCATGTGCCAAAATTACTGAAGCTCACACACCCTGAGCCCACGCTCTGCAACAAGGGAAGCTACTGCAATGAGAATCCCTCACTCCACAAATTAGAGGATGCCCGTGCGCAGCAACAGAGACCCAGCACAGCCATATGCAAATAAATTTTAAAAAGTATTAGCAAACTTCTATAAAGGGGCAGTTAGCAAATATTTTCAGCTTCACAGACCATATCTTACCAGTTAAAACTACTCAACTCTGCCATGGTCATGCTATAGTAGGCACAGACAATAGACACATGGATGAGAAAGGTGGCCGTTTCAATAAAACTTTATTTAAGGACAAATACAAATATCAATTAGTTTTCATGTATCATGAATTTTTTTTTTTTGCATCTTTTCAGATATTTAAAAATGTGAAAACAGGATGCACAAAAAGAGGTCAGATTCAGCCCAAGGAACACAGTTTGCAGTCTCCTGTGGTAAACAAGACCAGCTGCCAAAGAGGTAGACCAGTAATCCCGTCTTGACTGGGGCTTCATTTGACAGCTATGCTATCTGGTAACACAATGGTGTGATTTGCTTTCAGATAGCAAGACTTGATGGCATACATTCTAAACTGTGAGCACTGTACAGTAGAAAAAGAGAACTTAGTTTCTGTGTACTAAAATTTAAATTCTAAACTTTCTGAATTTCCTCCTAAAGAAGTAATTACAAAGGCCTCAGTATTCTCTACTATTTAAAAATGAACAGAGGCTTCCAGAACTAAGAGTTGAAATATTCAGCAGTGGAAATATGATGGCCTTGGCTCATGAGAAATGAGGCTGACCACACTCCCTCTGGCGCTGCTTAGGAACTCCATTGTTAATGGAGCAGATTATGAACACAGTATGCAGCCAATTCTTTGTATTTGGGCTTCTACCTGGCTGGGGTTTTAATATGAAATATATACACAGACTGATATTTACAGTGTTATTCTTCCCTGATTTGCCTTTGATTTTTCACCAACTCTTGACCACATAAGCACAATATTTGCATACTGTCACCACAGTAACTAATTAGGATAATCAAAGGAATGACTTGACTGCATAAAGTGAAATGTATAAACTGTTCTATTTCTAAAGAATCATATTTGCAGTATTCTAAGTACATGTAGAATCAGAAGCTATAACAATTATCTGGGGTAGATTTGGTGAAAAGGGAAAAAAATTGGAAACTGATATATAAAAAAGCTTTTAAAAGTCATTTACTAAGTCATACACCTACCTCAGGATGATAGTGACACTATCCCTCGGCATGAAAAATCCTTATTATTAATATTATTATAATTATTTTGTTTAAGAGTGACTGAAACTATAGCCTAATTCAGGTCAAATGACTTTGAGGCACTAATATTTGTATATATTTATCTTCTAACCAATGTGGCCCAAATAAAGATTTTTAAAAACCAGGAGGCCACGGCCATAATGTATCTGGGTCTGAGGACGAAGTCACAGGGGCAACAGCACAGGAAAGACTGTAAGTTCAGGCATGATGCTGAGTTTCGAGGTCACCACACCACACCCCCCCACGCCACCGCAACAAAACTGTGCTGGGGAGACATATCTGAAAGGTGAAGAAAGCCTTCCTGTGTTAACACTGGTAACTTTCTAGGAACGCTGCACTGCAGTGGTCTTCATATGAAGTAAAACATAATTATTATTTTCAAAGAGATAAATGGGGTGAAGGATGACTACTGCATTCTGGCCCCGAATGATTATCCTAAAGCTCTCTAAAACCTGCATACCATATTTGCATCCATATGTTTAGTGGTGGCTCATTAACGGGAAAGAAAAGGAAAAGCAGATCTTGGATGAAGACACTCGCCTCTCAGGCAGCTGCTAACTCTACACCCATGATGAGGGGGTCATTGTCTCTGCCATTCTTTTGACTTTAGAGCCTTGTTTGTTGCTTCATGATGGCAAGAAGGATGCTGGCATCACATCTTCCTTCGGGATCAGGAGGAGGAGTGGGGGAAACACCAGCAATGCCTTGCCTTTTCCTCTGAAATCAAAACATCCCTGGGAAGGCCTGCTGCAGACTTCTGCTTTGACTTGTCAGCCGGAACTGTCATGTGGCCACGCTCGGCGGCTAGACGCCACGATGGTGAGCGAGCCATCACCCTCTCCAGTCTCCAGAGGAAAGGCAGGCGCTTGGCACACCAGATGCAAGAATGGAGTCATGCTTCCCCAAGAGACTGAGACCATGGAGGGCAGGGAGCACAGCTAATCATCTCCGGTCTCTCCAGGGTCAGACATGAAGAACGTCGGCACATAAATAGAAACTGAGAATTCAGAGTGATTTAAAGCAGACAATAGGGGCAAAGGCGTGGTTCCTCTCCTTCCCCAGCACACAGCTGGGCTGCCTTTCCTAGACAGTTAACCTTCCATAGATAGGCACCACTCCCAGACCACCACACACGGAGTCCCGTGGTCGTGCCTCTTCCCCCAGCTTGTGGTAGACAGCCAAGGTGGGCTTGGAAGCCAGGTGTGAAAGACGACTGCACCATGGCATAGGAAGAGCCTGGGTCCCTGAGAACCCACTTGGAATAGAGCTGCCTGCTAATCCCAACGGCCGCTTTGGACCTTACAGACCCAGGAAATACACCTGACCCTGACACTGAACCCACGTGGGCTTATGTTTTACAGCAGCTAGCGCTACCTTTATAATACAACAGTCTCAAACTGAGATGTATGTGAGAGTCTCGGAGAACTTCATCCACCTTTTTTGGCTCTAGTCCCAGGGTACACACACTGGTTTGTTCTGGAGCATCTCCTGGGGTCACCCAGCATCACCTCCCCTGGGTGATGCTTCTGGGGCTCATTCCTCTTGGAGGTTGATCTTCTCAAGAAGAGGTGCCTGACGACACTTCTGCAAGCCAGGAGGGGGAGAAAACACCAGCCCCGAGGCCCGGCCTGGATGTCCGTGTGTGAGCTAGACCCACAAACTCTCCCCCACTGTGTGTGAAGTCGTAGAGCTGTTCTGGCAGCGCGCTGTGCTTTTAAGGTTCGGTTTTTCACATCCCTTAACTGGGCCCTCGTTATCAAGAAGGCCTTCTGCACACCCCGTGGTGTGCTGCCAGGGGATGTCTGGCTTAGTACTGAACGGTGATTTGTAACGCCATCACCACGCGGAACTGTGGAGCCCTGCCACCTCAATTTCAGAACCCGGGTCCCTTTCCTGTTTACTCCGTGTTTGCCTTCGGCCCTTTCTCCAGGTGCTGTTGTGAGGAGATGCATTTTGGAGCTTCCAACTCTGGCATTTTATAAGTTACTCTGAGTCCTATTTCCCTTGTTCGCCTGTTCCTAGATGGGAAACAAATTGCAGAAGGGAAACAGCTTTATACTACCCGTCCCTAAATATTTTACAGGCAGAGATCTCAGTGGGTGGTTTGGAGGCTCGATTACCCTCCTCAGTAGAGGGTATAAATATCCCTGAGGGTTTTCATAACAAACCCTCAGTGACTCTGTGCTACTGAAAACGCTCAGTATTTACATCTGCCTCTGAAGCCAGTGACTCCATGGCATCTGAGTACTCGAAAAAGTGTAAGGCCAGCAGGACTGCCCATGTGCTCAAGTACAATCTATCCACGAGAAAGAGAGCTCAGTCATTCAGAACTATTAGATGGAAGACATCATGGCATTCAAAGCTGCACCCTGGGACACGCTTTGGTTAAAAAAGGTGAGAAGGAAGTCATTTCAAGTATGAGCTACTTACAAAGAAAGAGCCAGAGCAGAACTGTTAACATGCAGCACTGGGTGCCTTTAAGGGCTGAGAAAACAAAAACATGGATTATAGCGGCACACCGCTCTACCTCAGGCCATCCATCCACAACTCTTGAAGTTAAAAGCTATTATCCCCATTTTACAGAGAAGAAAACTGAGACTCAGGTTCAGTGACCGGAGTCAACACGCCGGTGTGCACAGCAGACACAGGGCTTGCGCCCAGGCCTGTTTGATCCCAAACCCTGTGCTCCCCATGCTGCCATGCTGTGCCCTCTAAGCATCAGGCCACAGGGTGATGATGAGCGCAGAGAAGGGCGGGCTCAGCAACCCCCCGAGAGGAGCCGAGAACCGGCCGGCCGTGAGATGGCTCCTCCGGGAACTGCATCCCATGCAACGTGTGGAAGCAAAATGACGCGTCCAGAAACTCGGTTTGACCTTGGAGGGGTGGTGCTCTGATGCACAACTCTTTCCTTTGCTATTAATAATATGGAGAAAAGAGGAAAATAGCTGCTACAATCAGCGAGACTTTCTGAAAGGGATGAGTCCTGACTGGTGGCCCAGGAAGGAGCGGGGAGAGAACAGACACTTTTAAGGATACAGAAAAACGGATCAGTAGATCCCCACGCCCCCACCCTGCCCAGCTCAACTTCTAAATCAGTGATGGAAACAAACAAACAAAAAAGAAAATGAAGACAAGGCAGAAAGAGCCAGGGTGACGGGCTTCGTTCCACTGGGCCTGAAGTCATTTTACATCCAGAAAGACAAGGGGCCTAGACTATTCTAAGACTGTTTATAGAGTTATATGAAGCATATTCTTCTAAATTCAAAGAAAGGGAGGGAACAAGTTTCAGTGCTTTGCCTATTTCAAGCTTTTATCAGCACTAATTCCAGCCCCCTTTTCCCTTAGAATTCTGAACAGAGGGAAAACAGACATCAATTAAGCAAAGCTTTATCTCTTTCTACTCTAATGAAAGCCAAGCTACAGTGATATTTTTCCCCAAGATTTTTCTCCACTTAATGAAGACATTATCCCTGAGTTTTCAAAGTCACTTTACAAAAGACCATTCAAAAGACATTAAAGTCAGTTTAAACTAAAGTCTTTTTGATGTCAATAAACAATAAAAGAACAATGAAAAGAGAGCCTTTCATGGTGTCTTAGTCTAAAATCTTTAATTTTGGTTTCAATCTACGAGATAACGTTAAGTCCTGTATTCAAATAGTCCTCAGCCCTGGAACACAGTAAGCCTGAAACAACTGTTGGCTTTATAATTCTATTCTTAAAACATGTGTGTGTGTGTGAGTGTGAGTATACTCAGGTGTATACATCTACATATGTATATACATCATACACAACCACATACACACACACCATATTAACAGAGAGGTCAGCAGGAAGTTCCCCACCAGAAAGAGGAGAGAAAAGTTTTCAAATTATTGCCATTCTCCCTCTTTGAAAATTTAAAAAAAGGGGGGGGGGGAGAAAATGGAATCTTTGGCTTTGAAATTCATGACAAGATCAAAGACGATAATGCACATAGATTTTTCCAGGCATACATTATTAATAACACAGGCAAACATATGACTGATCAATAGCGTGGTGAAGGAGCGATAAGGCAGGCTCCATGTGTAACACCACGAGGGGCAGGGTCCGGGGCCTCGGGGCTCTGCTTACCCGGGCATTACACATGGCCCAGTCAGCTCCTCCTTGCTTTAAGGATGGCTCAGCACAGATGGAAGGGAGAAATCAGAGAAACAGCCTGACCTGTGCCGTGTGTCAAATTCTCTTTCCTCTGTGCTCCCCCCTCTAGCTCTTCGCTCGGGTGAAACTCACATATCATAAAGTCACCAGTCACAGTGCACAAGGCAGTGGCCATCATACACACACTGCACAGCCACCTCCTCTGTCAGCATCAAGACATCATCGCTTCAGCAGGAAACCTCACACCCACGAGTGTGCGTGCGTGCGAAGTCACTTCAGTCGTGTCTGAGTCTTTGCAGCCCTATGGACCATAGCCTGCCAGCTTCCTCTGTCCATGGGATTCTCCCAGCAAGAATACCACTACCTCCTCCAGGAGATCTGAGCATCTTATGTCTCTGCATTGGCAGGCAGGTCCTTTATTGCTAGTGCCACCTGGGAAGCCCATTAGCAGACATTCCCCATTCCCTCTCCCTGCAAGCCCCTGGTAACCACAAATTTGGCTCTATGGCTCTGCCATTTCTGGATATTTCACATAAATGGAATCATATAATATGTGACCAACCATCTATATCTGACATGTCAGCCTCTTTT
Source organism: Muntiacus reevesi (assembly GCF_963930625.1). NCBI lineage: Eukaryota > Metazoa > Chordata > Mammalia > Artiodactyla > Cervidae > Muntiacus > Muntiacus reevesi. Next base: position 219,157,284 of record NC_089250.1, on the reverse strand, counting down.
ACTTCAAAAACAAATTAAGCCTATCTGAATGCTACTCTGATTCTAAACATCAGCTCTTCAATAAGAAAAAAAAATTTATGAAATATAGAATACTTTAAAAAACAAACTGATGACACTATTGGTGCCTGATGATTTCTTTTTTTTTCTTTCTTTTGAAAGTTGCTCAGTTGTATCCGACTATGTGATCCCATAGACTGTAGTCCATGGAATTCCCCAAGCAAGAATACTGGCGTGGGTAGCCATTCCCTTCTCCAGGAGATCTTCCCAACCCAGGGTTCAAACCCAGGTCTCCCGCATTGCAGGCAGATTCTTTACCAGCTGAGCCACAAGGAAGTACCAGCAGAGCCACAGGGAAGCCCACAAACACTGGAGTGAGTAATCTACCCCTTCTCCAGCGGATCTTCCTGACCCAGGAATCAAACCGGGGTCTCCTGCATTGTAAGCGGATTCTTTACCAACTGAGCTATCAGGGAAGCCCTGCTGACAGTGGGTGTTTTTTAACAAGGAGCTTTTATGGGGGAGCTTTAGTGAGGAAAGAGAAAAAAGTTGGGAGTACGGGATTCACAAATTCAAATTACTATACATAAAACAGATAAACAACAAAGATTTACTATATTACACAGAGAACAATATTCAATCCATCTAATAACCTATAATGGAAAATAATTTGAAATATACATTTATTTAAGTGAATTACTTTGCTGTACACTTGAAACTCACACAATATTGCACACCAACTTCAATGAATTTTTTAAAATAAATATTAGGGAGTTTATTACCAACACCGGTTATGTAAGTAGAAAACACACATCCCTGGAAAGCAGGGTAAATTAAGAAACTATGAGTCCATGTGGTTATCAGTGAAAAGGCACATTATCCACGGAGATGGCCCCAACCTTTGAGCTTGTAGTCACAGGACAAAACAGACAGTTCCTTAACAAATCTTTCCTCACGGCCACTTAGGGAAATAACATTGTAGCCTGATGATCTCTAGGTCTAAATCAGTATGATTTCCATCCCCGATTATTCAACCACTTAAGAGATGGGTGTTTTTAAATTCTATTTCTCCTTTTCCTGATTTTCCTTATTGACTGTCCAAATACATGTCCCTAAATCAAAATGGAGAGTGTGCACTGTCCATTTGTACAACAAGGAGGCTGAATGGGAGTCTCTACGGAAATGAAAGTAGGACAGCCGGCAGCTGTCAGGCTTTTAGAGAAATGAGGCCACCCCAGGAGGAAGGGAACAGAAGCTTCCTGACACAAGGTGGCACCTCTGTATTCACAGATAGAGGGCACGTGCAGACCGATCAGGGCCCAAGTCCCGCCTCTGCCTCTGGCGTGGCATCCAAACTACAACTGTGTCACCTAGAGAATGGGGATTGCCATTAAGATTAAATGAGATGTGAGCACTCAACAGATTCCAGCAGAGACTCTGGGCTACATTCTCAATGAGCTCTTTTCCCCCACCCTATCCAGCTCACCCCCTTGCTCCCCGCCTCCCTCCCCACTGTGTCATCTACTCTCCTGTCCCCTTGCTCTTTCTCTCCCTCTTTCTTTCCTCCCCCTCAATTCTGTGTCCCTCAGCCACAATACTCAGCAATGAGCCTTACCCTGAGCATTCTTTATGCCACGTCTCCACAATACAGCAGCCCAAACCCTGGCAGAGCTTTCACTGGTGTGGCTGTGCTGTGATCAGCCTCGTGGACCCCACAACAGGCCACTGCCTGTGTGTCCTAGATTGTGATCTCCAGACCAAAGAACTGATGGAATGGCAGCTCCACCATTACAAACTGAACACGACGGTCCTGAGGCCTAAAGGTCCATACTGAGAAACTGGGAAGTTTGGCCCTTTTTAATCAACCAGATGATCCTTTGCAATCAGAGCCCCATTATAATATGACACTTCTTTAAGTTCTTCACTTAACCAAAAATAACTAACCTAACACAGAACAGACTGGGAGCGAATTAAGCATTAGAATCGCTAAGGTTTGGGGGTCAGGGTGAGAACGTGCTAAGACTTCACCCATTAGCTTCTACAACCACAGACTCAAAAAAGAGTGGAAGGCCTATTACGTACCAGGTGTGAACTTGGTCTGCATACACTGTCTCATTATTGCCTCTCTATGTTCGCTCCCAGGCATCCTGCCCTGTCTAATACCATATGACATCGAACAAAGGACCAGTCACCTAATACTTATCAATAATGACATCTACTCAGCATGTCTGGACAATGCTGGATAGCTTCCATTTTTTTATGAATTTAAAGAATAATTATGCTGGAAAGCATAGAAAAGTCTCCAACCAGGTATAAATTCACAATTAGACACCTTGTTTTTAAAGGGGTGTCCTTTCAGTCAGCCTGGCGTTTCATGAAGCGCTGTAAGGGATTTCTTCAGGAGCCTTTTCCCATGGATGGACACCACCCACACATACCTGCAAGGGCGCCTCAAGAGACAGACTGCACCTGAAGTTGCCCCATGAGTCTCGGAAAACGTCAATCTCAACTGCAAAATGCCTTAGTGCTGAGCATTTCTTTTCTTTCCTCTTTACCTCACGGCATGGCAAGACCAAATCTGTTCCTATGAATGCAAGACTGCAGCAGGGTATGGATTTGACATGAGGCAAATACCTCTCCTTATCAAACACTCAATGAGCCTCCAAGCCAGTGTGTAGAAACATCACTGCACCTGGGAAGAGAGAATACCAGAGATCACTTAGAAAACCCCACTTCTCCCAGGACGGTGGGCAAAGGCTGCCGTGCTGCCTTCCGAGGGGGGCAAGGGCCAGTGCCCAAGAGAAACGACCGGGATGGGGCGAGACCCGGGGCTGCAGCCACCGTCTGGAGGCCCTCAGTGTGGCTGCTGCCGGGATTCTCAGAGCTAATCAAGGGGAAACGGATCTGGTCCAGGCAGCGGGACGCGTTTACAACAACTGACAGTAACGGTAACGTCCGCCAGTTTGTATTAAGATGTTATTGCACCTTTCCAGTTCTAATCACCAATTATGACTCTATTACCCCTGCCTGGCAGTTCATCTGCTCCTGCCTCTGCTCAGGGCGACTTGGAGTCGGACCTCTGATCTCCCGGTTCCACTCCAGTGAGCGCTCAGCACGGAGGCTGTCATCGCAGGCGTGGAAGACGGGAGGCATCGCCGGGGCTCAGATAACTGTACCTGACCTTACAACAATTTACTAAGGAAATACCTGCTTAATAGTGGCGTGAGCGTGGCTTCCTTGATGCTTACTGCGGCCCTGCAAATTAGCGACAATGGGATAAATCTATGGCCGGCTCACCAGACACTTCATTAAATCACCGCTCTCTTGCCTTGTAGCACGCTAATAGAATCACAGCCCTCGTTAGCTACTGAATAAAAGATCAATCACAGACTTTGAAAGCTCTTGCTACCAGCTTCCAGAGGAAACAAGCAGGAGGGGAAAAAAAAAGGAGAGTGAGCGAGAGAGAGAGAGATATTTAGGATCATCGCTGAGATTCTGAATGGCCTCGCTGCAAGTTGCTTCAATTACCTTTTCCACAACTGGCTCCGAGTGCAATACTCAGAGGAACTTGTTAAGCCCGCTTTCAAGAACGGCACTCTAATATATGACTGTTAGACCCTGGTCAAAAGTTCATAATGTGCATATGTAAAAAGGTACTAAATTGCCTGAGGGCTAAAACCAGAGGAGTTTAATTGTAGCAAAATGCTAAAAACGGTCTGTTGAGGGTCCTTCTATGGGGATACTGCTGGCTCTGGCTGATTGAAGTACAGAACATAAAAGTCTTACAACAATATTTCCTTAAATGCTGGGGCAACTGCCAGCAGTTGCTATTGCATGAATGTTGTGGTTAAAGGAAAACATTTTCCTCCCCTAAAATAAATAGAGTCTTGAGAACTGCTCCAGCCCATAATTTTAAGGCAGGATGGGGGGAAAAAAAAAAAAAGGGAGGGCTCAATGATAATAAATAAGGGATCATTCACAGGGCATGTCCAATCTCCTCGCAGTGTGTTTTCACACAGGGCACCTGGAAGGGTTCAGAGCCCGTAACTGCCTGATTTTGCAAACAACGCTGTGCTGAAATGACAGCTGCTCCCGGCCACCTTGCCCGTCACTAGGTGAGACGAACTCCCATGGGGGTCCTCGCAAAAAACCTGTGTGGCTTGTCTTTATTTCGTCTTTCATAAAACGAAATTGAGTCCCATGGACACACGCGGTTGGCTTGCCTGTATGGGTTTCTCCTGCCCAGAACTCTCTACCTCCTCAAAACATACCAATTAGCACCTCATTTGGCTAAATGAGAATACAGGAGCAGGGCATGGTGACTCAGACTGTTAGGAGGGCCTGGCTTAAATACAGGACACCCAGGGGGAAGTAGGATCTGGCAGATGGGCTTTTGGATTTATAAGAATTATTTGTGAAGGCTGAGATCAGTTTCCGTGGATAGTGAAATATGCACTCACTTGTGTGTTTCTTTAATCAGACGCAAAATTCTATACCTTTCTAGCATTTCTTGTAGCACCACACTCACACAGAGGACAACACAGCAACAACCAGACAGTCTGACAACCACCACGGCTGGGCCAGATGCCCGTGAGGGAAGGATGAAAACTCTGGCTGTGGTGCTGGTGGTACCTGGGGCAAGAATTTGGTAAATGGGATGAGCAACGTGCATATCCCTATAACAATCTGGGGGCCCGATTTCCTCAGCGTTATTCTCCAAGGAAAACACTGCTGGCTTGCAGTAAGGTACAAGTGGCGCTTCTAATATAATACAGCAAGTTCATAATTCCACTCAAATGAAGCATCCATTTAGCATCGACCGTCACCAAAACTGCTCAGGGACCCCTCCACCTTGTAAGTCCAAGCCTTGCTACGTCATCTGGAATGGTTCAGAACACACTGCATGTCATATTTTAAGAGGGGTCAAGTAGCTCCTTAGTTCTTGAAAAGCAAAGTTGTAGCAGGTCATTAGACAAGACTGCCCTTTGCCATGTCCGGTTTCTCTTTGACAAATTGCAAATCTGAGTTCTCCAGGCCCATGTTCTACAAAAGGAACTGGTGACTTCACAATGTCTAGTTCAGTTTGATCTCTGTTCTAGTCTCTGGTAGGTTTGGGGAAATCTGGGCACCTGAAGCACGGGCATTCCAAGAGGAAAGGACAGAAAAGGGCTAGAAAGACTATGAACGATGGTTGTCAAACTGACAGCAACCAAGGCAACACAAAGCACAAGCTGTCCCCACTGCAGACAGAAGAGGCAACCCACGAATCCTCTCTCCAGTCCTTGACTCCCCCGGGCCTCAGGTCACAAGCAACAGAGGACAAGACTGAACTCACCCTTACAACGTGTCCTTGTCCTACTCCTGACCACAGACGTCCCCATGTGACAGCACAGCCGCCCAGCTCCTTGGGAATTATGTCATGATTGACCGTAGGACAAAACCCATAAAACCAAGCTCAGTCCTGAGGCTGAGGGGGAACCTGCAGAAGCTGTGGCATGCAGGGGGTTCATACTTCCAGAAGCAGAAAGATGCAACAGGCAGGGTATGTGTGTTTGAGTCCGATATTCAGTTCTGTGGCTTACTGATGGTAGGACTGACTGAGGCCAGTCACTCAAGGCTTCTGTCTTCTCATCTGTAAAATGGGCATAATAATTCACAGTCCAAAAGGTTACTAGGGGAGTAAAGTAAGTACAAGGACATGTAAGAAATACCTAGCCCATTGCCTGACACTCAGAAAGTGCTTCTTCTCTGCTCTTCTGCACCACCATGTAACTCTGAAAACAATCCCAAAGATAACAAGTAATGCTCTAGACAGGACCATTCTAATACTGGGTAGCCATTGTCAACACAATTTCAACACAAAGCCATGTGGATACTCTGGGCATCAGAGTATTCCAAGACTTCATCTACTTGATGAAGTCCACATCCACAATTAACTGTCAGTTTAAACACAGGGAGAGAAGGAGAGCTACTACAACCTGATAGTGTGCGTTTATACAAGTGATTACTCAGAACCTGGAAAGCACCACAATGATATCGGTGACTCACTACTTCCATCCTAGGTCAGCTTCTTAAAGAAACTGAAGGCTTCCAAGGCTACCTCGAGAATTCATGGGTGGCCTTTACTGTCTCAGGTTACTGACCCGCACCTCACCTGTGCTGTAAGCATGTCCATTCCTACTTGGCTGCAAGTACATCCCGCCACGACCCCAGCTCCCCATGTGAAACCTAAGAATGAATTACAAAAAGTCAAATGACCATGCTAAGTGACAGAAGAAAGGTCCAAGAGGGTAAAGTGTCAGAGAAATAGGGCGCTTGGTTTAGTTCCTGCTGCAAACACGACAGTCTTTACACCATGTGTAAAAGTATATCCTAAAATATCCTAGCAACAACATAGTAGTAAACTGACTCTGATTTTTAAAACCATCAGCAAAATCCCCATCACCCACGGACCGGGCTGCTGCACACATCTGGGTTTATGGGCACTGGAGAAACACCACCTGCCACAGGGCTACCTTCCAGGGGAGCACGTAGCCTGACATTTCGAGAATTCTGGGTCACCTCTCTACTTGGGGGTCCCTGTGTTTAACTCTCCACACATCGTGGGAGCCTGGAGTCCTGCGAGCTGCTGGAGTTCAGCAGAGCAAGGTCAGGCAGCAACCACACTCGATTAATTGAGAGAGAGGCGGGAGAGAGCATGGATATTTAGTCCCTCGCTGTAAGAAAATTACTTTAGATTTACATAAAGAGAAACAATTAGGTATTTCTCTATGCCTTAAAAGTACTTTTAAAAATACTGCTTTCTTGAATTTTCCCAACTGTGTTTGTCAATAAAAACATGGGTACAGGGCAGGCAGATGTCTGGAATGATGGAAACCCTGCCTAAACCAGTCTACATCTAACACATGCCCCCAGAGAGCTTCAGTGTCCTCCGAGGAGAGCTCTAGGAGTTGTGTGTTTTTGTCCTAGAGGGACAGAAATTGATGAAACCGGCAGGTAAAGACTTTCAGAAATAAGGTGACTTCTAGAACTGAACAATGAAGATCTCTGTAGGCATCAAAGCGACACCAAGGTCCTATGAGGGTAAACTTTGGGGTGATTAATTAACCAAAACAAGGGCCAATTAAGAGCACACTAATCAAAGGCGGGTCTGCTGTGGTTCAAACCCAGTTTAGAGAAGCTCTGTCCTAGACCAGTGGGTTTGGGGGAGAGTCAGTCATTATTCCACTATATACAACTTCTTGGGTTTTTAAAATTGAGTCTGGCAATGTTTCATTCGTAACATCAAGCAGGCCTTCAGGCTGAGTGAGAATGTAAACAGGCCCCTGATATCACTATAAAATACTTAACTGTATTTAAACTAGAAGAATATCTAGGCAAACATCAGCAGCCTTTAATAATGGCACACGCAAACACAGAGAGTAAATTCTGCCCAATATAAAACCACTGATGTCGTGATAGTTCACAACTAATGCACCACAAAATACTCATGTGTGTAGATTTCAAAGACACACAAAGCAAAGCAAAGCAAAGCAAAGCAAAATAGAGGATATCACATGGGACCTCAACGGTAGGAGAGAGGGAAGAAGATGAAGAGGAGGAGGAGGAAAGTTGATGCTTGTGATGAAAGCGAAAATCCTGGACCATCACAGTGCACTTCACTCAGTAGACACAGATAACCGACTAAAGGAAGCTGCAGCACAGTGCTGCTCCAAGGCCAATGAAATACCCAATTATGCAAGAAATACGCATTCACTCAAAATACCAGAGAGGCCACGCCAGGGACGCCACTTCAGAGCGCAGTGAAAACACTTTCTTTTGGCGAGAACTTGGAACATTCAGGGTTCGGTTTCTCACTCTCTAAACAAAAGGGCTCGGCCTGGGTAACCTCTAAGGTTACAACAATGTGGCCGCTAGAGATGGCTCAGGACACCTCAGTTCATTCTACCATGCAAGCTGCTGGAGGATCAGTTCTTCCAAAGACATCTGCTGGCCTCCACTTAGATATTATAATCTATTTAGTGTACTAATATTACCCCTCTAGGTTATAATTAATAGGAGCAACTAACCTGGGAAAACCTCAGGTAGTCATGTAAGTGAAGTAAATTAAATACTAAGGTGACATGGGGAATGGAAACTGTTGGAAATGAAGGTTTTTTTATCTGCTCAAGGCCGAATAAGGATGTACTATAATCACTCCATTGCTCTTTCCCTCCACATTCTATAAGCCAGTTCCAACTCAGACCACACAAGGGTGAAGCAGAGGGCCACCTGTTGGTATGCACTGGTATTCATATGAGTTTACATATTATTTCTGTGTGTATATTCATATATAAAGGACTTCCCAGGAGGCTCAGTGATAAAGAATCCACCTGCAATGCAGAAGACACGGGTTCGATCTCTGGGTTGAGAAGATCCCATGGAGAAGGAAATGGCAACCCACTCCAGTATTCTTCCCTGGAAAATCCTACAGACAGAGGAGCCTGGCAGGTTATAGTCCATGGGTTTTGCAATGACTGAGCAACTAAACAGGAACAACAAAAAATACATACACAAATAAAAACATGTATATGTTTTTTAATATCAGACCGTCTTTCTTACTATTAATGCTAAAAGTTAGGTGACTTATATACTATTTATTTTTCCAAATGCTGTGTAATAATACAATTAAAAATGACCACATATGCTCGAGATGTGAGATAAGAAAATAAGTAAATGTTTAAGTCAAATAATGCTATGTCTATGAAGCAAAACAACTGACTGGCAGGGAATGGGGGAGAGGGAAATAAAAACTGAAACGGAATCTGCAGAACAAGATGGACCAGATTATGTCTGCTGTAGACCAGATCATCCATCACCCTTCATCTCTGGAGGATTCTTCAGTTTCCTCATCTAGAAACATGAAACAGGGACATTCCAGAGTCCAGTGAAGGCTGCTAAGTTCACGCTGTGTTTTTATGTCCCCCTCTCTTGCCTGGAAAATCCCATGGACTGAGAAGCCTGATAGGCTACAGTCCATGGGGTCGCAAAGAGTCGGACATGACTGAGCGACTTCACTTTCACTTTCACTGTGCTTCCCACTAATGTCGTCAAAGCAGAGTCTTGTAAGAAGGGGTATTAAGTTTTCCCAAAGAAAAGCTTAGCATTTGGGAAATAAAATTCAAGAATTCTTTAAGAAGTCAAGAAAAGGAGCTTCTCTATTTCCTTCCACTTTGGTGGAATTCACCTTCTCTCACTCAGGACAAACGTGTTAGTCATAAAGCAACACTTGGCGTGGTAAACCTCTGTACTCTAATCGGTCTTTACCTTGAAAGGACCAAGAGAACAAGCAGCAAACCTGGACCAAATGAAAAAGCTTTTCATCATTTTACTCTAAGTGGGGGAGATGGCCTATTTGCAGGAGAGCTTTTGCTACCCCGGGATAAACCTGCTTCGGAAGAGCCATCATCTGAGATTTGAAGGCCTTTAATGAGGACCATGGTAAGAAAACAAACAGAACACACAGTCAGAACATTACCATTCGGTCTGAACACACGCCAACTCTGCAAAGTGCATAGCAAATTAAAATCATAGGGTGGGCACACATCATATGGCAGTTCAACATCAGATAGACCATCCTTCCAAGGGCTATCATTTCAGACAGCCCTTGTAGAAATGCTGTCAGCCCACAAGTGGACGAGCCTTTTCCCTGTTCACGATGCAAACAGCTCTTTGCAAGGATGATCAGTCTACACAGTGGGTGCTAATATGATAGTTCTGTCATCAGATGGCATTGTAAATTTCATTACACATTTTAAACCATGTTAACATGGTTTGTTAATGTGAGTACTCACTACAAGACCACAGCTATTTAAATAATGACTGGGCATGCTAATTTTTATACACATTATGGGGAAGTGACACTCTGGATATTCTAAATATTCTTTTCCTAAAATCTGTCTTGCATCATTCATTAAGGGTCATCACCAAAAAAATTTAAGCTAGATGTTTCAGAGGACTGCAGGTTCACAATTCTAGTGATTACTTTTCTAAAAATTACTCAGACTATGTTTAATAAATGTGAAAAAATATCAAACATCAACAAAAAATTACTGCATTGATTGAAATAAAAAATGTTATCTATTTGGAGGGGAAAATATTGAATATTACAATACAGTCCCATATTAACTCTATCAGATATCCTCAAGCAAGAATAAAACTGCCTTAAAAGAAGACAGGATAATAATATTGTCTAAAAACAACAACAACAACAAAAAATTTTGTCTGCCCCAAATAAAACGTAATGATCAGATAGTTTTTGCTCACACATGCACACATATATAGGCACTTCAACAAAATGCCATCCACAGATATGAATGTCCCATATGGAGTCTTGCCCATTTATCTCCCATGTTCAGTGACCACACCAGAAGCTGTATAGCGTCATCATCATCATTTAACCGCCATCATCATTTCAGTTTTAATGTGAGATCATGAGATCCCATATCCATAGCCCGCAGTGGACTTTTTTTTTTTTGCCTTCACCTCCTGCGTGACTCACCACAAATCCAGGTTCGTTACCCAAGTCTTTGTTATAACACTAATCGTATCGTGATTTAAAACGTGGAACTTTGTGCAAGATGATTTTTTTGCATCAATTTTGATTTTTTGGAAACACCACACTAAAATCTTCTTCTGATTGCTGAATTTTAATTTTGTCCCTTGCCCTAGTCTTGGCCGTACCATTGCTTCAGTCTTCTCTCCTTTTTGTATTGACATGCTCACCTCCTCTGCCATGACCTTCGAGGCTTAGTAAATGTCAGCTTCATTCTAGAATTTCACCTGACAACTCTCGCATGTACCCCCTAAGGCAGAAAAGCACTGGGTCCAGTGGCACTCAACTCCCTTCACCCTCATGTGCTTTAAATCCCCAGCGCTTTTAAGGTAAGCACCCAGAGGAAAATGACGTGCTCACTTTCAAATTTTCGACCCCGTAAGTCAGCACACACAGCACCCCACAAACATGTTATCAGATGGGATGCGATTAAACGGTTTTAGAGCAGTAGTTTTCACAGGGTGGATTTTGATAAGAGTGAGAGGTGAAACCAATAGTGGCTGGAAAAATGGGTCACAATGAGCACTTTAAAAAAATGAAATGCAACCAAGAAAAGAGGACACTGCCCAACATTAGAGACCGTTTTGTGAAACTTCTGACTCAGCCACATGCGTATTATACACACAGACACACATACATGTGTGCCTAAGTATGTATGTATCAGTTTATGTATTGCATAAAAAAACTAATTTTTAAAAATTTTCTGTAAGACACTGTTCTTGAACAACAGGACACTCTGATCTGTCACTGACTACACTCCCCACCACAGTACAGACAGGGAGAGTCCCAAAGTCATCCAAGTCTTCGGCAGTTTGGAAAAGAATCCGATTATCACCATGTTCAGAGAGCAGTCCTAGGTAACTATGAAACCCTCAATACTAGAGTGGGTGGACTTGCTGGAGAATTTCTTAGGTACTAGCTAAGACATGACTATTGGTCTTTTATCAAATGAGTAACATATTTTTCTGGCTTAAATGAACATTACAAATATACATGAAAAAAACAGGTCCTGGTAAAAAGGATTTCAGTTAAGAAGAAAAAGAAATTTTTTTAAGCAACTGCTAAACTATCTTTGAGTTTAAAAACTCAATTGAGGTATTTCATTGGCTTAATGGAATTCACCCTGTATTGGACCCCCACAGGGGAAAAAAAATTGATCAGTGTTGATATGGTTCCGATTAAAATGTTTTATTCATCAACATTTTTTTAGAGCCTCAGGATCAAAACAGTAGGCTGAAATTGCAGGCTGTATCATCCTCTCCTCTCTAACAGATTTTTTAAGTATACACACTTGTCTGCATGATATCACAAACCAACCAACTCTCTCCCTGTATCCTTACTGTCTGCTACCATCCACATACGTTGCGCCATCAAGAACTCCTTCTGTCTTTACAAACCGTCTTCAGTTACCTGAATACATAATTTTTTTCATGAAGGTATATGCTAAGATATAAATAGCTTACTGGAAAACAACAGTAGGCAGAGGGGAAAGAGAGTAGTCAAGAAACAAAAAGAAAAAGACCAAAAAAGGGATAAATACATATTTATTAAGCCCTTGGAGACCTGTGATTAGATATATGCACACACACATAAACATATTCGTGTCTGATTAACAGTTTACTATCCGGGTAGCTGGCATGATGCTGGATAACAATCAATAATTAGTACTGTGTAAACCATATGGAGAAATAAGGTGAGGGAAAAAAAAACAAACAAACGTGAAAGCTTTCCAAAGTTCTGAACCTAGGATGCTTTTTTTTTTTTTTTAACCTAGGATGCTTTTATTAAACTGTTTTCCAAGGGGTATTGCGAAATCTCTTGAGTATTGACAACACAGACACATTTCCAAAAGTACAGACCAAGATAGAGTTGCTTTTGGTCTGGTGTAATTAAGAGATTCAATGGAATATGCCTCTGCTTCAAAATAAATCACTTCACTAATTCCTATCTGACTTGCTCCCAAGAAAGGATTTAAGGTGACTGAGGGCAAGAACAAGCACAGAAGATGGACAAAGTGTATCAGAATCACTAAAGACCAAAGGAGGCTGACATGCCACCAGTGGCATTCATATGATTTGAGAAAGCACAAAACTGGACTCGGAGCTCTGACAGTACATTATGATACAAGCACAATATCAAGAGGAGGGTACTATGGCAGATCACAGGTCCTGCTTGGAGTTCAGTCTTAAAGAGTATTTCTCATGAACAGGGGATTGGTATGTTTTAGGGCCAAATGATAGACAAGATCTTTCACAATACTTCCTATGTGTTCTCAGAAATCAGTCAGTTTCAGGAAAATTCACATTAACTGGAAAGACATAAAGAAAACCAGCACATGCCCAAGGGCTGATCTGGCCTTAATCCTCTGACAATCTAAAGATCTGAGAACTGGTTCCCCTTTTACAAAGAGAAAAAGAGACCCAGAGGGTAGTGTGACTTGCCCACGACGATGGGGGTATCCAGGAGGAAGGGCTGGGATGCAGAGCCTGATTTCTGCAACTTGGAACCCCATGTGTGGTCCTTCTGTTACATGGTGATGAATTCTTCTTTGACAAAACAGGCTGACATGCTCTTCTCAGCTCTACCCACCTTCTGTTGGGAGTGGGCCATGGGAATGGAATGGGTTGACAGACGGAAGGTACTAAGAGTAGGGCTCTCGGCACAGGTGACTTCTGACCAACATGAGCCATTGTTCTGGCTGTTCTTGGCTGCCCTGGTCCTCAAAGCCTATAGAACACACACTGCTTTCCAGAAAACTCACAGTGAAATCTCCCACCCTGCACCCAATACGGGTCAAACCTGCATATCACAGCCCAACACGGAGGCAGGTCAGGTAGATTCAGCAAAGATTAGCTAAATTTTTAATTTGTTTTTGATTTTGCCTCTGGGTTTAAATACGAAGCTGGCAGAGACAAAGTGACACTGGAAGATGTGATGCATGAATTTGTGTTTAAGGGGAAAGCAAATCACAGAGAAGAAACCATTCCAGGTTCAGGATGAAGGAATCTGGTATGTTCCCTCACTTTTCACCCACAAGAAGTATGAAAACTCATGTCTAATGGTTATAACAGAGGGAATAAAAAGAGAAGAAATCTGTATTTCTTTCATGACTGGGTATACTCCAGATTCTACTTCTTTTGAAATAAGTTGCATTTTTCTTTTCCTTTGAAACATCTTCGTAACACCTTCTTTATAGGGAACGTGCCCAGGGTGAATGCTGGGGTTCCGGCCGTTCTAAGCACATTACGCAGCCTTTGATGATTACAGAGCCCACAGACAGACAGACAGACGGCACACAGGCACACCAGCGGGAGGAGCTACGCTCTGGGAGGGACAGGCAGGCTGATGGCACTCACCCGCCCAGGAGTACTAAACTACCCCCACATTCTAAAGTCCAGAGTTTACAACTTCTTTTTTTCTTTTTCTTTTAAAGACTGAGAATACTAAGAAAACAGTACAAAGTTCTCAGTAGTTGATATACAGTATTTTTTTTGGATCGGGCAAATAGACTTTTTATAACTTTTCTGTGAAACGAGAGCCTCTGTGGCTCAGGTTACTTGGACACCCGCTCTGTTTATTCTTCCCTTTTCTGAGCAGTCAGGAGAGATTTCTCTCAGTACTTCAAATAAATAAGATATCCAGCTGAACAAACACCACACACTCCTACCGATTACTTTGGCTTTGGAAAGAATATTTCACTTTCTTTTTTTCAAAAATGTAAATGATTAAAGAGACCCCCATCCTATGAAACTCAAAGACAACATGTTTCAAGTGATGCAGATTCTATACAAGGTGGTAGATGGTGAAGCCCAGCTGGGGGAAAAGGGCATGATCTTTCACAGGGGAAATTAAAATATTACTAAATAAGATATTTCATATCATATACCTCTTAGCAGGAGTGGTTTTGGAACATGAGAACCAAATTTCAGGGTGCACAACATCTTATTTCTCCCAAACAGCAACATGAAAGTTGTTTTTCTTTCTAAGATTCCTACTTAAAATAGACCCCAAAACTATAACAACAACAAAAAAATCTGAAGACTTATGCATGGTAAAGAAAAAGAATAATATTCTATGTGGGCTTTGAATGATCATTGAACCTCATCTACCTTTATGGCTTAAAAAAAAAAAAAGTCTAGGATCTCTGGACAATTTTTCAAACTTAAAACTCAAAAATAGGTGTAGTTTTTTTAGAAAGAAGATTTGGGCCACTGATGAACATGGTCCCCTCTGCTCAATCAGCATGAAAACAAATACTTGACTTTAAGAAACACAATCCATATGTTTCTTTATTCTTTTCATAAGCTTTCTTACTAAAAGACTAAATCCTATCTCTCTCATTATGACACAAAAGTGCAAAATAATAAACACACACACACACACATTTTTTTCTTTTTTTTCGATAGGCGCATCTGGTACCCCTCAGCCCAGAGACAGGAATGACAAGAATGCAGAAAGAATGAAACAAGAGAATAGCAAGGCAAAGACACATGCATCAATAACAAATGCTATGGCTTAGGGCCAAGAATGAGCAAGACCTAAATCTGCCACCAGACTGCTTACCAAAAGGTGCACGTGCACACACACACATACACACACACACACACATGTGCACATGCTCACACAGAAAGACTAAATAAACCCTAATTTGTAAAGTACGAGATGGCCCTGAGGCTTTCTGCTTCCCGTGTTTACACCACTGTGAGATCCTCTCCTCTTGAGTGTGGATCAGACCCACTGACCTGCTTCCACCAAACAGAATGGGCCAAAGTTATGAGCTGTCCCTTCTGGGGTTTGGTCACACAGGGCTGTGCCTCCAAGAGGCCTCCAGCTAAGAGGCAGGGGGAAGCGGTCTTCAGTCTTCGAGGCCATTAGGAACCGAACCACGGCACAGCACCCGGCTTGACGCGCACCATTCCCCAGTGGGCTGTGACACAGCAGCGGCCAGGGTGGCGCTGGGACTGCAGCTGAAAGTCGACCGTGAGCAGAGGGCTGGGTTCCGGACCCAGAGGGACTGGGAGAGACGTCGAGGGCGTGACACGCTGGTAAAAGCACACGGTACAAAACAGGTGCTTCGGAGGAAATAACTCCCGCTCTGGCGTGTCTGCGTTTCACAGACGGTGCCCCCATGGGTCCTGACTCAGTTAGCTGTGATGTAGGCAGAGTTACTGAAAGAACCTGGGATCTGAAAGATGCCCAGACGGGTTCTGGAGCTGAAAGAGCACCTGTGGAATCTTCTCAGGTCAGTCATGCCCCAGGGTAAGCCCAGCATTTTCAGCAAAGTGAACAATGGCTACAGCAGCAGTGAAAGGGTTAACCCCGAAATCAAATGCACTTAACTGAAAGTACTTCTTTCTGTTCCACAATCCTGTCCTGCCTACAGCTTTTGGCATTTAAATGTCCATTTTTTTTCATAAAATTAAGGTGATAGTCTATGGTGGTACATTTGTCCTTCATCTAGAGTTTTCAGAATAAAGTGTATGAATCCACATGGGTCTCCTTTTTGAAAAAAATTTCCATTCAAATTACAGGGTAACATCCACAAGTCCTGGGACATCATATCTCAGTTCAGTGACTCATTTTACAGAGAAGGAAACTGAGGCCTACAGAGGGCAAATGACTCGTTCTGAGAACGCAGATGTCTAAGAACAGCAAGCTCTAAAATGACATTCAGTGGGACGAGACACAAAAAACTCAACGCACGCGTGTGGCGCCTGCCATTCAGTAGGTCCTCTGGGCACATGAGAACATGTGTCCCTCTGCCGCTCAGCACACGTTTATCTCTGCCGAGTGAGAAGGGCACAGTTTATGGATTTCAGCTTCTGAACAGTTCGGAACCCCAGGTTCAAAGTTCTCCCTACTGCTGCTGGGAAAACAGTACCTTCCGCCTCACCAGGAAAAACCAACATGTCCGGTGGTTTATATGAAAATCAATGTTCACAGAATAAACGTTTCAGAAACAGCATCGCGGGGCAACACAAACTCCTGGCATCTGTTTAATCGTGCTGGCCTCCGATAGCGAAGCTGCGCAGCAGCCAAAAATCACTGGAAAGAAGTATGAAATTGGAGAAAAGGAAACTGGAGGGGGAGGATCAAAGAAGGCACCACTAACTTAAAAGTAATAAAAGAGCTAGGAAGGGAGTTAAAAAGAGGCAATGCATTACCCAAGTGCCGGCGGGGACACACAAGTAAAGGAAACGAGGAAGATAAAGCTGGGGGAATTTCAAATCCTGGTTAAATGTTCATTAAATAATTTGTCACACGTATTAAGGCCAGATAGTCATTTTTTTTCCCCCCTCTCGGGCGCTCATTCGGGAACAAAGGCCTGACCAGACTTAAAACACTGCATCACAAGGCAGAGAAAATACAGTGATGAAGTGCCGTGGCCTCATAAAGCCAGGCATGTCTTCCTCCTCTTTGTTTCCAACAAGGGCAACTCTTTCCTCAAAGCAAGGGGTACTGTTAGCTTCATTGGGCCGCCAGGAAGGCTGACATTATGCAACTCAGGGCTGTATTGTACGTGGTGTTCGTGTGCCTAACATTCAAAGGAAAAATTAGAACTTCTGTGACGGACACGGGGCCATCATTAGGAGCATGGGCATCTTTGAGCAATGGGAAGTAAAAGCAACCTTTCCCTGTCTGAAAAAATAATGGCGATGATGATGATAACATTTACTGCACATCTAATGGATCATGCTCTGAAGAGTATATCCGCAGCATCTTTTACTCTCGACACAGGTCAGTAGCAGCAACACCAGTGAATCTTTACTCAATAGCTGGCGTGTCCATGCCCTTGCTCAATTCTCAACACAACGCGGGAGGCAAACAGGCCACCCTGGTTTCGTGCAGGGATGTTAACCAGGGGATGAAATGTGCCCAAGAGTTAGCAAGTGGTAGTGCTGGGGTAGGAGCCTAGAGGGGCCCGCCTCCAAAGCCTCTCCTTTCTTTCCCACGCCTTGCTGTTCTCCTTATGCATTTCCCCTCCACGCCCACACCTCTGGGTGGACTCCTCATGTGTCGCCAGGAATTCAGAGGTGAGTCGCTGGGTTCTAGTCCTGCGGATGGGCTGTGTGACTCTGGGTGGAGGAAGAGGGGGCGTCCCAAGTCTCAGTAGTTTAGCTACACATTCGGAACTGCAATCCCCTGCCCGCCTCAGAGACTCATGATAAGGAAGGAATTCATGACTGTCATTCATTAAGCACCTTATCATTTTCTGTTTATTTACAAATATTTACTGAGTATGCGCCTTACAGACCAAGGACACTACAATAGGGAGGCAACAATGGCACTCTTTTTTTTTTTTCTTTTTTTTCAATGGCACTCTTTAGACAGACGTTAAACACGAGACTGTGGGGAATATTTCTCTAAATTGCATCTGTGTCCAACATTATGAAGGTGAGATTCCCGGCTCCTTCATTCACTCAGCTGGCATGTGTTGATGGGCGTGTTATCACACACCAAACACTAACACGTGATGAGTGGGGGCTCTTATAAGAGCACATCATGGGGGATCCTGACCAAATGTGGATCTAAGGCTTCCATGAGCTCTGATGCTTGGATTGAGTTTTAAAGGATGACTACAAAGTAACTAGGCATGGAGGGGAAGGCTCATTCTAGACTACAGAGCAGCATGCTTCAGCACCCTAGAGGAGGAAGGAAGACAGGCTGGAAGTGCCCTGGGGTAAAGCTGGGTAAATGTGAGGGGACCAGATGAGGCCGGGTTCCTACCATTTAATTCTCACTTACTTCCACAATGACTCTATAGATATCACTCCCATTAGACAGATGAGGAAACTTCATGTACACAAGAGAGTCTGCTCAGAAGCCATCATCCTCCCCTTTTTCCTTGCTATCAGATCTTGCCTTTCACCCTAGAAACACAAAATGCCAAAATGCACTCAGTCTCCCAGCCTCCCGTGCACACAGGGTCTGGACAGGTAGCTCAGTCCTGGCCAACGGGAGCTGAGAAGTCTGTGAGGGAAGACAGCTCTGAGACAGAATGTCCTCCTCCTTGATAAAGGAAGAAAGCATGCAAAAAGGGATCTCACTCCTCCCACCCTGACTTCACAGGGTGAAGCTGCAAAGGTTGGTGCTGCTGCAGCCATCATACACTCAGGAGGGAAAAATCAGGACAATCACAGAGAAACTGCCTAAATATTAGCCAAAGAACACCCTGGCTGCCTAGGGAATTCTAAAATATAAAAAACAACCTCTGTTATTCCAACAACTTTTAATTGGATGTTGATTCACAGCCCAAAACATCTGAAAAATGTTTGGCAAAAAATAAGCCTGAGAAGGTGAATCATTTCAAAATTATACAACTAAAAAAAGGGGGGAAATGTGAATTCTGAACATATGCCTAATGATTCTACATCCCATGCTCTTTTTCATTTGATCATATCCCTGAGACTTTGAATTGGGCAAACACTGTAAACCTTAAAGCTCCAAACAGAATTGAGAGAAGATGAAGAAAACCAATGCTAATGATAACCCTGAAAAAGAAGAAGAATGTCTGAGACTGTGGGGACTTGGCTTCAGCGAGGGGAAGAACCCACCATGGTGGGAGAAGGGGTGGTTACGGAGAAGCCAAGTGTGGCCCAACCACAGAGGGGTCCTAGGAGCCTGGTTTTCTAACATATCTAGCCTGGCAAGAACAAGGCAGCCAGAGAATTCAACCCTTACTCAGGAGTCTCACAATATTTAGATTAGTGAAGAAAATGCTGAAATTCCCACTTTGAAAACCAGGGTTCCTCCTCTCAGCACAAAAAGGCCCCTTGCTTTTCTACTCTAACACACCCGCAGAGATCAGACAGGGACTTTTGTCCTTGATCCGATCCAGAGCCTGGTCAACAAGAGGTATTTAAAGGGGAGGGGTGGGATTTTTCTAAAATACTAATTTAAAGAACAAATCAACATCTATTATCTCCTTCATTATGTTTTAAATTGTGCAACTATAAATCACCCTGCTGCGGGTTATTCAAGGGCAGAATTACCAGGCTTGGCTTTCCCGAAGGTTAGAAGAATGACACAGAGCGCTTTTCCCAGTTATAATTTATAACTCTGCAACAGGAACAGTGTCGCGAGCCCATCCATTAGCGGGGTGGCCGCACATCTGTTAAAACTCAGCACGATGACTGAGTGCGGCCCCAGGAAACGTAACCCAATCGTTTCAGAAGTTCCACAAACTCAAGTCGCTTTTTTTTTTTTTAATGTAAAACGATTTGAAAATGCGGTCCCCCTAAAACATCTGCTAAGCTCTTGCTACCCTAACACATGATACTCTTTCTACTATTACCTGCCAAGGCAAATATGTGGTTGCACAAAACACTCTGAGGGGCACGTGACGGGGGCTCAGCTTCAAACTTCCATACTGAGGGCAAAGGGCTGGCGTGGGCCTAGGAATCCGAGCTGAGAGGTGGTTTACCAGGACTGCAAGTTTCTGTGGGGGAGAGAAGGGGGAGAGGGTGCGCTTCATGATGGTGCTTTCAAATGTTTGAAAAAGGAAATAACCGCAGGGCTGGATCCATGTGGCAGGGCTGGCGGTACATTTGACAAAGAAAATGAACTCGGACAAGTAGCTGGCCAAGGGTCTGCCGGCTGATATTCCAACTTCTTGAACAAGCAGGGTAAGTTCCATGTGCTTTTTCAGTGTTTCTAACGTAAAAGTGCTGTAAGCAATGAGTGAAGGCGTACACGCTGATACATTTAGGCTTCACAGTGTCTGGCCTTACCGGTCAAGCTGCATCCTACTTGGGTATGTGGCAACAACTGAAAAATAGCCAAAACTACTTTTAAGAACTTCTTATATCACTAGATAAAACAACATGCTTGGTTTTGTGAATTAAGCCCCAGAAAGTAATATGTACGTATAAACACATTATACACACACACATACAATACATATAAATGCATTCATATGCAACATGCGATTTTAGAGTCCATATGAAAAATGTAATTTTAGAGGGATTTAAAAAGCAAGATGGGCAGGAAAATAAGCACATAACACAGATGGATGGATGTGACTTTGTAAACTAGAAAGCTTCTGTCAACTCTAGTTTCCTTCAAGATGTTGATCAAGCAGCTAAAGAGCCCTGTTATCTTTTTTAAAACAAGATTCTAGAAAATCCTTGTCTCATTTTTATCTATTATTTTAATTTTAACATAAGTTAGAGGGAGGAGAGAAAAATGCTTGTCTCCCCACAAACCCCCATATACCAGTCGTGACCACTGGACCTCCAGAGGAAGAAGTGTCAGAGACAGGCTCCACCAGTAGGGGTCGCTGTGTCAAGAATTAATCCCTAAGAGTTTCTCATTAGTGATTATTATACTGCAGGCAGCCAAAATGGAAATATTAATTAATTTCAAAGTGATAATGCATTTACAGCAACAATTAGAAATGTATAACTGTAAAAGGGCAACATTTAAAAGACAGATTACATTTAATAAAGTTGCACAAGAACATCCAATTGTAAAATTACTAATCTGCAACAATATTCCTTAAAGAGGCACTTAAAATAGCCTGACTCCATGAAGGGTGACCTAATTACTGTAACTAAAATCACTGTAGTCACAGCAAGTCACAGCAAATAAAGAAGGAACGTTGATGTTAGAATACTGCTGTTTAATACTAAGGGAGCCGGCGATGGTGGAAAAGAAAGGCAGGCCTTCCCAGCACAGAGCTGGGCTATGTCTGTGTCCTTGACCTTGTACAGTGGAACGCACACTCCAGCAACCCTCAGGTTCAAAGGAAAAGGGGCGAGGGCAGAGCACAAAGAGAACACCAGCCCCTGGGTGACTGGGACTCTGCATCTGTGCTCAGGCTCTCCACGAGCGTTTAGGATCCAACTTTTACACGGGGTGGGGATGTGGATGCAACGACATGGCTTAGGTCCAAAAGCAGGTCTGCATTAAAATGACAGAAGTGTGCCCTTCATCCACAAAGCAATGTCTTAGCGTGACAGAAGCAGTGATAAGCCCCGTACAGAAGGATAGGACCCCAGGCTGACTCTTCCAGTGAGTCCAGTCTGTCCTACCAGCGAAATAGTAGATCCCTGGTCTCCCTAGGGCAGAGCCCTCCCCCACATACAGAGTCCTACATGTTCATGAAAGAGAAGTGACTGGCTGTGAGCTTCACAAGTCCAGGGAGCCCATTCCACCTCTTTATGAATCTCAGTCATGTGGGACTCTGATGTCTAAGAAACACCACCAAATACCTAGATACAGAAAGATACGACAGGTGCTCTATCTATTACTGTCGATCCTCACACCAACCTGTGCTGCCATTATGGTTGAGAGGTAACAAGCTCAGGAAGGTCACACATCTGGCCCGAGTGCTCCCAACGCCAAGGGTGAGAGCTGGGCTTGACCATCAGGATCACAAGCAAGAGAGCTGCTTGCTCTACTGTAACAGGCAGCAGCCCTCTCACACTCACCACCACCAGGAAGCCCTGTCAAATCCTCTTCCTAACACCGGCTAAGGGTTTATCTTCCTTGCCTTTTCATGGAATAGTCCATCACTGCCAAAACAACTTAGATAAAATTCAATGGGTTTTTCTTGGTTATGTCACCAATTTTCTCCAAGCCTTCTCAAGGCTTATCTGCTCATTTTCCCAAATGCCCCTTTCACCCAGAGCCACAGACACCAGATCTTATTTTATTTGGTGTCCCAGGCTGCTCCTAGTGGGCATTTTCCTGACTGGAGGATCAGGGGCCAGGGTTGAGAGGAGGCCAAGGTCTCTGTACACTTGATGGGGAGGGGGAGGAAACAGCCACGTGTGCTGGGCATCAGGCATCACTGGACCAGCTCCCAGTATGGTGAGTGGGGACCTTCTCCTGTATGGTAACACTTCTGCCTAGGTTTCCAAATCCACACTCTGCTTTTCCACTGGTTTGTGTCCCAACCAGAGTTACCATCAAACAGTATTAGTTATTAATACCACCCAATACTCTGTGATCACAACATGGCTGCCTGCCTGATTTCATTTGCTGGCACTTTCAGAAACCCTCCTGATACATCCAAGAAGCTGACAATACAGCCCGACTCAGCTAAACACATGTTTACATATTGTGTTCAAGTCAAGTATCAGATCCCCTCCCCAAGAAACAGAAAACCATTCACCCCATCTTTTACTTTCCCAGAGCCAGTCTTCCTCTTCCTCCCACCTGCCCCATCCAGGGTTTTTAAGCCCTGGGATCTCATCACAGAATAAGAGTAGTTGTCATTGTCCATCAAGGCGCCCTCAGTGAGTGGAGTCCACATCCAACAGTGTAACACATGGTTACACCACCCTCCATGACAATCTGAGTCATCACAGACCCACAGCGAGCTCCTTACCATCACATTCCTCTGATTAAAGAAATCCCGGAATAAGAAAGAAACAAGACCTTGATGTCACAGAAAGGAGTTCCTTCGCTTCCACCAATGTTCAAATACAAGTGAGGAAATTCAAGACCCAGAGATTACAAATTATATTTGATGATTGGTCCACGTGTCATGAAAGTGCAGGGCCAGTGGAAAGTGAGAAAGGACGCTCCTCTTTCCTCTCCAACTTCCTAAACTTGAAAACTCATCCACAGGCCTGCCAGTGGCCCTGGCACCAGTCCAGACCAATATTCTTAAGACAATGAGCCAAAATCATGATCAAAGATGCCCTTGCAGAAAACCTACTCTCATGCAATCACAGAAAATCAGTCAATCAGGAACCAACAGAAGCCTGTGGCACACACTCCCCGTGAACTTGGAGAACTGCTCTCCAGAGGTCCTCTCACTTCTTTGGTTCTTTAAGTATTCAACTCTTGGATTATATCTATTTACTTTGCATAAGAAACACCTGTGTGATCAAAATTTTAAAAACACTTACTTTCTTCCTATGTACATCAAGAGATTTTCCTTGTTGTGTCTGTCATCCCCAAACATGAAGTTTAAGTAGGTGGGAAATTTTAGAGGCCTGTATTTTAGAAAAGTACCATACCAAAAATATTGTGTACAATACGCATTCTTCACTCAAATGACTTCCTACTCAATGCTTTCATGAAAGAAGTGTTCAGAGACAGTTGTGAGAGGGCCATCAAAAACAGGAAAACTTCACACTTACCTTTGTGAAGTCCAAGTTGAAACGTGGTAGTCTGAAGCATCCAAAAGGACTTACCTTTGGCAAAGCAAAGAATAAAATGTGCCTCCAGCTGACAAAGGATGCTCCAGCAGAGGTTTAAACCCATTGAAAGAAGAATTTAGAGCAAAAATATAGACTCTCAATGGAAACAAAGGAACCACATTTGCTGAGAATGCAAAAGTCACAAACCCACGCTATTTACCTACTAACACAAAACACAGTTGGGAAGGACTGCGCTTACTGAAGAAGAAAAAAAAGATCCCATCAAATGTAAACAAACCACCTTCATCAGCCGTGTGAGCACAACAGCGAAAACGCACAGCTCTCTGGGCCTTTGAGACATCTCTAGAGAAACAGATGCGAACTCAAGTCAACTGAAGTGTGCTCAAGCACCCCTTCTCACCCCTCTGAAAGGTCTGATGACATGATGCTCAAGACCAGACTCGTTCTCATGAGAGGTGAGAGGCCAAGGAAGCGAGTGTGCCTGGGTTTTTCTAGTGCCCTTTCCGGAAAAGCACACGGGAGGAGTGTGTGACAACTGCGGCTGTTGACTCACCATGGACTTGGTGAAGGGTCTCGCCAAGGTGAAGAGCAGCGTGTACACCCACCAGCCACGGTGGAGGGCGGAGTACATCATGTTCCCGGGGTGCACTGCATTCGATGTGACCCCACGGGGGGACAGGCGGCGGTGGAGCTCGTTGGAGAACAGGATGTTGCACAGTTTGGACCGGTTGTAGGCCAGCATGGCCCAGTACTCGTTTTTCGATGGAGAAAGGCGACTAAAGTCTAGTTTTCCCGAGGAATCGTTAATATCTGTAAATCTAAAAACAAAACAAAACAGAAAATGTGATATGAATCGGTCAGTCCCTGACTTCTTATACAGCTTTGTGTTTTTATTAGAAATCTGAGAAAACCATGCAGAGATGACTGAAATCTCAATTGGGTGACCATCGAAACAAAGTCTCCTTAAAAAGAAACAATGGTGATTTCACAATATAAACCAACCAGGTCCAAAGACACACTTAATAAGGGGCCAGACTCATAAATGGAGTCGTCTTCACTGAACTCCCATCCACTATCCCTGCCTCTAACATCTATTTTTTCAAGACCTTCAACAGGAAGTTCAAGGATAATTAAATTAAATGGGAAAACATTTTAAATGAAGGGCTGCTGCTTTTGGAAGCAGAAAGATATTGCATTCCTAACCCTTGACAGGGTTTTCCTGGGTTATTTTACCCAGTGTTTGTGTCCTGTATGTTTTCATTGGAGCATCCAAGTAAATATAGATGAGCCTTGCTGCCTCCAAGACTCTCATCCAGATTAAAAATTAATGATTATAAAGGGGTTATAACCTTGGTGAGGTGCCATCAATAGTCTCATACGTTTAAAAGATAAATGTAAACAAAGCCAAAATGAGTGCTGGCAGAGTCTAATGTTTTTAAGTATACCCATGGCATGGATACACACAAATCAAAGTAAGTAGTTGATGTTTTATAATTGGGTCTGACGGAGTCGTTAAACACCAGCTGTTTGTTTCTTTCCTTCCTTTCTTCTTTTTATAATGACAACAAAGTAATGACTTCCCTAACAACCAAAAGAAAGAAGAAGAAGAAAAAAAAAGATCATAACAGAAGGAATTCGGTCCCTTATTCTTTAAGGAACCCTCAGAGTTTGCTAAATTAACTCCGGGCATTTTCCCCACATAATAAGGGAGTATATGAGGGCACTGGGAACAAATGCTGAGGAAAAGGAAAGCAAAAGGTGAGGCGGAAACGATAGAACCATCTGGTAGTTCCTTAATATGAGTGAGCAGTTCATGTGGGGCTAGGACCAAGAAATTCATGTGTTAATGGAAATTAAGTACCCCTTCTCCAGGACTCAGTCAGTGACATCCCGTTTCTCGTATTAAATGACTTCACCAAGACGAAGTCATCAATAAAGCTGATGGCTGGAGACGTCAGTGTGGACACGGCAGTGAGACCCTGGCTGTTTCCAGGTCCCCAGACCACAGGAAGAGCCCAGATTTCTGAGCTTAATCATCTGGAGCAGTGGGACTTGGCGGGAAATTTGGAAATTTATGGGGGCCTTTTTCTGGTTGTCAAAACGATTGCTGGTGGGGCGCCAGGGACAGTGGATGTCCCGCCAGGCAAGGGGAGTCTTGCTCAAGGAAGACAGGCCCACTGGACATGCATGCAGATGAAAGCCTGTGCGTAATTATCTGAGACTAGAATCGAGCTGTGTTCTGCACAGATGCACCGTCCTAACAGCTACTGAACTTCTAAGAGTGGAGTGCCACAGCTTTGCGAGTGAGGAAGGAGTGTGCTTTGGGATTCTGGGGGTGAGGCTTGACCTGAGGCTGGTGGCACTGGAAGCCGTAAGGCCGCACACCTGCCAAGAGTCAGCGGGTGTGAAGATCCTGATGGAGGATCATGCACTCCAATTTCCATCCCTGGAGTCCTGCCTACACGCTGACATGCTGGAACACATGTTATTTTAGCTTCACAGTCATTTTGCCCCAACATTGCAGGTAGGTAAGTCCACTGAGTTACAACATACGTATGCAGGGAAGTTATATTATTTCTGAATTTTATTTCAACACAGTGATAAGGTGTTACAGAAGAGCTGTCTCTCTCTCTCTCTCTCTCTCTCTCTCTCTCTCTCTCTCACACACACACACACATAGACACACACACACACAGAGGATTGCTGAGTTGAGGATACAATGATCAAAGGTAAAGGCCACATCCCAGAAGTTCTACACGCTCTGGGAAGAGAAGAATGTCAAGGATTTCAACAATGTCTAACAGGTACAGGGTGAATACAGCAAGCTTTGCTCACTCTGCTGTGCCCTCATCGCCCTTCTTGGGGTCTCTGTTTAGCCCAATCCAGCTCAGGTATCACTTCTTCCAGGAAGCTCTCCCTGACTAACTCTTCCATTGCTTTATACCACAGTGATTTCTTGGGTGGCAGCGAGGGACAGACTGAAAGATGGCATGCAGAGCAGATGGAGAGGAAGTGTCCATTTTCCAGGACCTGGTCTATCGTATTCCTACTGTTCAAGCACCTGCCACCCCTGCAATGTGACCAACAACCCAAGTCAAGACCCCTGGCACTTTGTGCCTCTGTTCTGACCACACAGACCACTCTCCACCTGCTTCCAGGCCTAGACTGTGAGCTCCCAAGAGGCGGACAGTGAGCTCCTTGACTGTTGCCTATGACATATAGTGGGGATTAAATACAGTATTAAAAAACTGAAGCCTCATCATGGGTTCATAATTCTAAATTAAGAGCCAAGTTTTCCTTATCACGAAAAGCTTTGTTCGAGCTTTGTGCAGAAGGCAAGTTTCACCACTGGGTTCAGATGCTTTATGTTTTCCATGAATATTTGCAGGTAGCACTTTCTCATGTTGAGAGTGACTTCATGCTTCGGCTTTTTAAGGCTTACGCAGACTTGGGAACACTGGGTTAGATTCAACCCCTACTAGGAGGAAGGTGTGCCTTCCTAATCCCCAACCTAGAAATGAGGCCAAGACAAAACAAAATCCACCATGATGAGGAGTTAGATGGAACCAGGTTGAAGGAAGGTTTCGAGATGAAGAGGCACAGCTATTAACGCTAGGCCCTCCGTCTGCTCGCCATCAGCAGAGCCCAAGTTCCTGCCCTGCTGATCCCCTGGGCAGTGCACTCATTTCCAAGGCCTGATTAGCTTGTTTGACAGTCCTCCAGGGAGCGGGGAGGGTGGGCAAGCTCTCTGATTCCTCTGAGCTGAGCCCGGCTTCCTGAAAAATGACCACGTTCACCTCTCAGCTCAAGAGGCAGCAAAACAAGTCTTCAAAGGCTGCCCACCCTGTTTTCAAGCTGAAAAATTGACAAAGCCAAACAATAAAGTCTTAATAGATTTCTCCTCCTACCGGGGCACTAACATGTTAACACTTGCTCTCTGGACATTAACATCTGCTGTTGGAGAAGACCTTTATCTTGTATTTCTCTAAATACTTCTCCTTTATTTTTATTTTTTTTTAAACTGAGGATTTTTAAATAACCCAAGTAACATAATTAGGCTGGATTCTATGGAGACAAAAGCTAGTATGTTCAAAGAATAGGACTGAATTTGCATCCGAGGCTGTGTGTGTGTGTGCGTATGTGTGTTGTGTGTGTGGCAACTTGGCACTCCACACAGCTGCAGCCGTCTACCGCCCTTCAGCCAGCACTCCACTCTTTTCATTCTATTTTAATTGGTATCTGGAAAATTTTTCATGGCAAGGAAGTTCTCATTTTCATAGGGTGGATTTGAGGTATGCAGAAACTCAACTCACTTGTTCCGATTCCAGATAAGTAACCAAAATACAGGGACAACTCAGGGAGGCTAATAAATATTTTGCCTTGGGGCAGTCTGGTATAACATTTTCTGCAAACATCGAACTTTATTTTTCCCCTAACAGGGGGTCTTGACCCCAACGAAGAGATTCCACCAAGGTTTATGGAGGTAATTAGATACCAACCCTTCCGTTTTATGACATGGTTTTAGGGCTCTGGGTCCTTGAGCGGTGAGTGGGTGCTCTCCCAGGTCTGTGCGCCCAGTGTTCGCACTGGCTCTGGGGTGTGGCACATGGGTAATAAACAGACAAGCTTGGGGGGATTAACATTTTGCATAAACGCCCTTTAATATGGGCACGAGGTCATCGGAAAACCAGCGCCCAGCACCAGACAGGGGCGGGCCTGATAATACGCACTTTAGGAAGACCTGGTCTAGAAACTAAAATTGATTGAATTCAAGAGGCCAAAGCCCTGCCTCCCGATCCATCTATTAAATGAAATTAAGATTTGGATCTCTAAGGTAAGCATGAATTACACTGCAGTTAAGGGGAGAACAAAGACACCACATGAAATAACCATGTCAGATCCAGATTTAGAAGGGAAGCAGGCAGCTGACAACTCCACAGACTCGCCCATTAAATACCAGCTCATTTAAACCAATTCCGGGGTGCCCTCTACATCTGGCGAAAGACGGCGACTAGCAGGTTTATCCCCGTGCTCTCACCCCATCGCCCGCCCCCGCAGGGGGCTCCCCCTCACGCCTGAGCAGGACCATTCCACTTCCAGGAACCTGGTCTGATTTGCAAAGATATGGATGTCCAGATTTTGTTACCACCTCATTATGAGACGTCCCGTGTCTTTTAACACGGGGGAGGATTATTACCGGCATTTTCCTTTCATTTCGGCCGTCATAAATTTCAAACGGTAAAAGTAAATCTATCTGCAGTGTGTCACTTCGACCATAAGCCCCTGTGTTTGGGAGTGATAAACGGTTCAGGCTAACCCTTGGCTGGTCTCTCTCTTCCAAGTCCCAGGGGTTACATTTTATGGAAGTGTGATTAAAAAAAATAAGCTTCATTCTGGGTCACTAAAACATCTCAGGACTTAAGTCGGAGAAGAGGAAGGGGGAAAAAACAGGCCCTGGCACGTTCTTTTTCTCCAGCTACTTTGCTAGGAGTGAAAGCCCCCATCCACACCGGGAAAATCTCCATAATGTGTATTAAACTCTAGCTTCACCCGGCAGTTCCCTCATCCTCTCCCGGTACTTCTCTCAGTTGTTTATCCACCTCTAGAAACAAATATGCTGAAAATACGAGGAAATTTTCAAATGTCTTCCTAGTCGACTGAATATTCTCCTAATGGTAATAGAAAAGAATTGCCATCTGATGTTTTAATTGAAATTTTAACCAAAAGAGGCATGGCCAGATTTCTAATATGTTCTAACTACAGTACTTTCCTTTCTACAATTACACAGCTAATGTCTGCATTGAATTCCCTAATTTCTCATTATAAAACAATTGGATTTCATCTCGCGGTCTTTAATTGCATTGTTTCTACTGCTAGAATAACTGCACATTCTTCTTGGTGAGGTGGTGAGGCTGGTGAATGACAAATCAATAAAGGTCAGGCATTCAGATTTAATCAATTATTATTCCAGCTCGAAGCAAAATCAATGAGGGGCTTAAAGTATAGTTATAAAAACCATCTACCGTGCTGTCTACACTACCCCTAAACAATCGCCCACCATCACAAAAAATAAATAAAACCTTGATAAGTTCAGGAGCCAAGCTGAGTACACACTCTTTGGAGAAGCACTAATGAAAATTATTTTCAAAAACAGAGGGCTGCTCTGGTGGCTTAGTGGTACAGAATCTGCCTGCCAATGCAGGAGACAGTGGTTCGATCCCTGATCCGGGAAGATCCCACGTGCCTTGGGGCAACTAAGCCCGTGCATCGCAACTCGTGAGTATGTGCTCTAGAGCCTGTGAGTCCCAAGGACCGAAGCCCACGAGGCACCTACAGAAGCCGGCATGCTGTGGAGTCTGTGAGCAAGAGAAGCCACCTCAGCAAGCAGCCTGAGCACCGCAACTAAAAAGGAGCTCCCCACTCGCCACAACCGGAGAAAATCCCGCGCAGCAGCAAACACCCAGCACAGCCAACAATAAACAAAATCATATATTTCAAAAAAACTTAAAAAAAAAAAAAAAAAAAAACAGAAAGTGAACCTGGGGGTGGGGACCATCAGCTGGTGAAAGGAAGGGTGCCTGTGAAAAGAACGTCCAATTCTAACCCACCTATGGGACTCCGAGGAGACCACAACGACCCGGGCAGGGGCTGAGCGGCACAGGACGTCCTGCAGGAGCTGGACAAGGTAGAAGTGGCCCAGGTGGTTCACCTGGAAGGTGGTCTCCAGGCCGTCCTTTGTGAGGGTCCAGGGGAGCCCAAACACAGCTGCGTTGCACACGAGCACGTGAAGTGACCTGAAAAATAAAACATCCCAGTGCTATGCAGAAATAAACACTCGGAAACCAAGGAGATCCATGCTCCCCGCCTCCTGGGAATAGCCATTCTTCACTATCTTGCAGATTACAGGCAGCTGGAAATGGGACAGCTGGGAATGTCACACCTGAGACAGTTCTGCTGGGGAAGGGCTTGAACTCTCAGCGGGCGATTGTGCTGAGCGGCTGCGGACCACGGGGTTCCTAGCCCGCGAGACTCTGACTGCCAGAACTAGACCGTGCTGGGCAAACCGGGGTGAGCTGGTCGCCCTGCGTGGAGTACAGGTTCTACCATCTATTTCAATCTGTGCTTCCTCTACCTACTAAATGAGCAGACTTATTTATATTTACATTATCTTGTACAAAGCTGGTAAGACTATATACTCCCATGCCATGGATATTAAGTTGAGAATACTTAAATCATGCGTTAATATTTTCATTATCTCATGAGAACTAGAAGTATCTACATTATTTCACCCAGTAATCCTGTTTCCAAGCAATGGGGTACACTGGAAGTGGCGGGGGTGGGGGGTGTTCAAAGGATAGCAACTCGTACCTCTAAAGGAAAATACTTCATCATTGATAATGTTCAGAATTTCTATTGAATGATGACAATATAAAGCAAAGTAACATTTGGTAATTTTATTACTGTTTTCTTTCTTAATGTATTTATTTTTAATTGGAGGATAACGACAAAATCGTATTGGTTCCTGCCACACATCAACGTGAACCAGCCACAGGTATACGCATGTCCCCGCCCTCCCCCTCATCCCGCAGAGCACTCGGCTGTGCTCCGGGCGTTCCAGGGCAGCTTCCCATTAACTCCCTGCTTTACACACGGGAATGCACGGGTTTCAGTGCTACTTCTCAGTTTGTTCCACCTTCTCCTTCCCTGCTGTGTCCACAGTCTGCTCTCCATGTCTGAGTTTCTATCCCTGCCCTGCAGATAGATTCATCAGTACCATCTTTCTAGACTGCATATAGATGTGCTAATAAACAATATTTGCTTTGCTGTTTCTGACCTACTTCACTCTGTCCCCCATTCTGCCTACACATGGGCAGAGGGTTCCTACAGCCACCTCCTACCCACTCCAAATGCCACTGCCTCTGTAATGGATTAAATGGTGGACCCAAAAGATAGGTTCACTAGGAACCTGTGAATGGGACCTTATTGGAGAAAAGGGTCTTTACAGATGTTAATTAAGTTCAGGATTTTGAGATGAGATCACTCAGGAATAAGGGAAAACTCAATGTTAATGACAAGTGTTCTTACAAAAGAAGAGAAGGACAGAAGGCACGCAGAGAAGACTCTGTGAAGACAGGCAGAGACTGGAGAGATGCATCTACAGAGAAACGGGGGTGAACAAGTGCCCACGGCACCAGAAGCTCGTGAGGGGCGTGGACTGGACCCGCCCTCAGAGCATCCAGGAGGGACCACCTGCAGACGTCTTGCTTTCAGACTTTAGGCCTCCAGAACTGGGATAAATTAAATTCCTGCTTTTCCGTAAGCCACCAAGTGTGCAGTAATTTGTTACAGCAGCCCTAGCAAACTAGTACAATTTCCAAGATTCATCCTCAAAGGTGAGTAATAATTATATATATATATATATATGAGGTAGAATTATTAAATTGCATATGAACTAGAAACAACTTAAAATTCAACAGCAGAGATTAGATAATCAGCAATGATTAAGTCAGAGATTCCCAAACTTCTCAAGTCAACTGAAAAAGCAGGAAATTAAATGTTATATGTCTGATGCATATCCCTCCCTCCCCCACCAAAAAAAAAAAAAACAAGATTTTTATACATTCAGGCAGCAAAACAGGAAGTACAGAAAAATGTTAGCTCTGCATGTGTAGGATATTGTTAGATTGCTTACCTCTTTTTTTATGGTTTTTGTTATTGTCCAAATTTTCTTTATATGCATGGATTTCTTTAGA
Organism: Muntiacus reevesi; assembly: GCF_963930625.1. Taxonomy (NCBI): domain Eukaryota; kingdom Metazoa; phylum Chordata; class Mammalia; order Artiodactyla; family Cervidae; genus Muntiacus; species Muntiacus reevesi. The sequence goes on along the minus strand of NC_089250.1, from coordinate 219,124,825 downwards.
AAATTCCTGAGACGCAATTCACAAGGCATACAATTTACCCTTTTGAAAGTGTGCAATTCAATGGTTTTTAATATATTCCTAATTTGTGCAAATATCATCAAATGTTAATTTTACAATGTTTTCACATCCCCAAAGAGCAACCCCATATCCATTAACAGTCACTAACCACTCCCATCCCCAAGACACCATTAATCTGCTTGCTATCTGATGGATCTGCCTATCCTGGGTGTTTCATATAAATGGAATCATGCAGCATGTGGTCTTCTGTGGCTAACTTTTTTTCACTACACGTAACATTTCCAAGGTTTATCCATGTTGTCCCAGGTTATCAGTTCTTCATTGCTTTCTGTGGCCAAAACCCACACTGTATGGACATATCATGTTTTCACTGAACTATCTGCCAGTTGATGGACATTCCAGCTTTTTCCATTTTTTTTTTTTTTTTTTTGCTACTGTGAATATTACTGCTATGAACAGTCATTTACAAGTTATTGTGGAAATATATGTTTTTTATTTCTCTTGAGTATATATGTAGACATGGGACTGCTGGGTCATATAGTTAATTCTATGCTTAACTTCTTGAGGGGTTGTGGGGCTGTTTCCCAAAGAGTGGCTGCACCGTTTTACATTTCTAACTGCAACACATTACGATTCCAATTTCTCCACATTCTTGCCAATATTTGTCATTATCTTTTTTTTTTTTAAGCCATCTTAGTGAGTATAAAGTGGTGCCTCAGTGTATTTTTATTTGCATTTCTCTAAAGGCTAATGATGCTGAGCATGTTTTTATGTATTTTTTGGCAATTTATATTTTTGGAGAAACACCTATTGTCTATTTAGGTGCTGAGCCAATTTTTAATGGAGGTAATTATCTTATTGATTTATAAAAGTTCTTTATATATCTTGGATAGGAGTCTATTATCAGACAATATGCAAAATTTCTCATTCTCTGCGTTGTCTTTTCACTTTCCTGATGGTATCACTGACAACACAAAAGTTTTAAATTGTGATGAAACACAATTTACACATATATATTTTTTTTGGAGGGGGGCCACTTGTGCTTTTTGGCTTATATCTAAGAAACTACTACCTAACCCAGCATCACAAAAATATACTATCTTTCTTCTAAGTGGTTTATACAGTTTTAGCTCTTACATTTAGGTCTATATTCCATTTGAGCTAATTTGCATACATAGTGAACACAAGCAATTTAACTTCATTCTGTGGCATGTGAACATTCAACTGTTCTAAGATCATTTGGTGAAAAGACTATTCTTTCCCCCACTGAACTATCTTGGCATTCTTGCTGATAACCAACTGACCACTTCTAAGAGTTTATTTATAGAATCTTGACTCTATCCTATTATCTGTATGTCTATGCTTATGCTAGGACCACACAGTCTTCATTACTGAAGCTCTGCAGTAAATTTTGAGAGTGGGAAATAGAAGGCCTCCAACTTTGTTCTTTTTGAAGCATGCATTGGCTATTTAGGGTCCTTTACAAGCATGTATAAAGTTTTAGGATCAGCTTTTCAATTTCTACAAAAATTTCAGCTGCAATTTTGACAGAGTTTGCATTATATTAGTAGGTTAATTTGGGGATTATGGACATCTTAACAATACTGTCTTCTATGCCATGAATATGAGTATATTTTAAATCATTTAGATCTTTTCTTAAAAAAGGTGTTCATGCAAACCTTATTATCACTGAGCTATGGAAGTCTCATAGGGAAATCGTTTATTTTTCTCTGTTGTCTGATTTATTTCTGACTCATCACCTACATAAAACCTAAATGTGGTGATGTGGTTGAGATCATGGGCGTTTGATAATAAATCATCTGTTTTTCCCATATGATGCCCACTACAGTTGTCCATTCACAGCCCCTCAACAGCCCAATTGCTCTTAAGTAAAAGTGAAAGTTGCTCAGTCGTGTCCAACTCTTTGCAGCCCCATGGACTATACAGACCATGGAATTCTCCAGGCCAGAATACTGGAGTGGGAAGCCGTTCCCTTCTCCAGGGCAACTTCCCAACCCAGATCAAACCCAGGTCTCCTGCATTACAGGCAGATTCTTTACCAGCTAAGCCACCAGAGAAGCCCAATTGTTCTTTGTAGAGGTGGGCAAAAATGCTTTGAGGCATCTGGTCTATCTACAACATTCATCACATCCATTTCAACTCAAAGTAGAACTTACTCATCTGTAGCCAGAATAACCCATGCTTTTAAATAAGGCCATGTACACTAGAAAAAAAAATCTTAGGAGAAAGGTTAAGAGGGAGAAGTGAATATATGACTTAAATATGTGGTCCTTTCAGGTTGCATCTCAAATATTTGGTCTACTTTTTCAGAGTTGCTATTTTTTTTTTCCTTTTCCGAACGTTAAATATAGGTTAAACACTTACTAAGAGCTTTCTATACATCAGAACCCTAGATGATGTGTGTTATTATCTCCATTTATGGTTAGGAAAAAAGCGATTAGCAGCAGATTTCCTATGGTCAGGTGAAGTATCAGAAACAGGTAAAATAAATAAAGACGCACATAAGTGAGTGAGAATGAAATATAACATATAACAAGATGAAATTTTAAAAAATCATCTGACTTCAAGAATACTACTCAATACTTTCTTTATTAGATAAGCTCCCTAGAATGGCTACAGGGAAGTGCTGAGAGAAACTCTAGCTCAGTCAAGTCATTATACTTACGTGCTGAATGAGAACTGGAGCTCACACCCCACCCAAAGATGTGCCAGGCAAATACCCAGGATCTCGCAAGGCAGCTGCCAGGTTCAGGGGCCGTCACTAGGGCCCTTTGTCTCTAGACCCTTCCTTTTTAGCCACAAGAAAAAATAAAACTCTTCACAGGTGATTTTTTTTTTCAGAGTTTTCTTATCTTTAAGACGGGCTGGGTATTTGGGATGCTGGCAGCACATTTCTCAGTAACAACACCTCCTGTAGTTACCTCTATCCAAGCCTGCGCATTGGCTCAAGGAAACGCACACAACATCAAACAAAGAAACCTGCCACCTAAGACCTCAGTCTGGACACAGGAGCCCACAGAGGACCTGGGAAACCCTTTGCTCTTTCACCAAATTTAAAATACGCTTCATTAATGTTAATTGTATGACACCAGAGGCAAAATACATACTGCGTACCTAAAGCTTGTCCCCTCTATTAATTAAAAACAGGCTTATGGAATATGAAACTATAAAGTGCTAGACTTTTTTTTAAATTGTAAAGACACTTAATTGGCTTGTACAAAAGGAAAAGAATTCCTTTCACCTCACTTTAATGAGGTTTTTATTATTCAAATGGCACATTTTGCTCAGTTTCAACTAAAAGCCACTGCGATTCAAAAGGCTCTGAGATGATGAATATTTACAGACTATCAAAAGGAAAGTTCAAACTATAAAGACAGAATGAAAACAAAAATAGTATCATTCCAATTCCAAAGTTGATGCTATTAGTCAGCATTTTCAAGGACTGATTTTTTTCTTCTCCTTTGATGGATTCTGGTCCGTAGAGGGTGGGTGGGAACCTGCAGGGCTGCTCTCTGTGTGTACAGAACTGGAGCTCCCAAGACAGCGGGTGCTGCTGCTTCTCTGCGGTCAGGACACGCCCGCCTACATTTCTCTGGGCATTCTCTGAGCGCAGGGTCTCATCCTCCAGGGACATACATGCCTTGGACCAGAGAAGTACTGCTCCATGGTAAAGAGGGTGGAGTTCCAGAGATTTACCAGTGGGTATGGCTACTTGTCATCAGTGGGAATGACCATGGACCATGGCTTCTAGCCAGAGTAGCCTCAAGTGAGACTTCCTACTGGAAGGAGCAGTGAATGCTGACAATACACAGAAAGGAGTCGGAGTCCAAAGGCTTTAGACAGCTGATCTCCACATTTTCTTCCTGCTCTCCTCCTTCTTAAAAACAGGAATAAGTGACATAAAACATTATTTAATTGCAGGTGTGCAGCCTTCAAGCATGCCATTCACTGACGATCCCGTCTTTCTGGCCTCTTCAACCTCTCTATTGACTCATTCTTGCTGCCCATCAGGCTAAACAGACTGCTCAGACCAGTAATTAGGAGAAAAATCAGGAAAGAAAATGGTTAAGAAAATGAATGAAAGGAAGTCAGATAGAAGAGAGAAGGCAGAGAGAGCAAGAAATGTCTAGTTGACATTGGGGCCTTTTCAAGTTACACGAAGCCTCTCTCTTCCCATTTACAGACCATCCACGGTTTTGAAATATTCATCTCTATTCAGAATCTCCTCCCTCATCTGAATCTCTCTTCTCATCACCAAAGTAACTGATTTCTGCTGCACCACTGCCCAGGACCTCTCAAGGAGGCCTGGGAAGCAATGGTTTCTCGGTCTCAGCACCCAGTGACCTCCCCTCTGTTGAAACTGGACTTCTCTGTCACAAGGGCCCCGGCTCCTCCCCAGTTCCCCGTCCTCTTCGCTATCTCAGATTCCAAGACACAGGCTATTCTCAGACCTCCTCCTAATGCCACCACTGCCTCAACTTCTGCCTCCTCCAGACCTTCCTCTTCAACCAGAGTTCCATCTCTAGCCTCCTTTGATTCAGTCTAAACTCTCATCCTTACAGCAATTTCATCCAGGCTGGGACTCCAAACAACACGCATATCAAGGTGAACTTCACGCCTATAGCACCAGCTGACACCCCTCCCAAGCTTCGGACCTCATCTTCACCCACCCTAAACCTCAACTCTTCACCTCCTCTCCCCAAGTCCTCCCTGCTTTCCTGACGCCCGTATTTCCGCAGAGGGTGATACTCTCCAGCCAGTCACCTGAGGATGAAAACGTTGCTAACGTGTGCTACCCCATCTTCTCCCATGGGGAGAAGCCAGTAACTCTAGAGCCTTCAGCTACTATTAGTATCTGTCCAATCCCCTACCTGTCCAATGGAAGTGTGACAGTCAGGATAAATCTCATTTATGGGCCCCGGTGTACCCACTTCCAATGGCCGAGAGCACTGCCTTTCCCAGAAAACTGTCCCTGAGTGATGGGTGCCATCACACCTGGAAAGTCATGCCCCACACCCAGATGCTCTCCTAACGAAGAGGACCAACTCTGGGATCCACTCTCCAGAGCTCCCTGTGGGTCAGTCTCCACCTATATACAACCTGTTTCCCTCATTCTCCTTCTCAGAGCATTCCCCCAGTAAATCATGTGAGCAGACGCCCCTGTCCCAAGTCTGATCTCCAGGGAACTCGAGCTCAGACAACCTCTGTTATTCCTTGTTTCTGCTTCTGTTGCCTTTAGCTCTAGTCACTGCAAAAGCCCACACCGAGTCTTGCCACCTTTGGCTTTTTTGCATTGTTTTTGTTTAGTCACGAAGTCATGTCCGACTGTTTTGAGACCTCAGGAACTATAGCCTACCAGGCTCCTCTGTCTATGGGGTTTTTCAGGCAAGAATACTGGAGTGGGTTGCCACTCCCTCCTCCAGGCCAGGGTGTGAACCACATCTCCAGCATTGTAGGTGAATTCTTTACTGCTGAGCCACCAGGGAAGCCCTAATACCTGTGACATCTTTCTTACTTGATCCATCATGGATACTGGGACCAGATGAAACACATTCTAAGAGTCAATCAGAGAAACTGATGAAGACATTTTAAAAATGCGTAAAACTAGATCACCAATAACCAGAATGAGATATAATGTGGTAAACTCTACCAGTAGCAAAAATTTAAAGGAGAAATTAATTTTCTACCTTTAGAATTAGCAGATTTTTATAGTATTATTCTATTTTCATTATATTGTATAAAGCTGGTGGAAATATACCTTCCTGCAACTGGATATGCTTTCTGTTCAGCCAATATGTTTGTGGTAATTTATTACAATAGCAAGAGAAACCTAATAGAGTGCAGTAATAAACATTTGCTGTTTGGAGTCACTAAGTTTTGGGGGTAATTTAAGAGCAACAGATAACTAATACATGCACCATGCTACATGAGAGAAGCCAGACTCAAAGAGCTAAATACTGAATGCCTCCATTTAAATAACATTCCAGAAAATACAAAACTCTAGGGACAGGGGGAAAAAAAATTCAGTGGTTGCCAGGGCTGGGTGTAAGGGGTGAGAATTACTTCACAGGGGCACAGGGACAGTTGAGTGGGTGAAGGAACCGCTCCATATCTTGACTGTGTGACTCCATGACTCTGTGTGTGTGTGTGTGTGTGTGCACGTGCGCACGCACGTGCGTGTGTGCGCGCGTGCGCGCGCATGTGTGCGCTCGCCACAACTCACTGAACCACACGACTAAATGGGTGAATTTCAGCATACCTAAAATACCCCGAAATATTACAATGGAGGAGAACCAGTGAGCTGTGTGTTTCTCACAGCTCTGCCCACACCCCTGGGGCGCGTGGCGTGTGTACACTAACTGCATCACTTGGCCCCAGTTGTCTCTGGATCTCTGGGGCCATCTGCAGAGCGCCGAGCACCTGAGAGGAGATGACAAGAAAACTGGTGAACCTAACGGAAGTCAAGTACACTTGTTTCCCAAGTTCCCTGGGCTTCAAGGCCCTTCCAAGGAACCAAGTTCGCAGGAATACTGACCCACCGGGGGCCAAGAACGCATCGGCATCCTCCACAAACACCCACTGCCAGGCTCCACAATGCCGACTCTTAGGAAGGCTCATGAGTAACTGGCAACAACCCAAGTCCAGGGAGTCTCACATGCTGATTGTACATGGAACGTCAGCTTCCGAGGGGCAGCATCTCCCGAAGCCTGGCCTACAGTTCTGTTTGGGCCTTGTCCATTCCTACATTACATAACATTTTCCACCAGAGGCCACAATTGCCATGGGACAACTGTTATCTCTTCCAGGAGACAACTGTCAGCAATCAGGAGGTCTTTGTTCTCAGGGTCTTGCACGCTTTGTTTGCAGGGTCTTGCTTGTTCTCAGGGTCGTCCTTCAGGTAAGAAGGAAGCCTGGCGTACAGACCAGAATGCTTCACCTAAATCAAGGCCGTTTCTCCAATGCCATTTCGTCTATAAGCCATGACACAGCCACACTTTACAACAATTATGACATCAGAGATGGCAGAAGAAAGCACAGGAAAGTGTGTTTGTTCTAGTTGATTAATAAAGAGAGTTACTTACGCTTTGGAGATAAGACCAAACTGATTTTGTCTCAAGAAACCTAAGAATCAGATAACATAATTTCAAATCTGAGAAATGAGAAAGGCATTTAAAAAAAGCCTGAGAATCCAATAGCAGTCCAGTGGTTAAGGCCCTAGCTTCCACTCCAGGTGGCCTGGGTTTGATCTCTGGTCAGGGAACTAAGATCTCAAAGATGCCAAAACAACAACAAGAACAGGACCAGGTTAGAAATTAAATTTGGAGAAGCCTGGAAGGGAACAGAAAGAGACATAAGACCCAGAGAATCAGAGGTCACTGCCTGAGACAGAGAAGTAAGCCCTTTAAAAAATAATAATAAATAAATAAAAATAAAAAGAACCTGAGAGGAGCCATAACGGGGCTGAGTTACAGTGAAGATTTGTAAATTGAATTGTAACATGTGCCCCCAAAATGAGACAGATTCTCACAGGTTAAATAAACACCCCGTAGAATGTTAACACAACTGTGCCTTTGGGGAACTCCAGTGCAGGCACAGCAGAAGAATGAGCTAAGTGGAACGTTATGTAAAGGGAAATTCTTTTCAGTTCCTCCTTGAAACAGCAGGGCACACCATCTGGGGCATCTCTCCAGTGAGATGCAGTAATTCATACTATTTGGAAATACTCTGAAATTCAAGAGAGAGGGTCTGAGGATGCAAAATTCCAAAAGCAACTGTTGATCAGTCTGACCTGGTGTTCAGTTGTCCTTTACTTCCAGAAAAGGAAGAGGAAAAAAGAAATTACTATAGAATTCCAAAGTGGATCGTTGCTTCAGAAACAAGGGCTGGAAAAAAAAAAAAAGAAAAAGAAAGAAAGAAAAGAAACAAGGGCTGGTTTATTTTGAGCTCCAGGATGGCAGCATAAAAGTGACCATAGTAATTCCCTCTACAACTACACCAACCCAGGGAAGGTGCCTCAGCCTCCACCAAGTGACCCAGCAAGACCTCAACTGCCCAAACTATGGCGTTCATGCCCCTAGTAAAATTCAGGATGACTTCAGGTGGAACACAGGCAAACTTTAAAAAATGCTTATTTACTAGAATGCACTAGAAAAAATAAATATATCATCAGATTCTCAAATGCACAATGAAATAAAAGAAATAATAGGGACTTCCTTGGTGGTCCAGTGGCTAGGACGCCCCACTCCCAATGCTGGGGGTATGGGTTTAATCCCTGGTTAGGGAACCAGATCCCACATGCTGCAACTAGGTTTGTATGTCGTAATGAAATATCCCCCATGCTACAACTAGGACCCGGTACAATCAAATAAATAATATTTCTTTAAAAAATAAAGGCTTCCCAGGTGGCTCAGATGGTAAAGGGTCTGCCTGCAATATGGGAGATCCAGGTTCAATCCCTGGGTCAGGAAGATCCTCTGGAGAAGGAAATGGCAACCCACTCCAGAACCTTTGCCTGGAAAATCCCATGGACGAAGGAGCCTAGTATGCTATAGTCCATGGGGTCACAAATAGTTGGACACAACTGAGCGACTTCACTTTTAAAAAGTAATACTTACCTTGCTTGATAGCTGTGAGAATTAGAGAAAAATGTAAAATGCCCAGCACCAGCCATGAGAAAGAGGGTACCTGAAACAGGCATTTTTTTTTTTTTAAGCTGCCTGTTTTTTGGACCTTGGGCTACACTCTGGGGACATAACATTCAACAATAATGTAGAGACATGAAATATCTGTATAGTTGTCCCCACATTTAGAAAATACCTATATATCATTTTCCATGCCCTTACTCAATATCTCTGGGAGACGAGATCCTTAATAAATATGAAAGGAAATAAAGTAAGTAAAATAAGAGAAATGTGAACACATGAACTCAACATCAGCTCAGGGAGTCAGTGACCATCTAGCTGCTGTGCTGCTAAATGTTAAAAAAGGACTTGCATACTTCAAGACGGTGAAGGACATCATCAAATTTTAAAATAATTAACCCAGAGTGGATTCTGCTATCAAGATAACCTAGCCACACTTTTTCAAGTTGGAAAAGAGGAAATAATCTGAATGAATCAGCAGGAAAAGAGTCGAGGGCAGGGTGTTTCCCCAGGGATCATCAGGAATTTTTCATTTCATGCACCATTTACAACTTCTTATAGTGAATTCCAGAACATCAGTACACACACTTAACAGGAAATGGCAACACTCTTGTTTTTGTTGTTTCCTTAAATTTCTTCCTCCTTTTCATTGTCTTGAATATACATTTCCCATCGACACAGATGCAATCCCAGAAGCACACTTTTACCCTCACCGATTCTGAAGTGGGGGGAGAGATGTACAACAGGAATACACACACTGCTCAGCGGTGTCTGACTCTTTGCGACCCCATGGACTATACACCGTCAGGCTCCTCTGTCGGTGGCATTGCCCAGGCCAGAACACTGGAGTGGGTTTCCATTCCCTTCTCCAGGGGATCTTCCCAACCCAGGGATGGAACCTTCTGTGTTTCCTGCATTGCAGGCGGATTCTTTACTCTTGAGCCATAGGGGAAGCCCCATAGTCTCTTCAGAGAGGGCTTTCTAGGAAAAAAAAAAAAGCATCAATTGGATAATTATACCACCAATGGCACTTAATCCAACTTGTTTATTTCTACTTTTATTTCTATTGCCCTGGGAGACTGACCGAAGAAAACACTGCTACAATTTATATTAGAGAATGTTTTGCCTATGGTCTCTTCTAGGAGTTTATGGTGTCATGGTTTTATATTTAAGTCTTTAAGGCATTATTTTGAGGTTGTTTTCCTCTATGACCCATAGTTTCTCACACACAACATGAAAGAAGTCACCACAAGGACCAGAAGCTCCTGAAGGGCTGAGCCTGCATCTGGTCACTCCAACACTCAGCACCGTGCCTGACACACCAGAAGGTCCTCAAATTACAGAATCCTTCAAAATTAAGTATCACCATGAAAGCTCTCCGCATCTTCGCGCACACATATTCTCACTTGTTTTTTTAAAGCACTGCATGCATACAGTCAGTACTGTGTTGTTTTTTTTTAACCCAAAGAGTCTCTTTATCAGCATAATCCATGACATAATCATTTACGTACCACTTTCCTAATTTTTCTCCAATTTATAGAACACTTGCATGTTCTACTTTTTTAAAACATTATAAACCAACTCATCTGTATTTCTCAGCCTTCTACATTGCCAAAATATCAGCTAAGTCAGTTGCTGCTCTGGATTGGGTTTTTAAAATTTGGTATGTGTTAAGATTAATACAGTATTTGTCCATCTGATATATGGCATCACCGACTCAATGGACAGGAGTCAGAGCAAGCTCCGGCAGATGGTGAAGGACAGGGAAGCTTGGTGTGCTGCAGTCCATGAGGTCGCAAAGAGTCAGACAAGACTGAGCAACTGAACAACAATAACAATCTTACACATGAGTGGTAAAATGTGAATTTTGGTAAACTCTGCCCTGTAGCTCACAGAGCTCATATGCAACAAGGCTGCCCAGCAGTGGGGGTTATTAAACGATACCCATTACTAAGAAATCAGAATTATCCAGGACACTGAGGGAAGGATTAGAGCCGGCAGTAATCACATGCTACTCCAGTGAAGCATGGACTGACTCTTAGAACTGAGAAACCATCTCCTCTACGACTTCTCTGTGGGGGGTCCTTACAGCCACACCACACAGTGCCTGCTCATGCAGAGGGGGTCCTGGCATTTGCTGACAGCACTCCTCTGGTAGCTCAGCTGGTAAAGAATCAGCCTGCAGTACGGACGACCTGGGTTCCATCCTTGGGTTGGGAAGATCCCCAGGAGAAGGGAACGGCCTGGAGAACTCCATGGATTGTAAAGTCCACGGGGTCGCAAAAAGCTGAACACAACTGAGCGACTTTCACTTTCACTAGTAAACTAACGCCTGGGCATCTTCTCCAAGTTAGATACATCCCTCTAAGAATTCTACTCAGCTGATAAGTGGGGAAAATAAAGGCAACACAGAAATAACTAGCCTTTTCAGAAATGCATCAGCATTCCTTCAAATTAAAATTATATTTTATGGACATGAATGTCCTATTGAGCATTACAAAGTCATTATTTACAGACTCTTGCAATACTGTGGAGGCATCCATTCTGCTGGAAAATGAAAAAACCATGGGAATACTCATCTCTTATATATTTATAGAAGAGCTCCAGGTACCAGGTGATGATTTCACTACCATTATGCAGAGAGCTTGTTTTAAAAATACCTTCTGCAGTTACAGTGAAGGGAGGAAGTGATGCGGGGTGGCAGAGGTGGGCTTACATGGCCAAAAGGAAAAAAAGAAAAATTACCTGGGGAGAGTGCTGAAGCACATGGTCAAGTCACTCAAACAATAAAAACGCGTCATGCATTTTGTACATCCCCGTGCCAATGAGGGCTCTCTCCTGTTTTGCCTAGAGATATATGGGGCTGTAACGGAGTGCAGAAAGCCCCTGACAGCCGTGTGCTGCCATTCAGACCTGAAGGATTCCACGTTATGATAAAAATTAATGTGCTCTGACACCCTCTGGGGCTCCCTGGGCCCTGGGAATGGCTAATGAAGAAATACAACCTGGCCAGGGAACAGCAGAAGCGGCCCCAGAGTTGAGGATTAATTCAGATGGGGAGCCGTGTGGCCCCCTCTGTCATCAGCTGTAAAGCAAGTGGACTCTGGTGCCAAAGGGGAGCCAGCACTGATTGGTTAGAATTACTCCTTGGGTTGCGGGAGGTCAGATCAACAAAGAGCTTTACAAAATAATTGAGCCCAAGTTGGATTTGGGCTGTCACTCTGTGCTAACGCCCTCTTCTTAAACCAGACAAGGGTCACTCAGCCTCTTGTTGGCCATGAGGTGTGTGCTCTGGAAAACTTCTCCCCAGGAGACCTGCTTCCTCAGTGATTACAGACCACTGGGCCTGTCCCAGGGGACACACATTCTGAGGGGCTCAGAAAGGGTCTTGGGAAGAATGTTGTTCCCCAAAGTGAGGTCTCACTGTCCCCGCCAGCCTAGTTTCTGACACCTTCAGCCTCCAAGTATCACAGAATCTTCCCGGGGCAGGGGAGGGGGCAGAATGAAGAAACATAAGGTTCACAGGACATCACCCGCACAACCATCCGCTGATGATAAACAAAGTGCAGTCTACCCGTACGGTGGAGCACTACTCAGCCATGAAGATGACAGACTCATCAACGCTGGCTGAGAGAAGCCAGTCATCGACACCACCACCCTGCGTGACTCCTTCACGGGAAGTCTGCAGGACAGGCAAAGTGGGAGACAGAAGGATGCATGGCTGTCAAAAGCTGGACGGAGCTGGGCGGGAGGGAGGAAGAGGGATGACGACAAATGGTTCGGGGATGAAGTTTCTTTTTGAATGGGAACATACTGAAAACCACTGAACTGTATACTTCAAAGCAGTGTGAAGTGTATAAATCAAACATGAATTAAAAATAAAGCCAGCTCCCTGGGCTCTGAGAAGACTGCTCTACATTCTCACGATGACTTAAATGACCTCTAGCTTCTCCCTCCTCCCCTGACAGGGGCAGCTGTGGTTCACAGCCCCTCAGCCCGTTCACCTCTTTCCTACAAGGTCCTCATGGATGGAAACTGGGACTCAAGCTAGACAGAGTCAGTCCAGAGAAAATAAGGGTGCATTTCTTTTTTTTAGACAATTGCTAGGTTACACAAAGCTATGTGGTTTTAGTCTGTGACATTATTTCAGCCTATTATTAGAATTTTACCATGTCAAGTTGAATTTATTTCTCACCATGTGAATTTTAGCCATTTGTTAAAAGATTAGGTAAAAATTTTTAAAAAATCTGTTTCATTCCTTGACATATTATTCACTATACTTTCTCTAACCTAAGGTATTATTTTGCTAATTTACTATCTCCACTAAATGACCATGGAGAATCTTGGGGAATGAGACATTTTTTCGAAAATATTTTAAAAATATATTTATACACATGCATATTTAATGCTTCTCACATAGAATGCCTATAATTCTATTGGAAGTAAAAAAAAAACCAGAAGGTAATATTCTAAAATATGGACAGTGGCGATAATAGAGGGGTAGTCACAGCACATTCATGGATATTTATGTCATCTCAGATTTGCGTTAAAATAATCTAGGAAGAAGGGGCTACAGACTGAACAAAACTAACCGTATGCTGATATTTACAGAAGATGAGTGAAAGACTTGGGAAGGTCCATTTTACCTCTTCTCTGTTTGTGTGTATTTGAAAATCTCCCCAGTAAAAATATTTCAAGAAATAAAGACAAACTAATGGAGAGCCAGGAAACTTTACAATTTTCATGTTCATATTTATGCTTATCCTTCTTTCCCCCTAATATTCTACAATAGGCATGCACCATCTTGGTGGCCACAGAACTTGTATTAAAAAACATGCATACAGAATACCAAAAGAAATACCCCCAAAACAGCAATAAAAAGTAGCTTTAACATCTGCCTAAAAAAAACATCATAAAGGCAGCTGAGTTGAGTTCAGTTGTTCAGTCGTGTCCGACTCTTTGCGACCCTGTGGACTGCAGCACTTTAGAACTAAACAGAAGGCCAGTGTGACTGCATCAAAAACCACGCCATGTGAAAGGCGAGACAGGAAGCCACTGGCCGGCCCGGGGGGTGCCGAACAGCAAGCCCATGCTTCCCACAGCACCGGGGAGGACGAGCTTTAAAGGAACCAGAAGTGGACCTGATGCAGAACGCCACTCGGCATGGAAAACCTGTCCACAGGATGAGCGGAAAGACACGTCAGCTTGGTCTGAGACACCTGAGCCTCAGACGGGCCTGAGGAGCCCAGGACTGAAATCTCTTTGGTGCCCAGGTCTTTAAAGGTCATAGCAGCTCTTGGCTAAGATTGGTGTGAAGTCTTCCCCCATATGGGGGAGGAGGCACCACACAGGCCCTGCTTCCTGTGTCAGAGCACAGTCAGGAAAGTTCCAGAAAGATGAGGAGAGTCACGGGCTGCAGCAGTGGTTCTGCTACTGAGAGACCCGAGGAGCAGCCTAGGGCACCAACACCCAAGACTCAGACTGACCCAGGAAATGATGGTCAGGGGAAGGCTGGGCCTTCCTGACCGCCAGGCCAGTGCTCAGTCCCCGCCCACTGCTCAGCGACCCAGAGCAACACCACGCTTCCACCCCGATCAAGGAGGAAAGCGAAGCTCTCTCCTGCCCCCACTGAGAAGTGGCTTCTCCTCTCCGTGGCTGAGATGGGCTCAGGTGACAGGACAAAGCAACTGAAAAACGAACCTCCCTGACTAGTAGAAATGTTGTACGTTTAAAAACATTTTGACTGCAGTTAAATAGATGCAAGTTTTACAAAGAATACTTCGGGTCTTAACGGTGCTGCCTAGAGTCTGACCAAGAGATGAGAATTACGTGTCACTTTTCTGGCGGGTAACCTGACGTCACAGGCCAGTGGTGTTCAAAGATACTCATGTGCTTTGACCCAGGTTGCTGCTATTCCAAGAACTGATCTTAAGAAAATGAGAGATCCAAAAAGAAGTATGTATAGGCCAGCTTCAGAGTGCTTCCAACAGCGATAATATATAGAAGCAACCCAGCATATGAGAATTTAAGACTGGTGAAATACTCTGACCTCTATGCAGGGATTACTAGATTCCACCTGGTCCCACATAAAGCCACTCTGGGAACACGGGGACATGCTCTCAGGAGTCTGCTGACCTGAGACATCTAGGCACTGATGTGCTTTTAGTTGGAGACATTCTGCTGAGGTCCACCTCCCAAACCTCTATCATTGGTCGACTTGCACTTCTTGTACCCACTACCTATACCTCTGAGACCACCTTTTCCTTCATTCAGTTTCTGGTTATCAACTACTCCTTAATGTCAGCTCAAATACCTGTTTGATGATGAGTTGGTGACTGAATGGTAATGACACTTGAAGCTCAGAAGGCAGACTGAAGAACTCTGCCACTAATTGAGAGGCTCTGTGTGTATTTCTCGGGATGACGAGATATTGAGGGCTTTCTCACAAAATGAAGAAAACCGATGACTCACAAAATTAAGAACACAGTGCAGTGACAAGTGGATCAACTAAAAATATAATCTTCCTTGGGGATTTTCAGTCAGCTGCCACAGTGGAGCACTGGTGATGTATTTCAAATGTGTATTCCAGTTTTTGGGCTGACAAGAACTAACTTCTCAACAATTTACTGGGGGTGGTGGGGCGGGGTGGGGGGAGAAAGACGGGCCCCTGGTTATTAAAATGCAATTTCAGTGTGGTTTAAACAAAACTTCCCAACATGTCAATTATGGGAGAGGAGAATTCCAATGTGCCAACGGGGGTGGTTAGAAGGTATCAGGAGGAACGCCGAGCTGGATTCGCCAGCCAAGCTGGAAAATACAATTTTAAACCACAGACACTGTGACACTTTTTTTTTCTGAGTCTTACATAATCCAAGAGTTCTCTGAGAGTCACCAGACATTAACCTTAACAACACGAGTTTCCTGTGTCCGTGCCTGTATGGGTCTGAGAACAGCTTGCTCATGCAGCTCAAGCCCACTCCTGCTTAGAAGGGCAGCTGCATTTTCTGTACCTGAAATAACTATTACGCAAAATCACCTTATAATTTGTTTCCCAATAACCTCCATGCCACCCAAGGAGGTACCAAGGCAAGAACCTCATGTGGCTAAGAACTGGTGCCTTAAAATCAAAGTTTAGGTCAGCAGTGCAACAGTGAGCTTCCACTTCTGGTTGCCCTTCCTTCCCTCCTTCCTTCTCTCCTTCCTTCCTTTCCTCCCTCCCTCCCTCACCCTCGCCCACCCACCCATCCATCCACTCCTTTTCTGGAGCTTACGCTATGGCTGTAAAATTAACACTTGCAAAGGATGATGATGACAACAACAAAAATGATGTTATGATCTGAAATGCATTAAATCTTTACTAGGTATTCAGGTACTACGTTTCATGAACACTTTGTTACTTAAACCTTTCAACCATCCCACAAAGGTACTACCGTCACCTTCCACTTTTACTGATGAAGAAACTGAGGATCAGAGAGATGAAGGAATGTGCCAAGGTCACCATGTTACTAAGGTGTGGAACAGGGCCTCAGAACTAAGACAAAGATGAATTAGCCAAGGTTTCTGCTTCTCTGGGGCTCAGTTTAACAAAGAAAAATCAATATATAAAAAAGCGTGCCCAAAGTACTCCATGCCCGATGACTGGGTGTGTGGTCGATGCTCCCACAAGTGACTCATCAATCCAATGACAGTGTGGACCTAAGAGGAGGGGAAAAGCAAGGCTCCACAGAGAATGGGACAGAATCAACCAGCGAGCAGGTCAGGAGCAGGTGGGGGGCAGTGGCACAGGCCCTGCGTCAGGAGGCAAAACGTGTAACACCTCCGGCTTCCCAGGTAGCTCAGTGGCAAAGAATCCGCCTGCCACTGCAGGAGACGTGGGTTCGATCCCTGGGTTAGGAAGATCCCCTGGAGAAGGAAATGGCAACCTGCTCCAGTATTCTTGCCTGGGAAATCCCATAGACAGAGGAGCCTGGCAGGCTGTAGTCCATGGGGTCACAAGGAGTCAGACACAACTTAGAAGCTCAACAGCGAAGCAGAACACAGAGGCACAGGGCTGGGACAATCTGATCTATAAATGAAGGAGCAGCATGGGCCAGCCTCCAGAGGCCACCCAAGGGTCTTACTTGCAGGAAAGGATCAGGGCTGGGTTTGCATTTGAGAGCGACCACTCTGGCAGTTCAGATGTCTGAATTGCAAAGTGACCCTCTGGTCACCCACTGTCTACCAGATCAGTGTCACTAGGAAAACAAGTAGGAGCTAAGGGGAAATGAACATTGACACTTGGAGTAAATGTAGAGACAACTGCTGCCATTTTGCTTATATACACTTCAGGGACAGACACCTTCTAGGTATTTGGGAGAAAACCTCCCGACTACTTCATTGAGGGGATGAACCTCTCTTCTCGTGAGTGATGTTTAACCTATTTTACCAGTATTTCAGCAACGCAATTTCCTCTTGATGACAGGAAACTGGCTGGAAGGTGCATCCCCTGCAACCTTGAAGTGACCTTAACCACCTTCCCAGCAGGCAGGGTTTGCCATCTGTCCTACCAATAGGACAAAACTCCTTCAAAGACACCGTGTCCTACATGACGCATTTCCGAATGAGACAGAGCTTTCTGATTTCCCACACTACTATCGAGCAGAGCTCAGCAACAGAGCAGAGTTTGGTCTCAGCTCTAGTCTCACAGTCTACTAGCTGGCATCAGCTGGGTCAAGATCTTTAATCTCTTTCCTGCGGATTTCCTGATCTATGATATGTGGTTGAGCATCATATTAGGCTGAACCATAAGACACTGCCTTTCTTCTACAATTTTTGACCTGCCCCATGAAGTCCTTGTGAGGATAAAGTGGGATGGCAGATGAGTGCTTAGCTGTGCATGACACATAATAAACAGGTGATAAATATTAGCAATTACTATCTCCATCATCATTTTGCAGTTCCAAGTCCCAGGCAGGGCTTTGGTGTCTTCATTATTTAAATAATAACTTGCTTGTCTTAGTTGGCCTGTATTCCCATATAGTGGCATTTCCACAACTCAGCAGAGCACACTGTTCTATTCAAACTCTTATCTCTTCTCTCAGCCTCTAAGGAACATAGAGTGCTATCTTCAGAGAACTGAAATGAACCATGCCCACAACCCTGGCTATATATACTGATTTATCTGGACCAAACTTAAGAAAACCCAAAAATGGAATGTGTTTCTCATAATGAGGCAAGATGCTTTTCAAATGAGTTACATTTCAAGGGACAAGGGGATTCTAGACCAAAGGTTAGCAAACCACAACCCCCAGACCAAAGCCCAAATCCAACCCACTTCCTGTCTTTCTAAATAAAGTTTTATTGGAATCTGGTCTTGACCAATCATTTACATATTATCAGTAGCTACACTTCCACATTACCACAGTTTCACTCAACACTCAAGAGACACTCAACACTGCTGAGTGGCTGCTACAGAGACCATTTGGTTCATGAAGGGAAAAACAGTGGTATAGCTATTCATTTATATAAATATTTATTTATCTGATTCTTCATAGAAAAACTTTGCCAACTTATGCTCTGGTCCAGTGCTTTAAGTAATCAATGCTGAACACCAGCAACTAAGTTCATACTATTTGCTGGTATTAAAGCCCTAACATTGGCTATGTATGCAGTGGTGGGCTGGTGGGTGAGGGAGGAGGCGACCACAGAGTAACCGTATGTACTCTCCAAGCTGGGATTTTATTCTTCCTGGAAGGGAAGGTTTTATTTGTGTCTTCAATTAACATATATCACTTTGACTTCCGGAAACATGATAGTGATGGCTGAACCTAGAATTCTGTTGGGAAATCAAAACTGTTTATTTTGCAAACATCGCTGTGGTTAATTCAAACACAGTTTCATGTATTCCTTGGCAGTGATGACTTTTAATGATGGCAAAAAGGCTCACTAAATTTTTTTTTCCCCTAACACATTTAATTGCAAAATGGCTCTTAATTAATTTAACAACCATTCTTCTTCAGTAAGGATATGTTTTTGAAGACAGTCAGCACTGCACAAAGTTATAAAAAAAAAAAAAAATCCTTAAGCTTCACGACTATTTTAAGAGACAGATAGGCACAGGAGAAGCGAGAGGGCAAATAGTTTAATTTCAATGTCTAGCCCAGTTCCTGGCACTGCTGTAAACACTAAATAATTAATGACATGAAGGGAAAAACTTTTAAAAATAAGCCAAAAGAGGAGGGGAGAAGAGGCATATGGAGTACTTTGGTATCTCACAATACAGAGGTTAATTATTTTCACTGTGGCCCACTGTAATTCTCACTTATTCAAAGCAAGCTGCCCTTGAGGCCACTCAAATCATCTGGAAAGCTGCCTAAAACCAGGAGAAACAATAGCAGCAATGGCAAAGTCTACCCATTTGCTCCAAAAGAGAATGGGGAAGTACCCCGTGGAGTCCTGGCTTTGTGAAGAGCAACAAAGAGCAGGGGGAAGGGTACACAGAGGACTGAGTGTTCTGTGATAGTGGAGCACCGCTACAGTAACAGCGTTCCTGCTCAGGGCTGGTCATGCACACAGTTTATGTGCAAGGTGAAGCTCGTGTCTTCTCTTGCCTTGGCTGCGAGGGATCTCAAAGCTCATTTCCAGACCCAGTTTTTAAAAAAGTACTTACTTGTTTGGCTGCACCGAGTCTTAGTCATAGCATGAGGATCTTTGATCTTCGCTGCAGTGTGCGGGACCTAGTTTCCTGATGAGGGATCAAACCTGGTCCCCTGCACTGGGAAGTGGAGTCTTAGCCACTGGACTACCAGGGAAGTCCCCAGGTCCACTGTATTACTGGTTGGATCCACACTTCCTCTACGATCACGTCTGACTAGCCCCCTTTAAGCCTCTTTTCCTGTTTGGGCAGAAATCTATCTTATTTCCATTGTATCATACTGGACATATTCATAAAAGCCTCTCGAGTCATTTAAGGATCAAGACGGAAAACACACACACGAGAACAGTCAGGCACAGTGCACTGAGATGTGTATGCTCATCTCAGGCATCGCGCCTCCTCTTCTCAACAGACCTGGAAAGTCTGCGAGAACCTACTTTACACGAACCTGTAAAGCAGCAGAGCTTGGATTTAAATCGAAGTGCAATCAATCCCCCCAAATTCTGTTCTTTCCACTATAACGGGCACATTCTGCCACATTATGGCCCTCGGATATATCCAGCCCATTTTCTGCTTTTGGAAGTAAAGTTTTATTGGGACACAGACATGTTCATCATGTAAATACTGTCCATGGCTGCCCTCAGGCTACAGAGGCAGAGATGAACCACTGACACAGATAACGTTATGGCCAGAGAAGTCTGAGGTACTTCCTCCCTGGATTTTTTCAAAAAAGTGTACTGACTCCTGCACTATACTCTCTGCATTCGTATTTTTGTTTAATAAGGGATGACAGAATACCATCTGCTTTACAAATATATTTTTATAGAATTATGTAAGAACATTTGATGCCTAAAGAGTTAAGCTTCAGAAGGCAAAACATCTACTGTGGATGGAAGCCTTCTCTGATGTTTCTAGACATAAATGCTTCACAGTATGATTTTTTAATACCTCAAGGTAGAAAATGTAGGGGATGGGGAAAAATCAACTTGTAGACTTTGAAAAAATTTTCGTAAGCCACCATAATTAAGATCTAGATTTAGAGAGTTTATTACAGCTAAAAAAAATCTAGCTCTCTGTTTTCCTTTTCTTTTAGTTTTCAAACTGTTCAGAAAAGCAAAGCAACATGATACTCTGTTACACAAACCAGAAATGGATTTCTCATGTTGAGCAAAAAGTAACAAGAGATACATGGGCTAAAACATTACTCTTAAAACCAAACTGAGGAGAAGAAAGATTAAGCTGTAATTTACACGTTGGTCTTGCAGGGTAATTTAGCCCTCAAAATTTGGGATTTATTTATAATTTATAGACCACCCACTTCTGTAGAAGGACTGGAGACAGCAAAATTGGCAATAAGAATCCAAGAAAATTAAATCTGGGATTAGTACTTTCTGAATGTCCTGAACTTTCAAGTTCTAAACAGTGAAAATAAATAACTTTGTTAAGATTTCTCCCTCAAATGTATAAACAGCAAAGAGGAAACTGAAAAAGTATTCTTTTGATTTTTCTTTAAACACTACTATCCAATTTTTAAGTGAAAGTATTTTAATTATTTTAAGTGAAATAAAGCCTGATTTCCTTAAATTCTGCTGGAAATAGAAAGTTGAAAAAGGAAAGTAGAGATCCACAATGAAAACAAAGCTCTAGAAATCTTCAGAATTACAAGTGCTATTTTAAAATTATCTTATGATCAACTTCCATTAATTTCTATGATGAGTCAAAGACCTTAGATAACATTATAAGAGCTGACTGGCAATGGAAAGTCAAGCAATAAATTTCGTATATTATGTGCCATCACTGAAACTTCAAATTTCAAAACCGGAATCCAGGTGTCCATTATTTCAGGAATATATAGAACTCAAACCATAGAACAGTATCTGATAAAGGAAATACAGAAGCTAGCAGCCCCTGAACTGTTGTCACAGGGCCTGTTCAGAATGAACGCTTCTCGGTAGATTAAGCAGTGAGCGCCATGGCTGAACCTGTGCAGAGGCGTCCCAGACAACACCCTGCTGCCCCGGAGCCCCCTGCAGAAAACCCTGACACTCGGTGGGGATCGTCAGGAAGGGTCCGAGCACTTTGCATTCTGACGGAGGCCCTGACCAGCCGGGCAGCAGGAGCACCGAGGCTGGCTGCTCTCCAGGACTGCGGTTTCAACAAAAATATCCTGCAAAACTCAAGTTTGGCTGGGACTGACCACAGGCTTTGGTTTGGAACTTTCCAGTAAGGCCCCAAAATAACTGGACCTGAGACACACTGGCCGACCACTACCACCACTGACGCTAGGGGGAAGTGCCCTGGGAGCACTGAGACCTCCTGGGCTGACCACCCAGAAGAGGGGGTGCAGAAGGAGGGATGGGGGGCGAGGGGGAGCGAGCAGACAGACAGACTGCGCGGACGCAGGGGTGGGTCGGTCGGGGCTGCAGAGCTTCATGAAAACTGGCTTGAAGACACCACCACAATCTATCGACCACTCTTGCCAAATAAAAATTAAACAGGAATTTGACCAAGCCTTCAGTGTTGGCTACCATTTCACAGGAAACACAGAAGACAAAAGAACCAGCTGAATGACACCACCAGGATGCAGTCACTGAAATACAGACCACAGAAAACTCTAGAGGACACACCTGTCCTTGAAACAAATATGCTGCATTAAATAAAAAGAAAGAAAGAAAGAAATTTAAAAACTGAAGGAAAACATATAGGTTAAGAGGCATTGACCTTATTTGATTTCTGATTTAAGGAGACTGAGAGAGAACAGAATACCATTGCCTTGAACGGTGTCCGGCCCCTAAATTTCTGAGTAACTTGGTCCTCAGGAATTTCTACCAACCCAGAAATCCACACTGAAGAAAACACTTGAAAGGTGAGGTGGAACAGGAAGCGGGGCTGCTTTGGATTCAGACAGACTTGGATTCTAATTCGGGATCTGTCACTTGCTAAAGTTAGGAAAGAGAGTTGGCCTCTCGGTGAGAAGCTGGAGCCTTTCCACTGGAAACAAAGATAAAGTAAGTCATGCCTGGGGATGATTGTAAGGAATTAGAGAGAGAACGTGGGCATAAGTGCCAAGCATGTTGCCTTGCATGGAATAAACAAATGTCAGAGAGGAATTATGATTTGCATAATCACTGTTAGCAGGGCTCATTCTGAAAAGGCTCAGTCCCCTCCCCATGCCACCACCCGCCCAAGAATACCCAAGAAGAGGCTGAAGCCACCCACCCTCCCAGCAGAAGGTGGAAGGAGACTGGCTCATCTGTACCATGAGCTGCATCTTCTAAAGAGGTCCGCATTTACACCTGTTTCTACCTCTTCCAGGCTCGGGCCACAAGCACTGCTGCCAGCCCTGGAATGGTGAGGCCGCTGGGCCGGGGCGTGAACCGAGGGGGCACATGCGGTAAAAAGCGCAGAGCTGGCTCCTGGCGGGCTCGCAGGCAGGCCTCGGCACAGCCTGCTAAATGCGAGCGTCCACGGGGCACTTCAGTGGACGGGTTTTTCCTCTCCTCAGTCCAAGGGCGCAGAAAGGAATGCGGCCGGCATGGGCAGCCTCTCCTTCGTTTGCCATTATGTCTTACACACAAGGAGATCTTAAAGTCAAAGATGGGAGCTGGAGATAGCAAGAGCACGACACGTGTTTTTCTGGAAGTTCAGTCCCCGACACTGGAACTCGCTTCTGACGGTTCTCAGAATCCACAGACCTCTGAGTGTTGCACTGTCATCTGCCTGGCCAGGGAAAACTTCGCCCTGCTGGTCTTCCAAAGGGAAAGTTGTGTGGGATTTTCATGCCTATTTCTCTAAGTCCGTGTAAAATACTGGACCCTAGAGAGATTGATGAAAGGAGGTTCGTGGCACGGGGCTGGCTAAGAGGAAAACTGCTTTTGTTACTGAACCGAGGAGTATAGAAATTCAGAGTTCATTTGCTAAAATCCAGAATCAGGGCGGAATGGGTGACCGCTTTTCCCCAAGAGTTTGGGCTTGGTGATCACAGAAGGCAGTTGGCTTTGATGATTTCTGAACTACTTAATGGTTAAAAACGAATGGTCCCATTAAGACTTGGAAGGCAGTCCTCTTATGTAACTGTTGGCTCTCCCTGGCTAAACGTCTCCTTCCAGCGAGCTCTGACACCAGGACTGGAGGGAGCGTGAGGAGGCGGTGCGTCCCACCTCCCACGAGGGCGGCGTGGTGTCGGGGAGGAAGCGGAGAGGCACAGCGGCTGGAAATGCTGCCCCTGCCACCAACATGCAAGACACCCGGCGAAAGTCACTCACTGTCTCGGATCTCGATTTCCCGCCCATTGAGAACAACAGACAGTGCAGCAAAGCGGTCCGGTAGGCGGGCTGCCCAGGCGTGCCCAGCCTCAGCGCCCCCGCTGGCTGGCCGCGTGCCCTCGGATAACGCACCCTCTCTGGTCTCATTTTCCTCCACTGCATAACAGACACAGTGACGGCACTTACCCTGAGGGCTGCTTGGAGAACTAAGCCAGGGAAAGCACACAGAGGTACTGGGTGTGGGGCTCAGAACAAGCTCTCGAGAAACGAGCTGTTATTGCTGCTATGATTGATATTATTATTGCTGTTCTCTTCCAAACAACCGCAGAAATACTAAGTCGAGGAGTAGGCTGCCAGCAGTTAAACACTGCCTGCTTGCTGGCAGCTCACACAATGGCTTGGGTGAGCTTAACTAGGCCTCCACCAGCCACCACTCTCTTTCCAGAGCCTAGAAGAGAGCCTGGGGCTTTGGAGGCATGTGTTAAACGCGTGTTAAGTGAAGAAGCAAGCGGATAAATGAATCATGAAGGGAGGAAAGGGCAAATGTTTAAAGAGCTACAGCTCTGTCTTGACATGAGGTTCTCTGGGAGCTCTGGCGAGGGCTGGCAGTTATAATCCCTGCCGAGAGGGCGCACAGTAGGGCTCGCTGAGGTCTGCTGGCCTGGGGACGAAACCCAGCTAGCTATTCGCTGGAGCACAGGGCAGGCCCCTGGGGTGGGGGTGGGGCAAGTGCAGATCTCACTAAACACTCTGACTTGACATTTCAATCTCAAGGACTCAGGCTTGCTCCAGAAAGGGCTTTAGAGGACAGACTTCTCAACTGTCTAAAAAGAATGAGTGAGAAAACGAAGGGAGAAAGAAGGATTGGCCACTGGACAGCATTGAGGAGTCGGGTCAACATCACGCCATCTGAACATCTGGTCTGAGACCCCTCCCCTCCCATTCATCATCTCCGCAGAGAACTGTTAAAACCAGTGACCCTAACAAAAAAAAAGAAGGAAAAAAAAAACCAGCGACCCTGACAGAGGCCAACCCTGAGACTGCTTATCGCTGATCAGCCTACTCCAAACTCGGGGACTCTGGTGCCGACTGTGGAATTATTTTACCCTTGGCACCACGTGCACTATTATTAACTTAATCCTTGTGTTTAAATCAACTCACTGGAAAAGAAAAATTAAACGAAGTGATTTGTTAAAGAAATTTAAACCGCTATGTTAAATGAGAAACCAGTATTGCTTGCCCTAAAAAAAAAAAAAAAAAAGTCAGAGGGAACAGTAAAAATAAACACTTAGAAACAAAATATTGTAATGAAAAGGAAGCTAACCACCACCGCTCTCCTCAGTTCTGGCTTTAAGAGCTGCTCGCTCTCTGTTAGGGAAGGCAGTTGGTAACGGATGGCCAAAAAAAAAATCTGCCAGTCCTCAGCAAAGGCTCCCTCCTTCAGGCATTTTTGAAAAATTTGAGAAAGAATGGAAAAACAGAAGTTCTCAGATGTGAGCCCACACTTTTGGAACCGTGTCCATGCTCCACGTAAAATCATCGCAGGTTTGCGAAACAGTAAAACCTTCTTCCCCGTACTCTGAGGTTCAGCCCCCTTGTGGAAATAGAGAGCTGACTTGACCTCTTCCTAAGTGCAATTAAAATATAACTTCTCCTCAATTCTGGGAGGCGCCTTGAAGACGTCTGCGATCAGGATGCAGCCTACAATCAAGCTGCCTTTTATGAGGTCGCTTTTTACTGGTGCTTAGTAGTATCTTTTTCGTGTTATCTGGGAGGCTGTTATGAGATTGATGACACATCTCATAATGAGGGGGGCTCAGAGTCAAGAAAATACGGTACACCTCAACCGGGCCAGTATAAATGAGCCTCCTGTTTGGACGCCAAGACAGCACAATAGCCTTCCATCTTCCCGGTTGTGTTCATCTGATAAAGACATTACAATGGCGAGATATTATGATCTATAACCCTCCTCTGGAACACTCACACATTCTTGGCCTTGAATGCTTGAGCAAAATGCTGCACGCTACGGAGCAGAGCGAGGTCCAGGGTCATTGCTTCTACCTTGGCTTTGTGCTGGAATGAGAGAAAATAAAAAGAAATGATAAATAACAGCAAGTTTAGTTCATGGTATCAAGTTACAGTCAATGTGTTATGGAACATGTCGGAATTCCCCTGTTTAATATTAGATGCCCAGAGAGAATATAAATCATCAGAATGAACAGAAGAACGGGGCTTTTTACTGCCAAGTTTAGGGAGGATGGGAGGCTGGGACTCTGCTAAAACTCCAGGCCAGGGGCTGTGCCGTTTGACTCAGCGCCCGAAACAGGATCCACAGGGTCCAGAGGCTCACGTATCTCCTCTGGAAGTGCCTCCTAAAAGAAACCATGATGACAGGGGTACACCAGGATGAGGCCCATCTCCTGCAAGAACACCAGAGGTCACGTGGGAATCTCAAAAGCTGCCGTCTGGGCTCTGAAATGACTCCACTAAGCCTGCCTCAAAAATGGAACACAAGGCGTGGACAGAGAGTACAAAGGCAGGCAAAACTCGGTAATACCAACAGAGCCTGACAGCTCTGCATCCCCCTGCTTTAGAAATGCAGGCGAGCCAGGTTTAGAGACCCTGTGAACTCTGTGGATGTGAGGCTCACGTAGGTGATGATAATGATGCTCCTGATGCCTAACCTCGGGTGACAGTGGGTGGGCATTTACAGGCATCATCTCATGTCACCCTCAGGACGACTGAAGGATACCTTTTATTTGGCCTATTGTACACTGTGGCATCTTATAAGAGATTGAATACAGAGCTAAGAAGTGTGGCTGGTGAGACCTCAAGTCAGTCTGACACTGAAGCCCAAACTCCCTCCTGGAGACACACCAGAAGCCCTACAGCAGTCACTGAAGCCACCCCATTCCACTGCATGGCCCCCAGCACAGTTCTGGAAAGACCATGCCTTTTAGACAGGCCCTGTGTTTACCAGGCCCTCCCGATTTTTAAGTCTGAGTGGACTCTGCTGTGTGGGCTGAAATGCTACCACTTCTTAGATCTCTCTCCTCAGAACAGATGGCCAGGCTACCTGCCTGTTCAGGTAAGTGGATTCTCATAAGATAAGCGGTGAACCTGGGAATCCTTGTCTAGACTGCGATGCTGAAGTAAGACGAGCGAGAATCACATGAGGCTCGGATGGGGATGCATACGGCTCGGCAGAGGACACCCTCCACCTGGACGCACACACAAGCTGTGCTGAGACGCTTACTCTGTCTGCAGCAGTTCACCTTGGCCATCAAAGTCCTGGACTGCAACCCAAGTCCCAGGCCTTGGACAGTGAACACCAGGCCGACGCAGCTGGAATACACACAGACTCTGGGCCATCTAACCTTTCTGAGCCTCAGTTTCCTCACTTGTAAATGATAAACGCTCATTATCTACTCACAGAGTAGTGAGGCTAAGTACAAAATGCCTAACAGCCTGCCTAGAAGACAGAAGGTGTTTCATCAATTTAACTGGAGGAGGGAAGATGCCCGTAGTGACAAGCTCTTTCCCCGAGGCCACTGTGTAATAAATGGTTGTTCAGGAGGGTGACAGGGCAGCAGGGTGGGTGAAACTGTGTTCATGACAAGTGAGGCTTCCCCCCGAAGACCTCGTCATACCAGATCACTGTTGGATCCTGGAGGATCCAGGTCCTGCCACTAACAGGGCCCAGTTTCAGCAAAGGCAGTAGAGAGGAATTCAGTGACCTCCCCAAACCCCAACAGTCTGGCAAAGGCAAGTTGGCCGAAGTGGATTTTAAATTCCTCAGGTAACAGCAGCAGCTGCACACACCTGCAGATTCTGGAAGAAGGAGAAGCATCTAACCTGATCCAGGAAAAGAGGAGAGTGCCAACACGTGGCTTTCATTAGAGCTTCCTGAAATCAGGGAACATGAGAGCTGGAGGGCTCATGGTAAGGCAAGGCCACGGCCCTCATCCCATATGAAGGTAAACTGCCGCCAGGAGAAGGGACTACACTTGAGTGAAGCCACACCCTGTACAGAGGGCTCGGGACTCCGGATGGGGAGCAAGCCACCCACCCCAGCCCCCCAGCTTTCTGTCTGCGTGATGGATGTTTATCTATGGCTCAATTCTTTGGAGTGGGACGTCTGTCAAAATGGCTAACTTCCCTTCCCCATAGATTCTTATGCCTCCTGAATGCTCAACTACTGGTTCTGATGTTCAGACGTGGCAACTCAAGTGCCCTTTCACCCTCATCCTGCTCCTCGGGCCCCAGCCGCCCCTGGAGCAGAGCACGACACTCGTCGCCAACACAGAATCTTATGGAGCTTTGAATGGATCACAAGAGGAAAACAGGATATTTCTCCTATTAACGGAGGGCTGGTAAAGATAGACATCGCTCCTCTCAGCTGAGTCCCTGATGGAAACCCCCAAGGAATGTGCTGGCTACATATTAGAAAAGAATGCATGTATATTCCTCCCCCATAAAACAGGGAGAACATTCCCAGATGGTGACCCCAAAGCAAAAATTCCAATGAAAGCGATGGTGTGGCCAAATGGGCTGATGTGTTCTTCTAATGTGCCGTTTGCACGTGGTAAGCTGTCTTTTGGTACTGCTCCCCGCCACCCCCCACCTCCCCCCTTGCTGGAAGATAAAGCACAGGGCTGCCACCACCAATAAGAACAAAATCAGAACATACGTATCCAGGGGGAACGAGGGGTCACAAGCCATCAAGTAGTTCAACAGACTAATCCACAGGCGGTGGGTTACTGGGCTCCTGGGGACAATGATTCAAGTCCACACCCAATTACTCAGGTAGTTCCCCCTGCCCTCGGTATCAGGTTTCCTGTTTCTGCTACAGACCCTGAGAAATGCAGAGGGGCTGCACGTGCAGTTTGGTTAAGCCCCGTAAAGGGAAAACACAGCTTCTAGGAAGGGGGTGCACAAATGTGCGGATATGTGTGTGTGTGTTGTGGGGGGGGGTTGCTCTTCCAGTCATCTAACAAACTTCACAACGTGGTAGAAATGTTCTTATTGTGGGACGTGCTCTAAATGAGAAGGCAGGGGCTGGCGGATTGCAAACAGAGAGCATTTCTGAGGGATAAACTGCTGATTGCTAGGTGAAAGCAAGAGGCCCCATCTGCCAATGTGAGCTTCCTGCTGAGTCTATGAATTTGGGACTGACCACAATCCGCTTTCTTGGTATAACTCATTTCTGCTGTTGTTGTTGTTAACTTTAATTTGGAAGGAATTATAGACTCTCAAGAAGTGGCAAACACAGTACCCGAAAATGCTCACATATCCATCTCCCAGCATCCCCCAGAGGGGACGACTAATCCAAGCAGCATATCATCAAAACCAGAAAATCGACATAGTCACAAAGTAATTCATTAGACTCCAGATGTTACTTGGATTTCACCAGTTCGAGGATGCACTCATTTTCTTTTATTTGAAATATCTATGCATATAATTCTATGACATTTTTATCACATGCAGAATTTCATAGAACTATCACCACATTCAAGATATAGAACTCTTCCATCACTACTAAAAAACCATTGAATTTTTCAAGTGAGATGTTAAATCAGCATACGCCAACCAGGACATAAAAAGTTCAGACCCTGTCTGGCCAGTCTCTGTGCTCTAGATTCCCAACACACATGCGCGCACGCACACACACACACTCCTATCTTAAAACACTTTTGTAGTTTGGAATGGCCAACAAGATACGACCCAGATCCCTTACTGTGTGGCTCACACAAGTGCCTCTGTGTCAATCAAGATTACCTTCAACAAGGAAGAAGCCCCCAGACCTCAATGTCACAAGAAAACCAAGGATTATGACTTGTTCATGCCTCATGTCCCTCCCAGGTCAGTGGGGCTACGGTCACTGTGACTGGCCAGGGGCCTAGGCAGGTGGAGTCCGCGGGTGTTTCCATCCTCTGTAACTTCACCAGCCTCTCCAGGGTGGGGAAGAGAACACGGCTGCACACTGAATGTCATGAGCTCCCACCCTGTGGTGACAGGTGTTGCTTCTCCTAACATTTTGTTGGCAGAGCACGTTCTGCTGCTATGCCTAGCTTCAAAAAGGTGCAGCCCTCCACACACCCAGCAAGAAGAGAAAATAGTAACAACCAACGCACAGTTCATGATTTTGCCCTCTCTACTCTCCAGGCTCATTTCAGGCCACTTCCTGCTTCATACTTTCACTAGTCATAGAAACATTTAGAAAAGACAGATGAATATGGACAAAAAAGTATCTACAATGCCACCACCCCAATATTAACTGTTAGCTTTCCCTACGTCTCTCCCCCTTTCCCTCCTCTCTACCCATCTACTCATCTATCCAGCTGGCCAGCCAGCCAACCAGCCCCCCACCTAGCTTTGGCTGACAGAGACAACTTCTTACTAAACTTTGAATCTTTAAATGCTATAAAATGCCTATCCAACCCTTCCCCAAATTTACACTCTTTTATTTAACCACACCAGTATACACAAGTTTATCATCTCAGGTAAAAGGGGAATGCAAACTTACCTTAAATTCTGTCTATAGATGCTGGTACTCATCATTTTAAAGCAAGAATGCACAGGTGGCAGCCCACACGTGAAGCATCAGGCAACGTCTAAGAAGCTGAGACGCCCAACTGCTCCCAGCCACCCCCAGGTTCACCCAAAAGACAGAGCGATGAAGCAACCCACATAGTTTTCTTCCATTTTCCTGGGAGTCAGGGGACACCAGGCGGTGGCACAGTCCACTGATACTCTCGCCAGAATGAGTCTTCTTGGGTTGTTCTTTATTAAGTTCCCAAAACCTGTCTACAAGTGCAGAATCAAGGGGGTTCTCGCTGTTACACAAGACTGCTCTCTCATACCGATAGCAAAGCAAAGCCAAGTCGCTCAGTCACGTCCAACTCTTTGTGACCCCATGGGCTGTGGCCCACCAGGCTCCTCCGTCCATGGGATTTTCCAGGCAAGAATACTAGAGTGGGTTGCCATTTCCTTCTCCAGGAGATCTTCCCAACCCAGGGATAGAACCCAGGTCTCCCACGTTGCAGGCAGACAATTTACACTCTGAGCCATCAGGGAAGCCCCTCATACCAATGTATGACTATAATTAGCCAAATACGACTAAGGCGTGACACTGCCTAAAACCAAAGGAACCATATGGGGATTGTGTGGAACTTAAAGAGAAGAGGGAAAATGCCGTCACCCACAGGGACAGCAGTCAGGCTGACCAGGAGGAGCCACAGTCCAGCCTGACAACAGCACTGGCTGTCTGACTTCAGGGAGCTGTGTGACTGCACTAGGCCTCAGCATTCATGCTGAAATGGGCGTTTTGCATTAAATGGTAAGGGTAAAGATTAGGCATGGTGCATACAAGGTACGAGGCACAGAAATAACAATTATCATCATTTGTAAAACCACTGTTAGAACATGACACTGATTCTTTGCTTTTCAACCATAAGGCATATATTATCAATTTCAGTCTTTCCTTATTTCACAAAATTTACTTAAGTAGGCTATAGTCCACAGGGTCGCCAAGTGCCGGACATGGCTGAGTGACAGAGCAGAGCACATGATATGCTTGGTATTTATTTTTCATTGAAGAGTCATAGGGAAAGTCTTTTGAAGTATCTATCATTCCCCCATTTCACAGACTAGAAAACAGAGGCACTGCCTAGACACTGATTTGCGTCTCGAACTGAGGCTCGACTGATTACAACACTCGTGTCTTCGCTGGATTATCACTACTGGTTCTAGCCCTGTTCTCATATTCTTCAATGCCATACACTGAAAAGCTATCAAGAAATTAATGTCCTCTATATATTCTTGTTTGTGTCTATTTTACATCATATTTATTTCATACACTTAGAATTTACAAGAGAAGCCTAGTAGTGAAGGAGAAAATGCAACCAAGACAATAATGTACATTCAGAGCTTATTGCTAATGGCACCCTGCAAATTCTCATCCAATGTACCTTAATTGCATTATGCTGATGCCTCTCGCCTTCCACTTTACATATGCTTGGTCCTGATTTTATGTTCTGAAACGTTAAATAGGAGTTGTCACATTTACAGCAGCGGGAGACACTGGCGATGAGCGTCATTGACATGACATTATTCACTGAACTGCAACAGAGACCTAACTACACTGGTTCCGTAATTTGTCAGTATCCTATATGGGACTTCACAATGCTCATTTCTCCAGTATTATGAAAGTGATGTCATTGTGGCTGTGGGTGTCAACCTCTTTGCTGGGAAAGGCAGGAGCAGATAGGGACTTGCGTCTCCTTTTGGCTCTTGTACGTCTCAGGAGAGCAACCCAAATCAGCATCGTGAGTGAGCTAGATGGGGAGTCTGCCCAACCTTGAACAAGCCTAAAGATAAAAAGGATGCCCTCATCGGAGACTGACCTGGTGGTCCAGTGGCCAACACTCCACACTCCCGATACAGGAGGCCTGTGTTTTCGATCCCAGGTCTGGGAACTAGATCCCACATGCACAACTTTGCATACTACAACTAACGGTCACACACATCACAACTAAAGGTTGCAACTAACGGCTGCAACGAAGATCGAAGACCCCGCATGCTTCAACTAAGACCCAGCACAGCCAAAATGTTAATAAATGAATATTTTTTTAACAAAAGGGTGTTCTGATAAGTGCTCTTTCTGAAACAGCATTTCTACCCAAGGAGAAGGCAGAGTTTAATAGTCTCTTTCTTGGCTCTCCACACCTATATCAATTTGTACACCTTTGTGCCTTTAACTAGGAAAATGCTCTTAAAGAAGAGTCCAATTTACAAAATAGGGAACCAAACCAAAAATGACCCTTAGCAAAAGCCTTGAGTTTTCCTTCGAGCCTTGAAGGAGAGGGGTTGACCTTGTCATTCCCGACCTTCAGATCAACCATCAAGCAGGAAACTTCACTCCTGAGCGTCCACAAATGCTCCCCTCACCCAAAGTCCGCCCTCCCTCCAAAATACAGTGATCAACATGCCTAATGAGAAAATCATGACAATCCTTGTTTCATTACACATAGGTCAACATTTCTGCCTTGGGTTGCTGGAACTCAATTTATAAAATAACTGTTTCCATATCTATAGGTGATTGCGAGGCTGATTCAAGGAGAAACTGCACCGGATAATGGCTTATTTAATTTGGTGTATGACTTATGCACCATGTAAAGTAAAACTATTAAAGATGCTTAGAAAGTAATTGGCAGTATTTTGCACTCCGGATAAAAAAAAAATGCTTATCTTGCCAGAAACTAACAAGAGAGGGAAAATTATTCAAAAATCTTCCAATTTCCCTCTCTGCTACGCATTCACTTTGCAGCTTAAAAACAGTTTAAGAGGATGGCAAATGGCACGGGAGTTTGGCAGCCAACATGATCGGGCATTTACGCCTGGCTATTGAAGAAAGAGCCTTTTTTCATAGTGAATTTTTCATCCTAATGTAAGTGATGATTTACGTTAACTATAGGTAAAGCATGGTTACATTTTCCTGAAGGATTGCAGGCAAGTAGAGAGTAGTACAATAAGTTGAAGCGTAAAAGCTTTCTCTGTCATAATATTTATTATAATGGCATATAAAATAGCTGAAATAAATAATAGATGACTAAAGGTAAATTCATATGATAAAGAATCCTTCAGAAGACACCATTACTTTTGACTGTTCGAGTTTTATACACAGTGGAAGCCTCTTTAATAAACAGGCCCTATGTCTTAGGTAAGTACTGGAAACATCCACGACGTGGTCTAAAGGCAACAGACTGGACAGCAGCTAATCTACTGCATAATTATATCCTCAATAGGAACAGGCTATATGTTTTGAATATTTTAATAGGTAGGTTCTTAATGAAATGTGTTAAGCATCTGAAGCCCCTTTTTTGCAGAAGTTGCTGATAAAATAAATCCGGTACCCCCCACCGCAAGATTCAGAAAGGTGTACAGACGAACGGAGAAAGCAGCATCTACACATATACACAGTACCACGTGTAAAATAGACAGCTGGTGACAAGTTGCTATTTAACACAGGAAGCCCAGCCTCGCACTCTGTGATGACCTAGAGGGGTGGGCTGGGGCGGGGGGGAGGGAGGATTAGGAGGGAGGGGACATATGCATAATTGGGGCTGAACTGCATTGCTGTATAGCGAAAACCAACACAACACTGTAAAGAAATTTTCCTCCAATTAAAGAACAATTTTTTTTTTTTTTTGAGTAGAAAAAAAGCCCACAGAGAGATGTGGGGTCTGTTGACTACCTGGTGACAGGTCAATGGCAGTTAATTTCATTGACTATAGAGAAAGAGAAACAAGATTTGTCTGCTCTGGTTGAAAGGCTTCTGAATTCCACATGGAGGACCCAAGAGGTGTGGGAGATGCTCAAACAGAGAGCAACGCTTTCATCACGACGCTGAGGATGGACAGAAACGCACACTGGCAGGATAGCACCTGCCCTGGGGGCTCTCAGCCACGGACACGCCGGCGCCAGGGGGCGCCCCGCGAGGTCTGGACACGCTGCTGGCGCCGCGGCTGGGCGGAGGGCTGCCCTGGCGTCTAGGGGCTAGAGCCCGGGCGCTGACAGACCCCCTGCAGCCAGGCCCAGACGGCGACGGGGCCGAGGCTGCGCCTGTCGGCCTGGGGAGAGGAACTGCGATTCACCCCAAGTGGGCTTCAGCGATTTAAATTTATCCTTATTTATAAAAATAAAAATGGCTCACTGAGCAAAGTACAAATAATACAGAAGTGGATAATGCATCAAGTGAAAGTATCTGGAATCCTGCTGCCCCAAGATAAACAGAGTGACAGTTTGGGGCAAACCCTTCCAGGATACATTTTCTACACATACAAAAACACTGGGCCACAGCATATTTCTACAAACATTGTAACATAGTTTATGTGTTATTCTATAATCTGGTTTTTCACAATTAACACATAATAGAACACACCTAAACAGAGCTCCACCCACATTCTTTTCAACCAATAGGTTTACCCAGAAGAGGAGTGTTCAAACATTTATTAAAAATTGATCTGGGGCTTCTCTGGTGGTCCAGTAGTTAAAGCTCTGAGCTTCCAATACAGAAGGATAGGTTTGATCCCTGGTCAGGGAACTAATACCTCATATATTGCACAGCACAACCAAAAAAACAAATTAAAAAAATTTTAATCCAATTAAAAATTTATAAAAAAAGAAAAAAAAAACTGATCCCCTTTGGATGTCTCAGTCCTCCACAGTCTTCACTATGCTTGTGAACTTTTTACTTAAATTCCCAAAGCTTGACCTTTTTTACCTGTAAAAATAGAAATAATAGAAGAATCCCTTCCTTGGGATTACTGTGGGAACTCACTAAGATAATATCCATGGGAAGCACCTTAAACACATATGCTCTAAGTGTTAACTAATGCTGTTGCTGTAATTAATATTACTTTATGTAGCTTCCAGGTTTTTGTTACTAAAAGCAATGTTGTAATACCTATTTTGCAATAAATAATTTTTTTTTTCTATAGGATAAGATCCTGGAAGTAGAATTGCCATGTAAAGCGACATCTGTATTTTAAATTTTGATACATTTTTCCTGGGTGTCCAAAAAGGTTAGAGAAACTTCTATTCCCAAGAACACTGCAAGAGAGTATGAAAGAATACCAAAACAACTGATAATTCACACTAATATTTATAGTCAATTAAAATGAAGTTTTATATCTCTGTCTCTGACTTCTGGTATACAGTGAGTGGCACAGAGTAGGTTTTCAAGACAGGGTTTAATTTAGAAAATGAATGAATGAATAATGCACCACCTGAACCTGGGACAAATTCCTCAGTACAGATAAAAGCAGGCTAGTGATGTTGGCAACAATGATTCCCCATAATCCGCGGGAAAGCCAGGCCTTTCTGCTGAAGCTTCAGGCCCACTGGCTGCCGGCCTGCCACTCAGAAGCTGGCCACGCTGCCTGATGACGAGTGTGAGCCCACTGTGCAGAGCATGCAGTAAACATGCAACAGTATCATCACACTTGGGGAGTGACCACAACCGTCACTTTCAATTTAAGGATGAATCCAAAGAGAGGAATCATTCTGAGGTTCTGCAGAAGCAGGGCAGCATATTCAACAGATGAACTAGAAAAGGTTAAAAAGACTACATGCTTCCAAGAAAGATGAAGTTTCCTGCTTAAGGTGGCATCTGTCTAAGTAGCCTCTAATAAGTTCCAACAAAAGCACCCAGAAAGGCAGAAAAGCTAAAAACTCAATACACAGCACACATACACGCATGTCACAGTCAAGGTGTCCCCAGATGCTGTGCATCTTCTACATTAGCTATGGGACCAAATAACTTACTCATAAAAATGAACTGGAGAAGGAATTGAAACAGCAATAACAAAGAAGATGTTCTTTTTTAGGGAGGGGAATTTAATTAAGTTATTAAATCACGTATGGCCTGGTTTTGCTGGTTAAAATGGTAAGACACAATAAACAGCTTTTTACTATGTAAGAGAAAATTTAAATCATGTATGTGAAAGTTTCAGGAAGAAAAATATCAAAAGGGAGGGAGGGAGGGAGGGAGAAAGGAAACAGAGGAAGGGAGGGGAGGGAAAGGATATGAGAGAGAGAAAGAGAGAGAGGAGGAGGAAGAAAACCAGTTTAGCTTCCAAACTAGCAGCAGCAGGAAAAAAAAGAGGCTTGAGGTTCACTGGATATTAAGAAACTGGATCGATGCAAAAATAAAATCCAAAAAAGAACTAAAATTATTAATAAAGGGAAACATCTGGTAGAGAAGACACAAAATGAAATTTAGAAATTAGTACAGATTCATACATAATCACAAGGAAAATTAACAGGACTTAAGTTCACATGTTAAAGGCAGAAGCCAACTAGAATTTAAGAATGACCTCTATGCTGTATAAAACAGATAGTGTGGACAGAGAAAACCAGCATCTCCCAGACCTGTTCTCCCTGGTCCATAATACTGGGCTATGTTGAGAAGAGACCTACCAGCTGGGAACTACATTTCCCAGCCTGCACTGCTGTGGGGCGGGGCCTCCAGGTTTCCACCAACAGCCTGTGAGTGGAATAATCTCCCCCTGCCCCACCCTGCAACCCCAGGCTACTCATCATGTGCACTGGGTTTCCCATATTCACTCTCCTTCCATCTGATTGATGCAGATGATAACGATTTCTAGTAAGGCCACTAGATGCAAGGAGCTCCCATACTTTATGCACTAAATAGACCATGTCCCTATCCAGTGGGGACACCCTATGTGGATCTGTCCTACTCTGCAAATCTCTTGGTACAGCTGTTGTCTCTCACAACTTCAAGTGCCAGTGTGGCTGACGCTCCCTGCTGCTTTCACCAGGAAGCAGCAGCAGCAGCACACTGTTGGCAAGCAGAAATGAAATTTGGGACATTACAGGGTTTAAAAAATCCAATATATTCTGGAGCCCAAACAGTATAAAATAAGCCTGAAAACGCCTCTGAGAGCCGATAGCCCATTACAATCCCAATTTCTGAATTAATTCAAAGAATTCAGCCCAGGAGCATCTATCGGATTAGTGATATAACTTTTCCACCCAAGTCCTTTATTCCAGATAGTGGTGTGGTTGCTAAGGAGTAGACAGAGAGAGAGACACAGAGGTAGAGAGACAGATGGAGAGATGCTCAGAAAAAGAGGCAGGCGTTCCTATCCCATGAGGTTTCCAGGCTTGTCTGACAGCTTCCCCAGGACTGCTACTGAAAGGGAAGTCCTAACAGGAGCCTAAAAAAGAGGGGTCTGTGAGGAGTGGCAGAATGAGGCCAACTCGAAGCGCAGATTCAAAGCAGTGACCAGGCGACCCTGTCCCCTCAGTGCCCAAAGCATGCCAGCTTGGGCATGGGCACGTGGCCATGTTCACATCTGACTCCGTGGTCTGCTCTCTTGTAGCCAAAAGGGACAAATGAATCACGTGGGGGTCACTCTGTTGAAAGGCAGCTAAGTTAGAGACTGCGTGTTTTCAGAAGAGCAGTGCAGACAGCATTAGAGTTGGGGGTGGGGGATACCACCTTGTAAGTGTCCATTAGAAGCCACTTCAGCATGCGCGCGTGTAAGGCGGCTCAGACTCGGCACACTCCTTCAGTATTTATAAACAGTGTCGCCCCTGCTCCCTCTGGTGCCACGACACAGATGTTCTCTTCAGGCAGAGCCTCTGTTGCAGACAGGGGATGGGGTGGCCAGAGCTTTCACTGGTGTGACGGGAGGACCTTGTCCATGTGGTCCCCTATTTCTCAAGGAAAGCAGACTTTAGAGGGTGCACTCCTTTTGGGGGGCACCAGGTCTGCAGTGCAAGCCCCAGAAGGATTCGGGGGTGTTCTGGCTGAGGATCATGTTTTCTAGTTCATCTAAGTGTCACCGCTCATCACACAACTAGGAGTTGTCAGACTTCCTGTCCTGAGTACACTTATGAAGTGCGGTCCAGGAGGCAAATGCTCACTGTTAGTTAAACTCTTCGGAGGGCTTACTCTCTGACAGGTACTATTCAGAGAAGGGAGGATTACGGACTCTGCTACATTTCGCCCTGTTGAGCCGTTACAAAGTACACCCAATTACCTGCACTTTATGAACAAAACAAAGGCTGAAAAAGCATCCAAAGAAAAAAAAATCTGCTTGAAAAGCCATATAATCAGCAGTTGGCAGAAGTGGGATTTTAGTTTTTCCTCCACTCTGATAAGTCATTTCTCCTTACAAGATAGTATTATTGTTGTGGTGCCAGAACTTTCTTTCCAACCCTGAAATTTTCCCTAAATCCAGGAGATTATGCTGGGGTCCAAATGTACTTCACTCTCAAGAATGTTGTTCTTTCCAGGAACCCAAAGCCTTTACACTTTTTTTTTTTCACTATTAAAATGTTAACTTTATGATTAAGAAAAAAAAAAAAAAAAAAAAGAATGTTGATTTCCACCTCTCCCCTCACCCAACCTCCAGACTCTGGAAGAGCCAAGAGAGACATCTAAGTCATGTGCAATTTGAAATGCTTCCATATGTGTAGAAATAAGATACTAATCTAACCACCTGCTCACTGGAATGTAGTGAAACAGACTTTTCTTCCCAAATGGCTGTAAGTCCTCCAGAAAGTCAGCAAACTTTCTCTTGAATGGGCCAGTTAGTATTTTAGGTTTTGCTGGCCACACAAACAACTCGACTTTTGCAGCATGGATGCAAAAGACACTGTCAACAAATGGGTGCAGCTGAGTTCCAATAAAACTTTATTTACAAAAACAGGTGTTGGGCTGGATTTCCTCCTGGTGTGGCACAGTTTGCTGAAACCTGTTTCAAGACACAAGTCGAGAAAGCTGGGTATGTTTCCGACAGTCTGGCAGTCTTGTAATTAATGTAATTTGCAGATTCCACTGAATATAAGATAAAACAGAGCATCACACGATGTCTTAAATAACATGTTGACTGATCACACAGGCCAACTGATAAAGATGTAGCTCACAGACAGCATTAAGAGTCTCAAGTAGTGTGTACAATAAGCGGTAAGTATCTGCTAACACTACTTCTTGCAAAATGTGTCTCCTATTAAAAATCTGAATTTCAGGAGTATTACATGTTGTAAGTATCAGCACTAAATGGTTCCTGCAACTCCATATGTCTGCTTGAACACAGGACCACTGTAAAAAGTATTATGGCCACTCTGGAAGGCTATAAAAACCTGTTAGAGAAATTGAAACAGGGGTTTCTAGACATCTTCCAAGCATGCCAATCCTTGGGCATTTAGGGTGTGAAGGACAGACTTTTTTCCACTGGGCTCAAAGGTATGTTCCAGGTCTGCTAATGATTCTCTTCAAAATCCTAACAGGCATCACATTGGAAGCTCCATCTTGGCCACTGGGAATGAGAGCATAACATTTCCGTCTGGTGCATATGCATTTACAGTGCACAAAAGCAAAACCAAAACAACAACACAACACCTCTTGCAATGGAAACAGAACTACGCACTTTCTTCTTTATTGCAGAGGGAAGAACTGCAGGTGCAGACACAGAGTTTGGGTGGGGGAACCATTTGGGTGGGACAGGTAGAACTACACACAAAAAAATCAAACAATGAAAACATGAAATAAAGAGATTGCTCATAAGATAATTAATAAAGAGATCATGTCTTCTATGTCCTGGGATTTTTCAATCCAGATGATAGCAGTAGACTAAGGGTGATTGAGAAACCATAACTGTTCTTGAAAGTAATAAGGAAAAAAAAAAAGAAAGAAAGTAATACGAATTACAGACCATATCATCACGATTCAGAGGAAATTCACGCCTTCTGCTGGGGAGAGCAAAGATGGCCCTTGCAGCATTGTGAGTCATCCTGCCTGGACTGAGGGGTTTAAATTCCTCAACCAGGAGTCAGTATCAAACCTTGTTGAGGACCAGAGTTTCTTACTGGCAGAATGATCTTTGAAATCTCTGAATACCAAGAAGCCACCAAGCACCTGATTTACGGGGATTAATACTTCCAAACAAATAAAAAACCCACTAGTTAACAAGAAAAGACGAAAAACAAAACAGAATCATAGCCACTCGTTAGGTCACGGCACTGGAAGTGTCATGCGCCACGTTAAGGGGAGCAACGACATGAAGAGGGATGGACGGGGGTACAGCCCCACAGGAACCCTCGTCAAGACGCTCTGCTCAACCCTTCACATCCATGCAAGATTCCCTTCTTCAGCCTCAGTGCCTTTAAAAGGCAGCTAGACACATCTTCACTTTGAGAGTGCTACTGCCAAGTCACTTCACTCGTGTCCGACTCTGTGTGACCCCATCCCTGGGATTCTCCAGGCAAGAACACTGGAGTGGGTTGCCATTTCCTTCTACGCATAAAAGTGAAAAGTGAAAGTGAAGTCGCTCAGTCGTGTCAGACTCTTCACGACCCCATGGACTGCAGCCTACCAGGCTCCTCCGTCCATGGGACTTTCCAGGCAAGAGTACTGGAGTGGGGTGCCATTGAGAGTAAGCACACACAAACTAAATAATCTGAGGTCATAAATCAGATGAAGGGAGGACCTGAATTCCAGTCTAACCAATCCCGAACCATCTGTCCACCCTTACTGCCTGAAACTATCATTATCACGACCCTTTCAATAAAATGGAGATGGAATGTTGGAGACTAACAGTACCCTTGCAAATGATGAAATTCCAACGTCTTAAGCAGGATAGGAAAAGGATGAGAAAAATCAGGAAAGGCCAGAAAGACCACATGTGAAGGAAAAAGCAGAGAAAATGCCCCATTCTCCTGTTCTCTGGAGATCCATAATCATATGCTACACTGTTCCCTGCAAGCGCAGACATACACAGGGTAGCACATTAATCCTTCAAACACTAACAGATGCTGGCAGGGATTTAGACTGGAATGTATTTACAAAGTGACAAATTATGTTCTGTATTATAGAGAGAGAGAAAGAGCACCCACAAACAGGCTGATAAATGTCAGCTGCAGTCACGACAAACGGTTTATTTTTATTATACTGTAACCACAAATTTTTTTTTCTTTTCTTTTTTTTTTCCAGGGAGTCCCAAAGATTTATTTGTTGCAGGCAAAAAACAAGATTATATATGACACAAAGTAATAACTATAAGATCGGTGATATTCCAGGCACCCTACCCTCCTGGAAAGCTGCATCCAGGCTGTCGAGTGCCACTAAAAAACGGAACCTTCTCCCAAGCCCAGTAAATGGTTAATAAATCAGCACCAATACAATGCCTTGTAATTAGATACAGCCTGAGTTCACAGACTAGCCAATTGATAGACAATATCCAATTCCCCCTTCACTGGCTATCAGGAGGGTAGAGTAACTATTAAAATAAATTTAATGGCTGTGACGGGTAAGAAAATATACCAGAAGCTAAAATGTAATCAGTATACCCAAACCCAAAATAAAATTATAGTCTTTGCTGCAAACACGGTCCCTGGAAACGAGGCTTATGGATGGAGAGCGACATCCGCAGGCCGAGAAAGGCACGGTCACTAACTCACAGGAATGCTGAACCTTGAACACAGACTGGGTGGGGCATGGGGCGGGGGTGGGGGGAATTTGGCCTGGGGCCAAGACGAAACGTAAGCGTTGACTGTTAAGAGACCATGCTGAGGAATCCCTCTCCCACACCTGGCCAGTGGGCCGTTGGCCGCAGAGACAGGCAGTCTTGACGGAACTCCAAGGCAAGATGGCAAGAGGGTGTGGCAAGAGGGAAGCAGTCTGCACCCCTGCGTCTTGGTGGGCCCCGCTGTCACCTCACTCTGTGACCCTGGGCAGGTTTCTCCCCCCACCCCACCCCCACTCCCCAGGAACCTCCATCCTCTCAGCTGTGAGCTAGAGGGTGTGGAGCTCC
This sequence comes from Muntiacus reevesi, assembly GCF_963930625.1. NCBI lineage: Eukaryota > Metazoa > Chordata > Mammalia > Artiodactyla > Cervidae > Muntiacus > Muntiacus reevesi. The sequence goes on along the minus strand of NC_089250.1, from coordinate 219,082,902 downwards.
TGGGGTGGGCAAGATCTCTTCCAGTGTCGGGATGGTAAGTAGAGGAGGGCAGGCCAAAGAAAATGCATGCTGGTGACCAAAAAGATTCTGTAGAAACAGAAACACTTTCTCTGCTGGGATGCCCTCGCGGAATCACTGCAAGTTACAAGTCCCCACACTTGCACACCCTGAAAGCGGCTTTTTGCAAAAAGGCACAACTGGAACACAGAATATATTCAAACACACAGACTACATAGAAGGGTGCAGAATCACACACACACACACAATCCCAGTGACAACTATATGTAAAGGTGGTTCTTTCTTTCCCGATGACAGACAGACAGACTGCTCTGGTGGGGAGCGGGGGGAGGCGGCCCCTTCTTTAGAGCGTTAGGGGCAGGCAGGAGCTCTTCTCTCTTCCCCCAAAATCCACCGCAGGGAGGAATGAGCAGGTGGCCGTGGGGAGACGTGCACAAGGACGAACTCTGGGGTCCAGGGAACAAGACTCGGTCCGGACCCCATCACCTCCTTAATGTCTTCCGCCCTCCTGGAGACCTGGAACCTCACTGTTCCCATCTGTGGAACCATAATGTTAGTGTCCCATTCAGCATGGGGAGGTTAGATAAAATGATGCTTGTAGCCTGAAGGGCCCAGTACCTGCCTGGCACACAGGAAGTTTTTGATGAACTGTGTCTATTATTTTTAAGCTGGGCTGCTCCCTGAAACCACCACCCCCCCACCCCCGCCCAAGCCCTTTACAATCCTAAAAAAAGATACCTGTCTTTCCTGCAATCCAATGAGAGCTTATTCTTCCTTTATCCTAATTCACATCCTAGTTTTATCCATCACCACTTCCTTGTGTCTTCTCTTATTTTCTCTAAGGGGTTGGGGAGGGGGGGGACTGGGGATTCAGCACAGAGCATGCTCCCATGAGTTTTCTTCTGTTCCCCAGGCCAGTGTATTCCAAAGAGTGGGCCTCTGTTCTCAGTAGCTTACGGTGACATGAGATCAGAGGTGGGGAGCAAGATGGAAGACAGCGTGAAGGGGAATTCACTCCATCAAAATGGCAGTCCAGGGACTTCCTTGCTGGTCCAGTGGCTAAGACTCTGTGTTCCCAATGCAGGGCGCCGAGGTTCAATTCCTGGCCAGCGAACTAGATTCCACACACCACAACTACAGATCCAGAGCAACTAAGATCCAGAGCAACCAATAAATAAATAAAGATTAAAAAAAAAAAATAGCATTCTGTCACAGGAGCCAACCAGAAGAAGGTCCTGAAGACAAGAGTCCAGCCAAAGTCACAACAATTTGAGCAGCAGAATAAATAATGATATTACTGGACTACAGAACAAAACATGTACCTGTGAATCTATACTAATATAAATAAAATAACTGAATCAATCAACAAGTGGAAGAGATGGGATCACTCTTCTTTCATAAGAATTTCAATTAATCAGTACAGAAAGCCATGTGAGAAATACAAAATCACCATTAGGCAAGCGCTGCTATAATAACTGCTGTAGGTGAGACTAAAGTCAGTGTATGAATGTTCAGGGAAGAAAAAGAAGGCTGGCATAATCTCAAAGCATATCCCCCTAAATATTTATGTAGTGTGAAAAAAAAAAACCAAAACATTAACAAGATGCTGGAAAAGCTCAGCAGACACGCAGACATTACCATCACCAAATGATCACGGTGATTTTACCATATGATCAAGGTGACTTCACCATTAACCACAGCAAGACAAACATCATGCACCACCTGACCTGCTTCACTAAAAGGGACACAACATCGTTTCTAGGACGCTCAAGCCAAAAATCTGCTTTAAATTAACCCAATCATTAAGAAGAAAAAAAAAAAAAATTAGTTGCACCAAAGTCTCAAGATCAGGAAGGACAGGGAAGGAATGAGGAACTATCAAAGACTAGAGGTGACCAAGACAACACTTGGTTAAAGACAAGGTGGGATCACGGACCAGATCCTGCGCTAAGAAGATCTAATGGAAAGCTGGTAAAATGTGATTAAGGTGGTACAGCTGACATTAGAAACTACTGCCAACTATTCTAAACTACTATCCTGGTTTTGATAACTATATTATGGTTAGATAATTATATTACAGTTAGGTAAACTGTTAAAATTAAGGGAAGATAGGTAAAGCCTTGGTGCATTTTTGCAACTTCTACGTAAGTCTGAACTTATCTGGAAAGAAGTTCATAAAACACAGTGAAGTTGCTGTCTTTGGAGTTGGAATTCTGTGCTGAGACAGCCTTTCTTTTATAAAGTGGTACTGACTGTTGATGAGGGTGCTGCTTGTTGATTTCTGTTTGTTGTTTTATTAGTGTCCTTCTTAGGAAATGAAAACACTTTGGCAAGTTTAAGTTGGTGTCCTCATTTCTATTTTCTTTTGAAAAATTTTTGGGATCCTGTAATCCAAAAATCTGAGAAGCACTAACTAATCAGCTCGTTGAGAAGTATTTCCTGATGATTGGACACTGGAGGAATCAAAGTTTACAACACGAGCACTACCGAAATTCTCATCACAGCCTTAAGTCCCAATGCTATTGCAGCGTCAGACCACAAGGAGAGTCAAAGTCTCCTCTTCAGGGAAATGCACCCTGCTCACTTCCACCGTGGGAAGCAGGGACCTGGCACAGAATCCTTGCTACTCACTTCAAATTATGAGTTTCTTAAAAGAAAAAAAGCAGGGCCTCTCGTGCACATGTTGGTATCTTCTAAGAGGCATTTTTCCCCCATTGAAAATTCAATTTATTAAAGAAAAATAATTGATATGCATCTCTGTAACTTCTGAATGCAAGTTAACTGTTTGAATATATAAGCTATGAAATGCTGAAAAACTTGCAACCTAACTCATTTAAATCTTTCTTTCAGCCCCAAGGTGGGTTTAAAACAAACAGAAAGTCATTTCACTCATTTTCTAAGCACCAGCTATAGATTCCTTATACTTTCTGAGTGCTCTTCTTATAGTAGTTTCGGAGCGGTAGTGATCAGTGCTTTAATAGGGATTAAGCACAGCAAAAACCTCAATTTGTACACTCTCCATTACAGAAGAGCCTGAGAGCTTTCAAAGTTTTTATGTGAAATAATAAAAATTTTTGTTTAACATACTTTTAAAGTTGAGAAGACTTGGAACAAGTGCTCTCGGTTATCAATCAAATGCATGATCAGTCAGCAAGTAATACAAACCATTTAAAAATGATAAATACACAGTTAGGATGGACGTGTAGAAAAAGAGATCCCCAGACAGGGCTGGAGAAAAAAAAAAAGGAGTATAAATGGGAACAGCCTTTCTGAAGAAGATGATCAATTCACACTTAAAAGTCTCACTTGGCCCAGGGAAATCAGTAGCATTGATGGTGACTGTGAAAAGTGAAAATAGCATCTGTGCCCAGCAAGAAGGGATTGGTTTAGTAAGTTATGAAGGCATAATGTACAGTCACTAGAACTGTACTGCCAAAGAATACTTACTGGTACAAAAAGACGACCAAAATTCGTTAGGAAAAAAAATATCAGACTACAGTGTGATGGCAATTTTAAGAAATATAGACAAATATATTTGAATTTTAAGAAGACAGAGATACACCAAGTTAACAGCAATTGCTTGTGAGATTCAGAAGCACTTATTCCTTATCTGTGTAGGTGTGACTATAATTGTGAAATATGTCAAGATAACGTTACTTTTCAATCAGGAAAAAAGTTAACCAGCAGAGTTCTAATTTCATGAAACAGATAGATAGGATACATGAATATAAAATATCCATGAATGGATTTACAGTTTGTGTAGGCAATTTATCTACTGGAAGAATCCAGAAGAGATTGTCTTCTGGTGGAAGGACTGATGTTTAGCGCATGTTTAAAGGGAAGAGATTTGCCATTTAGATTTTTCTGTGTTATTTAACGTTTTAGTGTGGGCATAATTTTTTGGAAAATAAAGTAGTAGTTCTAACGATATGTAGAAAGGTAAGAGGGAAAGTTAATCTCGTGTGTGGCACCTGTATGTGGATTCTGCCCAGCCCTAATGCACAACTCAGCCCCTCTAGGAAACAAACCCCCAGGCACACGAGGGGCAAAGACGAGAGGAAGCGGCAGCCTTCTCGGGATCAACGCTGCTCGCTCTCCTACGTCAGAAACCACAGGCAGAGAAATCAGGCCCGACCAAGATCGCATCCGAGTTCTACCACACGTAGTTCCAGCATGCCAAGAAATGCACTAAACTCTCTGAAACCCGGTGAAATGCAGGCAGTTACATACACACAGCCAGAGTGTGCGGACATTCAATCAGTGAGTATAAAGCGTGTAGCCATGTGCCTGGAATGAGAGGGTCAATAAGCATAGCTGACATTGACAGCAGGGAGAATCACAGCAACAACGGCAATTACAGTATCTCCAAGCCCACAAAGCCACGCTGAGTACCAAGAATAACACAGGTGGAAGTGTGTAGCAGAGAATAAACACTCTGAACGTGCCCCAGGTCACACTCTGTTCACACTCTATCTCTTCCTCCCGTCAAGGTGATGAGGACACCATAAAGACAATGCTCCAGCGGGGTTACGGACAGAAGGGACCAGCTCGCCCTCTCCCACACACTGGCTTCTTTAGTTAGAACACGACCGCGGACGGGAAGAGAGGCGGTGGTCCTGCCCAGAGAAGAGCACGGCTCTGCGGAGGCGGCTGGTCTTTCCACACTTGAGTGTGTCTGCATGTGCGGGTGTGCGTGGGGGTGTGTAAGAGCGAGCCAGGGGAGGGCTCGCTGTGGTCTTGCCGAAGCAAGGCCTCAACAGAATCTGACACTCTCTCTTGGCCAGCGGCTTCCATGTTGACACTAGGGCACTATTCTGAGGACCCCACCAGCGAACCGTTCGCTTCGGGTCACCAGCAGTACGGCCAGATACCAGGGCTTCTGGGCCATCACTCAATCTAGGGGCCACCCGGGCCTTGTGTGCCTCAGGGAGAAAAAGCAGAGTCAGAGTCCACCTTCTCCTGCCTGTGCCTCCTCTTCAGTCTCTAAAAACTCCTTTCTTTATCTCCATAATCGGGTTCCAGAAAATGCAAATGGAACTGAGGCAAAGACATGTATAGCCATACACAGTCAAGCTTCATTTACAAGTCAGCCCTCTGACCGCGGACTGCTGGGCAAAGCGCCCAGCTCACGCCGCATGCCTTGCTGGGGAATGTTCACTCCCAGGGCATCGCCCTCCGCACAGCGCCTCTTGGCCCCACTGCCCTGCCCTACTCCGTCTCCACCCAGAGCACTGGAGAGGGGGGTCAGGGAGCAAGCCTTAAAATGAACTGGAGAAGCACAACGCCGCCTCCTTCCTGCCCTTGGACTACAGCTCCTCACGTGTCCACAGATACACAAGAGAAGCAAGCACTTCATTATGGAGCTTTGACTCTTCTCTACTTAAGAGTGGCTTTACTCTTACTAAACAAAATTTTGTTTGAACACATGAAATGTAAACTGCCATACAACACACACTAGAAAAAACACATATGCCTATACATGTGTGTACACACACACTCCCCCCAAGTATATATGCGCACACACACACACACAGGAACAAAGCGAACAGGAACAAGAAAACCAGCTTCCTAATGTTGAAGCAGGGTGACTGGCATAAGGGGGCTTATTACCATCCTGTCTGCTTTACTGTTGAATATATCTGAAATTCCCATAATCAAAAGCCTTTTTTTTTTTTTAAAGATAGGCCATATAGGCAAACACAAAAACATGAAAAACCATTCATGTAACTGAACAGAAGAAGGAGACATACCAATAGTTAAAGAGAACATGTATCGAGTTCACAGAGTTCAAATAAGAACACATTTACATGGAGTCAGAAAACAAAAGCCCATATATTTATTGGCAAAGATATTAGATCATTTGGAAAGATTAAGGGTAGAAAGGAATAAACAACAAGAAGAAAGTGGCTTGCTGAGGAGTTTGGCACATCTGAAAAATAATGGTCTCTTCAAACATGGAAATGTTTCCCAGTTGCAACCGAGGGTTTACACAGCTTTTTGGTACGTCATCAACATCGGCACCAAAATTAAACTGCAATGATTAGCTAATTACCAGGCTGCACAGCCATTAATGAAATAAAGCGCCTAATTCCCTCTCCAAAGCCAGTTGGCAAAATGTATGAAGTCTAGGGATTTCAGTTAAACAGTTAAACCGAGCACTTGACCCCTCCAAAAAAAGAAAATAAACAAACAAACAAAAAAAACAGCCGACACTTGGTCTTATCCTCATGTCAAGCAAAAAGACATGCGCCCCTTTACTTCTGGGGTGGTGGGAGGGTGCAGGGTGGCTACCAGCGAACATTTCCAAGCAGATGTTGACAAACAGAAGGCAACTGATAAAGACCCAAGCACAATGCCGCACTGTCTTCCGCGAGTCACAGATGAACCCATCGGAACTGCTGCAAAGAGCCTTCCTGGAAGCCGTCCAAAAATTAAAAGGTGCAAACAAGCTGCCTAATACCCTTGCGTAGACTGAATTCTTATGGAGAAAATAAAGTTTATTGTCTGGAAAGGGAGAAAGCATGAGGAAAGCACTAAAGCAATGGAGGTGAACAATGAGACAGATGTTCACTTCAGGAAATAAAGGGAACAGAAGAAGCCATCACCGAAGAATTTTACGAGAATCCCGACGAGCTGGCCCCGCGTCAAGGGCACCGGGTGAAGGCAGAGGCGGCGGGCCGGTGCCCGGCTTCCCAGGGGCTGCTGACCTTGCGGGACGAGGTGCGGTGATGGCCCCGACCGAGGCTGAGCGCCGAGCTTCTTAGGAATTCCGTCCCGCTTCCCAAACCCGCAGACTGTCTTCTTCTTAACAACACCCCAAATATAAGCCAGAAAGAAAATCGCCAAGGCCCAACACGTTGGTGAGCGCTCCGCCTGCTTCACGTCCACTGTGGAATCGCACAGGCTCTGGGAGACTCGGGTCTGCCCTCCCTGTCCCGACCGGCTCTCCAGCAAGAGGCAGGGCAGAGGTGACCGCTGACGAGACTTCTCAGAGCGGCAACCCTGCTCGGGGACTCGTCCCCCTCTCTCCCTGTGGCCCCGAGGAGGCTCGCAGGAAACCACTCTTTAGCCCAGATGGAGCATCTCGGCAAAGATCCTTGGACAGTTCTTCAAATCCCAATTGATGAGACTGCCTCTGAACCCTAAGGTCTTATCTGGGTCCTCTTCCTCGTGTGGATCCTCCAAAAGCAATCTCAAATCTTCTGCAAAAGGTCAAGAAACTTTCATTGGATGGATGATGGATGATGTGATGAAAGGGTGGAAAACAGGATGGATGGGTAGTTGGCTGGTGGACAGGCAGGCAAGCTGGCTGGCAAGGTTGACTGCGGACATGTGCAATTTTCTGTACTTGAATAATTCCTGGTAACAAATTCTTTGGGGCAAAACTCACAAGGAATGGCAACTTATCAGGTGGCTGATGGGAATCTACAAGATTATTGAATGGGAAAATATAGCATAATCATATGAGTGAATACCACTTTGCCACTGAGGATCACAGTAAGGGAAAAATTCTATCGGAATGGGAAAATGTTACGAGCTATCAATAAGTTCAATAAGAAGCCAGCTATGAAAGAGAATACACAGGACAATCTTATTTGGCTTAAAATGTGTGTAAGTGGGCACATGTTTTATAAGGTATTTACATCACGTGCAGAAGAGCAGCAAACATACTTCCCTGACACAGACTAAAATGTTAACAGGGATGGTTTCTGGATGGCGAGCCGAGCCTGAGCCCTGACTGCTTTTTAAAAATCAGTACAGCTCAAACTTGGGATTCACTGTTTTCTGATCACCAGGCTTACTGAAATTACTTCTACAGTATATTCATCACCCCAAGGCATTAAGGTTTCATCCACAATGGCTGCACACCAAGCATATTCTCAATCACTAGAAGCAACTGTGTCTTTGGTTGGGCTGATGGAAATGTCAGAAGTGGGCACCGCTGGGGCTCTCACCACTCCGGGGCTCTCGGGCGACACTGTGTGTGACAGCAGTGTGTGGAGTCCTGGGTGATGCAGCGGGACAATTAGTAAGTACGATCACACGGCCAGCTGCCACGACCTCGTCAGAACAGGACTGAGGCAGAAACAGAGACGCCTGCTAATGGCCATCCCATCCCCCTGTAAACTTCAGGCCGTGACATGTTACATCCTCAGGCCTGGCTGTTAGGGGCTCAAGTGTGTGCTCCTAAAATTCATGTGCTGCAGGCCCAACCTCCAAGACTTCCAAGTGTGACTTGGAGGAAAGGCCTTTCAAGAACTGATCAACTTAAAAGGAGGCAGTTAAAAAAAAAAAAAAAAAAAAAAAAAAGGAGGCCGTGATGGCTGGCCCTCATCCCGACTGACTGCATCCTCCTGAGAAGAGCGATCAGACACACAGACAGCAGGGACACAGGCACACAGAGCAAAGACTGCATGAGCACACGGCAGGCAGGCGGCCGCCTGCAAGCCTGGCAGCGAGGCCGCAGAAGGCATGGCACCTGCTGGCACCTTCATCTCGGCCGTCCAGCCCCCACGGAAAAAGCAACTTTCTGTTGCTCAAGCCAGTCCATCTGTGGCACTTCGCTGCAGCAACTAGAGGAAACTCACAGACCAGCCCCAACCTGTGAGGCGTCCCAGGTCCACCTTCTCTCCTGCTGGTGTACCTTCTTCTCATGCTTTCTCTCATTTCTGGCTCTCTGACTTGGTAACCCATGACTTCAGCGCGCGCGCGCGCACACACACACACACACACACACGCACACGCACACACACACACACCAGACACACACACACACACACACACACACACACACACACACACACACACACACACACACACACACACACACACACACACACACACACACACACCAGACCCAAACCTTTCTTTTGCTCTTACATTTGGGTTATATGCCTGGCCCTCTTTTTCAGTTTCCCCATCTAGACCTACACACGCCTGTGGGTTAATTCACTTCCTTGACTGCATGACCCTCCTCCTGCTCCCCTCCTGCCACCAACAACCTGGCCTCCTCCCCAACCCTCCTGTGAAATGAGAGTCACTCAGTCATGTCCAACTCTTTGGAACCATATGGACTATAACATCCATGGAATTCTCCAGGCCAGAATACTGGAGTGGGCAGCCATTCCCTTCTCCAGAGGATCTTCTCAACCCAGGGATCGAACCCAGGTCTCCCACATTGCAGGTGGATTCTTTACCAGCTGAACCACAAGGGAAGCCCAAGAATACTGGAGTGGGTAGCCTATCCCTTCTCCAGGGGGTCTTCCTGACCCAGCAATTGAACTGGAGTCTCCTGCATTGCAGGCGGATTCTTTACCAACTGAGCTATGAGGAAAGCCCTCTACCCTCCAAGGCTCTTAGTTAAGATGGCCCTTTGCCACCACCCTCTCCAGGATCTAAGTGGCATTACAGAGGCTGCTCTGCTTGCAGCTGACCTTCCTGACTCAGCTTCTCCACGGGCTATCCTCTCTCCTGTGGTGAGGGAACATGAGATCTCTGTGGGGCTTGTGCCGTGCTAAGAGGAAATACAGCTACAAAGCAAAGATCTTTTCAAGCCGTCTCCAGACCCAAGGGCCTCAGCTTCATTCTCGCTGTCGAGAAATAATGAAAGAGCTAGACTTCATCTTTGTAAGTCAGAGGATGAGAGCAGAGGGGAATATTTCTTTTTAAAAGAGAAAGTTTATGTTCCTTTAAAATTTGGACATTATTTTTTTTTTTTTTTAACTTGGACATGATTTTTAAGGGAGTCTCATTCTTGTTCTTTCAGGTAAGCTTTCAAACTGTTAAACAGAATGAGGACATAATCCATATTGTTTTATGGGGAATCCGCTTTTAAGATATGTACAACATTTAAGGAACATTAAGGAAAAGCAGAAATTGAATTCCTTCCAGAAGGGCTTTAACTAGGGAAAAGAAAAGGAGGCCATAGGTTAGAAATATTTCCCAAATTATCATCAGAAATTGCTGGGACAACTGTTTAGCAGCCTCGTGAAGTGCAGCAAGAATTATTTTTCTCAACTTTTAATAAGATAGTAATGCAACTAATTTCCAAGGAAGATAAAAGGGAAGTGTGTTTTCAGGCCATCTGGAGAATACAAGTTCCTTTATTCACTGGATGACCACCCGGAGTGCACCCAGGTGTGGTAATGAGAGGGACACAAAGGTGTATAACCCCAGGCAGCTGAGGAACATGGAGGAAGTAAGAGGAGCTACCGGCAGGGATGATGGGATTATGTGTGCATGGGGTGGGGAATTGTGCTTGTTGTTGGGGGAGGTGACAAGTTGACTTTACAGCCAGTTGAACATATCCTGCAAAAGATACATGAGGCTGAGAATAATCTAGAATCAACACATTAGACACAGATGTTCAGAAAAGGACATAAAGATCTGGGAGGCAGAGTGATTGTTGAAATGTTGGAAGTGGATATGATCTCCAGGGGAAAGAATATAGACCAAGACAGAGGGTCAAAAATAGAATTAAAGGGGGCTATTGAATTTAAATGGTAAGGGAAGAAAATGGAGCTAGCAGTGGGGTGGGTGGGGGTGAGTAAAAAGGCAAATGTTAGGAGACATGGCATGCCTTTAGTAATGACTGTACAACTCTGTGAATATACTAAAAACCATTAATGAGTAAACTGTACAGTATGTGAATTACATCTCAACACAGTTGTTGCCATTGCCAAAAACGGGGGAGGGGGGAAGGTATGGCCCATAAGCATATTTTTGATGTTCAATATCACTAGTCATTTATTTTACAAATAAAATAGAACCACAATGAGATGCCATGCACACCCAAACAGAACATTTAAAACACTGACAAGCAACCTCCCTGGTGGTCAGTCCAGTGGCTCAGAGTCTGTGCTCTGAACGCAGGGGACCCGGGTTTGATCCTTGGTCAGGGAACTAGATCCCACATGCTGCAACTAAGAGTTTGCAAGCCGCCAACTAAAGATTCCAAATGGTGCAAGTGAAAGTTCCCACAAGCTGCAAGTGAGGAAAAAAAAAAAAAAAATCCCGCATGCCACAACTAAAGATCCTGCAGGCTCCAACTAAGACCCAGCAAGTGCACGTGCGCATGCGCGCGCGCGCGCGCGCGCGCACACACACACACACACACACACACACACACACACACACAGTTACACACACAAATCATTAATCTTCGTAAGCATTTTAATAGATTAAAAAAAAAAAAAGACTGTCAGTATCAAGAATTATTGAGGATGAGGAGCAATGAAATCAGCACAGAACATATAAATAAAACGCTCCAACCACTCTGGAGCAATGCCCACCAGCCTCTAAAACATCCTCAGTCCTACTAGTGACTGAAGCATTCTACTGCAGGATACTGCTCTGGAAACAACCCGCATGCACAGCAACAGGTAATGAGATCAACAGAAAGCAGCGGAGCCACACGGGGGAACACTACTCAGCAACGAAAAGGAATGAGCCACAGATACACACAATGGCACGGTGCATCACACACTCAGAACGCTGACTGAAAGAAGCCAGATTCAGGCTATACCCTGTCTAATTTTACTGCCATGAAACTAGGAAATGCAAATGAATCAACAGTGACAGAAAACAGACCAGCGTTTCTTAGGGCCAGGGCAATCTAGACCGTAAAGCGTAGTGAATCGCAAAGAGAACAGTAAGAAATCTTTGCGGGGTGACGGAAATGTTCCGTTTCCTCAGCGCAGTGGTGGTTTCATGGCTATGTACATCTGTCAAAACTCGTTAAACTGTGCATTTTAAATGGATGCAGTTTACTGTACATAAATTATACCTCAACAAACTTGATCAAAATAAACCAAGTAAGCAAGCAAAAGGTGTGTGTCAAATGCCTCATCTTTTTTCTTTAAAAATTACCTAAGGGACATCCAAACAGCCCACTCTGCTTCGAGGATGAACGAAAGCATTGTTAATGGTCACCTTTCCTGAGTGTCTACCCATGTCACAAACCACGTAAGGCACTTCCATACATTATGTCATTTGAGACCTGCAGTCCCATAAAAGAAAGTGAAAATCCCTTATTTACAGTGGAGAGAGGTTGACTTTGCCTGATGTTACACAGAACTTCTGCGGCTCTGAGAGCAACATTCTACATTCCAACTCACTGCTTTTCAACAAGTTGCCTGATATGATGATAATACAACTAGTAATGGTGATAATAAACTTTTATGGGGTACACTACATGCCAGACAATCTCCTCAGTCTTTTATGTGCAGTACACCATATATTTTCTACATGCCACCATACAAAGCAAAGTGGGAAGTGAAAGTCACTCAGTCATGTCTGAGCCCTCCAGGCTCCTCTGTCCATGGGATTTCCCAGGCAAGAATACTGGAGTAGGTTGCCATTGCCTTCTCTAGGAGATCTTTCTGACCTAGGGGTGAAACCCAGGTTCCCCGCATTGCAGGCAGATCCTTTACCGTCTGAATCCCTAGGGAAGCCCTCTATGTGAAGCAGGACTATTTTTAACCCCCCTCTCCACATGGGGAAGTGGTAGCTCAGAGAAGTTAAGGCACATAATGAGAGATGCCCCTTACACAAGAGGTCCCATCCATGAGGGTTATACCCATGGAAGCAGGGTGGCATCAGCCCATCCTCTGCCAATTCTCAAGACAGAATCACAAGCATTGATGCCTATAAGGTTGTATTGCTGATTCTGTTCATGATACTGTCTTGTTCTTCACACTGTCCGCACTGGTTGCTGAGCCCAGGGTAGTCAAGGTTCGAGCTAAGAGGCTGGAAGGAGGCTTGAGGAGCTGTAGGAACCGCAGACACGTTTCTTCTCTCCTGGCTGGCATGGCAGCCGTAACACAGTCTCTCTGCTGGCTGATGAAGCAGCCACAACACAACCATGACATAACCTCCTGTAACATAACCAGGATGGTGTTCCACTGTAGCCTGAGGCGGCAGCAGCCGGGCTTCCACAGTCAAGCTCATACAGGTGTGCCACACAAAGCAGCCCACGCCCAAGCAAGTACCTCTAGGCCACCACCACCACCACCATCACCATCACAACCACAATCACCACCACCACCATCATCATCACCACCTCCATCACCACCATCACAACCCCATCACCATCACAATCACAACCACAATCACCACCACCACCACCACCACTACCATCACCACCTCCATCACCATCACAACCACAATCACCACCACCACCACCACCACTACCATCACCACCTCCATCACCATCACGACCACAATCACCACCACCACCACCATCATCACCACCTCCATCACCACCATCACAATCACAATCACCACCACTACCATCACCACCACCACCATCATCACCACCACCATCATCACCACCACCACCACCACCACCATCATCACCATCATCATCACCACCACCACCATCACCATCACAACCACAATCACCACCACTACCATCACCACCACCACCATCATCATCACCATCATCATCACCACCACCACCACCACCACCATCACCACCATCATCACCACCTCCATCACCACCATCACAACCACCATCACCATCACAACCACAATCACCACCACCATCATCACCACCACCACCATCATCACCGCCACCATCACCACCACCATCATCACCACCACCACCACCACCACCACAAGCGTCATTACCATCCCATCACTGTTATCACCATCACCACCATCACAGCCATCACCACCACCACCACCCCCACCATCACCACCACCATCATCCCCACCATCACCACCACCAACACCACCATCATCACCATCACCACCACCACCACCACCACCACCACAAGCGTCACTACCATCCCATCACTGTTAACACCATCACCACCATCACAGCCATCATCATCACCACCACCACCATCACAACCACCACCATCACCACAACCACCACCACCTCCACCATCACCACCTCTGTCACCACCATCATCACTAACTCCATCACCATAATCAGCACCACCACCACCACGATCATCACCACCACCACCATTATCACCATTCTTGACAAAACAGAAACTTCTCAAAGTCAAAATAATCGTTATAGCAATATTAAAGCAGGCTAATGGCAAATAATTTACAACTAATCACTCCTTTATCCATTACCTACTGAGAAGACATAGATATTTTGTTACCAAACTTTTGGAGTCAAAGGCCACATCCTGATAAAACAGTCTTTAAATCTGCCTGTTACTGGGTGCATACCCAGACACAGATACGCTAAAACACCGTCCACAAAGCCATGATTCCACGTCCTTGCCCTTTAAAGATGCACCTCCTTCCAGCACCTGCGCCAGACCTACCATTAGAAGGCTCAAAGGGGCTGCACCCAAATGCATTAGGACCTGCTCAGAGCAGTGTTTTATGCCACAAGACGAGAGGAATCTGGAAACAAGGGCTATACATCATCGAGTTCCACCAAAAAATGGTGCCTGTTGACAGCTGGCCGTCAGTGATTGATTGAGAATTAATATGGAAATGGAAGGCTGAGAAAAATGAGGACCTGTATACCAACCATTTAATGGGCCTAGAAGCAAGTATCCAAGGCGAGTGACTGTAGACTATGAATTAGTTTACTCAATCAACACAGTATCACAGGCGACAGGCAACTTGATGAAAGTTCAGGACACACACACACACACACACGCACACAAGGCCCTCCACACTGGGCGTGCTGCTGAGGGCACGCAGATGGCAGGTGTGTGCACACACACACACACAGAAGGCCCTCCACACTGGGCGTGCTGCTGAGGGCACACAGATGGCAGGCGCGTGCACACACACACACACACACACAGAAGGCCCTCCACACTGGGCGTGCTGCTCAGGGCACGCAGATGGCAGGTGCGTGCACACACACACATACACGCACAGAAGGCCCTCCACACTGGGCGTGCTGCTGAGGGCATGCAGATGGCAGGTGCGTGCACGCACACGCACACACACACACACACACACACACACACAGAAGGCCCTCCACACTGGGCGTGCTGCTGAGGGCACGCAGATGGCAGGTGCGTGCACACACACACACACACACACACACAGAAGGCCCTCCACACTGGGCGTGCTGCTGAGGGCACGCAGATGGCAGGTGCGTGCACACACACACACACACACACACACACACAGAAGGCCCTCCACACTGGGCGTGCTGCTCAGGGCACGCAGGTGGCAGGCAGAGTCACAGTGTCGCGTTGCAATCCCAGCATTCCTCCTGTCCCATGAGGCTCAAGGCAAAAAGGAAACAGCACAAGCAACTATTGTTAGCATCAGACAGAAAAGAGAGTCAATTTCATCCATGAAACAAGAATAGAATGCTATTAAAGAAAAGGAAATACTGGAAAAAATAAAAAACCTTTAGAAATTTAAAGTATGTCAGCAGAAAAACTCAATAGAAAAGTCAGAAGAAATCTATGCAAAGATAAAATATAGAAGAGAAAAATAAGTATGAAATAGTCTGAGAGGTGCAAGATCTAAATGATGAAAGTTCTTTAAAATGAAAGTGGTGGGAGGGTGGGAATGAGGGGAGAAAAGTCACCCATGAAAAAACTTTTTTTTTAATTTCAGAGATTAAAAGGTCTGAGTGTTCAGTACAACTAATAAAAATAGACTCAAACCACAGCACGCCACGTAAAGATTTAAGTCAATATTTTAACTGAAGACAATCTTGCAGTGATAAAATTGCTCACTTTTCTCATGACCTTGGAAAGCAACAAATTTGTCTCTCTGGATTCAACAAACGATTCAAACTCTTAGGAGCTGGAAGTATGTAAGAACACTGCATCTATACCTCTATATCCTCATGAGGCACTTAGGCAACTGATAAAAATCTTGTTGCCCTGGAGACTATAAATTTGTAAAATCCACAAAATTAAATTGTTCATTGTTTTGTTTACATAGGAGAACTAAACAGTAAGGAAAACACCATGTGAATATGAAACATAGGACCTAAATAGTTAGCCATCGCTCCTTTCTCGAAAGCTTTTGAAATCTGTCATTTTTGATAAAAATAATTATATATGTATAACTATATACATATATATACACACACACATATGTGTGTATATGTGTATTATGCATACACACACACATATACAAAAGATACCACCAATCCTCATTTACTTGGCTGCTGGGTGACCTGATGTAACTAGCATCTTGCAGAAACTCTCTCTAAAGGAGACTCCAGTAAGAGTTGAACACAGAAAGGGAAGTGCCCAGTTTAGAGAGGGAATTCTATACCAGCTGCACCTCTGAGGACCTCAGACTGATCCCCAGCTCCTAATAGGTGAGACGAAGGACGGGGACAGATGACAGCTTAGAAGCTCCAGCTTCAGGACTCACTGATTCCTGTGGGAGGCACCGTGCAGGACGAGGGCGTCTCATTCTTAGCAGAGACCCGCCACCAGTCTGCAGACCCTTAATGTTCAGAAGGCCTTTGCTAGGGGAAATGGTAACACACACAGATGGAGCTTTTGAAAACACCTTCTAGGGGGGTTTTAGGGCAGTGAAACTCTGCTGTATGAAACACCAGTGGTAGACACATGCTCTCCTCTGCGTGTCAAAACTCACAGAATGTGCAACACCAATAGTGCATCTTCATGGTAAAGTATGGAATGTATATACTAATACAGTCAGTGTTCTATGGTAACATGAGTGGGAAGGAAGCCCAAGGAAGAAGGATATGTGTGTACACGTGGCTAGTTCACTTCACTGTGCAGCAGAAACTAATACAACACTGCAAAGCAACCTTATTCTAATAAAAAAATTAACAATAATAATGCATCAATACCAGTTTATTAACTGCAATGAGTGTGCCACACCAATGCAAGACATTAATAATAGAGGAGACAGCACCAGGGGTCGGGTGTGCGGGTCAGTGGGTATATAGAACTCAACGGTTCCATCCGCTCAATTTCTTTGTGAATTTAAAACTGTACTTCTAAAAATCCATCAACATATTCCACCTACCTCCTACCTTGCTAGCAGACTTAGGAAACTTGCTAAAAGATAACAGAGTCTTGCACATATTATAAACTGACCACCTACCACTAACATGTTTTCTTTGAACTGCACTTTAGCTGCCAATCATTAAAACTGGGAAATATTTAAAACAGCCACTTTTCTTTAGCCTGCAGTAAAAAACAGAGTCAGAAATCATGGCCACACTGCATTTCCCCATGGCAACAGGCAGCCAGTTGCCAGCAGGTTGTTAACCCCCAAAGAACAGGTGGGAACTACGTCCTGTAGTTTGACACAGGTCATCACCACTCCTTGCTGTCTTCCGCAAATGACCTCACATCCCTCTGTGATCTGCCTGGCAACCGCAGGCCAGGCATCTCATCGGCCAAGACAAATAGCATCCATGTCCCCTGAGTTCCTTTTACAAATGCCGATTCTCAGGGCTACAGGATCAGAATCGCAGGTTGTCCAACATGCTGTTGTTTAGTTGTTCAGTTGTGTCCGACTCTTTGCAACCCCAAAGATGGTAGCCCACCAGGCTCCTCTGTCCATGGGATTTCCCAGCCAAGAATACTAGAGTGGGTTTCCACTTCCTGCTCCAGGGGATCTTCCCGACCCAGGGATCAAACCTGTGTCTCCTGTTTTGGCAGGAGGATTCTTCACCACTGTACCACATGACATGCATCAAAATCCTCTGAAGGATTTCTTACAGCTCAGGTTTCAGTGGCTCAAGACCATTTCACCCTCCACCCACATCCCATCAACATCCTTTGAACTTTTGACTCAACAGGTCTGGGACGAGGCCTGAGAATTTCTTTCTCCAACAAGCTACTGGGTGATGCTGAAGCAGCCGGCCCCAGGACTACTGGGAGAACTTCAAGTTTCCGCCCAAGGGTATCCTGTCATACATCTCCAAGTCAGCTTCTGCTTCCTGGAAGAAGACCACTGACATCTCAATCGGTGTAATTTTCTTGATCTTCTCTGATGTGATTTGGTGATTTTTTTCTTTTTTTGAGGGATTTTACATTTTCCTGGTGGGTGGTTTTGGTTCTTTGGAAATGACTCCCATATGTGGGAGTACGTTGTTTAGTTAGCTATTTAAAAACAATGTGGCTTTTCTTTTTCTCTCTGTAGAAACTGGGTCATTTAAATTAATTCTCGGATTTATAATACACATAATTAGTTCCAAACAATATACAACTCTATGCTCTGTTTGGGACTATCTTGATTATACAAATGGGAAAATAACTGAAGAGCATGATAGTGAAAAAAGTCAACATTTAAAAAAAAAATTCCCATTTCTGATATTTTGAGGACCATTAGGCTATGAATCGTGTAACACCTAACCAAAACTGCTTGCTGTATTTTTAATGGTTCACCCGTAGATCAGAGTAGAGTCTGAACTATTTGTTGTTGGCTGTTGTTATATTCTGTTCCAAGGTTCATAATTTGAAAATCGACTTTGGGGACTTTTTCCTCGGTCTATTAAAATGATTCATGTTGCATTCAACATAAATTGTGCATTCGCAGAGGAGGGTGAGAGCCCGTATTCACGGCATAATAACTAAAGTGAATTTTGTACGAACCGCAGTTTGTGGCAGCGATGTGCTATCATTTGTCTTAATTTTTCTTTGGCATTACATTAGGCGAGTGCATTTACATTTCCAGGTATGGCTAACCACTTTAAAAAACTTTGTTTTTACAGCCTGAGTAAAGGGAGAATCAAATCTGCATGTTTATGTGATGTAACATCAAATAATGCCATTTTACTGTCTGGAGGACTTGGGGATTTTACATTCCATTTACCCAACTTCACAAAGGGAACTTGGGCTGATATGCAAAGTGCATGAAATATTTACCATCAGTGGATGATGCCAGGCTTCTGAGAGAGAGAGAAGGGCGATGGGGCTAAAACCCTGCCGTTGCTGTGTTTCTTTTACCAGAACCATAACTAATATCTTAAGTGGATTACTCACTGAAAATTCAAACGCATCTTAAATAAAATCAAACTCCAAATAAGTTAAAACTTTAGGTCACGTTTGCAGAACAGAGTAAACATTTGAAAATTTAATGCTTATATGTGTATCTGATATCAACACAGACATATATACACACATACGTACACAAACATGTATATCTCCTGCTAATGAAATATTTACTCTAAAGAACTGAAATAGATTATCTTATATTTCCATTAATGTCACTTAAGATACCTATGTTTGTGTATAGACTCACATGTTCATTTTGTTTTTCCAGAGGCATTCTATAAATGATATACTGTATTCCTCATTACAGTTTGATGAAGAAAGCAAAAAGAATACATTCTAAATTTTTTCTATCCAAGCAATCTTCTCAACAGTCAAACCAAGTATCAGGTCAGAACAGCTCAGATCCCCTAAATTCTATGATTATAATAATGCCTAATGATAAGGTAACTATTTTTATTTAAACATGAAAAGAAAATTTTAAAAATGTAACACTATACAAAACATGGTTGTTCTCCCACGCTGCTCAGAATATTCAAGAGAAAAATCTCAGTTGAAAAGATTTTTTGTACTATCTGCATGAAGGTTATCAGTGAAAGAACACAGTCTATGATACAGTTAAAAGCATAAGCAATGCAGAGAGATCTCTGTCCACATTCAGGGCATTTAAACTCTCTGAGCCTCAGTCTCTTCATCTGTAAAATGGGGATAATGGTATGTCCTATGTAGCCCATGAGGATAACACATTCTGGGCTCTGATCTTAATGCACAGAGCAAAAGGAGTCCTCCATGAATGTCAGTGAACCTCATCAATCACCATGATCACCATTATGATTAAAACCATAATGAACGGGATCATTTGGGCAACTGTCAAATCATTACGTTCAATCATAACGACACAGAGGAAAAGCAACAGTTCATTAGCCACCCAAAAAATTAGCTTATCAGCCCATTTAACTGACCTGTGTAAATACCTGGGGGACATGCTTTCCCTTGGCTGAACTGGAATCAGTCTTTCAGCTTACAGAGTAGACTCCAGAGCCTGGGTGAACTCTTGGCTTCTGTCTGATACCCAGCATTGGGCTCTCGAGCTCACTAATTCACTCAGCCCCATGGATCACAGGCTACGCTCTCCAGGCCGCAGAGAGGAAGACGCCTCCCCACCCACAGCTTTGAGGCACTCATGGTCTGCAGATGTCTTTCTTCCACTTCAGCTCACAAGAAACTACCCACAGAGGATTTCAGAATTGCAGAGATTCTAAAAGATGAGGTCCAAGGGGTATCTGGGTGTCAGTCTCTCTAGGAAACAGCCCAGGCTCTCTGGGGAAAGCCCAGCAAGCAAGGCTCAGAGTGGCGGGAAGACAGAGGCAGGACACAGCAGGCAAGGTGGGGGGAGACCCAACCTGGTAAGATGGCCAGGGCGCTCCAGGAAGGCTCCCAAGCTGCGCTGGACATGGAAGAAAGCTTCTGACTCCCTCACAGGGTGGGTGGCACGGCACTCCAAATTCCCACTCCCTCCACTGGGACCAAGCACGTCAGAGCAGATCTTGGCATTCAGGTCTCCTGCTCTGAATTACAGCTCCACCACCCACTGACAGCAGACAAGGGGCCCTCTCCACATCCTAGTCCGTGGGACGAAGGGGACAATTCTCGCAGACACCTCAGAGGGTTACTGGCAGGACTAGAGAAGGTGATCCATGCAAAGCGTCCCGCCCAAGGCGAGCAGGCAGCGCTGCCGCTCTGTAGTTGCCCAGCTGTGGCTGGCACGTCTGTGCCCTCATGGACGGCAGCCCGTCAGGCTCCTCTATCTACGTGATTTCCCACCAAGAATGCTGGAGTAGGTAGCCATTTCCTTCTCCAGGAGATCTCCCCAGACCCAGGGATCAGATTCACGTCTCCTACATTGGCAGGTGGGTTCTTTTGCCACGGCGGCACCTGGGAAGCCCCTGGCACATAGTAGGCACTTTATAAAATACTGTAAGGACAAACCAAAGTCCATGAATGAGGGATACGTAAGGCTGAGTTTTGCAGAACAAAACCCCGTCCTGTTTCTGTAGGCTGTGTCACATCCATTCATTGTATGCCCACTGCTTGTGCGTCTGGTGAAGTAAGCAGGGGTGGGCAGCGTTACCCCAGTTTACACAAGCGTGAGTTACAGGGCTGGGTCTGCACGTGTCCACCACATTCTCCCAGTAAAGTCCCTTTGGTACACGGAAGTTAGAGCAAAAAGAACGAGCAATAACTAGTTCTATCGTGACGAACATCTCCGAGGAATCTCGTATCCATCTAAACTACAAAAATAAGCCGCAGTCGTGAGACCGTGTATCAGTATACTGCTGCTTCATCACCCGGTTATCTGACTCCACTCTTTGGAAGGAGAAGCGATATGTCTGCAAAGAGTACAGAAGCAATAGCTAAGTAACAGTGGTATTGCCTGCACTCTTTTAACTATTGCTTTGGGAATTAGTAAGACCTCCAGCTGAACATTTCATTTAATAACAAATGCAAGCAACTCAAGTATAAATGAGAAAACACTCTCAGTGATGATTTCTGCAACTCAAAGATGTATCAGTTACAAATAAAGGCCCTCCCAAATTATGGACACAAATCTGAATCAAACATATCAGGGACCGTGGGTGTTAAAAATAACACGGAGTATGAAAAAAATCTATATTTTAATCTTTTTGGGGGCAGAAACAAATTATCTTATTTACTACATGAATGGTTTCCTCAATTTAATGCCAATCTTTAGAGCCAACTTCTACCTGTCTGAATAAATAGGCTGCACAAGAAAAGACTATTACAAGGTAC
Organism: Muntiacus reevesi; assembly: GCF_963930625.1. Classification (NCBI taxonomy): domain Eukaryota; kingdom Metazoa; phylum Chordata; class Mammalia; order Artiodactyla; family Cervidae; genus Muntiacus; species Muntiacus reevesi. The sequence goes on along the minus strand of NC_089250.1, from coordinate 219,061,144 downwards.
TGTTTAAAAATAAAGTGGAGAGATTACTTTACCCATATTGAAAGTAAGAATAACATGCACATCATCCCAGCTTACAAAAACCTAATTTTATTCTCTTCTGTTTCCAGGAGGAAGTTTGAAAAGCATACATGAAATAGTAAATTAAATTCCTCCTTGAGAGTGAGTGCAAAGGAGGGGGGGGGCATCTTCAAATTTTCCTGGCATGTTCAGAAAAACATATGAATATATGCTGCACACAAATAATGCTCCAACTCAGTTTTCTAGCTTAATAAAGAGAAATGGAACATGTGACCACTAGTGAAATTTTCTTTCAAAACTCACTCATTTAGGAAATTTTACATAGTGAGTTGGCTGGTTTAAAATCAGTTACTGTTTTTTGCTGTTGCTGTTGCTGTTGTTCAGTTGCTAAGTCATGTCAGACTCTTTGCAACCCCATGGACTGCAGCACTCCAGGCTTCCCTGTCCTTCACAGCCTCCCCGGAGTTTGCTCAAATTCATGTCCATTGAGTCAGGGATGCCACCCAACCACCTCACCCTCTGTGGCTCCCTTCTCTTGCCCTCAATCTTTCCCAGCATCAAGGTCTTTTCCAATGAGTCGGCCCTTTGCATCAGCAGGCCAGATCAGCTTCAGTCGTTCCAATAAGTAATCAGGGTTGATTTCCTTTAGGATTGACTGGTTTGATCTCCTGGCTGTCCGGGGGCTCCCAAGGGTCTTCTCCAGCACCACAGTCTGAAAGCATCAGCTCTTCAGTGCTCAGCCTTCTTTACGGTCCAACTCTCACATCCATACATGAGTACTGGAAAAACCGTAACTCTGACTCTACAGACCTTTGTTGGCCAAGTGATATCTCTACCTTCTAAAACACTGTCTAAGTTTGTCACGGCTTTTTTCCTTAAGTTTAAGGTAAAATATTCCCAGCAGAAAATTTACCACTGTAACCATTTCAGGTATACAGCTCAGTGGCTTTAAGTACATGCACGCAGTTTACTGGTTTGCATTAAAACAACAATAATAAAACAAACGTGTTATCAAGGGACAGAGTTCATTTTAAAGGAAGGCTTTATAAGTGTCATGTAGCCATTAGGGGGGCTTCCCAGGTGGTGTTAGTGGTAAAGAACCACCTGCCAATGCAGGAGACGCACGGACATGGGTTTTTATCCCTGGGTTGGGAAGATCCCCTGGAGGAAGGCATGGCAACCCACTCCAGTATTCTTGCTTGGAGAATCCCATGGACAGAGGAGCCTGGCGGGCTACAGTCCCTAGACTCGCAAAGAGTTAGACCCAACTGAAGCAACTTACCACCACAGACATTAGGGATTAAAATCCATAAAGACTGTCATTAGGGGAAGGGAGGAAAAAAAAAAAAAAGGTGCTTCACTTCTTATGTTCTGCCTATGTTGGCGAGAAACAGAGGAGTTCTTCCCCATGACTGTCTCCTCCTCTCGTGAATGTATTCAGCAAACTGCTTATCCCTGACACAGGCTGTATTTGGGGACACTGGCAAATGCCACAGAATTCTCAAAGGGACCTTGCTACCTGGCCACATGCTTCCATGAGAGCTGCAAAGGTAGATTACACTGGCCACAAAGTCCCAAGAACTATTTCTGCTTCTGTTAAGGCCTTTGGTGACAAGAGTCAGCAGGTGTTAGAACATCCCTCTTTACAGAACCTTCCAGGTAGGAGACTATTCTAAGAAAGCAAGCCCTTTCTTTCCAACCTATTATCATTTCTTATTTCTTGCAGATAGCCACTCCCCTGATGCCCACGGAGGAGGGCTGGCTAGACCAAGTAGCCAGAAGTGGAAATGCCAGCATCTGGTGGAAACTGGAACCCAACGTTCAGTCCACAGATGCCATGAGGCTGCAATTTCACTTGAACTACTTCTCACCTCGTATGGGCAAAGGTGAGCTGTCCCCAGAAAGGAGGGAGGGACTGGCAGTACCCAAGTGTGGAAGTGGTTTTCAATAGCATCTTTCAGCCAAGGGCTTCCCTGGTGGCTCAGATGGTAAGGAATCTGCCTGTAACCTGGAAGACCTGGGTTTGATCCCTGGGTCTGGAAGATCCCCTGGAGAAGGGAATGGCAACTCATTTCAGTATTCTAGTCAGGAGAATCCCATGGGCAGAGGAGCCAGGCAGGCTACAGTATATGGGGTCGCAGAGTCGGACACGACTGAGCGACCATCACTTTCACTGCAACCAAAGGCACGGACTGCTTGCCAGGGCTGCAGTCACAACCGCGTGACTGAGCATGCACGTCTCTTCTCACTAGCAACTCCTGTGGTGACGACACTGAACTCCCCAAACTTCCTCACTTAGTCCTATTTCTGTGTCTAGCTCTTCTGAACACCAGCACTGCGCTCAGCAGGCCTCCAGGAGCTAGTTCTTGCATGAGGGAGAGGCAGAAGTTTGTGGCGCTCCTACAGGATTATTCCTTCTATCATCACCATCACCTTCTTCACCACCACTGTGCAGAAAAGTCAAAATTAAACAGCTTGCCCAAGGCTACACAGATCAAAATCTGTATGTCTTTATCTGAAACCTCTATGTTGAATAGCTCTGAAGCCTTTTTTTATTTTTAAAGAATCCTAAAATAGTTCCTTGGTTGGGCCATGAAGCATCCCACTGCAGAGCCTAAACCCACACCCGGACATCACACACATTAGTATTTCTGCAGCAAATCGCATCAATGGTCGCATAACATGGGTAACTGGGACAAACGAGGATTATAAACAAGAGTGATATAAACAGGAGGATTATGAGTGACAGCTTGACTCAAGTTTTGATGCCTCTCAAGTTTCTTTGCCCCCAGCTTAAAGAACATTATTCATTTGTTTTTCAAGCTTTCAGAGTTTTAACCTGCAGATAAGGGAGTTGGGACCCAAAGAAATCAGGACAAGTTCTGGTTTGCTGACTCAGAATCTCTTGCTCTTTGAATGCTGGCTCTGGATGCTGCTAAGAGCTGTGCTGAAGGCTAACCACCTTCACAAGGAACCATACTGCAGGCAGAGTCAGGGATCTGCAGGAGAGCACTTCAGCTAAGTGCTTGCAGGAGAAAAAACATCCTCACTGGGCAGACTAGAGACCACTCTTGAAGTTTAAAAAAAAAAAGTTGGTGGGAGTACCATGTCATGCCTAAGAGAGGTTGCCCAGTGGGAGGCTGAGCAGAGGGAGCAGTGATTCCCCAAACCATGGAAAAAGGGAGCTTCAGGCTTGCATTCACCGAGCACTCCTTGCACTGAAAGCATAATGGAGCTTCTTGTGAAAGCCCCATGCCCTGCCCTGTGGGTGGGGTTCTGCCACTGGGGTTGCTGGGGATTAGAGATCTGATAAAGATGCCCCAGACCCAACCCCGGGGAGGTGCAGGAGTTGGGAAGTCGGCCGGCCCTGGAAACCTACACGCTTTTCACCCCCATCCAGACTTTTAGGGACACCGGCACACACAAATCAAGCCAGCCTGTCAGATGATGACAGAGTGATTTCTTTCCCAGTGTGACATATTCATTTATCATCTTTCATAAGACAAACCTGGACTATAATTTAGTCCCATCGCTACTGCTTAAATGAACTCTCACTCTGGATGCATTTTAACAGACTTTTCAGCAGCGGGTCACTTAGGGACTCGGATGTCAAAAGGTCGTGATTTCAGCCCAGAGAGGCGGCACCTGGGGGCGGTGCCCGGCACTGCTCTGAGGACCCAGGACTCCGAGGATGACTATTAATTGGTGCTGCTGCTGATAATGAGCCCCCAAGGGCCATAAGAAAACACGGCAAGAGAAATCTGGCTGGAGAAGTAGAATTTTTGCATGGATTTGTCATTCCCATAGTGGGAGAGTTTACATTCAAATAGAACACAACCTAAAAAGCTTTCAGAAACTGTATGTGTGGAAAATTTTTAAATAAAATTAAATATGCTATGGCAATGGAAATTCTGGCATGATTTAAATAAGCTGTGCCTTTAAACGACTGCATGAGATAATTAAGTCCATGAGAACGGCAAGCAAGAAGACAGAAATGTTGGTATTGATGTTGAAACAGAACTATAAGTTAGAAATGAGATACAGGGTGGGTGCCAGAAACTGTGCTTTATGTTCTTTTTCAGAAAAGCAGCAACCCTGCCAGAGATGACAAAGAAAACAAAATGAAACAACCAAAAACTGAGGTCAGAGGGGTTAAGTAACTTATCCAAAGACACACAATTGGGCAGCCGTCGAGCTGCGGTTGGAGTATTTATATTCCTTCATGAAGCCAAGTCTCTTCTGTGTGATGAGAACATTCAATGACCCAGGGGATGGTTACAACACAGCGCTGTCACAGAAGGAGCTGATCGGGTGAAGAGTGAAAGTCAAAGTCGCTCAGTCGTGCCCGACTCCTTGCGACCCCATGGACTATACATACAGTCCATGGAATTCTCCAGGACAGAATCCTGGAGTGGGTAGCCTTTCCCTTCTCCAGAGGATCTTCCCAACCCAGGGACTGAACCCAGGTCTCCCACATTGCAGGTGGATTCTTTACCAGCTGAGCCACCAGGGAAGCCCAAGAATACTGGAGTGGGTAGCCTATCCTTTCTGCAGCAGATCTTCCAGACCCAGGAATCGAACCAGGGTCTCCTCCATTAGAGGCAGATTCTTTACCAACTGAGCTAATGAGGGAGGCCCTCTGGTGGGGTGGTCAGGTATTCAAAACGAGACTGAACAGGCCGAGCTGCTGCGCTGCATACAGCCTTGAGCACTTGGGCCCCGAAGAGAAAACGTCAAGTGGCACGGTCAGCTGCGGGCCTGTGATAGAGCCTCACTGGTCAGGCTGCCTCACGGGGGTGAGGCTGTGCGGTCTGGGCTACCTGCTTCTCAGTGTGATAAAGAAGGACGCACCATCCGAACACAGTGTATGGGAAGCCACGGACTTCCAGAGGGGATCGGAGCGTTCACAGCCAGACGAGGGTTCAAATTCCATGCCCCACTTCCTAACTGTGTGGACCCGGGGCATCTCTGAGCTTTTACTTCCTCACCTGTAATGGGAGCCCCACCGTCCCGTGGGGACGGAGAACAGGAGAGGACACTGTGGGTGCACAGTGCCAGACCCGGGAGGCATTCAAGGCTGAGCATTTAACTTGATGAGTCGCTGTTAACGTTTCTCAATCCTTCTCATCGTCCAAAGCCACTGATGAGGGTTTGAGTTGAGGCCCCAAAATCAAACCACCTTCTAACTCCAAAGCCTTCTAGTCCAGGGCAATGGACTGGCTTCCTCGCCTGTAAGGTTAATATATCGGCAGTCACTCAGGTTACAGTCCCATGGAAAACACAGGGTGACAAAAGCCCCTTGCAGCAATCTCCAAGAAGAAGAAATAAATTAATCAAGCTGCCAAACGGAGAAGGCCGGGTTGACCTCCTTCTGATCTCATTACTTCTCTATTACCCTTTTGAAAAACATCCTCTTACAGAGATCACTAATTGAAGATTATGTGGAGGAAAATCGCACCTCTCCATCACGGTGGTAACTTTGCCTCATTTGTCATTCTAATAATTCACTTCTATTCTATTCTGAAGAGACAGAGACACTAATGGACTATCATCAGTTAAAAAGGCAATTTTTCCATTTAATTGCACTCATTAAATACTGCGATAGAACAATCGGAAAAGCAATATTCTCAATATTTAATCATAGTATAGGAATAATGAAATCCTGCTTCCAAATAAATCCCAGAATATTTATAAAGTCATAAAAGAGTTGTTTTAACAACACCTGTGATCAAAGGCAACATATTTTAACTGAGACACACAATTTTTCATTTCTCCTGATTAGAGATGGTAAACATTTGCATGGCTGTTACTCTGAACGCCTAGCTAGGGCTTTAATGGTCTAAGCTGTTGTGTAACCAGCAAACCACTTCCATTGTGCTACAGTGACTTACTTAAGGCTCTAACACAAGCTAGTCTTCCAAGCGAGCTTGGCCAAGAAATCTGAGAAATGGGCTGCTGGGCCCACAAGCAGTTCTTGTACAAAATGGGTTTTCTGAAGACAAAGACTAATCACCACTACATTTTAACAGCCTTATTGAGATGTAATTCATGTACCAAAAAAATTCACCCATTTAACGTGTAAATTCAACAGTTTTTAGTACATTCACAGAGTCCTACATCCCTTGGCACAATTGATTTTAAAACATTTTCATCACCTTTAGCTACTCCTACTCCCCACACCACTTCCAGCCCTAAACAGTATGATTAATGTCTTTTTCTCTCACTACAGACTTCCCTGTTTCAGACGTTTCATATAAATGGAATCATACAATCTGTGGTCTTTTGTGACTGGCTTCTTTTACTGACCATAATATACTTAAGGTCCATCTATGTTTTAACACATATCAGGACTTCACTCCTTTTTATGGCTGTATAATATTTCATTTTATGGACATACCACAGCATATTTATACATCTGTCCGTTGATAGACTTTTACCCCCACCCTTTGATATGAATAATGTAGCTATAAACAGACCAAACTATTAGTTTAACAGGCTCAAAGAGAAAGGCAAGGTTTTCTGATCATACTGTATATCATCAACTGAGTTTCTGATGTGTACTGTCTATCTTCCTGCTATTGACAGAAGATTCTGGAAGTCATGGGAGGATGTGGACAAGGACAGTCTATCATCTAATGTATAAATATCATGATAGGTGCTTCAGTAAAGATGTCCTGAATGAGTGAACACACGAGCACATCTGTACTATTAGTGATACCACAGAACAATATGGATGCCTTCCCCACTGCCACTAAAATTTCCACTGGTGCATAGAAAGCAAGTTAGAATAAAGAAATCTAGGAAAGCGCAGATCATGCTCTAAGCTTCAAGACAAATCCCACAGGCTACTCTGTCCACCAGATGGCCTCCCCCTGACTCTTCTGAGCAGACTTTCTGAAGCAGCCCCTTCATTCTTCATTCAGGTTGTTAAAGTACATTCTACCGTTTCTCCACAGCAGATGTCAGCAAATCACAGCCCACCACCCAAATCCAAATCCAAATTTTTGTACAGCCTGTGAGCTAAGAATGGCTTTAACATTTTAAAATGATAGGGGGGAAAAATCTAAAGAAGAATATTTAGTGACATGTCAACATAAATATGAAATCCAAACTTCAGCGTCTATATACTGGTTTCTTGTTTTAAATTGGACTACCACACCCATTCATTTACATACTGAATATGGCTGTTTTTGCCCTGTAAGGGCAAAGTTGAATAGTTTCAACAGAAACTATACTGTAAAACCTAAAATATTTACTATCTGTCCCATTACAAGAAATGTTCATTCACACCTGGTCCAAACTGACTTTATCTATATTTATAAAAGTACAGTGGTCTTTAGGAGAAGCATCATCCAGGGACAAAGAAAAAATTCAAAAGATTCAGTCAGACCCACTTTGCATTTGCATCCTGCCTCCCAACACTCATGTGCACACATCTGATACTATGGTAAGTTACTTAACCTCCCTGAATCCCTGTTTTCCCCACCAAAAACAGGGCTAATAAGATCTACATCACTGGATTGTTGTGAAGTTTGTGTGTGTGATAGTCACTCAGTCATGTCAGACTTTTTGCAGCCCTATGGACTATAGCCCACGCCAGGCTCCTCTGTTTGTGGGATTCTACAGGCAATAATTCTGGAGTGGGTTGCCATTCCCTTCTCTAAAGGATCTTTCCAATCTAGGAATTGAACCCAGGTCTCCTGCATTGCAGGCAGATTCTTTACCATCTGAGCCCCATTGTGAAGTATAAAAAGAAATAAATGGGAAATATTTGGGCACAGATTTTGGGCATATTAATGACTCAATAAACACTAGCCATCGTTATTACATACTACGACTTTAAAGAAGAAATTCCAGAAACGCAGAACAGTGCATTACATTACAAAGGGAGCCAAAACCCAGATATCACACTCCTACCATGAAGGCTCATATCCAGAAAGTTTGGGGGGAGATGTTAAAAACAACAGAACAAGAAACTGTCTAATCAGCATATAACCAAATCCACATGGGTTTGGCTTATTTGCTATTTTGCACTGTTTGTCCTTGTCTCCCCTACAAACCCCAGCCCCCTGGCAGGGTAAGTGAGAAATAAATACATAATCATCCCATTTATATATGACAAAATTGAAACCATTTAGGTGCTCATTTTTTTTTGTTTGGTTTTTTTTTTAATTCAGAGCAAACTATTTAGGAGACACATTTGGGGTTGGCCATTCAAGCTGCTGTTCTGATGCACTTATTCAAATCAGACTTTTAACCACAACTTGTCCACGTGGGTCTGTCACTTGCAATATGTTTAGGAGACACTCAGAAGTGAAATCCATTAGCCTCTTTTCACTATGAAAAGCTAACGTCACTAAACTCCATCATCATGGGAAACACTGCCCACCTACCCGCACCCACTGCCAGCAGCTGCAGCCCTACCCCCCATGTTGAGGACTAAGCTTCAAAGCAGGAAACACAGTCAGACCACAGCCTTTGGCTGGGAGCCCACTCCCCGAAGCGCTGAAGCTGACTCTGTGCATGCGTCTTCCCATGTCGGAGTCCTCACCCCTGTCAGGGTCTTAACTGCTAGACCACTCAGCTTCCTGTAATTTACTTCTTCATGCGCTCCAGTGTACCATTCAAGAAAATGACAGAGTAATAAGATCACACACAGATGCAAGCACTGGGTCTTTACACCCCGTTCAGACATCCTTTAAGGACTGCATACGCAATACCAAAGGTCCACAAACATCAGACGTGGATTCAAGTGGCAAATCCCAATAAGCCTTCCAGTTAACATTACTCTATTCCAGTCTTAATTAAAAAAAAAATTAACTGTTATGCTTAAGCTTAAACAATAGAAAACTGGAGAGAGGGGAACAGGGAGTACTCTACAGACAGACTCAAGATTCCTGCTGTGGCCAAGACTCATTTTTCAATCAAGGCTCATGAATTCCTATTTACATTAGAAATTTCAGGTGGCAAACTTTTTTCTCTGATTTAAAAAGCACAAAGGCCAAGGCAATAGGCAGGCTTTTCACTGTGAAGAGTATCAGCATTCTTATGTTCCATTTGTAAAGTTATTGGTTGAGGTATGAATACATTATAAATAAAAGAAAGCTACAAACAACTTAGACTCTGACGCTAAATGAGACAATTAACCTAAAATCTTTACAGTCTGGCACTCACAGTAAAACAACAGCCTCTGTAAGCAAGAAGCTATTTTCATCTTCTGCAATCAAATCCTAGCTTCAATTAAAGACATATACCCGGCCTTAGTACATATTGGATGGCATCAAGATTTTTCAAGAACACGATTTCTCTCTTCTGTTAGATTAGGTATACCATCTTCCGCAAAACAGCTGGATCATTTGTCAATAACCAAGGGTGCCAGATGGTTAGAAACATCCAGATACTTGAAAACATCTGGGTATTTCATTCTCCATCCAGATGCTTGGTGTCCCCTAAGTGCAGCCTGCTATCTTTGGTTGAATAACTCTAAAGAAGCATTTGGCCAAGAGGTAAGTTTCCTTCATCAGTTCCTTCTCAGGATAATTATGTTTGGCAAAAAGAAGTCTATGTGTTCTTCAGGGAATAAAGCTGATGCCATGATTTTTTTTTCATCAGTATGAATTAACCAAACTACTTCTGGAAAAAAAGAAAAACTAGGGGATAAAAAACAAATGCAAAATTGTCCAGCTGTGCAAAGCAGGTTCAATCATGTTCAACTATCTTCTTGGAGTTCACAGAAGTATAACTACTCCTATAGACACCCAATCAGAGCTGGAGTTCAGCACTGACAGTTCACACAGAAGGTGATTTTTAAAAATAAAAGTTTGCTAGGCAAATGCAGGTAGAATTTATTATAATGCCAGTGTACTCTTCTGCTGCAAGATCCAGGTGTAATTTCAGATCTGTATCATGAATACTGACATATGTTCCTTCATTCAACACAAATCTACTTGACTCCTACTGTCTACACAGTCACATACATGAGGCAGAGAAATCAGAGAAAACAGATTTGGTTCTTACCCTCATATGGTTTCCAGACTAGGTGGGGAGACAGAGATTCAGCAAATATTCTCACTGAAATAAACATACCTCTATCCATGTAACATGATAAGTGCTGTGAAATAAAGGTAAAGAACATTGGGAGGAGGTCTGGTTGAGATGAGGAGCTCCAAGAGAGGGTCTCTGAAATCTGAAAGACGAGGCTTAGCAAGGATGACTGGGGAAAGCACCCCAACCAGAGCAGGCAGCATGGGGCGAGGGGTGCCTGGAGAAGCTCCACCTCCTCAGAGAACACAGGAAGGCTGAGAGCAGTGTGACAGAAATGAGCCCAAAGGGGCAGCTCAAGGGAGATCTCTGTGGTCGCAGTTACACGAATCTACACATGTGAGAAAATGGCAGAGAACTTATTAGATCTCCAAAAGTGTCACGGCTTAAAACAACACAAGTTAATCACCTTCCCGTTCTACATATCAGAGCTCCAACACAGACCTCACAGGGTTGGCCCCAGAGGTTAGCAGGATGCGTTCCTCCCCAGCATCTCCAAGGGGAGGACCGACCTCATCGTCCTTTCCACCATCCGGAGGCTGCCTGCTCCCCTCGGCACACAGCACCCTCGCTGCATCTGCACCGCCAGCAGGGTCTGGTCGAGTCCTCTCTCTGACTGCCTCACCGGATGCCTCTGCCACTTTTTATGGTCCTCCTAATTGCACAGGGTCCACCCAGATAATCCTGGATAATTCCTCCATTCAAAATCCAGCTAATTAGGAACCTTAATCTCATCTGCAATGGTTCACCTTTGGGGATCAGAATTCTATGCACAGCAGAACTATATACACTCATATTGTACCAATGTCAGTTTCCTGGCTGTCTAGTTAGAGAAGATGTAAACTTTGTAGAAAGCTGGATAAAGAGAACATGGGTCCTCCCTATTTTCTGTAGCTTCCAATGAATCTACAATTATTTCAGAATGAAAGCTGTTTTAAACAATTTTTTAATTTAAAGGATATACATGTGTGACACAGCGTACTTTATATGTATTATTCCATTCAATTCCCATGATTCTATAAGATAGTGACTATTCCTGTTTTCCAGATTAGGAAACAGAAGCCAAGATAGGTTTTATTAATTAATAATAGCTTTTATTAATTTAATTTGGCCAGTTAAGTCCAAATAGGGTGACTCTAGAGGTTGCATTCTAACATGTGTTTAATTTACAGACTCAAGTTTAAATTAAAGTGCCAAATATATAGACTAGACCCCAAAAAGCAGAAAAGGGGCAGACTGATGAAAATTATTATCATAAAAAAAAAAAAAAAAAAAAGAACTAGAAGACAATGACTCCAGATGAGCCTAAAGAGATCATCTGGTAGGCTAAATGCTGACTTGTCTCAGAAGAAACTCCTCTCCCTGCTGCCTAAAAAAACTGAGCTGGAGCCAGGGTAAAGACTGAGAGAAGAAGGGTTAATCCACCATGCTTGGCGGCCATTGCCTAGGAGTGAATCTACAGGGCAGATACTGCTAAATGCCACCTACCGCTCTTTTCCTTCCTTTCTCCCAAATGCGTGGATCCAAAAACAAACCGAGCTGTCCACATAAATCCTTCACTTCTGAAAAGTGTCTTCAAGGATGTGTGGCACAGAGTATTCTCATTCATTCCCACCCATTCCTGGTCTTCAGCTCAGGGGAAGGGACAGTGGACCTTTGGGACAGTGGTCCCAAAGACAGGCCGCCTGGACTCCGTCCTGAGAACCTAAGTGTGAGCTGAGCCACGCAAGGCAGGAGACTAAAGCTGAATCACGCCCAGGACAGCTCCTGAGAAAAGAGCACCATGAGTGTGCAGCCATGGTGACCACAGAACCCCAAGCACAAGGACGGAAGCTGCACACTGCGGACAGCAGGCTGCGGCACCCTGAGGCCCCGAGGCACCAATCTGAAAGTAAGCCACAGTGTGCTGGCTTTTTTGTTACACACACGCAGAGTCACACCAGATATAGCATCATGTTTTCCTTCTCAAATCACCCAGTCTTCTCTGTTGCTTGCAGCCAAAGAGCCTTTAGATCAGCAAGGTCTCCAACCAAAACACAAAGCTGGAAATTCTCCTATCCTCTGTGCACTCCCCTCCAATCCTCCACTCCCGTTTCCATCGAAACTAAAACTTTTTCAGAAATTTAAATACACACATAGGGGAAAAAGCAGCCCAGGGCTCCTACAGACTGCTTCTCAGGCCACTCAATCATCAAACTCCCCTATGAAGCAGGGATCAAGGGCATGTCACCCTCCAACTCTGAAGTGGAGGGACAAAATGCCTCTGACACACAGGGAAAAGGCCTCACACTCCCACGGAGTTTTCTAAAGAGATACTGTTAGAGCCGGTTTCTGCTCCTGGATCTTCTGTGCTCCAGGGTAGAAGCAGGCAGCGGTCCAAACACCGTGTGGCCTTTTCAGCAGTCATAAGGAAAAAGTCACTACCACTTTGCTTTCTATACCGAGGCTGAAGAAAGAACACGCAAAGCCAATGCACCAGGGGATTAGCGACGTCTTCCAAAAAAGAAACAGAAAATGTTTATGGGGAGTGAAAATGAATGATAATCATCTCACTGTCCACTCTCATTTCCTGGCGGTTCCACCAAGTCCCGGGATGTCATAAACACTGAGAGGGGAAGGAAACACTGTCATAAATCAAGGTGAGGACCCTGGGAAGGGAGCCGCGGGGAGGCACACCTGCTGCGTTGCTGACTCTCGGACAGCGAGTCAGCAGGCAGAGAGCCGCCTTTCGGACACTGCACAGGCGCAGTCCCGGAGCAGGAGGAGTGCGGAGTCCTCCACACCCATGCCGGTGCACACACACGCGCACTCTCAAGTGCTGAGAAGGCTGTCCGCACGCACCTCTAATGTGATCCCGCCTTCCCACCTCCGCTCCTCAGGCCGCAGCCCAGCGCTTCTCAACTCAGCACTGCTGGCTGACTTCTGGGGTCAGGTCATTCTTTGTGTGTGGGTGAACCCACACACGGAAGGGTGTTTAGAAGCATCCCTGGCTCTGACCCACTCGGTGCCAGGAGCGCCTCTCCATCACAAACGCAGAATGCTTCCAGACACTGTCACAGGTACCCAGTGTCACCCTCAGGGACGGCGGCTGCTCTGCTGAACTCGGCTCTGTGTGTGTGTATTTACTCAAAATCTCACCAGCTCTCAAGTCTCCATGGTGGTTTATCCCATCCTCCACTTGGGTAACCTCTACTCATCCTTCTGCTTCAGCCTAAGAACTGCCATCTCTAAGCCTTCTCAGACCCCTCCGTTCCTTCGAGGAGCGAAGTGCCCCTTTTCCGGTGCCCTTGATTTCCTGGACCATGGGTGACCCATCCCACCTGTGGACTCCTCTCTTGACAGGCTTTACCTCTGGCTTCTCCCTCTTGCAAGCAGGAGGCACATTTATTTCCTCTCTGCATCCCCAGTGCTGAGGAGAGTGCTGGGTCATAGCAGATGTTCAATAAAGGCTTGTTAGAAACATGACTAATGAATGAACAGGGAGACAAAGGGAAGCGTTGGCAGGAGGCCGGCACAGAGGACACATGAGTACATGACTCTACAGCTTCCAAAGCAGCATGGAGAAGGAGACTGCAGGCGGGGGTCTGCTACCTGGGATGGAACACGGGGGAAAGGAAAAAAAGGGCATTACATCATCGTCACCATCGTACAGGAGCAGAGCCTCAGCCCGACAGGCTGTTAAGCTGGTAAAGCAGTGGAGAAGGCCATACAGGAGCAAAAAATTGGAAACATTAAAAAAAATCCCTCCATTTTCCAGATTAGAAAACTGAAGCTCAGGTTGAAACATCTTGTCCAAGGGCATACCCTGGAGAAGAGAAAGAGCTCTGAGTTGAAGGTAAGCCATGAGGTCTCTGTACCAGGAACCAGGAAGCAATGCTACAGGCAGGGTGAGAGTGGTCCATTCGAATCCTGAGGCCGTGAGAGGCGTTTTAAGCAGAAGACTACTTGGTTCTCTTGCCACGATGCTGAGTGAGTGATAAGAGAGGCATTCACATTCACTGTGTCTGGTGGGGGGACAGGCACAGACCTCTTGGAAAGGAAAGTGACAGCCCATGTTAAGATACCACGGGATGGTGCAACCTTTGCACCAGCTGCTCCACTTCAGGGAATCAAACCAAGCAAAACCATCGCACACACACGTGCGCTCAATGCTCAGATAGACACTATTCCCTGCAGTGCCACTTATAATGGTAAAAAAAAATACAACAGAAAGTAGAAATCCCCTAAATATTCAACACTAGGATACTGGTTAAATGAACACAAATCCACTCTACTGAATGCTATGATACTATGTAAAATGGTGTGTATTCAGTTCAGTTCAGTCGATCAGCCGTATTTAAGTCTTCGCGACCCCATGGACTGCAGCACGTCAGGCCTCCCTGTCCATCCCCAGTTCCCGGAGCTTACTCAAACTCATGTCCATCAAGTCAGCGATGCCATCCAACCATCTCATCCACTGTCGTCCCATTCTCCTCCGGCCTTCAATCCTTCCCAGCATCAGGGTCTTTGCCAGTGAGTCAGTTCTTCACATCAGGTGACCAAAGTATGTGATATGGTGTGAATTAGCATATTATGGTGTGTATCAACTATGTTACTATGTAAAATGGTATGTATTAGCAGAGTGTTAAAACAGGGGGAGATACTTGATTCAATTGTTGCATGAAAACCTAGGAGTAACATTTCTTTAAATGCAATCATGATAATTTGTAGCATATTCACACAGTGGAATACTCAAGAACCAGGAGAATGATCTACAACCATATGCAACACTAAGCATAAATCTCATAAGCATAATGTTGAAAGAAAGAAGCAGACACACAGCAGTACCCAGTGCATGATTCCATTCACATAAGATCAAAGGCAGACAGAAACCATCTCTGCAGTCCAAAGTCAGGTTGGTGGGAAGCCTTGCAGGGTGACGGACTTGGCTGGGAGACAAGGATTGAATGTGGGCAGAAGCGGGTCTCAGAGTTATGTTTTCTTCTTGACCCAGTGACTGACTGCCTGTTGATGCTCAGTTTGTTCACCTCCATCCAGCAGCAAGAATGCCCACTTTCGCAGGTGCGTGATTTATTTCCACAGTTTTAAACCCGCAGTCACAATTCCATAAAAACAAGAAGCTGCCTCTGAGAGTTAGGAAGAAGTCTATCACTGCAGTAACAGAGGTTATCTTTAGATGGTGAGACCATGGAAACTGTCTTCCCGTCTTCCTACTGCTCTACGTTATCTGAATAAGTCAATAATAAGCATTTTTATGGGGAGAGGGAGTAAACAGTACTTAAAACGCATGGCAGGATCTCACAAACCTAACAACAGTGTTCCGAGCCTTGAGGCGCGTGCGTGCACGTGTTTTACCAAGGGAAGCATGGCCAGTCTGGAAGAAGGAGGTCCTTCTAATCGCCACACGAGTAAAGGCAGCGTTCTCTCTCACTGGCCAGGCTGGACGAACTAACCACAGAGAGACAGAGTCTAAAATCCTATGAGAATCAATAAAGAAACACTAAAGATATGTTACAGTAAAAAGGATGAAAGCACATATGCCCAAATACTGTGGATAGGGAGTCTGGAGGGATTTTATTTTCCTCTCCTTATCCATAATTTTATTTTTTTAAATGCTGAAAAAGCGTGTATTATTTGTGCCCAAGTTACTCACCTGAACACGGGGATGACAGAAACCTGAATAACTACAGGGATTAACAAGCACTAAACAGTGTTCAGTGCACACTGAGTGTGATAAGCACATTTCAGAGATGTTTTTTCTTCTTCTTCTTCTTCATATAATTATTTTCATGTTGTATAAAAATTGCAATGTACCTTTAGGAGTACAGGGTGAAAGATTCTTCTTCCAAAAAAAACAAGAGTTCCACTCCTCATTCTCAACATTTCTATTACTACCTTCCCAGTGATTTTAGTTGCTAAACAATTTCAAATTAATTCTAGGGAAATCTCTACTTTTGCCTCATGTTTAATGCTTTCTTAAATGAGAAAAGTTGCTATTTATATAGCATACAGAAGAAAAAGAGACAAAATCTGACACCAAAAAATAGAGAGAGAAAACGGGTCAGGGGTGGATGGAGGAATGGACAGATGGAGAGATAGACAGAAGGATGGAGGAATGGACAGAATCATGAACAGATGGATAACTGACAGGCTGGAACTGGTGGGCGGGTGAGTGTGAGGAAGTTGGAGAGCTGGATAGACAGCTGAAGGATGGATAAAAACTAGGACAAACTGTGCAGAAATACTCAAGACATCCGAATGAAAGAGAAGGTCTCTCTCTGCGACAGATCCCAGCCAGAATCTCCATCCCATGCATGGACTGACTTCCCAGAGGGCCCGCAGGTGACTGTGAATGTAGGAAGAAGCTGACAGACGAAGCAGAGGCGGTTCAGTAATCAGAGTAACAGCAGTAGTGGTGGAGGTGGCCACAACAGTTGCTGTCAGGGACTGGCAGAGCAGGATACACAGTTAAGGAGTCTCACCGACACGCGCAGCAGGCTTTTCAAGGTGCTTCCTATTCTTTATCTGGTAAAGAGGAATGAGGACTGCAGATGGAATGAGGACTGCTAGTCTGCTTGCCTCCAGATAGGAAGACTGTCCTTCACATCCGTGTGATCACAAGGGCCTTAACACGGGAAACGGGCAGAAGAAAAGACAAGAGACATGGCTGGCGAACGACACAGCCCAATGCTTCCAGCTTGCAGATGGAGGAAGGAAGGAAGGAAGGGGCCACGAGCCAAGGAATGTGAACAGTCTTGGTAAACTAGAGAAGACAAGGGGATGGACCCTCCACTGGAGCCTCCAGAAAGAAGAGAGCCTGCCATCACCTTGATTTTGGCCAGGGAGACCCATGTTGAACTTCTGACCTCCAAAACTACAAGGCAATACATCTGTCTTGTTTGAAGATATTAAGCTTCAGGTAATTTATTGCGGCAGCCATAGAAAACAAATATCCACTCCAACAGGCTACTTTTTAAAAATAATTTTTATTACACAAGCCATACGGGAGCACAGTTTCCCTTTAAAAACAATGAAGCATTAATAGGGCTTCCCTGGTGGCTCAGTGGCAAAGGATTTGCCTGCCAATACAGGAGACACAGGTTTGATCCCTGGGTTGGGAAGATCCCCTGGAGGAGGAAATAGCAACCCACACCAGTATTCTTGCCTGGAGAATCCCGTGGACAGAGGAGTCTGGCAGGTTACAGTCCATGGGGTGAGAGACTTAGTAACTAAACAAAGCATGAACAACCAGGTTAAGGGGTCCGTGACCTTCAATCCCGGCCCTTCTGCTCACCGCCCACTCCTATAAAGGTGATAATAACAACATACATACAGTAATCTGGGGGTGCATCTCCTGGGTCCCCTGGTCTGCATGTCCTCACATTTCTATGTGCCCAGGTCACAACCCACACAAATTCTTCCAGCAGTTCCAGTCTTCAAACAGTTAACATCCTCTCACAGGAAGGAAACCAGCTCACCAAGCCCCACACAGAGGGAGCCCAGTGTCTGCAGGTGCTACTGAGAAGGGGGGGGCGGTGGTGGTGACAGTCTGAGGGGGTTTCATGCACCTCCTGTCTCCCTGCCAGTTATAAATCCCCTCACTCTGGAGCTTGGGGCGGGAACTAAGGTCTCCGAACCTGAATCTGCTCAATGTCCGTCACTTAGAAGATCAAGAAAGGAATTTGCTTATACACACTGGGCCTTCTACTACCTGTATATATACACATGCAGGCTAAGACACTCAGGGAGCATGATCAATAGCACTACAACCAGCCTGCGACGGCTGACAAGGCCGCTGGAGTGCTCACACCACACATTCCCCTCCTGCTCGGCAACCCTCGGGCCATCTGGCACTCTTCACAACTCCTGTATCGCTTCCCACATCTTCTGGGAGAAGGCTCACAAATCACAAGCTAGTTCAGGCTTGTAGAGCCCAAGGTACATGAAATACTCCTCAAACCCACACAGCCAGCTGGCACGTGGCCATGCTCAAGGTCCATCTCCCGGGGGCTGCCTGAGCCCATGCCTGCCTGGCTCCTGTTCATACTGTCAACAGGGGGCCCTTACCCTCAGAGGTGGCTCCTGGTCTCCACTAGTGAGGGTCACTCCTCTGCAAATTGCACTCGGTTCTCTCAGGGGCTGGCTGTTGTTCAGCTGCTCAGCCGTGTCTGACTCCTTGCGATCTCATAGACTGCAGCGCACCGGGCTTCCCTGTCCTTCACCATCTCCCAGAGTTTGCTCAAACTCATGTCCACGGAATCAGCAATGTCATCCAACCATCTCATCCTCTGTCGTCCTCTTCTCCTCATGCCTTCAATCTTTCCCAGCATCAGGGTCTTTTCCAATGAGTCAGCTCTTCACATCAGGTGACCAAACTATCAGAGCTTCAGCTTCAGTATCGGTTCTTAAAATGAACATTCAGGACTGGGTGGTGTCACCTGCATTTCTGAGATTACTGATATTTCTCCTGGCAATCGTGATTCCAGCTTGTGCTTCATTCAGCCTGGCATTTCGCATGATGTACTCTGGACAGAAGTTAAATAAGCAGGGTGATAATATACAGCCTTGAAAGTGAAGTCACTTAGTCATGTCTGACTCTCTGCAACTCCATGGACTGTAGCCTACCGTGCTCCTCCAAGCATGGTAGAGTACTAGACAAGAGTACTAGAGTGGGTTGCCATTTCCTTCTCCAGAGGATCTCTCTGACCCAGGGATCAAACCCAGGTCTCTGGCATTATAGGCAGATGCTTTACTGTCTGAGCCGCCAGGGAAGCCCATGTGCTCCTTTTCCAATTGGGAACCAGTCCATTCTTCCATGTCCAGTTCTATGTGTTGCTTCTTGACCTGCATGCAGGTTTCTTAGGAGGCAGGTCAGGTGTTCTGGTATTCCCATCTCTTTAAGAATTTTCCACAGTTTGCTGTGATCCACAAAGTCAAAGGCTTTAGTGTAGTCAATGAAGCAGAAGTATTTTTCTGGAATTTTCTTGCTTTC
This sequence comes from Muntiacus reevesi, assembly GCF_963930625.1. NCBI lineage: Eukaryota > Metazoa > Chordata > Mammalia > Artiodactyla > Cervidae > Muntiacus > Muntiacus reevesi. The sequence goes on along the minus strand of NC_089250.1, from coordinate 219,042,093 downwards.
TCTATGATCCAACAGATGTTGGCAATTTAATCTCTGGTTCCTCTGCCTTTTCTAAAACCAGCTTGAGCATCTGGGAGTTCTCAGTTCACCTAATGTTGAAGCCTGGCTTGGAGAATTTTAAGCATTACTTTGCTAGCATGTGAAAGAAGTGCAATTGTGCGGTAGTTTGAGGATTCCTTCGCATTGCCTTTCTTTGGGACTGGAATAAAAACTGACCTTTTCCAGTCCTGTGGCCACTGTTTAGTTTTCCAAATTTGCTAGCATATTGAGTGCAACACTTTCACAGCATCATCTTTTAGGATTTGAAATAGCTCAGCTGGAATTCTGTCACCCCTCTAGCTTTGTTCGTAGTGATGCTACTTAGTAAATTCCACTGGGTTTTCTCAGGGGCTAAAACATAGGAAAAGGGGTGGAGATGGGCTGAGAGGGAAGTCAGAGTAGGCAAAGGTGAGAAAAAGCCCATTCTCACCAGCCCCACCCTCACTGCTGGAGCCCAAGAGCCCACTTAAGGCATGGAACCCCCATCCCAGAGAGATGCCCAAGGCAATGAGACGAGGCGTGGCATTCCACCGTGACTGGCACACGGAGTGCACCCCATGCATGATGGGGGCAGGACTGAGGTGGCCATAGCATCACGAGAACCACTAGGATCACTACAGACTGGGGTCCACTCATCAGCTGTGAGGGCAAGGACTTTGGACACACAGCTAAAGCCATCCATCTGGAAACGTGGCTGTGCTCTCAGGAGAACAAATGAGCTCTAAGAGGAATACAGTCAGCTTGTCCTTGGTATTCAGTGAAAAATTAATTCATTCCATCAACAAACACCGTGTGTACTAACCTGCATGTGTGCATGAGATAGATTTCTGCCATGTGGTGTGGGCAGGGCCCAGGGAGATTCTCTGCAAGAAATGACAGAAATGATTTCAGGGTGGCTTAAGGAAATTCAAGAGTAGAAGAAAACACATCAAGTGAATGTTCTTATTGGAAAAGCTGAATTACTTTTGGATATGTGATCACAAAAGCAAATGAACAAACACCAATCGATGCATCACGGTGGTGTGAGGGAGGAGCTTGGGTGATGCTGATGGTGATGAAGGTAGAAGAAGAGCTAAAGGGGGAAGACAGGAGGGAGGGAAAGATGGAAAAACAGTGACAACAACCACAATGTTCACAGCTGGGACAGTCACTCAACACCGACTGATGCCAATCTAAGCATCATACACATTTGAGCTCATTTAATCCTTTCAATGATTCTTGAAAGTGCTAATCACTCAGTCACGTCCAACTCTTTGCGACCCTGTAGACTGTAGCCCACCGGGCTCCTCTGTCCATGGAATTCTCCAGGCAAGAATATTGGAATTTGGGTTGCCATTCCCTTCTCCAGGGGATCTTCCCAACCTAGGGATCAAACTGGGATCTCCTGCATTGCAGACAGATTCTTTTACCATCTGAGCCACCAGGGAAGCCTCAACAATCCTATCATAGGTTCAATTATTATCCCCTTCTTACAGAGGAGAACCTTCAGACTGAGCAGTTACACTGTGGTCCAAAGAGTCAAGTCCAAGGCACCTGCGTGACTCTGGTGACTAAGCTCACGACCACCAAGGCACACGCTGCTGGGTGCCCCCCTCTGATCACTCTCCCTGTCATCTTTGCTAAGAGCACCCAGGAAAGATGGTCCCCTTTTCAGACTCCCTTGCAGCTATGTGTGGCCTGTGATGGACATGTTGGTGCCCCCCTCCTTCTTGTTAAGGAAATGGACGTGACACCCAGAGGCTGAGCAGCCATGTGCTAAGAAGGGCTGAGGGGAGAGACCACAGTGGTCCCGGGCCCCTGACGACATCACGCACATGGGCACCCAGACTCAGTGGCCTCACCCCAAGTCTCTTACAATAAGAGAGATGAAGCCCTGGTGGGGAGAGCTGGGGCCCAGGCCAAGGCCCAGCTGATGCAAGCACTGCAGGGAGGTGACCCCCCAATCGGCACATGACCCACTCGGTCTCCCCTCGTCCCACCAGCTGCACAGACGGGACATCACATGTGGGATCTGGTTCTGGTCTTGAAGCCTTAGGGTCACAACACTTGACCAGAATCTGAATTCTGCTAACTCAGACGGGGGAACTGTGGGAAGAAGTGGGGTTCCTCAGGAAGTGCAGGAAGGCACAGGGTTCACATTTCTAGACTCTTTGAGATCTGAAGTAAGAAATGCATTCTTGTGGTCACAAATGAAGCAAGCCTAACAAATATGCTGAAAAATGCTATACATGGTGTGAACTGCTGAGGTTACAGAGGGACCAATCTTTGGGAAGAGTGTCTAGATGGATTATCAGTGGTTCTGGGGACTTATGCAGGTGCCTCAAGGCAGGATCCTAAAAGACCTATTGCCAGAGGGGAAAGGAAACCTCCAGGGAGACCGATTGCTTAACCAGACAACACATAACAATCACCGGAGCCTTAGCTGGAAACAGTTGGGCTCAGCCTTCCAGAATCTTCTACCATAAAATGTCCAGGGAGACCATGGATATTATTATTCCATTATTGCTTCTACAAGTCCTTCCTACCCCACACTTACTTCGTGTCACTTATTCCATTTACATATGAAGGAAGAAGAAAGGAGGCATCCATTCATCACAGAAGCATCTAAGCTGTAGGTGCTTCATATATCACTAAAAGGCTGCTGTTACGGAAGACTTAGACAGTGGGTAACACAGAGGTGCTTTTCCACATGGTCTGCTCTGTGGGCGGGTGTCTACATATAAACACAGCTCGAATCCACTGTGGGGTGTGCAGCCCAAGTTGACGCCGTGTGGAACATATCTGGGTCAGGCCCAGTTCCCAATCAAAGGAAAGCCGTTCTTCTTGGTGGTCCGGCCACTTAACTTAAACAAAAAGAACTGAGCCAACTTTCATCAATGAGCCTTTCTTCCAACCGAAAAGAAAAAATAAAAAAAGGGTAAAAAAATGAGTTGGCTACTGGTTATGGTGATGTTTTACCACAAGGTTAATAATGATGGGTTTCAGGTCACTGGAAATTTCTCATTTCAAGTGAACTTGAACCATCCAGCCTCAAGTGGCAACTGTTTGACGTGGGCTGTCCAGCACCCACGACCCTTCTCGGACACCCAAGTGGTGGGTGAGTGACATTCTGCCATTCTACTGTTACCAAAAACGAGAGACTTCTCATCCTCAAAATTTAAAAAGTGCTCACATGTTCAAGCACTTGAAGACGCATAGGCTTGTTCCATTTCATGACAACTGGAACTTGAATTAGAGACTTATAATCAGTTCCTGGGAGCTGGGCTCTTTCTTCCAGAGGAGACTAGGGAGGGAAAAATCAGAAACACCCCCGCTATCATCCAGAACACGCCACAGCTCTTTCCCCCACTGCTGTTCCCTTTTTCCCAGATTCTCATTTCACTTCTAAGTGGCCTAACCAGAGGTTTCAAGGCTCCCCCGCCCCTAGCACAGGGAAAGGAGGTTCGAAGGACAAAAGAATGAATGCATGGAGTGAAGTGAAGTCAAAGTCGCTCAGTTGTGTCCACTGTTTGTGACCCCACGGACTATACAGTCCATGGGATTCTCCAGGCCAGAGTACTGGAGTGGGTAGCCTTTTCCTTCTCCAGGGGATCTTCCCAACCCAGGGATCAAACTCAGGTCTCCTGCATGGCAGGCAGGCAACCCAGGGATCAAACTCAGGTCTCCTGCATGGGAGACAGATTCTTTACCAGCTGAGCTGCCAGGGAAGCCCGAACGAATGAATAATGCTGCTTAAACTGGAAGGGGAAACAGAGGGAGCAGTGCAGATGATGGACAGCTAGAAACCACGTGCCCTCTGGAGGCCTGTACTCAGCTCCAGGTAATCGCTGCCTCCTCCACCAGTTTTTACTTTTATAAACAAACAGATCTATTTCATTTTTGGCCATACTGCATGGTGTGTGGGATCCTAGTTCCCCAACCAGGGATCAAACCCGCACCCACTGCACTGGAAGCTCAGAGTCCCAACCACTGAACCTCCAGGGAAGTTCCCCTGCTCCAGTTTGTGAATCTAATAGGAATGCCAGATTTTTATGTGAAGTCTCCCAATCTGTATTTGCGTTTCAGCCATTTTTTAAAATCACCGTGTGAGCAAAACAAAACACGTTCTGCTGGCGGGCGACGTCCACTGATGCACAGGACCATTACCCTGGTGTCCTCCTCTGGAAGTTGCGTCCACAGCCATGGCCTGTGCCTGCTCTGGGCCAAGACAAATGTGAAAGAGGAGGCAGGGAGATGGGAGGAAAGTCTGGGAGCTGCAGGCAGGTCCTCAGACTTTCCCAAGTGATATATTGGCCTGTCAAACCTCATGACCTGGGGAGGATGATAAACACACTCAAAACCTCATTTAATTTTAGAGTAAGTTACTTTGATGCAGGAACCAACTTGCAGGCTGGTCAGCCTCCACTCTGCGCCCTAAGTTCTATGCCAGATACCTCCCCTGAAGGAGAGAGAGAGAGAGGCAGTGCCCATTCCACCCCCTGCACCCCATTCGTAAAGCCGAGGCAGGCAGGGGGCGGGCGGCTGTCATCCAGGGTCCCAGTGCTCCCCAGGTGGGCGGCAGGGACAAGAGGCAGTCCTGATCTACAGTGCTCCTTCTTGTGTGCTAATTATAGGCAAAGAGCTCTGAGGTCTTGGGAGGGTTTGGTTTCTTAACATGAGACTTGAATCTTCCTTCCCACAATTATTTTTTTTTTTTTTTGGTCTTACTGACTGTGGCACAGAGCCCTGGGGAGCCTTCTTCTGCTGAGATAAACACAGGGCACCCTTAATAGTCCTCATGAACACATTTTTCCTCCTCCCAAGTTTCACTGAAGGAAATCCTTCCCACAGTCAGTCTTAGCTGGGTTGGAAGTCGAAATCAGATTCACAAAAATACAACAAGAAGTACAAGAAATTAAGTTTCCTTGATAATGCAAAAGTACTGAAAATTAACAACAAAGCATTGCTACACGGAAAAAGAAATTGACAATATCCACAGTATCTGGTCATGAACCAACCTATGACCCCTAATTCCCAAAAACCTTCCCTACTAAAACAGAGTAAAAAGATATAATACCAAATATTACATGTGAACCTCGAGACTGACTTGCAGACTGACTGAAAACCAAAAGCTATCAGAGACATTTTGAGCATGACTGGGTAGATCTTGTTATATTCTTTTATGTTAGTGAATTATTCTCAGTTTCATAGACATGACAATGTTGATAAATATGATCACACAGAGCAAGGTCTTTGGTTTTAGGAGATGTCTGCCAAAGTATTTAAGTGTAAAGAGTGTTAGTGTCCACAATTTACATACATACATGGATGGATGGATGGATGGATACATGTATCGGTGTCAGAATAGGTGGATGGATAAATGGATGGGCAGCTGGGTGGATGGATGAATGGATGATCAAATGAATGGACAGATGAATAAATGGAATGGATGGATGGACAGACAGATGGCTTGATGGACTAACTAAATATATTAAGGCATTAGCAATTATTGAATCTAGGTGGTGAGCATATATTTATACACTGTACTATTATTGTTTGAATTTTCTATACACTCGATAATTTTTACAGCCAAAAGTTAAGAAACCTGTTACTTTCAGAATTTCAGTGTTTTATTTCATCTTTCTTTAAAACACTTTTAAAAGCAGGTATTACAAAGAAGTAGCTCCAAAATCACTGCAGATGGTGACTGCAGCCATGAAATTAAAAAACACTTACTCCTTGGAAGGAAAGTAATGACCAACCTAGACAGCATATTAAAAGCAGAGACATTACTTTGCCAACAAAGGTCCGTCTAGTCAAGGCTATGGTTTTTCCGGTCATGTATGGATGTGAGAGTTGGACTGTGAAGAAAGCTGAGCGCCAAAGAATTGATGCTTTTGAACTGTGGTGTTGGAGAAGACTCTTGAGAGTCCCTTGGACTGCAAGGAGATCCAACCAGTCCATCCTAAAGAAGATCGGTCCTGGGTGTTCATTGAAAGGACTGATGTTGAAGCTGAAACTCCAATACTTTGGCCACCTCATGCGAAGAATTGACTCACTGGAAAAGACCCTGATGCTGGGAGGGATTGGGGACAGGAGGAAAAGGGGATGACAGAGGATGAGATGGCTGGATGGCATCACCAACTTCATGGACATGAGTCTGAGTAAACTCTGGGAGTTGCTGATGGACAGGGAGGCCTGGCGTGCTGTGATTCATGGAGTCGCAAAGAGTCGGACACGACTGAGCGACTGAACTGAACTGAGCATGTGGAAAATGGTTATAAAAGTGAGATTTACTCCCATTAATATTACAGAGAAGAGGGTCTGACCTTTGAGATCCCAACCTGAGGATCTTTTAAAGTGCATCCCAAAGAACACTGAATCCATTCCTTCAACTGACTGCTGAGAAAACTGAGGTTCAGAGAGGCTCAGCGACTCCCCTATGATCACACAGCAAGTTAGCCACAGATGAAGGGACATGATGGGCCTCAGAGTTGCCCTCTACAACATACGGGACCACTTGAGCTGTCTGGCCTTGTCTTGATTCATAGCCAGTTTTCAGGAGGATAGAGTATGCCTTAGCGACAGCATTATCATTCTTCCTTTGTTTTTGGAAATGTGGTTTTCTCAGAACCACAGGCTTCAAATGCACATTCCTGTCTTTCCCATTCACCCAATGACCTCTTCATCGTACCTACTGTAAAGGGCATTTTCTTGGGCATTTGGAGAAATGGGCAGACCTGCAGCCCAGGGCCCCTACCCTGGAAACACTGACATCCTACAAGTTATGGGCTGGAGTACAGGACAGCTCCCTAAGAGCTGTCCCCAAAAGGGTCAACTTCTAAAAATGGTTTCCAATCATTATATCTCCATGACAGGAGAAAAAATGTTATCTTGATAGTAAAGGATTTAAATTTATTGCACGGCTGAAAACGGTTAGTGAATTGGAATTATAAAGTAATGAATCATTTCCTGGAAAAAGTTGAGCCGCTAGTCATGCCACTGCACGAAGAACTATTTAGGGATGTCGAAAGGGTAAAAGAAAAAAAGAAGGAAAAAAATAGAAAGTTAGGAAGCCTACCCAGGAAATTACTCTGAAATGTATATGCTTTCTCAAAAATTAAATTCATTTTCCAAAAGAAAAGAAAACTGAACAGACTTGGTGATTACTGTGGGGGAAAAATTAAGCTGTCTCTTAATTTCCACGCAGTTCCCTCTGTTTTGAGCACTGTCCTTCGTAAGTGATGGCACCATCTGGGTTTCGCAGTTTCCCCCTTGGCCCCTAGAGATCAAGTCAGGACTCTTACCCTCTCTTCTGGACTCTGTGTTCCTGCCAAACCGTGCCACACCGCAGTTGAGACCATGCAACCCTTGTCTCAGTCCACTGTCTTCAATGGCAACAGAATGGTGGTCTGCTTGATAAGAAAAGGGATTTCCTTCCACAGCTTAACACAGATGGAAAAAAACAGAGCCATACCATACACTGACTGTGCTGGTTTGCACTTTCAGCCCCAATTATTCTGCCTTCTCGGTTGTTTCCTAATCCATGTAGGCGATTGGGGTTCAGTATATTCAAGGAATCAAGGTCGGGTGTATATATAAGGCTCTCGGCGTGAGGAGGGGCCAGGCACCAAGGGAGGACGGCTTGCTCCTGGGATGAGAGGCTGTCACTTTCACTCAACCAGGTGTCAGCGAGTGAGCTACCCCTGGCATTCAAAAACCTTCCAGGCAAGAGTCTTTCTAGCAGAGACCCATTCTCCAGGGTTCTGGGGACACAGAGAAGGATATGGCTCTGCCCAGCCCCCAGGTGATTAAGACTCAATATCCAACCGAATCTCAGAACATTCTCCCACCTAGCCCCTAGGCTTCTGTGACACCCAGAATGCTTATCTTTTCTGGGGCAAGCCTGGATCAAAAGGTGGAGGAGGAAGGACATGAGGGTGAGAAGAACAGCTGCAGTGCAGCAGAAACAGAAGCTAACAATTACTGACAGTGGACTACGTCCCAGGGACAGTGCTAAAGCACCAACACGCGCTCTTATTTAATTCACACACTCTCAAAGCAAGAGACTTTTTTTTTTCAGCAGCACCGCATAGCCTATGGGGTCTTAGTTCCCAGACCTAGAGTCGAAGCTCCATCCCCTGGAGTGGAAGTGCAGAGTCTTAACCACTGGACAGTCAGGGAAGCTCCTGGAAGAGACTATTATTAATCCTCTTTTATAGATGAGAAAACAGAGATGCGTTAAGATTAAGCCAATGGCCCCAGATCACACAGATAGTAAATGATGGAGCCAGGATGCAAACCCAAGTGGACATGAATCTGCAGAGCCCAGTGTCTCCTCTGCTCTGCTGTACATGACCTTCTGTGTTGCTCTTCCTGCCTGGAAAGACCTCATCTCATCTCTGAGCTCAACGTCCTGCCAAGGCATTAGGGCCCAGCCCCATAAGCCATTTAGGATCACCCCAGCTGGAATGATGGTTCCCTCTCCAGAATTTCCACCTAGCTTAGCTTCCCTGTGCCCTGCGTGAAGCCTTTAAAACGAGGACCAGACTGTAGGGACAGGACCTGCGGCTTCCATATCCTCCACACAGAGGCCCCAGCTTACTAAATGAAAAAGAATGCCATGCTGTACCAGCCCAAGAGCCTACCTCCGACACAGCTATGAGGCCACAGTTTAACAGAAGGACTGAACGTTTCAGGAGTTAAAAAAACACCCGCACTGTGCTTGTTCCTTAAACATTCATTCAGTCCATAATATGTTCAAGCTCCTTAGACTCTCAGTCTACCGGAAGGTGTCAGATTTCCTCTTGGGAAGAACCTAAACGGTGTATCTTTTGGCATCAAGTAACAATCACTCCTTAATAGGTTCCTACAAAGGATGGGCTTAAGGTGCTTCTTCCAAATTCTACACCAAGGTTGAGGGGGATGCTGCCCCCCACACAACGCCGTAATGACCAGAAAATGGAAAAATCCAAGAGACACAGGGGCTGTGGAACAGGGTTCAAGGATGGAGGGCAACTGTTGATCCGTGCGAAGATCAAAGCTGGGCAGAAACCCCTCCCAGGTTTACACAGCTGCAGGCTCCGTGCGGGAGCTGTAAAACAAACACGCTTGGGAGGGGCGGAGGAGGGCTTGTGCCTGGGACCGTGGGGGTGTCAAGGACTCCGTGCGACATCAAATGAACCGGGAGGCCGGAGAGCCGCCTCGCTCCGGGCCTGCAAAAAGAATCTTGAGCCCCTTTCCAATCCAGACTGTATTTTTATTGGGCCCAAAGCTTTCACCAATTTGGCCTTCAGAAACATAATAAGGAAGAGGAAAGAGAACCATTTTCAAAAAAGAAACAAAAATTATTGCGTTTAATAAGCACCATCAACAAAGACAACAACAACAACAAAAAGTGAATCGGTCCAATCTTGATAACCTGGGGCTGAGTAACTCCCCGCCCCAGTTTATCCTGTTTAGTTGCTGTGTACCAACATCTGAATGAGACCCAGAGCTCTCAAAACTCCTGTAGGTGCATAAATTCCTAAACTAAATAATAACAAAGCCATATGTTACCATATTTTTAGATATGAATTGCTGTACGAGGGACAAACACAAGAGCAGCTCCCTGCTACATCACCTGGATGCATTAGAAAGAAAATCATCTCATAAGCCTGCAAATGTCGATTATTCTTTTTTTTTTTTTTGCATCACAGAACTTGTATATTTCCCCTGTGTACAAAAGTATAATTTCTTTACTTGGTTGTTCCCAATGTCTTAAACTTGATACACACGTAATATTTGGAAATGAAAATAATATATATATGTGAATCCCTCGTTTCGGGTATTAGAAAACAATATGTTTTTGTTCATTAAAGGCGCCAATATAAATGCTATAAACCATGAAATTACTTTTGAGCCCTTCCTGAAATAACCAGTTCACAAACAAATGATCCATGCAAAAAAGGCGAGGGGAGATTACAATGATAAGACTAGTTACAATTTCATTTCGAGATTTTTTTTTTAGTGTAGAAAAGTATTATTACTGCAAAACCAACAGCGGCAACAGGTACATCCAATTTATACAGGAAACACCGAATGGAACAGGCAGATTGAACACAACGAGTTCCAAGTAGGGCTTTTCGTACTTTCCAAATGTGATGCAGAATTCACATTTACAACAAATTATCTCAATAAACGAATCATACTTCAGGTTTTCCCACTTCAGAGGGCAGCTTTAAAAGCAATGATGGTGAAAGCATTTTACTAAATTAACTGGGAGGTTTTTCAAACTCAGAACGTAAGATCCTGCCAGACACTCCAAGGTAAAGAATCCGCCTACTAACGCAGGAGACACAGGTTCAAGCCCTGGTCAAGGAAGATCCCACGTGCCCGTCCACTGTTAACCACTGCGCCTGTGCACCCAAAGGAAGAGTAGCCCCCCATGACCCCAACTGGAGAAAGTCCTCTCGCAGCAACAAAGACCCGGCACAGCCATAAATAAACAAACAGAAACTTTCAGAGAGATCCTGCCATACAGATGACCAAAAGAAGCTGTGGGTGGCAGAAATCTTATTATCCCGTGAGCCAGTATCCTCGGGCTGAAACTGTCAGAGCCCTTCATCCAGTGTGATCGGCCAGCAGGCAGCAATCCCGTCATCTGGGAAGTCACTGAAAGTGCAGATCCCTGGGCCCTCCTCTGCAAGTTCTGGAATCAGGAGCCCGGCAGGGGAAGCCCAGGGAGGTGGGTTCTAACAGCTCTCCAGGGGACTCCACGCACACTCCAGCCTGAGAACCACTGCATTTGTCTGACAATGTCGGGCACAGGTGACGGGGATGAAGATGCTCTCTGCGTGAAGATCCCCCACGGAAGCTTCAGCAGCCCCTTCATTCTGTTCCAATGCCCCCCAAAAACAGCCTGCTCCTCCCCACCCAAAAAAAAGGACACCTGAGCCAGATGTCTGCGCACCTGTCTAGATTAATGTTCGCCCCCTCCCTCCACGCCAGCAACTCTCATCTGTAAAACTGCAGGTGATACCCCTTTCAGCAAGATGACATGAGAGCCCTGACCTTCCTCCAGGTTCTAACCATCAGCCCTGAAGTGGCCCCAACGATGCTATGAAACAGGCCACCTGAGAACCCGGCTGAAGGGGCCGGGAGGCCAGGCCAGGAGAAGGGGAGCAGCAAGAAAGGATGACTGTGCCAGAGTGTGCCCACAAGGCTGGGGGCGGGCAGGGGGGCTTCATGAGCCTCTGGGAGTTTCTAACATCTTGGCAGAAACTATCTGGCCTGCATCATCAGTGTGAAGATTCTGAACTGGAATCCTCACCTTGCTAGTCCATCCCTGAAAACCTTGCAGAGTACTTTGATGAAGGGTACATTCAGTTCTGGAACTGAGATCTGCCTGAATTCATCTGGTTCTTCTATGAATCCCTCCAAATACTTTAGGGAATGGGCAGTGTGCTTAAAACTTGATGGAATTTCCTGCCGTACTCTGCAGTGCCAGAATTGCTCCATCCCATAAAAAAAAAATACAGGAAGAACTTTTTGTCTCCCTCCTTTAATGATATAGAACATAATATTTTAAGTAAATCCTCATTTAAAGTATCCTCGGTCCAAAAGAAAATTCTTTGGACCACAGAAATGACTGTGAGTGGGTGTGACACGGATTGCACACGTAGCTATCAAAAAAAAACTTGGCTCTGGCATTTTCTGAAAATCGCTGTGTTGTTGCCATTTTTATTGGGTTAATTAAAAGACCATAAAAATCAAGTCAAACATGTTTGGAGACAGATTTTCAAGGTTTATAAACTGTGCTCAGTTGTTGGGCCAAAGATAAGAGAATGACAGACGTCTCTGTACTCACAGCTTTGGGGTGGTTTCTTGCTTTCTTGCTTTCTTCTCTCTCTTCCTCTCTCTCCCTCCCTCCACTCCTTCCTTTCGGCCTGCCTTCCTTGCATTCATTCATTGATTCATGCAACCCACATCCCTGACTCTGCGCCAAGCACTGGACCAGGACTAGCCCCTGTGCCGACAGGACTACCTTGCTGGTAGGAGACAGAAGCCAAAGGACATCATTTAGATCAAGGGGTAGGCAAACTCTCCCTCTAAGGGACCAGATGGTAAATATTCTCAGCTCTGTGAGCCACAGGATCTCTGCTGCAACTGCTGAACTCTGGCCTGACAGACACAGACTAAAATACATAAACAGATGTACACATTGTGTCCCAACAAAACGCTTTATGAACACTATCATTTGAATTTCATATGCTTCGATGGATCATGAAATGCTCTTCTTCTTTTGATTTTTTTTTCAACCACTAAAAAATGTAATTAAAAAAAAGAAAGAAAAAATCCTCATGCCATTAAAAAAAAGAAGGGACTCTTAGACCCTGATTTATACATGGAGAGACACACCACGGTATGGTTGACCCTGATACCTAAAAAGAAAATGCTGGGCCTCTCGGCTGGTAAGTCCAGGGGATCACTGGCCACGATGCCAACCCAGCAGGCATGGCAGAGAAGGGGCCTTCCACCCTCAGCTGCAGGCCGTCAGGCCTCTCTGCTCATTTCCACCATGGCTCCCTGCCCAGGTCTAAGCAGTGGTCTTTGGTGACTTGCCCTGCTCCACGGTGGCCTTGGCGACTGGCTCTGAACTTGATAAAGTGCTAATTTTGCTTTTTATGACCGTTGTATAATGCTGATAAAAAGCCAAGTCAGGCCAGTTTCAAAATCTGAAGAAACGTTAGCCCACAGGCTGAAACCTGGGAATCTACAAGTTACAAGCAGGAGGCGATTTTCACGCTCAGGGTCTGCCACTGTCCGGATGGCAGTCTCAGAAGGAAACGGTGAACGGTCTGTGTATTAGTCCCAGGTCCCTGGTCCTGCTGCAACTGTGGGATGTCGGCCACCAGCCAGCTCCGTTATCATGACAGAAACCTAACATGGTTCACACGAGTGGCCTTTGGTGGGCAAATGTTCAAGCACATTAAGGTTTTAATATAATTATAATTATAGAACATGCTCAACCAATTAACCACAAGTATGCTGTTTATCTGAAAGGCTGCCAACACTGTGGACTGCAGTCAAAATAACATTAGGCTGCAGTCCTTAAGCAAAGAATACACAGTGAATCAAAAGAGAGATCAGAAGAAAAAGGCCAAAATAAATATTTTATCTGATATTTTATGAATATTTCCTCAAATGCCAGATTAAAATATGTCATCTCCACTTCCCATATATTTACTTGATGAAATCAGATTAAGTGAGTTCATGACACTGTTGAAAAATACCATAAACCAAACAGAGAGACAGAAGTGTGTTTTGTAAATCTTGGCAGACAAGGTCTCCCAACATTCGCTGGCGTATAATGTAAATAAGAAATAGCAATTGGAACAAGTCATATTTTTTAAGGCATTTAGAAACTTCTCATTAGCCCTTATATCTTTCTTAGTTACAGCCTCCAGGATTTGAAGCAAAATTAAACTCTGTCTTAGCAACTAAATAATATAAGCCTCCTCGTAACTTTCCTCCGAGAAAATTAAAAAAAAAAGAAAGAACCTCCTTGTACAATTTGTATATACACAATTTGTACTGCTGTAAAAGCATATTTTGAAAAGTGCTCCCTAAATAATTAAGCTATTCCTTTTACCATACTTCCTATATTACAGAAGTCATTTTCCCACCAAGAATCAATAAGTCATTCCAAACGTCAGTCATTTTTCTCCATTTAACGGAATGGACTAAAGTCCGACACTGCAAGTTACATTACCTTTGAATTATGCGTGTAATTTAAAATTCAAAGTACTACGCTAAGGAGCTTTTTAGACTGACCACTCTACACTTGCTTCATAAATACGGTCCCTCGCAGACCCTTCTGACAGATTTACCGAACAACAGGAGTTTGAGGCGGCTAAGGCTGTGAGTCGCACAGGAAAGCTGTTCTCCCTAAAGATGCCACAGGAACAATTCTCTTTTCAGCGGCAACCCAAAGCAAACGGCCATGCATCATTCACCAGGAAATGTCTCTAGGTTTTTAAGATTCATGGTAAAGCCGTTCTAAAGCATCTTAGCCTTAATTACAAACACACACATGGGCACACACTGACAGGTCAGCTCAGAGAATGCTCCCTAAGTAAAGGCTCCAGTGTGAATTTTGTTTGGCCAGACCCAACCCCTCTGATAAAATTTCAAACACAGAAACCCCAAACAGGTATGTATTAAGGAGGCTCTTTTTCATCAAACACGTCATAAGAAAAAGGAAAAATAAAAAATGCAGAGAGATGTACAAATGAAAGTGCTTAAGTATACATCAGCAGCAATTACATTTTAAGGAATTAATAGAAGCGGCTTTATATTCCTTTACCTGAATTCATGGGCTAATGTGCTTCTGATTATAAATAAAGCACAATAATCTTGTCCTTCAGGAAAATCAAAATAAAGTGACTATGAAAAATACCAGTGAATATTACTAAATTTATGATGTACTTACTGATTCACACTGCAGGTCAGTAAAACTTGGAAAAAAAAAAAAAAAAAGCTGTCAAGTATATAGCATTTTTCTTTGCAGCTAATATTACTTTATTTGGTACATCCCTCAAAAGAACAAGACCTCCTGGAGTTTGAGAGAAAATGAAACTTTGCAATACTGTCTTTTCAAACATTGGTTGTTTAGAAAAGACAACAGTAAGTCTGACCTTGTAACTGAAACGCATGGGCCTGAACGTCTCACGCTTCTCCCTGCTCACGAGGAGCCTCATTCCCCTTCACAGGAGGCTTGCTTCTCACCTGTCACACCAGGACAGCGGAACCCCTTCTCTGGGAAAGCACTAGTCTTGGCTCCCAAATGTGGAAGCTTTCTCAGACCTGTTCCTTTTAAGGGCCGGAGCTCTGTTCATTCCCACTACTCTGTAACCAAATAATCTTTTTTTTTTCCTTTTTCTCTTTCTCACGAGGAGCTCCGGTAACTGTCCACTTTCCCCGACTCGGGACAAATTCCAGGTCACTGGAGCCGACAATCACTTTAGCACGTGCCTTCTGTGGGTCATCAAAAATCAACTCTATTTGCGGAGGTTTTATTCTTGCCAGCTTAGCACTCCCAAAGACAAACCACTTTAAAGTGCCTTAAAAATCATTAGCTCTCGTGTATTTGACTTCAACACAAGCGCAGCCTGGCGTGGGCTGGCCAGTTCCAGGGAGAGCGGTCCCCCAGCACTCCCGCGTCCCTGGCAGCTTTGCAGCTGGCGTCCCCCGCTCTCCGTCTCCGCCCGGCACCCCTCCGCCCCCGCTGCCGAGGTGCCCTGTGCGGGGGAGCACCTCAGGCAAAAGCGGAGCCTTCCTGCTGGGGGTGAGCCTTGCACAGCAACACCCAGTCTCAAACGGTGAGACCCCAAGGGTGATTTTGTTTGTTTGTTCCTTGCTGCCCCTGGGATGGACTTCTTTTTTCCTCCCTTCCTAAACTTGTTTACATTTCTTCCCACTTGAAAAAAGTAGCAAAATTCATTCAACTGATGGATACTTGCTGGAAAATCACCCGATCTGAGCCACAGTACGCTGACATGACCTGTAAATCCTGATCCCAGGAGGTTAGTTCAAACAAAAGGAAATTTC
Organism: Muntiacus reevesi; assembly: GCF_963930625.1. Taxonomy (NCBI): domain Eukaryota; kingdom Metazoa; phylum Chordata; class Mammalia; order Artiodactyla; family Cervidae; genus Muntiacus; species Muntiacus reevesi. The sequence continues at coordinate 219,026,484 of NC_089250.1, read as the reverse complement.
ATTGAAGGGAACTGATACTCTGGGAATGGTCTCTCTCCAAAGGATTCCATCCAGGGAAGTAAAATTTACAGATGTGAAGGGAGATGCTGCAAATGTACTGGGCTCCCCTCGGACATAAAGGGTCAGGATAATTGTTCTGGTAATGTTGTCAGGTGGCAGTATGCATTACTAACGAAAGATAGACCAGAAATACATTCTTCTCCTTTGGGGCCAAAAAAAAAAACTGTACTGTGAAGAGGCTTGTTCTTTCCAAATGCATTTTATTAAAATGACAAGCACAACAACAATCAGACCGACCTGGATCAAACTGCTGGGAACACAGCTCAGGTTACCGTAGTACCATAAGCACTGCTCCCTCTCATTGGAGTCTCTCAAACACACCAACGTTTCCCTGAATCATCTGTGCTGTCACCTAATGAACTTTATATATGTATGCGCTGCTTAAAAAAAAAAAGATAAACTCATAAATAATTCAATACACGGTCTCCTGCCAACTGACCATACAGTCTTTGTGTTTCACTTGCTGTATTAAATAAAAATTAAAAACTATTTCCTTGTTTTTAAATTTTTTTTAAAAAGCCCAGGTTCTGTTTGGAGGGGACCACACAAAGTCAAAACTCACTGCTTAAATTGCACAGTTAAAACATACTTGCTAGCAGTGATGAAATTATGAAAGTTGATGAAATTTGACAAAAAGTTACTCGGGTCTGAGAGAAGCACATTCTTAAATGGTGTCTTGGAAACTGCCTTACTATAAGAATCTCTACCAGATGCTGCAATGAAAATAAAAGAAACACCTTCAGCTCAAACTGAGGAGAAAGACAGGCTATACTACTTTCTGTGGAGTTTTGGGGTTTTTGTTTTTTTTTTAATATGACATCACTGTAACATTTCTTTTCATGTCTTTACAGATAACTACAACTCAGCTAATTTCCTCCCTCACCAAAAAAAATTAGAAGCCTGGTGCCATGTAATTATCGAAGACAGTCTAACCACTTTGCTCAAAGATTGGACTTAAATCAAAACCGGAGGCCATGATCCTCTTGGCCTGGTTGCGGCCTTTCCCTAGCCCCTCGTTAAGCCGTCGGAAAACGGGCCACACTGAGAGCCCCTCGGACGCTGCAGACACAGGGCAGAGAGACAGCAACAACCGTGTGGCCGCCAGGGCCGCCAGCACAGAGCGCCATTTCGGTGGATTCTGAAGACAAGGCTCCTTTTGAACTAAGAATCTCTCTAGACCAGCGGTGGGGTGGCGGGGCGGGGGGGGGGGGGGGTGCAGTCAAAGTTACAGACATTGCTCCTGACTCAAGAGAATTTTCGGAACTCCCTGGTGGCCCAGGGGTTAAGACTCCTGCATGTTCGCTGCAGTGGGGGGCAGGGGTCCAATCCCTGGTCAGGGAATTAGGGATCCCACATGCCACATGGTGCAGACAAAAACTAAAAAATCACAGAATTTTCTACTGGTCAAGACTCAGAGGACTCAGAATAGTCTGATGGCTGGATAAAGACCATTCTCTAACCACTTGAGCTAACAGTTCATATTAATAGACATCTAAATTTAAGCAGAATCATATGATGCTTTAGCAATTAGAAATTAAGTCTCAAGAGAAAAGAAAAACAGAAAAACTCAACTGTATGAAGCACACAAGCCACATTGATCCAAGTGGAGAAATTTCATTTATTCTATTTTCCTCGAAGTCCATCACCAGTTCCTACACGTTTGCAAAGCTTCAAGCTGTTTTTCTGAATGCCAAGGTCAGACCTACCGCACCCTGTCTTATTACCAAAGGGCTGGCTCTCTCCCAGTGACTGGACAGAGAAGTTGGAGGGGGACCCCGGCGGGAGAGTGCCATAAGAGGATGCGTGTCCAGCTGACAGGGAGCCTTAAGACAAAACTAACTTTCTACTTTATAGTTTTAAAAAAGTAAGGAGGCTGTGTGTGTGGTGTTAATCGCTTACTTGTGGCTGACTCTTTGTAACCCCATGAACTGCAGCCCTCCAGGCTCCTCTATCCATAAAATTTCCCAGGCAAGAATACTGGAGTGAATAGCCATTCCCTTCTCCAGAGGAATCTTCCTAACTCAAGAGATCAAACCTGGGTCTCTTGCATTGCAGGCAAATTCTTTACCATCTAAGCCACCAGGGAGACTATAAATTTATGCAAAAATCTAAATGAGACTTTAAAGAAGAAATTAACTATGAATATCTTGACTGGTTATGATACCTTAGGATAACAGCAGAGATAGCTTAAACTTTTCTATACCACTCATAGTTAAATTCATGACCATCTAATTGGTATAGAGAATGCAATTTATAAGAAACTGTTCACTAACTCTTTTTGTTTGTTTTATTTTGCGGTTTCCTTTTAGTTTTAAAAGTCTACCCAAATGTTCTGTTTATAAATCATACCAAAACTGCACCACTTGGGGAAAAAAGTAAAAAAGTTATGTTTCTTTTTAGGGGAAAAAAAAAATCAAATTCTAGACTCCAACTTTCACATTTTACTTAATTACAAACAAAGACATAATGCATCATTTTTCTGTACCCACAAGAGGCAGGCTGACTGTAATTTTTATTGCATGTTAAGTTTTCACTGGATCCCAATATTATTAAGCTTTAAATCAGAGGGTTGGTTCCTTCAGCTAAGTATAACAATACTAGCAAGTTAAAGGGAAAAAAAAAGAAGAAAAGAACACCTCATCTGGGGCTGTAATACTTGCTGAAAAAAATCTACTTCAAAACATTAATCAAATTTTTCGCCTACTGGGCAACCATATGGTATAGCAGCATGTGAATCCCACAAACTTGCTGATCTCCTGTAACTGGGTGCAATTAATTACGCTGGCTGCATCCATCTCTTGGATTTTCGCCTTGTGAAAAAAAAAAAAGTATTTATTGCAACAGCTTTTACAAAACAAGGGAATGAAAATCACAATTGATTAATGAGCTGAATGGAAATATTTCCGCTAGCAGATTTTTAAAACGAATAAGGATTAATACCACGGATGAGGAATACACATTGAGATCCCCCTGTCCTTTCTGGAACCCCCAAAAGGTGGAGGTGGGGCGGAGAGCCCCGACATGCATAATTCACCAGCTGGCTTTAGATCGCAAGTAATAAAGCCTTAAACCAGTGAAGTAATAAAGAGGCTGGCTTTACAAGATACTATCCTGGGATACAAAAAGCCTGTTCTTTGGTTTGAAAACACCGATACTAAATACTCAGTGGGTGAATAATGTTACAGGCCTGCAAAGCCCGGAAAGGAAAGTGGCTCTTACAGGGAAGCAACCCACTCTGTCCTTGGTGACTCAGGAGCTAAGCAGGCTGCATACATGGTCCGCTTGTGATTTTAAGACCCCTCCACAATCGCAAGCATCCGAGAGGAAGTCAGGGTGGTACCCCTGCCCTCACCTGTGGCTAAAGGTACAAACAATTCACACTTGCAGTCATCTTTCCCACCAGTGCTAGCCCACATGCTTCTGACTTTTCCTAGCCATCAGAAAGCTTCCGGGGACTCAGCCATCACTCCTGCCTTCTAGGAGCTGGCTTCTGGAAAGACATGGGGGTCGCAATCTGTCCCTCAGTGGGGAGTCACAGACACAGGGCTGGAGGTCTTAGCAGATAAGCAGAATTCGTGCACTCTGCTCCTTTCCAGAATCACCCTCCAGTGAAGAATCTTAAGCCTCTGGGCTTAAGACCACACAAGCTAGCCAAGCAGTAATGAAGTCATCTCAGGCATCTATATTTCAGGCAGCTCAGTTGCCCTTCCTCTGAAGAGACTGGTCCCAGTACTGGTCATGCTCAATACTTATGTTGGGAAAACAGACCAAGTACTAAACATAAGTGGAAGACAGACAAGCTGGAGAGTTCAGATACTACATTACTTTCACAACTCTTATGAAGAGCTCTGAAGAATGAGGCTTTGCAACTCTAGTCCTGTGCCGATCTTTCTCTTAACTATGTCCACTGCAGTTAAACTTTTATCAGGAAATCCTGCACAGACAGGGCTTTGTGAAAGAGGACTGACTGACATTTTACTGTGTCCACATGTTCTGTGTGGCTGACATGATGCCTTCTCTGCTGGTCCTGTTTGCGTGTCCGTCCTGTGGAACGACACAGAGAAGACAAAGTCTTCTGCAGTCATCTGATGAACAAGAGCACCCGGGAAAAGAGGAAGACACTTTTATACAATAAAGGGTGAGTGAGTGATATTTTAAATGACAGTATTTCAAACAATTCACGCCTATGTTTATGTTAACATGTGTTAACACACAGGCACAAGTCGTTTTTTGCCTCACTGTGCTTCAAAGATACTGCATTTCTTTCACCAACTGCAGGTTTGTGGCAGCTCTGCATTGAGTAAGTGAATTGGTGCTGTATTCCCAACAGCAGTTCCTCGATTAGTACCTCTGGCCACATTCTGTTCATTCTCCCAATATTTCAAGCTTTTTCATTATCATTGCATTATGGTGACCTGTCATCAGCATACTATAACTAGCTGAAAGCTTGGATGATGGTTAGCATGTTTTATCATAAAGTTATTTTTAATTAAAAGATATATATTCTTTAAAGACATAACACTTTTGCACACTTGGTAGACTATAGTATGAAGAGAACTTTTATATGGACTGGGAAACCAAAAACTTTGTTGTCTGGCTTACTGCGGTGGTCTGGAACCAAGCCTGTCACATATCCAAGGTATGGCTGTATAAGTTGTGAGATTTTGATGTAATGAAGAAAAAAAAAAATGTTTATTTCCAAATAGCAGGCAGATCTAGGTGGGTAAAAGATTCTGAAGGCCACGATTTAGGATATTAGAAGGATAACTTAAAAAAAAAAATCTTATTAGAATCATTCCAGTGGAGAATCAAAGCCACTTCACAAGCAGAATAGAAGTTTTGAAGAAACCATCATCTGGTGAAAAGTAGGAGGAATGTACCAAGAAAACATACTTGGCTTCTGGTAGGGGAAAAAAAAAAATCTAATGGGAACTGAGTGAGTCAACTCCTGAAACCAGTGACCCCGCAGTGACACCACCTCCCAGCACCACCTCTCAGATGATCGCCAAACCCCTCCTCCGTGTGATGGTTGTTGGCTTAAAAGTTTAAAGAGCTAACAAAATGTTTTAACGAGATACAAATCTCAGAGATCGTTAATCAATATGCTCAATGTTATTTGTGATAATTCATCATGACATGATATTAATGGGTTACTGTACCCTTCAGAGGTGAGATTAATGCAAATGAGCTGCCACAATTAACTTTACTGCTCCCAACTCACAGGAATGGACAGATGATTATAAATGACAACTATATGTCAATTACAATATCCAATAAAATGAAGCTTAGAGAACAATCCATCTGCTTTTATTGCTCTTCCTTTGACGTCGCTGAATTTAGCTCAACCCACTGTTGGCCACAACGTGGCCACCATTTGGGGGAGGGGAAAGCGTTTCCCTTTTCCTTTCTTTCTTCAAGTTTTCAATATCTTTAAAAAGTGCTTCTGAAACGTCCAAGCAAATAATGTTTTCTAAAAGAAGAAGAGCCACGGGACACAGGAATAAAGTACCACATGCATTCTCGGTGAGTTCAAGAAAACTGTATCCGTGTTCAATCTGCAACAGCAGGGCCAGCAAGGAAGCAACCTGTCCAGCTGTGTGTAATATACTTACACAACTAAAAATGGAAGACATTAGCACAGCATCCCGAAAAGCCGTTGAGTTTCGCTAAACAACAGTTACTGGAGGATCACTCTGCCGAGTTACAGGGGCTACAAAGAGAAAAGGCAGGTACGGGGCTAAGCGCAGGCGGGCAAAGTCAGTCTGCAGGCCGGCACTCAGTATGGTCAGGCACAGGCACAGGCCCTGTCTTCAGTGGGTTTCGAGGCCTGCATGCTTCTTCCTGCCACGAAGGGAGCGCTTTTCGAGAGCGGATGCTCTGGAGCTGATGGGCACGACACAGGGGTCCCTCCTAGCCCCAGGTCCCTTTACTGAGCAGGCGCGCCCAGGACGTTGAGTGCTGGCTGAGAACTCACAGGCTGACACCCTTTTCTGCCTCGCCTGGGAGCCTGCACTCCCACTGCCCCCTTCCCTGGCTGATGCCGGCTAAGCACTGACCGACGGCCAGCCAGCCAGGCTCCTGTGTCGAGCAAGCTCCACTCTGAGATGCCAGTCAACAGAGCCCCTGGGGGAAGCGGGGGCAGACAGGCTGAAACTGGTCGCATCCTCGTACAATGTTTGTCCTGTCCTGGGCCCCTCTTCCCACTCACCCTCCTGAAAGCACAACCCCCACCCGCCACATCACTGGAATGAGCAGCCTGACTTGGGCTCTGCTTCCAGGGAACAGAAGAACCTCGGGCCAGGTGTTGAGGAGATGGAAATAGAACACAATTTCTGCAGGGCAATCAATGAGGAGCCTGCTAGGCAGTGATGAGAGAGCACGTTTTGAAACTCCTTCCAGAAAAGGATTTCTTTGTGTCTAAAATTACAATTACAGCATCAGACCATAAAAGGATCAGAGTGGACGGTGGAAGCTACAGCTTTCTCTCTCCAGGATGCATTTCCGGGTCCCTCCTGAGCTCGCTTTTCCATTAGGGAGCTGGGCCTCTGTGACTCCATGCGATTCTCCACTCTGATGACCCAGAACCCTGTTCCCTGGGTCATCACTTACAAGAATGCTGCTGTCCTCAAGCCAGGCCAATCAAGTTCTTCCTGGGGCTTCTGTCCAGGGACCATGTTGGGTGGGGGGAACTAGCTTCTTGGTGCCCAGGTCTTTGGGACGCTGTTGATCTCTCAGTGGCCACCTTGACACCCAACAAATAAAAGATGATCTAAACCAAGAGTTTAGATAAAGATGGGGGCCTGATGACATATGTGAGCTCTGGAAAAAGCCAGACTCTAAACCCTGGGTTGGCAAAGTATGACCACCTGGCCAGATCTGAACCTCTGCCATTTGTACATCCCAGGGTCTAAAAATGCTTCACCTTTCTTAGGTGGTGGAACAAAAAAAGAAGAACACTTTGTGACACATCAAAAATTACGTGGAATTCAGATTCCACCATCCACAGATAAAGTTTTACTGGCGCAACAGCCACACCCACTGGGCTCCCTTCTGTCTGAACTGAGTACTTGGGTTAGACACCATCCAGCCTCAACACCAAAAATGCATATTCTCTGTCCTACTGCAGGGAAAACTTGCTGACCCCTGTGTCTCGAGAGCCTGTGATGACTGTTTCAGCTTAACGGTAGTTTGCATTTGGGCTTTTCCACGGGCAACAGAAACCTGCTGATGAATTACCAGAGGAGTCTGTCCTTAGTTCATCCCACAAACCTGTACGCCTCTCTCGTCCTTATGTGCTGAGGTCCTAAAGAGAAATAGTGGCTATCCAGGTGGGCTGTTTCTCTCACCTGACCCCTAGAATTTGTACATTCTTTGCTGAATGCCCCAAAGTGTTGAACAAAGGGTTAAAAGACACAAAACATATAGCATTAAGCATTCCGATGGACGGGAGGTTTTGAGCCAAGCAGTGAAAGAAAAAGTACATTAAAGGTGGGAAAGACACTTTTTTTTTATGCACCTTAAGAACATATTTAATTTGAGAGGAAACCCACCCCTGCCCAAGTGCTGCTCCAGGAGCGGGGGGCCTGCCACGGTGAGCCGGGACTCACTGGCCGAGCTTGCTCACGACGCGCAGGTGCCTGGCGAGGACAGCGCGATCCTGAAGACTTTCACAGTATCACAAGGAGGCGAACTGGACTCTCTCCACTTTGTTTCAAGTTTCCTGCTTTCCATCAGGAGACAGCTCCAGGTTTAAATTTCTCTCCCCTGTTCCCTGTGCATGCAGCTCTGTCCCGGGACCCGGGGAGCAGGCATCCTGAGAACAGGTGAACGGTGCCTCTCCTACCCCCCGATGCCTGAGTTCAGGCTGGGTGAGCAGGAAGGCTAGCAAAAAATACAGAGACAAAAGTAAAAGTAAAAAAGGGCAAGCTACTTTGTTCTGTGAAGATTCATGGGCATCAACTCTCTCAAGACGACTCTAGATCCTTACTGTAACCCATCTCCCACATTGGACTCTAACAGCTCCATCACATTTTCCATACATTCTCTTGGCACGGGGTATGAATGGGTAAGACGGCTCTGGATGGATCATGGCTGGCAGCAAAGGCATTTTCTTTAGGGACTGAGGGCTCCCATTTAGCATTTTAACTCACTCGCTCTTTTGGAAACAGTCAGTCACAAATGAGTCTTTCAAACTGAAGAAATTGAAATTGATTTCTTAGGGTAACAATTAACCTCAGAAAATAACTATGAAAGGTTGCTTATTAATTATTTTCTGTAATATACTTTAGGAATATTTCTTTTTTTTTCATAAAAGATGGAGACAAAAGTAGACAGATTTTATGATCATATAAAACGTTATTGGGTTCATATTTTACAGGAGAATGAAACTCACTTAATTTGCAAAATGTTCAGTATGAGAAGAAACGTCCACCAGCGCCCAACAGACACACACACACACTGCTTTTCCAAGACTCTTAAACCCGCCTTGTTAAAAACAACACCATCTTTCTGTTCTTTATTTCTTCACACATAACTGCCTTGGAGTTTCTAATATATTGTTGCTATTTCAGTCTTCTGTGGTGTTTCTACTTATTCAAAAGAGAAAGTGTTTTTCATCTGAATAGCAGTTTACTGGGAACGAGGGTGATACCCTCATTCCTTTTTAAGAAGGGAAGGAGTTGCTGCCAAGAAACTTTTCACTATTCCAGTGGCACCTAGCATCTCTCACAGAAAACTAAAGAGATGGACTGGTGCTTTGCAAGCAATTTAACACACACACAGACACACACAGGGCAAGAAAACCATTTTTCCTTTAGTCACCTGGAAAGTACTACAACATAACCACACACTAACTGAGGCACAAGTTAAGCCATCCACAGGCATAACTTGGAGATCTTGCCAAGTTTGGTTCCACACCACCACAATAAAGCAAGTATCACGACATGGTGAGTCACGCGAATTTTTTGGTTTCCCAGTTCACATTAAAGTTATGCTGACACTACATGGTAGCCCATTAAGGTAGAAATGGCATCATGCCTATGTATATGCATGGCTGAGTCCCTTCGCTGGTCACCTGCAACTATTACAACATTGTTAACCGGCTATACCTCAAAACAAAACAAAAAGTTTCAAAAGAATAAAATGGATAACCAACAAGGACCTACTGTATAACACAGTAAACTCTGATCAATACTATGTAACAACCTAAATGGGAAAAGAATTTGAAAAAGGAAAACAGATAACATGCATATGTATAAATGAATCATTCTGCTATACACCTGAAACTATCACAACACTGTTAATCAACCATACTCCAATATAAAATTCAAAAGTTTAAAAAACAAAAAAAGTGGTGGGATGATCTGAGACAACAGCACTGAAACATGTATATTATCAACTGTGAAACAGATCGCCAGTCCAGGTTGGATGCATGACACAGGGGGCTCAGTGCTGGGGCACTGGGATGGCCCAGAGGGATGGGATGGGGAGGGGGTGGGGGTTTCAGGATGGGGAACACATGTAAATCCATGGCTGATTCGTATCAATGTATGGCAAAACCCACTATAATATTGTAAAAAAAATAAATTAAATTAAATTTTTAAAAAAGAAATAAAAATAAAAGAAAATCTACAAGGAAGAAAAAATAATGAAAAATGCTTTATTACTTAACAGTGCTAACCATCATCTGAGCCTCAATGGGTCCTAATTTTTTTTTTGCAAAAGTAGCATCCAAGATCACTGATCACAGGTCACCATAACAAATGATAACGGAAAAGTCTGAAATATTGCCGAAATTACCAAAATATGACAGAAACACGACGTGAGGACGTGACAGAAAAACGGCATGGACAGGTCTGCTCTAGTCAGCGCTGCCACAAACCTTCAGTTTGTAAAAGACCCAGTATCCGTGAAATGCAATGAAGTGAAGGGAAATAAATGAGGTCCACCTGTAACAGACATTGCTCCAAATACTACATGTCTGTCAGGTCATCAAGGTAGAAAACCAAACATTAACAGACCAAGGAAATGCTCCCCAAAAGAAGATATAATAGGTTAAGACCATTCAAGGTGCTTTATTTTTTCCCTTCCTTTGGTGCTTGAAAACATTTCATTCTGCCCAATTTGGGGGGTGGGGGTGGCAATTCTGTTTTGTTTTCTTGAAGAGGCACACAAGCAAAGAAGCAAAAAAAAAAAAAAAAAAAAACTGGTGTGAAACCAAGTTATAGGAACAACACAGACCCACTTCTTGATGCACTCCAAATGCACGGTTCTGCTAATTAATTAACAAATTCAAGCTGGTTAAATAAAACCTTCTTCCAACACCTCCTATTTAATTGCAGTTTGGCACCAACAAATATATATCAAAATTATAGTATTTCCCCTGACAGGAAGCTCCTTCCTTCCACACACTCTTATGACTCTCTGCAGAGTAAGCCAGAATTGCTGACAGCCTTGAACACTGCTACAACAATATTACTATACTTGGCAAAGAAGTACCCTTGCGGCGAGAGAAAAGCTGTAATTTTGACTGTCACTTCATATTACACTAGATATTATTTCACTGTGTACACATGCACACACTCACAAACTCTTAATAGACTACGGTTTTCACACTGCCTGCCTTTCCAATATAAATGGCAATATAATACCAGCCAATCGCCAATGGGATCCTGGCAAGAAACAAATGTTTTGCATTATGGAAACAGCATTGGAGGAGGCCTTTGAAGGGATATTTCATTCCTTTGTCCCCCACTCAGGCCGCTGACACCCCACCATCAACTTCAAAAGCTAATTGCTTCGGTTATCAAAAGGATTTCACTGTTTTGGTTTTTTTTTAACCCCTTTGGAGGACAAGGTTATCAGGAACAAATTCTCTGCTGGAAAACCCCCGTGATGCATGGAGAAGTGGGTACCACATGATTCTTTGTATCCTAGGCACGAGTCAGATGCCTGAAGTGCAGAATTTCAAAATGTATCTTCAAAAAAAAAAATGTATTCTTTAAAAAAATGTATCCTCTTCGTGCATTTACTTTGTGTTTCTTCTCACCTGGGGGAGCCTGTTTGACAGCAGTGGCTGCTGGCCATGACACAGTTAAGCCAAACTGGCACACGCGGAACAGCCTGCCACCCTGAACCTTGCCAAATCTGCATCGTGTCCCTAACAGACACCAGCGCCTGTCTTTGCAGAGAAATGAACACAGCATATGCTTTCCTCTTACGAGCTTCAGGCTGACGCATATTGGGCCAGCTTCCCCACTGAGCCCTCTCCCCTGGCTTCAGTTTACAAGATGGTATGTTAATAAGGACTCTGTCATCTAGGGCAAGGAATTCGGTGATGTCAGTAGGAGCTCCAAAATGAGAAGTCCCCCAGAATCCAGGGGTGGAGGTGGGGATGGAGGGGGTCAGGAGGGTGAATGCATAAGTGGAGAAAACGTCGACTTGCCCCCAGGGGAGAAGGCCAGAAATGGCAGCAGGAAAGGCGACTCTTCCAGTAAAGAGTTTGCTCTAACAAAGCTGGTATGCAATCCACAGGATGCTTGGGAAATGAGGCTACTCATAAGACTTCATTTTTGCCTTCTTCCTGCTTTTTTTATTTCTTCCTTCCAATTACTATTTCAAAAGACTTAAATAAGATTTAAACTTGTTTCACTGGGTCGGGGGACAGCCTCAGCAAACTCCCTGCCCTCTGTTCAGAGAACGTATCCCAAACTTCCCCGCGTCTGCTGACCACACCGAATTTAACAAGGTTCACCGGTGAACTCCAGTAAGTTTCCCACAGTGACACATTAATAATAAGTTCCTGATCCCATCTATCCCAAGCCATGAATATGTAATGTTATAAAATGAGTCCTTTTCACACAACAGAACCTCAGACGTGAATAAATAAAAACTATCCATCACCAGCCTGTGAAAAATTAATGAGGGTTCAGAGATGCGAGGAAAAACTGGTGACTGAGGAGGGGTGGGCCAGCTCCTAAGAGCCCCCCTAACTTTTAGATGGTAAACATCCTCGCCCCCGCCCCTCACCACCCAACCAGGCGAGGGTGTGAGGGCCCGGATTTGATTTGCCGTCGGCGGAAGGTGGCCTGTCAGCTTGGAGTGGGTGTCCAAGTGCACAGAGGTCGCGGTTTCCAATATTGACCCACAATTGGATTCTAGCAGCGGAGCCCGAGTCTCCTAGTTCAGTTACACACGGTTCATAACCAACTTGCCTCCAAAGTTCTGGAGGATGTTCATAGCAGCTGGGGTAAGTGGGAATGGCTGGGCTGCTGCTGGGGTGAAACCACACTTGCCCGTCCTTCTAGAATGCATTACACAATCAAGGCCACTCATTGGGTGAGCGCCCTTCAAAAGGCACTAGGCGGGTTCTAATTCTCTCTCACTATGACTCCACCCGACAACTGGGGAAACCGAGGCTGGGGTGAGCTAATTTAAGTAACTCCCTAGAGTCTAACAGCTGGTGAGAAGCAGAGCCAGATAAGCGTCCTCCAGCTCCAGACCCCCGCCTTCCCAGCTGCAGCCACCCCTCAGCAGTCATGGGGCAGAGAACGGACGTTGCTGCAGCTGGCCCACCTCAGGGCCTTCAGAGGACAAACCAGGCTTCCCGAGTGGCTCAGGGGTAAAGAAGCTGCCTGGCGCTGCAGGAGAGGCGGGAGACATGGGTTTGATCCCTGGGTCAGGAAGGTCCCCCTGAAAAAGGGAATGCCAACCCACTCGTGTCCTTGCCTGGGAAGTCCTATGGAGAGAGGAGCCAGGCGGCCTGCAGTCCAGGGGTCATAAAGAGCCAGGCGCGCCTCGGTGACTGAGCACACTTGTACAGACAGCCAACCACTTGGGGTGAGTGCCATTTTTACTGGCTTTTCTCTGGGGCTGAAAATGTGTTCTTCCGGGACAATCACCATAGGGAAGATTCCAGAATCAGCCAACGGGGATGACCCTGTTGATCCCCCCAAGCTCTATGCTTCCACCTGCCAAAGCGAGGAGGACAGGTGCATGATGAACCTCGGTATGACCGGGGCACGCCGCACTGGTCTGATGCTAACTGTGCTTTTGCCCGGGCTATTCCTGTGCCCAGGATGCCAAGCTCCACCTCTGTCCACCTGACGGAATCGCTCAGCTCTGGAGGAGCAGCGTAGCCTCTGTGCCACCCCTCCTTCCAGTTTGGCCCAAGAGGCCCACCCAACAAAGCCAGAGGCTGCAGCGATGGGTGTGGACCAGCCAGGTGGCATGAGTGAGGAGAGAGGGCCACATGTGAAAAAAGAGACACTGGGAGGGAGCCAACCTGGGGACCCCAGCGCCCACCTCCAAGAGCCGCCGGAGCATGGGGCCAACGCTGCCGGGTCACCGGTTATTTCAGAGAAAACCAACAATCAAGATTTTTAAGGGAACTTGCTCCACTGCAAAAAGAGAAAGAGTGTGTGTGCCAAAGAAAACACGTCTACAGGAGGGATTCTACCACGCTTTCCGTCTACAATGGTGTCAGGTTTAACGCGCTGGGCTCCTGAGAGAAGGCTGTTCTGCCCACACCCAGGGCAGACCCTTCCTGCTAGCTGGACTGAACGGATTTATATCCCGACTGTCAACGGATGAACCAGAAGCTTGGGAAACTAATAAAACGAAAAACCAGCCAAAAGAGAGGAAACGCTATCAGGACACTGTTGCGAGTTTTACCTTTAATCAGCCAGTAAAAACTCAGTGTTCCTCCCTGCATGGCTGCTTGGGGACCCAACAGGCATTAAGGGACAAAGAATTTTTGTGTTTCTTTGCCTTTCCCAAAGGGAACACCCAAAGTGAAGCTCGGTCCAGAGCAGAACCACTAAGGTGGTCCCAGGAGCCCCAGCCTCGAAAGACAGCAAAGAGCAGCTTAAACAAGAAGGGAGGTCAACGGGCTGAGAGGTGGCTCGGCAGTTAAATCCCAGGGTCTGACTAAGCATGACCAACAATCGAGGAAGAACACAAAGCCTGAAGCCAAAACAGAGGAATAAGCTAGAATCATATCAACCCCTTTTCTCTGAGGGACATGGGCTCAGTGCTCATATTCTGACCAGCAATACCAAGCATCAGCTGTGTCCACCCGAAAAGAGTGAGATCTTCTCCTGCCAAAACCCTACTGGGCTCACTGATGCACAGAAGGGATAGCTCGAGGGAGAGATGAACTCTGCACAGCTCGGAGTTTCCTGAGCTCTGGCCTCATATTCCTGCATGAGTCACTAAATGTAAAGAAAAGCAGGGAAACCCATGTGAATGCCGACCACAAGGGAGTTTATAAACCAGCAGGGGAATTGACAGGAGTTCAGAAAATACTACGATAAGATTTTTAAATTGATAAATGCACCAAAGACAGAAAAAACAAAGTGGAAAGTAGGACTCAGTAGCAAAAACTCTCGGCAGATACAGTTGCGAAATTCAACGGGTTTCAACCTATGGGTAGGAGTTAGATAAGAAGAAACTGGAGAATGATGAGCAAAAGCAGGAAGTATGTTTCCAGCTGAAGGAACAGCAGGAAAGGAATGGAAGTCTGAGGTGTCCATGGAAAGGAAGATCCAGTTCCAGTTTAGCAGAAATACTAATGGGTTTAATGGGTTTCCCTGGTGGCTCAGACAGTAAAGACACACCTACAATGAGACCGGGGCTCGATCCCTGGGTCAAGAAGACCCCCTGGAGGAGGGTATGGCAACCCACTCCATTATTCTTGCCTGGAGAATTCCATGGACAGAGGAGCCTGGTGGAGTCACAGAGAGTCAGACACAACTGAGTGACTAACACTACACATAGGGTATAATACAAGGAGGGTTTGTTGGGGGTTTAGGCATAGATTTCTTTGTAGTTTGAAAACAACCAATCAATTTTTCAGGGCAAGCAGATGACCTGTCAGTGTTGGGTTCTCCAGTCCCAATCTGCTAATATAATAACCATGTGAGGTCAAACTTCATCCCACCCAAACCACTGAGTGTGAGATGCAAATCCAGATGCCAATGGATCACTCCCAATGGTTTAACCTACAGGAGCCTTTAACTCAGTAAGGCTGCAGCAGACATTCCATCTTCCCACCTCATCACTCCTCCTCCCAGACCCCATCTCCATGGATGGTACAACCATGTCCAAGCAGTTGAGCCCATGCTTATCATCCCCTCACTCCACTCCGGTTGTTGACCAAATCTTGTTGGTTTCACCTCCTTCTCCTGTGTCACAACTGCCGCCGCCTAGTATTTACTGCTAACACGTCTGTTCAGAAACTCATCATTTCTTGCCTGGGTGACCGAAATTCTCTCCCAGCAGGTAGCCCACCCTGGTTTCTCATGGAGCTGCCAGAATGGCCTCCTAAAAGGCGAGTCTGATAATTTCACGACCCTGCTCTAAATCCCTCCTACGGCTCCCCGTGGCTTGGATGTAATAAATGTTTATTGAACGAATGAGCTCTCCAATTACATGCTGTTCTCTGCCTGGCACAGTGAAGGTCAGGCTTATGTGAAACATACTTCTGAGCAGAGTTGGACAATGAACAAAGTGGCTCATTCTGAATTCCACACCACCCCCACGCACTAACCCCTCTGGGGAGACTTAGAAGGTACAAGTACAGGGGGAAGGAGGTCAGAAAACGAGACTGGGACCAACTCAAGGAAGAGTTGGAGCCTAAGAAGTTTGGGACTGACTGGTGCTTTACATGATCATCTCACTTAATTTTCAGAAAGTCTGGACTCACCCTGTAGGAAATGAGATCAATTCTCTTACTATCCACTGTGGCATTTTAAGGATGGCCACAAATTCTTCAACACTTCCACTATCAGAAAGTGGGGCACATGTCCACTCCCCATGAATCCAGTGGGCTTTGTGATGGCTCTGACCGTGCAAGTGAGGCCACGTCTGTTTCTAGACCCAGGCCTTAAAGAATACTCTCTCTGGGACCCCTGAGCTGTGACTTAAGAAGCCCACCTACACAAAGCCACCAAGCTGGAAAGGTCATGTGTAAACTCTGGGCAACTGTCACCCTGGGAAGGTGCCAGGTATATGGGTGGGTGACCACCCTGGACCAGCCGATCCAGCTTGCTCATCAGCAGAGAACCACCAAGTGACCTCAACTGACGCCACATCCAGCAGAAGAATCACCCAGCTGAGCCCCGCCGGAATGCCTAATTCATGAAAATCACAAGTTAAAATGAAACGCTGCTGCCCTAAGCTTCAAAGTTTGGGGATAATTTGTTATGCAGAAAGAGACTATAACACCCTCACTTTTACAGGTGAGCTACATGTGGCTCCAAAAGGTTCACTGACTGACCTATGGTCTCTTGGCTGGAAAGCTGTGCACAGCCTGGATTAGAAAGTCACCCTGCCTGACTCAGATGTACACAATGCAATCCCTCAAAAAATAAAGCCACATGGACAGGATGGGCTAACCGAATTCCTCCACACTCTCAGGACTGTGTAAGCAGTGCCAAACTGCCCTGCCTCTCCGTGTGTGACTGACCTGTCAGTACAGCTAACCACGAGGGGTCCCCTACACCTCCCACCCTCCCCTCTCCAGACAGAGGCTCATGCGACGTCTTCACTGCTGCAAAGACTAGGCTCTGCGATGACCAAGAAACGAAGATAAATGCAAGGACAGAGACACCCTTCCATCCCCAAGGCGGCCCCTCACTGGGGTGAACAACCTCGAGGCTCCTATCGCCCCAGAAGGAAAACAAAGGAGA
Organism: Muntiacus reevesi; assembly: GCF_963930625.1. Classification (NCBI taxonomy): domain Eukaryota; kingdom Metazoa; phylum Chordata; class Mammalia; order Artiodactyla; family Cervidae; genus Muntiacus; species Muntiacus reevesi. The sequence continues at coordinate 219,009,736 of NC_089250.1, read as the reverse complement.
CATTTAACTGAATTGCTCTATGGATTCCTTGCCTAAATCTAGATTCTGGAGAACTGTGAGCTATAAAAATCTCAGGATTGGCTCCCGGGATCTTGAGACTGCCAATGATATTCAAACGCTGGAACAACCCAGGAAGGTGACACACACGGGCATGCCTGCAGCATCTAACAATGTGAAACTTCAGCAGATCGTGGCTCATATTTAGTGAATGAGACAACGGAAGCAAGAGTGCGTTTACATGGGCTTGTGATTTCCCCTGACAAGATATACGTGCTCATTCCTTCAACCTAAGCAAAACTCCCAGGGTGAAACAGATTTGAAAGTCAGGTGGACAAGAAGACCATCTGTGGATGAGATGATGTACAAAATCACCAACAGAAATTTTTTTAAAAAACAGGACTCAAGATGACAGAAGAGCATCCACAGACCTGTTCACAGTTGCCCTGAAAATATAGTTTAAAGTAATTAGTCACTGGTCTTGATACACTTGTGGAGCTCCATAAAATAAATCTGACCATATTCATTTGATAATAGATTTCCACAAATTAAACCAAAAATGATGAAAACCACTGCAGAATGATAGAACTGTTAAGATGCTGAGGTCTTTCAGACCAACTGTTTTACATGAACAGAAAAACAAGGAATCTAAAAGTGGATCCGTTTGAGTTACCGAGGAAAACAGGTCCCACTCAGTCTCGGCCCCTGCTCTTTTGTGACGGACTGAGGAGGATACAGAACTTTAAGATTCTTCCCTGGTTGGCTTTTATGCCCCATTTCAGCAGATATGCCATCCTCGGAGCAGCCAACGTATCCAGACAAATGCCCCCCAAATACTCAGGCCCAGCAACTGAAAGAGAATGATTAACAACTCACACCCTGTATTCATTTAAGGAAGCTGTAAAATATCACAGCTAGTCACTTCGAAAATTGGCCAAAGTCAGACTGCCTTCGACAGAGAAGCAGCTATGAAAAGAAACCTGGCTTTGGGGCCAGACAGGCTTGGGTAGGAATTTCACGACCAGTGCTAATGATGACACAGCTCTGGTTAAAGACTTCAAAACTCAAAGGGTCTCTGTCTTTGCTTCTGCAAAATTCTGTTAGAAGCCCCTCTGAGGCCCACAGGGCAGGGGAGGGCGCCTGACAGGTGCAGAGTCCGACCTCGAAGGTCTGGACTGTCCATCACCGTTTCCAGCGGGGCAGCAGAGGGTTAAGAACATGGGCCTGGGTTCCAGCCCTGTTTCCACCACTGGCACCCGTTGTGTGAACCTACGTCAGTTAGCCAGTCCCTCTTTGCCTCCTTTTGAAATTACTATTATTTCACTGAAGCATAGCTGGTGGGAGTCCTCGCCTCACAGGGCAGCCTTAAGGGTGAACAGCACTAATGTGCATAAGACGCACATGGTTAGTGACAGTCAAGTGTTTGCTGATGCTAACAGTGTACTGCTGTGGACCCAATGCTGCATGGATGGCTTGCTCTGAATCTGTGAAGGGCCAGACAGTAAACACTTTGGTCTCTGGGGCTTCAAGTGGTCTCTGTCACAGAGATTTCTTTGCTTTCTACGTTTTCTTAGGTCACAAAAAAGATTATTTTTTTGAAAAAAGAAAACAAATCACAGGCTGTGTGGGGGGGATTTAGCCCACAGGCCATCGTTTGTTCATACTCAGTTCTTTCTAATCACAGTTATTTGGTGGTGACTTTCAAACTGTGAAGGGCCTAAGACATCACCCTATTTGTAAGTTAAGGGGTTACCTGCCAAGTCTCATGGAGGCCACCAGTATATATGACTCCAGCTCAGACACAAAATACTTCCTCACACAAGCATCGCCAACAGCATGAAGCACGTTTCTTCATCAGTTCCCATCACCAGCAGGACCAAGCCGATGAGGCTGAGGGAAGCAGGCCAGGTGGATGCTGTGTGCAGAGCGGGCTGGGGTCATGGCTGAGGACCACTGAGGGTAGGACTACAAATCCTTCAGCAAACAAACCTGCCTCAACTCTGTCCTGGAGGAAGAAGTTATCACACTGCACAATAAAACAACCCCGCCCTTCTGCTGCTATGGGAGACAAGATCACCACTTTCCATGTTTCCTGGGAAAGACAAACCAAAACAAAGGTTGTTCCCAAGCCCTACAAAGCCAGGGGAGGCCCTGTCACTCGAGAGCCGCGTCTCAACAACAATGGAAGGAAACGCCAAAGCTAATGTTACCTAAATCTGAAGATTCTTTCTATGAACTAATCAAGCAGGCTGATCATTTTTTAAATGTCCATTGAAAAACAAAAACAGTTGGCAATTTTGTGGCTTCAAATTGAACCCCACTGAGATCGAAAGTTAGATCTGTGACAATCACACACATCATTTCTGCCGAAAAGGTGTGTTTAGTCAAAAACAGAAACTATATTTGTAAATGGGAATTAAATGCATACACCACACAAAAAAATAATAATCTGGTGAAAGGGAGGGGAAAAAAAATCCCTGCGTGTAGATATAAATGTTTCTTGACAGATGTAAATGAAAACTAATATGGTGACATTTTTCAAATTAGCCAGTGGAAAACACCGTGTCTGCTTCCTTTAGCTTTTTTTTTTAAACAGCCTAAGCACTTTTCAGTTATGTTGGCCTCAGAAAGTATTTATGAAAAGAATAATAAATAATTAATTCCACTGGCTGGGAGCTCACAACTCCTTTCTGCTTCAACAATATACATTGAAACACTGTTTAAATTACAGGAGCAAATTGATTCAAAAGGTTTCCATTAGTGAGCTGGCAAACAGGTTTGAAGTCGACTAATAAATTTTAGATAAAGATGTAAAGATGGGGCTTTTGATGAGGACGGCAACACCAGAGTGCTGAACTCCAAGTCACCAGTTTGTTAAATCAGTGGCTGATGTCTAGCTTTCTGCCTCATAACTCACTATGTTAAGCGTGGGCACAGTCAGATCGGAGTGCCTGACATGTGCGTGGTAGCTATTCACGGGCCTGGGAGCAACACAATATCCCGGTTTCCAGCTGAGTGTCCCCTTCCACCTCTCTGTTCTAACGGGTCTCACAGTACACTGTTCAAAGATAATCAGGCCCAGCTCACCTGTAACATTAAAAGGTTCCACCTATGATGCGTCTTGCAGCTTCAAGTCACATCTGAGGTAAACTTCTTAATCGAAATCAAGAAACTATGGTTTTTCTTGAATGATATGATGAAGTTCTTCCTTCCATGTGGACACACATCCTGTAAGCTGGCTGAACCTGCTGCTTGAGAAATCGTGGAATGTTACACAGCTATTAAAAAGAAAAAGTATGTTTACTGGCCTGGAAGCTAGGCATCGTATTCAACCTAGGGATGCTAAAGCAAAAACCCACTTACTTTAGGAAAAGCAACAAAGGCCTTACACATGTGTGTTACATGTGTTAATGTGAAGAAGGGTGTGCAAGAGCACATAAACTACTACCCAAGGCTACTGCAGGCAGGGAGTGTGGTTGAGGGAGGGGTAAAAGGGGGGTGGAGTTCAAAGTTCAAACAAGCATCTTTTCTAATTGAAAAAAAAATCTAATAGCAAACACTCAACATGAACCAAAGATCTTACATAAAATCCTAATACAGGCAAGTTGCTTTTTCAGTTGATTCCTACCTGGCCCATTTGGGGAAGCTTGTTAAGGATGCATTTTTTTTTTTTTTTAAACCCATCCATCCTTCCACCCATCTAACCAATAAGCTAGTCCGAGGACATGGTGGACTAACAGTGTGCAGCTTGGGAATGAGCTGGATCTGGAGGGAGGTTCAGACTCCACTCGCTGGCGCCCTGTGTGGCCCTGGGTCATGCTCTAGCTGACATCCAAGTGTAAAAGGACCACAAGAACGACATTGACTACATGAGTCAACAGCCCATGATGTCCTGGATGCATGTTCTCTAATCCCCACTGCATCCATCAAGATCTTGGTACGGCTGCCTCTGGGAACCATAAACCATGCTTGGCCATGACAGCACCCTAGGCTGATAACTCCAAAACACATCCAAGGAATTCAAACATATACCTTCCCAAGTTTGCACCACCTACCAATGGGGGGAAAGACAGATTTTTTTTTATAAAAGGAATACCATATGTTCTTTTGTCTCATTTCAGAGAGTCACCTGTTAAATGGAGCTATTGGGTGGTATTCCCAGCCTTGGCCCCACCATCAGGAAAAGTGGAATTTACAGATGAAAACCCCAGAACACTTTCTGTCACTACATGTGGGTTTAAAGCAGCTGAAGTGTGTAGGATGAGATCTTTCAGGGCAGGTTTCTGGAAAAAAAAATAAAAAGCATCATCGGCCAGTTGGCTTCTCAACGCCACAGGCTTGGCACACAAGCCCCAGGTGCTCAGCGTCCCCGAGACCCTGCCGACGCCACCCCAGCAGGATGGAGACGGGGCACCCTGGTCAGGTTGTTCTTGTTTGGGAAGAGTCAGGAAAGTCAGACACCTAACACCCGCATTCCGATTCTAATGGGCTACGAAATAAAATATCCAAATTGTGCAAGTGGGGAAAATGGAGTGAAAAGTGAGTTATCTCTTTTTAATTAAGCTCTTAATTATATAACAGCAAAACAAGCAATTAATTTCCAAGTGGCTACATTAAGCATTCCACACTGAAATGAGGCAGAAAGAACAACATGAAAGTACTCCCTCTTCTTCTTAGATAAACATACAGTAGGAAACTGTGTGTGTGTGAGAGACAGACAGACAGACAGACGCACACAGAGATGGACGATGCGTTTGCCGAGTGCTGGTTAGGTGGTGCTGGCAGTACGGAGCCCAACTCCTAGCTCAGGGAAGCTCACACAGCCCAGGCAGTGGCCGCTCTATTACTTCCACCTGACTCACAAGGAATCTCCAGTTTGGAAAGACCCAGGAGACCAGGCCTAGGTCCCTACCACTTAACGAGGAGCCAAGACGGGACTCCAGCTTCTACAGAGCCTTCCAGCCACGGATACATTCTCCTGCCTGCAGAGAAAAGCCACAGGAGAGGGACAGAATGAAAGTAGACGGGGAGGCTTCAGGAGGGGCCCCAGGCCTTCTGAAAAAGGCCGGACGGTAAAGATTTGGTGGGCTGTTGGGGCACACAGTCCCTGTCCTGGCTCCTCCCTCTGTGGCCCTGGTGCGAAGGCACCACGACAGCATCTGGGGTCACAGGCAGCGCGTGAACAGCACATGCTGCTGACACGGAGCCCCCATCTGTGTCAATTCCAACAGATTTGCAGGAGTTCCCCTTCCCGTACTGAGAAGATGGGGGCCACGTGGGGAGAAGAAAAAAAAGAAGGCTGTCCTCTCCTGAGCCTGGCTCAGAAAGACATAGCACCTCCACACACATAAGAATAAAACTCCCTAAGTCCTCCCGAAAACAGCCTTTCAGGCCAGTCGCCAGAAGAGTTGCCTTGAAGCCTGTAACTCACCTTCTCCCCAGTATGGGTCCCTGGGGCCCTCCATGGTGACGAGCAAATCCATGTCAAACGTCACTTCAGGATGATGGAGACCCCAGAAGTGACCTCTGTCAGAGTATTCACAGCTGCACTGAGGGCAGCATGGCCAGACATGAGCCACGCAGAGAAAAACGCACCTTTCACCACTTCGCAGCAGAAAGGTACCACCGCCAAACATGTGCTTCCCTGCTGCATGGGGGGAAGGGCTTGAGGTGGCAGGAGGGCTGGGCTTTTGAGGGATGAAATCAGTAAGGCTGCTTCCTCCCTGCCAGGCCCGGGGCTGGGCCAGGCCACCCCACGGGAGCATCCTCTAGAGCCTGGGAGTTGGCCTGCTTGGAGGTGTGGGTGGCAGGGAGTGACGTCCCTTTTACTTACTCCAGATAATTGGCAGAGAAATCTCCATCGAGTCCTGGCTCAGGCATTCTCATCAGTAATTATAAAACTGGAAATTATGATCTACGCTTGAGCAGAACAGAATGGGCCAGTGGTCCTTTCTTTTCCTCTCGCTGTTTAAAGCCCATATCACACAGACTCTGCAAAGCGGTGAAAACCTCACTGTAAGGAATGAATGGACTGGAGCCGTGGAGCACTCACTGGAGGGGTTTCACTGCCACAGGGCTGTGCCCGACATCCACCGCTTTTACCCGCTCCGCGTCGGCACCCCTTCCTCTGATAGCTCCCTCCTCACCCCTGCACAAGCCCGCCCCCTCCCACGTGCACTTCTAGGGAGCCCGACCCCACCTGCTGAATCAAGAGGTGAGCCTGTGACGGAGCCTGACTACTCAGAAGGGACCACCATGCCACGTTCAGAGAGGGCCGGATGACTCGGGCTGGACCACTCTGACTGGCAACCACAGCACTGACTGAAGCGATGGGGAGGAGACTTGTCCAAGGTCGCCGAGGGGACGGGAGGTTAACCCTGCAGCGCTGGCTTGTGAGGGCGTGGAAGACGACACCCAAGGAGCGCCAGTGTCAGGAAGACACAGCTGAGGGACAGAACAAGACCAAAGCCGGAGGAGAGAGCAAAGCCCCGGGAGCAGCGGGCTAACACAATGGTGTTTGTGGTGGTTGTCTGAGAGTCTGTTTTTCCAAAGGCCCTCAGAGAATGATGCTAAGAGGCTCCTCAGAACCTGCACCTATACCGCACACATGCAACGATGCTAAGAGGCTCCTACAGAACCTGCATCTATACCCAAATGGATGATCTTCAGGGCAGTGCACCTATAAAGAATGTTTCTCTTGGCCTGTCATCTCCCCACATCCCAGACTGGCCTGTCACCGAAGGTCCAAGGCCCACTTCTGGCCACCCAGAAGACCCAGGAGCTGTCAATCCAAGACCATCTATGGGGGCTTAGGCTGGGGCCATCTTTGATTCTAAATATCATCACCTCCCGTTCTCCTGTCCCTTCCCCTTTGTCTGGCCCTCTCTTAATGTTTTCATTGCCTGATACCCTCTTAATGCTGTATTGGCTAAGACAGTGAGCATCTTGGGGACATGGGTAGTATCCAGAGACAGTCAACTGCATGGTGAAACTGCCCATTATAAGCTTTGAACATCAGTATCTAGCCTATGGGTGGCCATATTGTTGTTCCTGAGTAATATGTATTGAATAAATAGACAAGGAGATCATTTCAAATAGACTGCAGGCCCACTGAAAGAAAAGGTGGTCATCTGTAGTCTTGAATCTTCCAACAGGACTTAGCAGAATACTCTGTAAAATGCTCAAAATATATTTGTTGAATGAAGACAGACACCCCTCTACCAATAAAAAAAAAAAAAAGCACTTCCAAGCTCACTTATAGACAGTTGGTACTGTCTGTGATTTACAGGGAGAGAGAGGAGGAGGCAGGATGCATACTCCCTACTTCTTGATTTCGTAAAAGCCTAATCAGATATGATGAGGCTGCAGGCTCTACTGGGTCTTCCCATTTGCATTATTGATCTAAAATATAACTTACACAGGCAAATTCTGAATGCAAATTATCAGAATTGGTGCAGACACATGTGAGGAGCTACAAACATGACTGTACAAGACCCTGCCTTATACTGTTGTAACACTCAACACGGGACTGCACACAACGTGTTGCAGAAACTAGTATCACAACTGTACCCTCAAACCAGGATCTGAGAGTTGGAGCTTTCACAGTCCCCCGTATTCAACAGCATGCAGTTTAAATCACAAAATTTTCTTCTGGAGTTAGAAGGCCAAAGGATTGCAACTATGGATGTAAAAATACATAGGCAGTTGAATGAAAAATAAAAGGCAAAACTAAGAATGGGGGTGGAAATCACTGCATAAGGGTAGTGGAACTTGGGCAACTTTCCCTTTATTCTTTTTCTTTCATATAGTTGTGACAACATCTTTTGAAGATGAAGCACTCTCTCCCCCATCTCAGCCATCAATTGCGGGATGCTGAGTCTCTTGGGAGGCATTATTCACAGGGCAGGAAGTGGAGGTAGCAGTTTTACACCAGCCAGACTTGGAAAAGGAAAGCTACAAATCCAGCTGCAAAGATGCAGACACTGAAGCATTTCAGCAAGTATGACAATGTGGACAGCCTAGAGGCAGAGACCCAGTAATCAGAGGAGAGCTGAACTGGAGCTGATGGAGGGTGCAGACACTGCAACAAACAGTCCGAGAACAAAGAAGGTGGTCAGGAAATTCCTGACTGTGCCAATCTCCTTCATGACCCTAAATGGCTGGGCGCTCCACAGACACTTTTGCTGCCTTGGGTTCAGGAGCAGGGCTCTAGACCATGGGCAGGGAGACCAGGAAAAAACCACTAAGGTAGAGGCACGGGCCAAAGGCAGGCACAGAAGAGTTCAAAAGGACAAATGGTGCTTTTTTCAACACTACGTGGATGTATTGGGAATGAAGGTGGTGATGCTGAGGGTGTCCACCTCCTTCTTAGGGCACTTTGACTTTTAAAGAGTGATTTGGAACGCACCAATGGCTATGTGTGTGACCAGTCCTGTTTGAGTCTTTGTGGCCCCATGAACTGTAGCCCACCAGGCTGCTCTGTTCATGGAATTTTCCAGGCAAGAATACTGGCGTTGGTTGCCATTTCCTACTCTAGAGATCTTCCCGACCCAAGAATCCAACCCACGTATCTAATGTTTCCTGCACTGGCAGGTGGACTGTTACCACTAGTGCCACCTGGGAAGCCCGTACCTCACTTCACACTCTAGGCAGTTATCATAACTTCTCTTGGGTTTCCCCTGGTGGCTCAGACTGTAAAGAATTTGCCTGCAATGCGGGAGACCTGGCTTTGACCCCTGGGTTGGGAAGATCCCCTGGAGAAGGGAACGGCAACCCACTCCAGTATTCTTGCCTGGAGAATTCCACGGACAGGCATTTGGTGGTCTATACTCCATGGTGTTGCAAAGAGTCGGACACAACTGAGCGACTAACACACATCATAATTTTTCTAATCCTCAATTTCCTCTCCTGGGAAACAGACAATTCTGATCACCTTGAAGCAATGCTAGAATAAATACACGAGAATCTACGTAGAGCAGCTAGCACATCATCAGCACCTGTCGTTACTATCAGCAGCACCACCATCAACAAGGCACTCAGGGTGAGGGCTGATGTATGGACCCACCAGCTGAAGGCTGACTACCTCACTATTAACATATCATGAATCCCTAACGAAACAGAGCCGTGTCATCCCGGAAGTGAAGAACTATTTCTCCACAGTCTATAAATGACTCAAACGTTTCTAGGAATTTGTCTTAAAAATCTCCTTCTGGTAATACTTCTTGAGACACTGTACTCTTCACAATCAGACGCTATTTCTGCAGTATATCCCTGGGAGTTTCCTGCATCAAAAAGAAAAGTAGCTTAGCTAAGTTATGTGGTCCATCCTAAAGTTTCACCTGAGCTTACTTTTTAATAACATCTTCTTAGAAGCAAACAATATGTCAAGAAAGCAAAATATCATCAAAGCAAGACCCCATTCTGACCAATCTCGAAGGCACCATAAGGGATGCTAGGAAAGACTAGCCCAAGTCTAACATAGCCCGCGTGCTGCAGACACGACAGAACAAAAAGAGGACCGACCCTGAGCTCTTGCTCTAGATGGATGAGCACTGCCCAGGGAGGACAACGGTTCTGCCCAGTGGAGAGCTGATTTTCAAGTGCAACCCCAGGCAGAAGCTGACTCTTCTAGACCAGAGCTGCTCAAAAGGTCCATCCCACTGCCCCACTGAGGCCCACTGCTGGTCAGAGCCGCCTGTGCATGCAACTCGGTGAACCGGGGACTCACTCAGCGGTTACAGAAAGCAGGAGGCCAGCTTTACACACGATAGGGATCTAGGTGGCAAGCAGTAGCTGCAAATCATCCATAAATGACAATGAGGCATCAGAAATAAAGACACCACCGAGCCCAGCACAGACAGTGTGGAGGGGGAATTCATCAGCCCTTGAAAAAGGTTCACCAGGGACTCTCCTGGAAGTCCAGTGGCTAAGACTCCAAGCTCGCAATTCAGGAGCCCTGGATTCAATCCCTGGTCAGGGAAATAGATCCCACATGCCACAATTAAAGATCCCACATGCCCTAACTGTGACCCAGCAGTCAAACTGATGAATTAATTTAAAGGTGACCTGTAACATGAATGAAAGAAAGAAGGAGGTTCAACACATTCAGCCAGACAATAGTTTCAGAGAAGGAACCCCAGATCAAATCAGAATGAGAAGCCATGTTACTAGTCACAATAAGTATCTTCATTAAGAGAGGCTAGAAAGATTGTCACCATATATCATTTGTAGTAGCTGCAAACATTTATGATGAACTGCAGCTGGTTTCCAATCGGAAGGGGAGGCTCCAGTCAGTGCTTCTGTTGTTCTAACTGTGAAGAACTCGGGTGGGTATTTGGACACAAGATATTAATAACCAGACAGATACCCATCCTTAAAAAAAAAAAAAATGTGAAAGTGAAGTGAAAGTCGCTCAGTCATGTCCAACTCTTTGCAACCCCATGGACTATATACACAGCTCATGGAATTCTCCAGGACAGAATACTGGAGTGGGTAGCATCTTCCTTCTCCAGGGGGATCTCCCCAACCCAGGTCTCCCGCATTGCAGGTAGATTCTTTACCAGCTGAGCCACAAGGGAAGCCCAAGAATACCGGAGTAGGTAGTCTATCCCTTCTCTAGCGGATCTTTCTGATCCAGGAATCAAACCAGGGTCTCCTGCATTGCAGGCATATTCTTTACCAACTGAGCTATCAGGGAAACCCTAAAAAAAAAAAAAGTGGGGTTCTCCCTTACTGAGAAATTTCTCTCTGAGCTGCACATTACACAGACCTGCAGCAGCAAATGAAAGATGCTCCCCTAGAACGAATTCAAGGTGATCGGCCAAGGCTGAGCTATTGACAGCGGAGAGCGAGCAGGAGGCCACGGTCCAGTCAATAGGACATGGGATACACTTACTACCTGTACGTGAATGACTGACAGATGGCTCCTGCTTCCTAATGCTCATTGATTCCGTATTAATACCACCACCAGCTGATTTTAGAAGGCCTTATCTGCCAGGTGGATTTCTAAGAGCTATTTAAAGAAAATGTGCACATTGTGGTCATTTCAATCATCATGGAAATAAAACATGGTTTAGACAGAAGTCATTCTTCACCCAGTAAGTCCCAGAGAGGGAAGGGGAATTTCTGATCCACAATACAGAAGATGACAGCAAATCTCTTACCATGACTGTCACATCAAGTCGACACAGACCTAAGAAGCTAAGCAGTCATTTGAGGGAATGATTTATATGAATTGGACATGATTTATGCCCTCACAATTCCACAAGGATGGTAGAGATAGCAATGGACAGCAATCACTAGGAATGATATGTCTTTATCACTTTCCTTTTAAAATAGTTTTAATCTAAAAGAAATAAAGCAGTGGTAAATGCACCACTGTGGGATACAAAATAAAGCATTAAATGCTCCCAGGAAACCTCCCAATTTTAATTAGGGTGCCAGTAAAATTAAATTTTCCCAATTTCTTCTACTTATCAACTCACCAAAAATGCTCAGTTTGCGATCTTTAATGTGACAACACTGAGTCATGACGCTAACCACTCATTTAATCCTATGTGACTTACCATGACCCAACCCTTTCCAGAAGCCACAAAAAGGCCAACTGTCTCCATGAAACTTAAGAGATTAAGAATCTCAAATCAGGAACAATGGTACATTTTGCAAACACTTTAATTATCTTTGAAACAACTGGGCAAAGTCCCTTGTTCCATTTATAAGTAGATAAACAGAAAATGAAACAAAACTGGGGAGCCCAGTTACAGAAGCGGCCTGTTAACAAAGCCTTTGTGTAGAAGCGAAACTCTTCTTCTGTCCACTTACCAAGACATTCCTCGTAGGAGGAAAAGGATGGGTCCAGTACTGTTTTTCTTACAGTGTCTCCCCCAACTGATCTAAAACTGATATGGCTGAATTGTAAGCTTTGAAAGCATTTAATTAATATTTTATCCTCAGCCAATTTAATGATGACTTTACAAAATGCTGTTAAATAAATCTTTTAAAAATCCTACTTCCCCAAATGGCTAGCTTCAAATAAAACAAAATAAAAACACAAAAAGGTGAAACAATTCACTAACCCCCTGTCAAAAAAGTTCAAATTCCTAAAACAGACCTTTGAAGTCTTCAAGCTGGGACTTCCCTGATGGTCCAGTGGTTATGAACCCATCCTGCAATGCAGGGGATGTGGGGTTGACCCCTGGTTGGGGAACTAAGATCCCACACGCTGCAGAGCAACTAACTATGCCACTACTGACTCCATGAGCCACAGCTAGAAAATCTGAGCTGCAACTAAGACCTAAACCAGCCTAGTTAATTCTAAAATAATAATAATCAAAAAAATAAAATCTTCAAGCTGGCCCCAACTCACTTTCCAGTCGTCATCCTCATCCCTTAGAATGCAAACTCCACAAGAAGGGTCTTAGTTTCATCTACTGTTGCATCCCCAGCGTCTAGAACAGTATCTACAAATGCTGAGTTCCCTAGTTTGAATGAAAACACTACTATCCATAGACCTAGGGAAGATGGTCTCCCATCCTGGACCCCAACCTTTAGAAAACACTCACAAAATAAATTTGATACACATGGCACTTCCATCACTTGAGGTCTGCTGTTGAGCATAGGGTAAACACAAGGTCATGTGACATGTGACCCTAACTATCCACCACTCAGGTCCCAGAAAACCACCGCTCCACATCTCTCTCCTTACATCTTCAAAACAGATACACACACATGTACACACACACACACACACACACACACACACACACCTGTACACACACACACACCTGTACACACACACACACACACACACACACACACACACACACACACACCTGCAGCCAAACACCCTGATGGATAATGGTGCACTGCTCCCAACCTCAGAAAAAGAAAACGTTTCCGGGGACCAGGAGGGTTAGAGTCTTCTACGCTTTTAGATAATGAAAAGACAAACTAATTAACTTGTCAAGTCCTTTCTCTCAGATGGCCCAGACCCAAAAGGCTCGTATGTAATAAAATATCATGTCCCAGAAGTATGGAGTACCTGTCTTCCTGTGTTCCAATAAACGATTTGAGAGGCACTTACAGATAGGCAAGCATTCACTCCAGGTGAGCAGAGCAGCTAGTAAAAAAGCACCCATGTCAGGCTTAAATTTGTGTATCTGCAGGACTAAAGGGAGTCCATGGTGGTTATAGTTACAGTGAAAGTTGCTCAGTCATGTCCAACTCTTTGCAACCCCATGGACTATACAGTCCAGAACTCTCCCAGCCAGAATACTGGAGTAGCTAGCCTATCCCTTCTCCAGGGGATCTTCCCAACACCAGGAATCGAACCCAGGTCTCCCACACTGCAGGCAGATTCTTTACCAGTTGAGCCACAAGGGAAGCCCAAGAATACTGGAGTGGATAGCCTATCCCTTCTCCAGCGGATCTTCCCGACCCAGAAATCGAACCAGGGTCTCCTGCATTGCAGGTGGATTCTTCACCAACTGAGCTGTCAGGGAAGCCCCCAGTCACTCGGTTGTGTCTGACTTTGTAACCCCATGAACTTTAAAGTCCACGGAATTCTCTAGGCCAGAATACTGGAGTGGGTAGCCTTTCCCTTCTAGGGGATTTTCCCAACCCAGGGATCGAACCCAAGACCATGGTGGCTCAGATGGTAAAGAATCCACCTGTAATACGGGAGACCTGGGTTCTATCCCTGGGTTGGGAAGATCCCCTGGAGAAGGGAATGGCTACCCACTCCAGTATTCTGGAATGGAGAATTCCATGGACAGAAGAGATTGGCAGGCTACAGTCCATGGTGTCACAGAGTCAGACAGCTCACCAACTTTCACTTCACACAATCTCTTCACTTCAGGGCTAAAAGTAGCATGCATATAGTAAGATACCCATTCTCTTCACTGGCCACCAGATGGACACTACATTCCAGAATTTCAAATTATCTTATCTTTAAAGAAACATCTGATATCATTCAGTCACATAAAAACTTCAAGTTTGAGTAATTTTATTCAGTTTTATGTTTGTTGTCTGATAAAGAAAAATATTATATGAATCAGTAAAAATGGTGATAATGTTTCATTATTCCTTTAGTTTTCCTTCAAATTCTAGTAGATAAGTTGGAATATTTTTAAAGAGAAACAATTTCGAAGCATTCAAAAATAATTTGAAATTCTCAATTTCTTATATGTTTTAATTTGTATTTTTGTAAACCACAAAGTATTTTCTGCTTTAGATCACCATAATTTACTCCAATTAATAAAAATCTTAAGTCCTTCTAATTTTTTCATCATATAAATAATACAGACATATTACAAGTCTGTTTATATAAATCTGTGGGTATATCTTAAATATTCCTTTAAGACACTTCCTACCTATGAAAACCCCAGGTGAAGAGCAGTTTTTTTCTCTTTAACTTTTGATAGAGGACTTCAGATTAAATCTCAGAACTAAAATCCTAAACTGTCCTTCTCTCCCACGGGATATGAGAATGCCCACTTCCAATTTCTTTCAAAGGTGTAGTAAAAGTTTAACATTTGTTACTCTTAACAAGTTTTCAGAATTTGAATACAGTCTCCATGCTAAATTGATTCTTCCTTGCTAATAAACCTAAGGATTTTCCAAACATTTACTGGCCACTTGAATGACACGCGAAACTTTTGGAAATTGTCCAATTACTTTTTTTTTAAAGATTGGTGACTAAAAAAGAAAAGATTATTGATTTATAGGAGCTGTTTACTTACTAAGCAGATTAAAAATCTGAACAGACAACTAGGAAAAACAAAATCCTACCACTAACTCAAAGACACACTTACAGAAATAATTCAAATCTGTGCTACTTTATTAATGTGGTGCTAAATTACTTTATGAGTTCTTAAAGATTCTTATTTTTGGCACATCTGAGCTGAGGCAGGGGCAAGAGAAGTTCCCTGTGTTTCCACATGTGGACCAGGAACCGTATTCGCAGGCCAAAAACAAGTTGCGAGCAGGCGGGGAAGTGGAGTCTGTAAAGCGGAGATTTGCAGAGTGCGATAATGAGGCAAGTCGTTATGTTCTAACTGGTCTTAACTGTTCCATAAACGTTTCCTTTACCCTATAAACTGTAAGGTCAAGATAATATGAGGAGCACTTAAAACTACAGAAAAGACATGTGGGCTTTGGCTAAGAACACGCCTTTGCTTTTTCTTCCTGGTTGGCTGGAGTGAGGCGGGGATGGCGTGGGGCTGGAATACTCCTTAACTGCCCTGCAGACACATGAGAGTGCATTCTTGACTCCAGCATGAACACTGACCAAGCAGGGTGTAGCAGTCACCCTCCAGGTAGTTCCCAGGGATGCCGTGTGAATCTCAAGCCCCCAAAAGGATCTGTTTTGCCCCCCAAAGCAGAGCTCAGACACACACCACAGGAGCAGCACAGGCTATAGCATTTGAGCGGTAATCCAGTTTTCCAAAGAGCTGCACCACCTAAACAGATACTTGTTTTTCATGACACTGGTGATATATGTTAATTCCCAAAAAAGAACACACCCTGATTAAATCTTCCAGCAAAACTATATTCGGGTTATCCAGCCTATTCTGTAATCCTTTTTTCATCTCAGAAAATGAACAGCTACCTCTATATGGTAGAATTTACTAGTATCTTAAATTGCAGTGGTATCTTTCTCTCACAGGTTATTAAAGCTTCAATATGACCAATTTCTTTTTGCACAAGTGGCTAATTTCTTTTCATTTCCTTCAGGCATCATTAGCAAATGTGAAATCGAAGGGTTACTGGTGAGTGTCTGAGACATCTTGAACATCATAAGCCACTTATTTATTTAAAATATTTTTATTTATATAGAGGATATTAGAATAAATGATCAAGTAGGGATTCACAACTCATACAAATAATAGTCTTTCCTCCATCAGAGCCTGGCTTCCCAGGTGGCTCAGTGGTAGATAATCCGCCTGCCAATGCAGGAGATTCCTCAATTCAATCCCTGGGTCAGGAATATCCCCTGGAGAAGGAAATGGCAACCCACTCCAAGTATTCTTGCCTGAGACATCCCATGGATAGAGGGATGGATAGAGCCTGTTAGGCCACAGTCCTTGGGGTCACAGAGTTGGACACGACTGAGCACCTACGCACTTGCCTCTATCAGAAGTGTACACAATAAGACCTGGATTTATATATAGTTTTATATAGTTTTCTGGGAAACAAAATTTATAACACCTTGTATACACTGTCTCTAATTTTTTTTTTTTTGTAGTAGAATAATAAAAAGTGGAATATATTCAGTTCTTTCTTCAAGAAAGAAAAAAATTTCCTATGGCACAGAATGGTTATTCATCCCGGGTCATACAGCAGATGAGGGGGTTAAAAGAAACTGGATCTAAACCTTAGGACACCAAGAGTTCCAAAAGTTGTCAAGTCACTTTTCCACTCAAAGCAGCAGAGCATGTGTGATAACTCTTCTAAATCTTTCCCAAGAAGAAAGATGCTGTGATCTAATTACAAAGCCTCCCAGCAAACAAGGAATGGGGTTAAGAGAAACCTGTCTGGCGGATGTCCTCTTTCTCGGTTTTAACTGTGAGCTTGCAGGGAGGGTCAGGGAGAGGAAACAGCACTGCCTCCCACCGGGCTCCCTGCAGGTCCTCCTTGTAGGAGAGAGATACAGTTTAAGAAGTACCTGGAGGTGTCTTCTGTCACTCAATCCCCCCTTCGGAGGCCAGCCTGGAGGAGCCTGCTCTGCCTCACGTGAGCCTGAAACTGTCAAAAGGCATTCCCCAAGTCCATCAGTACTGTGTGCTGCCAAGTGAGAGCCCTGCTGCACTACGGGCTGCAGACGGTCCCATGCTGGTGCAGACCTGCAGCAGCATGAGCAAACTTGTGAGAAAACCCACGCAACCTGACGGCTTTATCCATCCTTCCGACAAGAAGAGAAACGCACATGCATCAACCTTCACTTTCCAAGTGTTTATTGGGAGATTAAGAAAACAACAGATGGCAGCCAGAATCACAAATATCCTTCTTTAAACAACCCAGCGGCTAGCTGGAGACCCCGGGCCAGGAGCTGTGTGTTTAAGAAGTTCATGGGGCCAGCGCTCCTTTGGAATGCAAAGAAACATAAAAGATGGAGCCTCAAGTCCAGGGCCAAAAATGCAGAGAGAGAGGACTCCTTTGGCCTCAGGTGAAGTGAATGTACCGAGATCTCACTCTCATTCAGAAGGCAGGAGATGAGGGCCACCACATATGGCTGTTGCGGACGGTGTACTGAACAAGTCAACAGGTCACCATTTACATAGAGTACAACACGGATGGAGCAGGTAGCCACTGCCTTTCTCTGCGGGACTTTCCCGACCCAGGGTTTGAACCTGGGTCTCCTGCATTGCAGGCGGATTCTTTACCACTGAGCCACCAGGGAAGCCTCCTCCCCAAAAGGACATTAGGAAAGTAAATGTGACCCCTGGTCGGGAATATGACTTCTCCCCCCATCCCCTCTGCTGAAGTAACAGAGTGAGGGAAGCGCAAGAGCTAATTAACCCAGAAGGATTTAACATTTTTCTGTCTGCCGATAGTTTCTTAGTGGCTTCCAAGTTTTTAAATCCTCCAGCTTTATTCATTTTGTTTCTTTTCCCTGCCCACCATGCCAGAGGTAGGAAACTGGGGCCCTGTCTTACCATTTTGTAAAGACTGTGGGCTGGAATCAGACGGGAAGAACAGCGGGGAGGGGGAAGCGATGGTGCTGAGCCGATTGCCCCCACAGGTTCCGGCAAACATTAAACAGTCCAGAAAACCAGAGGCCTTGGAGAGAACTTGTGAAAACAACGTGAGGACCTGGTGTAAAGATGAGGACCGTGCAGAGGGAAGTCGTGGGTTGCACGCGACATGCCTCGGTGACAGTGCCTCATCCTGAACAGCTCTCGCAGGGTAGCCCCCGTAACAGGTGGGGTGAGACGGGCCTCCATCTGACCACTCATGGTCAGGTGGAGAGTTTTCAGGACCCTGGCTGGGACCGAGAAACAAGAGGCACTGGCCACAGATCGCACATGATGTTTTCCAAGAGCACTCCTGGAGAGGGACAGTGGACTGCTGCCCAGGACAAACGTCTGAATGATGAGCAGAGGTGGCAGGACTGAGAGAGGAGACAGAAGGGATTCTGGGGGTAACAATCAAGAAAATCCTTCAGAAAAGATGCTTTTTAAAAACAAGGAACACTACACAGAGGTCACTCAAAAGCGACCTGTGCTGAGAGAGAAGAGGTGACTGGATTTCCAGGGTTAACAGCTGCATAGATGCACCCTGCCTCTGTCCAGGACCTGGTCTGTAAAACCAAAAACGCCCGCTGAGCTGCTCCAGGAGAAAGTGAGGTCAGAGCGGAGCTCCGGGCACACGGAAAGCACGCCCTGGTCTCAGCGTCTGAGAAACCTCACCCCCGAGTCACTGTCACGTGACTCCTACACAACTGGTCCCTAGGGGTTGATTTTTCAAATCCCATCTTAGTGAAAGAATGTTGTTTACATTACTCTGTGACTATTGAGAAGGAAAATGAAGTTTTATGTTAATGAAGTTAACTGTCTTTTCTTCCCCCCTGTCTTTGAAGAAATCTAGAGAAGACTAATTCAAACCAACCACTGAACCAACGACTGGTAAATACATTCACGAAACCATGTCCGTCCAGGAGTCATGGGAAGCCCAAGCAAATCCTGGAACATGACGATGTCTTTCCTGACCCCAGCTCTGCCGTGTATGAGCCCTGGGATTCTGAGAAGGGTACTGAACTCCTTAGTGGCACCGCTTCTTCATCTATAAAATCAACACAGCAATAACACTCATAGAGCTCATGTGATGACTGAAAGCCAAAACATATGCAGAACACTTAGGATGCGGCTTGGCAAAATACGAGTTGATATTGTACATATTAGACATGGTTCCTCTGATGGTGATAGTCATCGTCACTCTTGTTAAGGAACTACCGGTTTCTGACTAACGAGTGTCAGGTGAGATAAAGACTATACATGAGGACTTCCCTGGGGGTCCAGAGGTGGTTTAGAATCTGTCTGCCAACGCAGGGGGATATGAGTTTAGTCCCTAGTCCAGGAAGATTCCACATGCGGGAACTAAGCCCACATGCCACAGCTACTGAGCCCATAGGCTGAGTCCTGCAGACTTGAGCCTCGAGCCCGCACCCCACAACTAGAGGAAGCCCACACATAGCAGTGAAGACTCAGCGCAGCCAAGAATTACAGTGTCCATTTTAAAAAGGAAAAAAATAAATACAATAAAAGACTACACATGACTGCTGGAATGTGACCTTCAGCAAAATTTTTCCTCCATCGGAACCACAATCTTCCCTCTTCTATGAAATAGGATAATAAGGATGTCATGGGGATTAAAGGACTTGAGAAAGTAGAGGCCAAATGTACCCCTGTTCTCTGGCAAAACAGACCTGGAAAATCTGAATAATTATTCCGATCCAGAGGGTAGGGTCCGACATTTGTAAAGGGCCTCCGTAAATAGATGATATTACCGCCACTGTTTGCGTTTCTATCAGCCCCGATGCTGAATAATCAATAATAAATGTTGTTTAAACAAATGGTGTAATTTTCCAATCTGTGTTGTTCTAAACCGACCTTTCCTCCTCATTGCCATTTGTAATGCATGCATAATTCATTGACGGAAGCAGAAGAAGAAATAAGGGTGTTGGTCTAAGTGGCCCTTTTTGGGGGCTGCTTTTGATGATTTGTTATAAGCCCTATAAATAAAACAAAACTTGTCACTGTAAATATGTATTGTGCTATCTAGAGGTATATTTAGTGAGTAAAATAATAAAAGCCAGCCTGCCTCTCCTGGAAATCTCAAGCTATAATTAATTGCTGACAAGATTTATTCTAGAACTGGAGAGCCCCAAAGTAGAAGGGAAAATAAAGGCCACGTCAACACGAACGCCGTGAGACGTGTCTCAAGGGCAGGGCCGTCCGCCACTGTGGGGCGTGCTCGCCGGTGCTTTCGTCCGGGGGGCAAAGAGGGTGACTCGGACGGCGTTTCTGCTCAGGTGCAGATAGGTGTGGGCATGTGTACACACAGATATACCTTTCTGATAGACCATGAAGCAAGGGGTGTGCAGAGCTAACTGCTGTCAACCTCAACGCCTCTCTGTTTTCTGTTCACACATATATACCTCCCTCCAGCTGGACAAAAATACGTGTGTGTGTGTGTGTGTGTGTGTGTGTGTGTGTGTGTGTGGACCTCTCTGTGTCCAGTGGTCAAGACTTCACATTTCTAACGCAGGGAGCACAGGCTCAATCCCTGGTTGGAGAAGATCCCATATGCTGCACAGTATGGCCAAAGAGAAAAACAAGAAACCAGGGTGTGTGCACATAGGTGCACTCACACACAAACATACATACATACATACATGTATATATTTTTTAATCAAGGGCAGATGCCAAGGTTTTCGGAGCCAGCTGCAATCAGCTCCAAGCCCGGTCTGCCACCCGTCCCCTCGCACACACGCTCACTGTGCAGTGAAACCCTTCCGATACAGAGACAAGCGTGAGGTGCCCCTCTGTCCCCAAAGGGCCCCTCCCTGTGCTCCCTCAGATCGCAGCGGATGACATGTCAATGAAACGTGTTTGCTCTGGTCCCGGAGATCAAAATCAGGGCTTAACCTGCAATTTGCTCTACAAGTCCCATGGCACTTGCCAGATCTGAAGACTTCATTCTAATCTTCCCTGCTGAAAAAATAATCAAATACTCCGGCAAAGATGTATTGACAACTCTTAATTAACCATGCTAATGGGGGGAGAGAGAGCATGGATAAATGAAATCCACACATCACCTAAAACCTTCACTGGGCCATTAATTTCCAACTTCTCCTTCACTAAACCTTGGGTAGGGAGGGCGGATTAACACGCACTTTGACAACACAATGAATTGATGTCTACGTCTGCACCATGCCAGGCATGTTGGGGGCAGGTTAACAAGCCGGAAAGTGGCCCAGGATACCACTGTGCTCCGAGGGTACTGGGGTTTGGTGGTAATGGTCTTGGATCTTTGGGGGTACAAAGTAAATATATTTTCAGTGGCTTTTAGGATGGAACCTGCTGGAATGGCTTTGCAGCAGAAGAGGCTCATGTGAAGGAGCCCTTCTGCTTCCTCACCTCCCACAGTCACATCTCGGATAGAATGGATGGAGAGGATGCACACAGTCAAGGGGAGCACAGGCGCAGAGTCCAATCACTGCCTGGTGGTGAGCGCCTGGCTGCCGTAGACAAGGCTGCAGATGGGGCAAAGCTGACACCTCTGAGCTGACCACAGCTCAGTGGAAATGAGGGAGCGGGAGGTTTCCCAAAGGCAGGAGGTGAGCTGGAATGTGTTAAGCATGCCCTGTGTTCCAGGTTTCATGGATGAGGCACCATGAAATGAGACTCTGGATGGACACTGGGCAAAGAGCCGAAGCGGGCCTCCTCCTCCTCCATGAAGCTCTGGCACAGCCCCACGGATGGCAGGAGCCGGAGCCATGAGCCCTGGGCAAGACACCCTGAACATCCGTGCCTGAGCCTCTGCCGGTCATCTCTGCACCTGCACGCTGCCCAGTGCGGCTCAGACAGCCGGGAAGCAAGCGTTTCGATACTAAGAGCTAGCATCTCCTGGGCACCGTCGACGGACCAGGCACGTCATGGGGCCGGTCTCATTTCACCTTGCAAGCAAAACACTGCCTGCTGTTACCCCTCTATTACATGGGCGGAACCAAGGGTATGAGGGAAGTTAAGCCCCTTGCCCAGGGTGACATGGCCAGAAAGGAGCAGAGCTGAGAGTAAACCAGGCCACTGAGCTCCCCGTGGGGCCTTTTGACCTTGACACTGGCGTTTGGGGGGCTCTCCTTTATGTGCCAGAGAGACGACATGCTCAAGGCTCTCCGTGTGTCCCGTTTAACCCCTGTGCACTGTAAGACAGTCTCCTGCCATTCTGCAAACGAGGAGGCCGAGGTGGGAGACGGGGCGGTGTTAAGTGGCCACGGTCGTGGGGCCGGGAAGCAGGCTGGCACACACAAAGCCAGGCGCTCGGCAGTGCCAGCGTCGGTGAGAACAGGGCCCCGCCTGGCAGCCCTCACCCGCGGCTCCCCCTGCTGGCACCCCACGGCGCTGCAGGCGGCACCAACACAGCTGCTCAAAGGGAAAAGGGGGTGCCTGGGGAAAGGCAGGAATCTGCGGCTCTGAGACACCCAGAGCACACCTTCCAAGAAGAACCATGCCACGCTCCTTCTGGTGGGAAGTAACAGAACACCACGTGAGACTCTGACGGCAGGGACGAGCAAGGCTGCAGGCTGGCTGGGAACGCGACAGTTTGCAATTCTGGCTGCAACGGTCACTCCCAGGGCCCGGGATTGATCTCCCTTTCGCTGGAGCCCAGGAAGGATAATGAATCCCCCTCAGCGGCTGATCAATAACTCGCACTTACGGAATGGCACCACACTTCCCACCCCCAACAAGGTTAAAGGAACAAGGCTCCTGAGTGATGGTCAGAGGCGAACGGGCTGAAGGAGAGGAAGTTGAAAATATTAAGAAATCAACGGGGGCATTTAAAAGCGAAGCCCTCTCCGCGCCACGGAAGACGTTCCGCTATTCATCTTGCTCCCTGACTCTGCTTCGCCAACTTGATGGAAGATGGTTTAAATGACATAAAAACCAGCTCCATGTGAATAGCTCTGATTGATGGAGCCGTTCCGAGCATCAGCCAAAAAAATGGCACTAAAAGATGCCTCAGGCTTCCTGTTAACTGTTTTACAGGGACACCAACACTTTTTCCTCCTCTTGTTTAAAGAATAAATTAGCTGAACAAGTACTTTCAAAAACAGGGTATTTTTATACTGAGATTTAAAAAAAAAAAAGGAAGACCTCTGGGATGTCTGTGTATGTTTGAGGGCGGTCGGGACGGTGAACACGGGGTGATGTAAGGCTTTTCCACAGGCAGCTGTTCAGTTTCTGGGGCTGTGATTTAACTGGGTCTTACTGAAGGCTGTGTAATAACTAACTGTGCCATAAAGTAGCCTGTACAGAGGCACGGTCTCAGTGGCAAGAGGAAGGAAAAACCTCTTGGACGAGAGTGTTGAAAAGAATGCAGAGATGCTCCCGGTGGGCTGTGATACAGGACAACAGGGGAGACCGCCCACAAATAAACACAGAAGGGCAGTTTCCCACCACCGTGCTCCAGCCCGGGAGGAGGATCTGGCTGCAGCACAGCATCCGATTCTTCCGGATGCTCCTCGAATAAGGGATGGGAAGGAGCGGAGGTCTCCAGAGTCTCAGCACTCTGCTTTTTGTTCTCCTTCTCTGGGCGCAGAGGGTTCGTTCCCTGCCATTCTCCTCTCTTGTTTTGAAGAAGGTCAATTATGACCCGGGAGCATCTGCAACATCCTGGCACGTGAGGTTCAGCCATTGTCGGAGAAGAATGCTGTCCGTGGTGTGGTGCGAGAACTAACTTCAGAAGCGTCCAAATTTGGAATTCCTTTCAGAAGGCTCGAGACAGACTCCGTGCCCTGGCATTCCACGGGATGACAAATGCTCACCCTGTTCCCATGTGTCTTTGGAGATATGCACGTTAGTGAAGCATAAACTTCACTTGACTCTCACAATAAAATCCACTGGTTATGTGGCCCATCTAGAATAAGCTCTTATCTCCACACCGCAGGGAACAGTCACCCAGTCCAGTACTCTCACCTGGAGAATTCCATGGACAGAGGAGCCCGGTGGCTTACAACCACGGGGTCGCTAAGAGTCAGACACTACTGAGCAATGAACACTTTGACAGCACTGCAGAGCAAAAGGCCCACACCTTCCCACCCTTTCCCCAGTGCTCCAGCCAGGTACTTCTCACGAGTCTTCCCCAGGGGGCTCCTGGTTCAAGTAAGTATGTCTGACGAAGTCTCAAGTGGTTATACCTATGACTGAGAAATTCTACTTCTGGGGTGTTAATCCCATAGAAATAACCTGACGTGGAAAGTTCTTTAGTACCAAAATTGTGCCTGACTCTGCAACCCCATGGACTGTAGCCCACCAGGCTCCTCTGTCTGTGGAAATCTCCAGGCAAGAATACTAGAGTGTGTTGCCATTTCCTCCTCCAGGGGATCTTCCCAACCCAGGCACTGAATCCACGTCTCCTCCACTGGCTGGTGGCTTCTTGACCACTGAGCAAGCAGGAAAGCCCTGTACAGAACTGGGAGGAGTGGATTCATACAGGAGAAAAGGAACCATTATCCATACAGCACGATCACCTCTATGTTAAAGAAAGAAACCATCTCTGGAGTATTTGGATTGTGATAGCAGAATTAATTCAGAATTACTTCGTGGGGGCCCCTGTCACAAGTGTATACGCTGCAATTACAGCAAAACAAAACAAAGCAGCCTATGCATTTTAAAGTACTAGAAGAATGTGTGCCAAGATGCTGAGTGAATATATTGGATACTTTTTTTCTCTCTCTGTTCAACTTCTGTGCAGCCTCTTATTTAAATGAGCATGATCTTATTTTCTATGTGAAATTGCTAATTTTAAGGAATGAATCTCCATGAGAAGAAGACACTCCTTTCAGGCCTCCTGCTTCTGTAAGTCGAGCAGAGGCCCCGCCTGTGCTTTAAATTCGCCCGAGAGCTGAGCCCCGACATACACAACGGCCCTCTTGTTAAGGCACGGGTTTCTCCCTGGACGTCACTGCTGAACCTAATCTTTCATAGGACAGTTACTCTGACAGACCTGGAACTGGGAGTTTAATGACCAGCAGAGATGATGTGGGCTTCCCTTGTGGCTCAGCTGGTAAAGAATCCTCGTGCAATGTGGGAAACCTGGGTTCGATCCCTGGGCTGGGAAGATCCCCTGGAGGAGGGAACCCCCTCCAGTATTCTGGCCGAGGGAATTCCATGGACTGTACAGACCAAGGACACAACTGAGCGACTCTCACTTTCAGAGAGGATGTGACTGAAAGAGGAAACAGGAAGACCTAGAGAAACACTGCGGCAGGGACAAGGGCGTCAGCTGAGGGCAGGGCTGGAGGAAGCGGGGGGGACTGACTTGCAGCCCCACGCATTCAGACCTGCAGCCGGGCCCCTGGAGCCTCGAGGTCATCACTTCCAACAGAGAAGACCGGAGGAGGTTTGAATGAGGCGATACACGAAATGCGCTCCGAGCAGCAATTTCTCACCGACGCTACACCCAGGAATAACAACCAGCCAGACACGAAGCCCAGCACTTGCCACACATGTCCTCCTGCGATCTCCCCAAGACCATCTTACTCACGCCCCGAGAAGGAGATCCCGGGATCCCCTCCTTCTCAGAGAGACTGAGGTGGGAGCAGGGTGGCCTGCCCCACACTGCACAGGAGCACAGCCGGAGCGGAAGGCACCCAGCGTCCCGGAAACCTCCCACCGCCCACGGGAGGTCCAAGCGCAGGGTGCGGGCCAGGTCAAGAGGCCCCAAACCGGAAATGCGGCTGCTCAAAGAATGCTCCTGGGGGTGGGGGCCTCGGACTGAATGCCACCCGCTCCTTCTAAGGACACCTTTCTCCTTCCACTGTCTCTTGTGCCCGAGCTCTCATGGAGCCCAACATCAAGACAGAGGGGGAACTCGGTGCCACCCGACCTGCCCCCGCCTCTCCCATAAACCCCCCAAACTCGGGTTTCACGTCTCCCTTGCCCTTGCGTTCAGCACTCCGTATTTCAGTGCAATGTTATGCTCGGTCAGACCACGGAGAAAACTCCTCATTATGGAACTGGGAAATGTGAGGAAAGAGAGTTATTTACCCAAGGCAGTGCTCAATCAGTGTTGCCCGAATATTTATTGAGCCCACACACGGAGCAGTTGTGTTAATGTCTGCCAGAGAATGTGGCTTTATAAAGTAACTGGGTCAGGAAAGACAGCCTATCATTTTACAAATAACTTTAAAATTGCTTAAGTTAAACGGCTGGGCTCTCCCAGGTTTGTCTTTTTCACAAACACTGCAGAAACAATATCCAGCATTATGTCTCGTAAAACACAGGTATTACAAAGTGGCTGTTTAGCCCATTAGAGAAAACGGAGAGTGAAATCTGAATTATTTCCACCTGAGGCAGGAGCGGACGGAGCTACCAAAATAATGTTAGGCCGACGTCGCGATTCTTCAAGTCTGTGTGGCGGCAAGGTGAAGGGCTCCTGGGCCCACACTCTGGGGGGAGGCTGTGATTTTCCGTCAATGATGACAGGGATTCCCTTTCTCAGCCCGGAATCTTGTGCGGCCCTGGGGAATTCAGCCCAGACCTCTCCCTTGGTTTATCAGTGGTATTTGTCTGCCTCAAAAAGCCCTGGGAGGAGACGGCCGGGATGACACGGGCAGAGAAGATGCAGGTGGTTTGTCTAAGGGTTACAGAGGCCAGTGATGGCCCCACGCACGCCCTGGAAGGGCTGGACGGATCTGAGCTACGGTGCCACAGTCATCAGCAACAGCCACAGTAACAACAGTGATGGTGATCAGGGTGGGAACGGGGGTCGGGCAAGTTATCGTCATCTGTTATTATCCTCTGATAAATAACGGAGGACAGGGTGGAGGGGCAGGGCGAAGGCAGGCAGAGAAGGGGCAGAAAGCATACAACCATGCCAGCAGCCCCTGACACACCCTGGGCGCTTGCTGGACGCCAGGAACTATATACCAAGAATCCCACGCACAACACACTGCATCAGACTCCACTGAGTTGCTCTGGTCAACGTCATCGGTGTCTTCATTCTAAATGTCTACAGGTCACAACACCCTCGTGGGTCCGGTAGGGACACTACTACCCCTGAAACAGTTAAGAACAACCCCATCCAGGCATCCCAAAGAAGTTACTGTTCAGTCACCCAGCTGTGTCCAACTCTTTGCAACCCCATGGAGAGCAACACGCCAGGCCTTCCTGTCTGTCACCATCTCCTAGAGTTTGCCCAAGTTCACATCCATTGCATCAGTGATGCCATCCAGCCATCTCATCCTCTGATGCCCTCTTCTCTTTCTGCCCTCAATCTTTCCCAGCATCAGGGGCTTTTCCAGTGAGCCAGCTGTTCACATCAGAGGACCAAAATACTAGAGCTTCAGCTTCAGCATCAGCCCTTGCAAGGAGTATTCAGGGTTGATTTCCTTTAAGATTGACTGGTTTGATCTCCTTACTGTCCAAGGGACTCTCAAAAGTCTTCTCCAGCACCACAGTTCAAAGCCATCAATTCACGAGGTAGACAGACCCACAAATCACGAGCTACCCTCTTGAGACAAAGGGGTGCACAGCCTGATATTAATTCACTGAGGGTCTTCCTGACTCTCAGCTCTTTGATGCGGGTCTTGAACAGAGTTCCCACATGGGTCGTTTACTCCACTGAGCTTCCCAATGAACTGGGGAGCTTCTAGAGAGCTCCACAGCATCCAGCCCCACCAGGCCGGGCCTTGAAACAGAAATTCACTCTGTCTCAGTTCCAGGAGGCTAGAGGTCCAAAATCACAGTGTCACTAAGGTGGTTCCTTCTGGAGATGCCAAAAAGAAAGCAGCACGCTTCGCTCCCAGCCCACAGACTGCATACGAGTAAATCCCCAGCAGCATTCAGGGAACAGACACACAGACATCTCTGCAGCGAAAAGAGGATTAAGCCACAACAGAGGAAAAACAGGGACATGACATCAGCTAAGGTCAAATTGTATCACCAACTTAGTTTTCTGTAAATTTACCAAAAAAAAAAAAAAAAAAAAATTCCACTGCCATTTTTCAAGAGTTTGGGGGATTTTGGAATATCGAAAAAAAGACCGTAGGCGGTTGTTTACATGCCTCAATCCAGGCACTGTCTTCACTCTGGCAGCCTGATCCCCAGAAGAGGAGGTGTGACCCGAGGCTCGGTCTGATGGCCAGCAAGGCTCAGACCAGCACTTGCTCCAAACAGCTCCTTTTTGTTTGTTTGTTTTTACATCAATTTTGCAAACCAGGCTTCCCCCAAAGGATTTAGTTTAATGAAAAAATTTAGAAGTTACAAAACAGACTGAGAAGCCCTGCTCAATGTCAAAAGTTGGCCAAAAAAAAAAAAGAAAGAAAAAATTGTATGAAGGGCCAGATGGTAAATTTTAGGCTTTGTGGGCTGAGAGGCAAAACTGGGGAGGTTATGGAGGTACTTATATAACAAGAGAGAAAACAAATGTCTACAGAATTTTTTATTGATGAAATTCAAAACTTCACTTCTTAACACTGAAATATGAATTCCATATAGCTTCCATGTGCCATGAAATAATATTCTCCTACTGGTTTCTTTTTCTGATCATTTAAAAATGTAAAATCTTATTCTGAGCTTGGGGGCCATACCTAAAGCATACTGGGTCCATGGACGGGGAGCAGTTTGAGATCCCTGCTCCAGGTCACTCCCAGACAGCAGGGTCAGTCCCAGAGGGAGACCCCCTGGTGACCCCTGAAGGGACCAAATGAAAGCTCTTGGCTGGATCAGAGCAATGCAAGCCTGAAAGCACCTCAAACAAGACACTCCTCATCTCTGACTTACAAGCCATTTAGGAGGCAGCTGCTTTCTATTCCTTTTTTTTTTTTCAAAACCGAAATATAAAATGTAGTATGAGCCATAACTCAGCAAGGTTATTTTCCTTAAACAAATATCCCCTTAAAAATACTATTTGTTCCTGCTGTTGTTGTTCAGTTGGTAAGTGGTGCCCAGCTCTTTGTGACGCCATGGACTACAGCACGCCAGACTCCTCTGTCCTCGATTATCTCCTAGAGTTTTCACAAATTCATGTCTATTAAGTTGGTGATGCTCTCTATCTCATCCTCTGATGCCCTCTTCTCCTTTTGCCTTCAATCTTTCCCAGTATCAGAGTCTTTTCCAATGAGCTGACTCTCTGCATCAGGTGGTCAAAGTATTGCAGCTTCAGCATCAATCCTTCCAACGAATATTCAGGGTTAATTTCCTTTAGGATTGACTGATTTGATCTCCTTACAGTTCAAGGGACTCTCAAGAGTCTTCTTCAACACCACAGTTTGAAAACATCAATTCTTCAGTGCTCAGCCTTCTTTATGGTCCAACTCTCACATCCATATGAGACTTTAATACATACAAATATATATAGTATGTGTATAGTATGTAACAGTATGTGTATAGTATGTGTATATGTACTACACATGTATGTATGCTGCTGCTACTGCTAAGTCACTTCAGTCGTGTCCGACTCTGTGCGACCCCACAGACGGCAGCCCACCAGGTTCCCCCGTCCCTGGGATTCTCCAGGCAAGAATACCAGAGTGGGTTGCCATTTCCCTCTCCAATACATGTATGTATAGTATGTGAATAAATGCGATGTTTTTGCCTTCTTAAAGTAGAATCATGGCACAGCAGATAGGCTATACACTTCTCATCGGCACTACAGGTTTGTAGCGGATGTGACCATTCATCGGAATTGTATTAACAAAATGCCTGATGGACATAAATCAATCAGACTTTGAACCGTCCCAGCAGCCTCAGAAGGTGTGCCGCAAGCTCAATAAGGCAGACAGGAGAACCAGTATCACCACCAGGGGACAGGCATCCACCCCCAGATTCCCACATCCCAAGACCCTCTCTGACAGCCACCATGAATTTGACCGCATGAATGTTAATCATTAAACCCAGGCACGCTCTTGATGGCTGGGTTTCAGGGTATACTAATGTCTTATCCTGCTTGGGCCAAGAACACGCAGTAACAGATGAGACAAATCCTGAATGAAAATGTTGATCTGCCCACAAAAAGCGCTGGAAATGACTACAAAGAAAGAACATGTGAGTAAACTACTTAAAGGCAAGTCCGATGTTTCCAACGGCAATGTGGAAGGTGTTCCCAACATGGAAAGGGAAACCACAAAATGACCTTTAAAGCTCTGAAAGCATCTGCTAAAAAAGTAAGGCCAACTGACAGACTGAAAAACCAAAAGCTTCACAAAAACACCTATTTTCCAAATGGTACGAAGGCTTCTCAAAACATGAAAAACAGAACTACCGTATGACCTACCAATTACACTCTAGGGTATAAATCCAAACAAAACAAACAAACCAACCACAGTAATTTAAAAAGATACACACATCCCAATGTTCGTAATGACATCACTGACAACTGTTAAGATACGGAAGCAACCTAGGTGTCCATCAACAGACGGATGGATCAAGAAGACATGGCATATACACATGACGGACTACCACTCAGCCATAAAAAAGAATGAAATTCTGCCACGGGCAGCAACACAGATGCACTTGGAGGGCATTGTGCTAAACGACCTAAGACAGAGAAAGACAAGCATTATATGATATCACTTACATGTGGGATCTGAAAATTACATCAAATTAGTGACTACAACAAGGAAGAAGCAGACTCCCAGATAGAACAAACCAGTGGTTACCAGTGGGAAGAGGGAAGGGGGAAGCGGCAATATAGGGGAGGGGAGTAAGTGATACAAACTATGATGTATAAAATAAACCACAAAGATCCACTGTACAACATGGGGAACAGCCAGTATTTTATAATAACTATAAATGGAGTATAATCGTTTAAGTTGTGAATCACTATTCTGTATACCTATACATTATATAATATTGTGCATCAACCACATTTCAATAAAACTTTTTTAAGACACCTATTTTCTGAGGGCCTCGGATCTAGAATAATCTCTCATCATCTTTCATAACTGTGCACAAGGGGATCAGGGGACAATAAGAGCATTTACTGAGACCTTACTCTGCGCTTAGTATGGTTTGCATTCAACACTTCATTGAACGGTTTTAATAACCATGCAAAGAAGCTATTTTCATCCCCATCTGACCCAAAAGAAAACTGGGACATAGAAATTTAACTAACTGCCCACATCACAAGACTACAGGCTCAAAGCTCTGTGTCTTATAGAATCTAGCAAACAACTATGGCACATCAGCCCCGTCTGGCCCACTGCCTGTTTCTGTAAATGGAGTTTTACCGGAGCCCAGCCATCCACTTCTGTACTGTCTGAGTAGCTGCCACAGAAGCTGTGCAGCCTGCCAAGCTGAAAAGCTTGCCCACCCAGCCCTTCGGAGAGAGGGGCCGTGCTTCAGTTTCCTGTGGGTGCCTATCATGATCCAGCCCTGGGCTCGCAGGCTGCCAGGCAGGCAGCGTTCCCTGACGTCAGGGACTCCAGAACCCCCATCCCCCAGTCATCTCAGTCATCCTGTTTGGACCAGGGGAACACCTGTGATGTGACATCAGCAGTTGCACAAGGGGACCTGGCTTGAGCGCTCTGTCCAAAAGGCATGATGTGGTTACACTGAACCAATCAGACTCACTCCCTTTGCGAGTCTGAAGGAGGCAGCGGAGAGCAGGAGGCAGAAGCAGAAAAGTACAAGCACAGAGACTCTGAGGTCACCGGAGCCAGGCTGAGATCCCAAATGGAGCACTGGAGACGAGGCCCCTCTGTGCTCCAGGCCCGGTCAGGGCACTCTTCCTGGCTGAGAAGCAGGGCCTGCCCTCCTTCAGCCCTGACCAAGAGCAGCTGGGGCACATCTCTCCCAAGAGCAGGAAGCAGCAGCCCAGCAGGCTTGCCCCACAATACCAGAGGGCAAGAATCGCAAGTCCCCATAGCGATGACCCTCTTCCAGAAAAACGCAAGACAAGCGAAGGACCAAGAATCGTGACTGACAATCACAGCCACGCGCTAAAGTACTGAGCTATGCGAAGAAAGGAGGCAGGACGCAGCCCTGTTCCCACCGGCAACAATAATAAATACTTCATAATTTAAAATTAAACCTGAATTATTCACGACATTTTCCTCCATTATATCATCAACATCATTACATGTATGTGTGTGTGTGCACGTGTGTGTGTGCAGTCTTTCTTATTTTAAAGCCAACAGGTATGGGTTGGGGGGTTACTTCCCTCCCCACACCCGTTTCTCTTGACAGAAAGACTCAACAATGCTAAATTTTCAGGAACACCCAGCAGGCAAGTGGAAGTTGTGTTATTATCCTAATCATCTGTTGAAGAATAAAATCTATTTCCAAGATCCTGCTGTACCAACTAAATCAAGTTTTTTTTTTAAGTTAGATTTGATTTTTAAATTCCTTAGGTGATGAAACTTGTGGGTTTTTATCATTTTACTTCTATTTTGAAAATATAGACCTGTGGTACTTTTTCCCAAATCAACCCAACAGAAAGTGAATTATGGTCAATGCATAACAAAATCAGAGCTGCCTCTTGACTTGGGAGAATTATTAGCATTTTGTTTCTATGGCTTCCTAGATCTTCAAATTCAAAAGTGACTTATCAAGTCCAGGACTTCCCAAACTGGAAGTTCTAGAGAATGCTCTTTCTTGATGCTTTTGAAAATGAAACAGGCAGAATGGAACAGGAATCTGACTACTTAATAGCTTGCAAACCCTGCAGAGAGGTACAAAGACACGGCCGCTGGAGTCAGGGCCATGGGGGGATGGGCCCTAACACTGCATGTATGAACTTTTCATGACCCTCAAGTGCCCCCCTAGGATATATCACAAATACCACAGAGCGGCACTGTAATTACCAGGGAGCAATTGATTCTAAAAGTCCTATATCAAAATTAATACTCATAAAAACATAATAACCTGGACCAGAGAATTTAGGGATTAGCATGCTTTGAAGTTTATATTTCAAATTTCTAAAGGCTGTATGTGAGTAACCATTCACAAAGACTTAAAAATGGAGTATTTGTGTATAAGCTGAATTCATTTATAATCCAGATTTTTTTTAATGGGTATTAAACAACCCCTTACCCCATGTTCAAGACTAAAGTCAACTATGTTCCCTAACAGAATTAAGATGCGGGTCTCGTGACCCACATCCTACTGGCAGGTTTAGAATGGCAGGGAACATGGAATCTACGGAGAGGCGAGGGGGGGGCTGCTGATTACTTAGATCCTCCTGGGCCAAACTGGGATGCCTTTTCCTAGATGAAGCAATCATCAGAGCCCAAGAAGAAGAAAACATTGGCAGATTTTGGTGAGATCAAGGTGTATCTTGGAGTGAAAATCGAATCGTCAAGGGAAAATGTCTTAAATTCTTGGTTAAGCTAAAATGGTACTTAAATGATGGAATCCATTCACGGAAGGAGAATTCTAATATTAATCTGATAGGCTACCACAGCATATTATTATTAAAATATCCTCCATATGGCTGTGATGATAGGGAAAGATATCTTGAAGAGAGATGAATAAATCTGCACAACTATGAAATGTCAGTTAAGCATGCTGGCCATTAACAAGGCTTTAAGAACATTTCAGATATGTGGAAACACAAGAAAACATAACTCCTACATCTGACTTTGACCTTGAACTGTTTTCCAGCTAAAGTGACCACTTCCAGCCAAAATAATGAGTCTCTCTTTCTCAGCCTTCCTTCCACAAACCTCTACAAGATAGCAGCGCTGGATGAAGGCAAACCAATACAAATGCTCGTTCCTTCTTAATTCCTAGATAAATGACAAGGGAGTGAAAATAATATTCAAGATGCACTTGACATCTTGCAAAGGATTCTTACAGATCTCATAGGGTCCTCAAAGGAGCCTTCCTGGGACTTCCCATAGGTCCAGTGGTTAAGACTCCGCACTATCAATGCAGGGGACATGGGTTCCCTAGTTGGGATACTAGCATCCTGCATGCCAAGGCCCAAAAAAAAAAGAGGCTTCCTTAGGAAAAAGCGTATTCATGTTTAAAACAATTTTATTCCTCCCTCCAAAAAAAAAAAAAAAAAAAAGACTATATATATTAAAAAAAAAAAAAATACACACACAGAGAAACTTACTGAGATAACCTCCAAGTTTCCCAGATTTCAAAAGTTAGTTATTCCACTCACTGTCCCAAATCTGCAGGAACAAGAGTTTGTTCCCAATAGTGAACTCCCTTTTCTAAATCCTCCTCTCCCAAGATCTACCTTGGAAAACCTCTGAAATCCTGAGCTGTGACTCCCTGATGGAAGCAGCCAACACAAAAGTGTTCCAGTTGCAACCAGGCAAGAGGTAGAAAGTGGAGTTAATTGTACAGTATCATGCATATTATCAATTTTGGATAAATGAGATCACACAGATATTCTTCTGAGAGGTCCATCCTTATTGCCACAATGTAATGAATGGACCATCATGTTTGATTTTGACTTCAATCTCTCTAATACTCTTTCTCCCTGATGAAGAACTGAAATTAAGTTTTCCTACTCTGGGGATTTTCAGGAAAGTGATTCTTGAGTCTGTGGGTAAAATACAGCATATCTTAAACACACACACCTATTTACACTGCTCACCATCTGCTATATTACACAGTACCTATTTCAGTGTTATAGTCCCTGGTAACACATAGCAAGGACTTTATCTTCTTCACAGTTATGTCTTAACTGGTAGCAGGCACTCAAATAAGACTTTTGAAATATTAAGTAAATAAATTGGATTCCATACTGCAATGGGGTGGGGGGGGGGAGCAAAGTTGAGTCCTCTTCAAATACTGACATGCTTTGCATAACCCCCCATATAGGCAAACTGGAAGAGAAGTCCAGTGGGAGCCTCCCTAAACAACAGGAACACGGTCAAGACAGGCCCAAGTCCAACCCTATGATTCTCTGAATCAGCTACTCCTTAGGTTACCGCATTGCTCCTCTCAGCCAATGGCAATTCTGGGAGAGAGGCAATTGATAATAATTACATTTTCTGCCTTCTCCGGGGTTATGAATTTATCATGATGCGAAAGCTGAGCTACTCTGATGCCACGTTAACAATGATTAACGCCATAAAGACAAAAAGGAAAATAAATTTGAGCATTTAGATTCTATAGGGTGGTTTATTAAACAGATTAAGTGAGGAAACGCAAAGCCACACAATTGTGGAAAACAGAGAGGTTTTTTCCAGCTGGCTATTTCAGACAGCCACCTGAGAACAGATTTCAAATGCCCTCCTTTCTGCAGGTACATTATCCTGTGTTCTGTTAATCTCAACTGCAGGTTGATTAATTTGTATTCAGAAATTCTAAGTGGCCAATGTGTAATGCATAGTAATACTTTTTTTTTTTTTTTTTTACTTTATGGACACAGTGAAAATGCCTAAGCCACCTCTCCTAAGTAACTTTTCCTCATACAGGGAGCAGAAATCATAAGTTTTGCAAACTGCTTTGAAAGAATCTGGTTTGAAATAAAAAGGCAAGAGGAAGGCCCTCTCCCCTATTCCATCTCTCTAAGAAAACAAAACAAAAAACAACTTATTCCAAAGGGAAACCAAACAAAAGAAAACATTTGAGTAATGCCAAGCTGCCAGAATCAGTTCCTGTCTCGCTGCTTTCTGAGCATTTCCAGTAAAACCCAGTAACACCAGGGATGACTCACACCCACAGACTTAGGCACCAGAGTCAGCACTTCAATAAGAATAAGAGATAATGCTACCTGTTAAATCCATCGCCTAAATGCAATCATGGGCGGTTCTTAAGAACACTGAACCAGCTCTCCGTTTTCTGCACTAAGGAGATAAGGGGTAGCGTGGATAATCGAAATGGGTGGAAAATAGAAATCACTGGTTTGAGAACAACCTGATCCGCCCCTCCCCTCCAGCAGCTCCTGAGTCTGCGCCTGTAGCTGATTTATTTTCCTGATCCCGCTACCCCCACTTAAAGTGAATTTACATTCACTTTCACACTGACCTCAGAAGTGGATCTGAGTCCCCGCTTCAGAGCTGGAGCAAACCACTTCTTGTTTGAAAACCTTTGCAAGTTATCCCCAGCTTCAACAACAGGTCCTCAGCCATCGGCAGTATCCGTGCTGGAAGTTTTATCAACCACCTCAGGGAACCCGGAGACACAGTAAGAGTGGTCTATTTCCACGCAGACACATTCACTGATGATATCCAAAGACAATTTTGGCCGACTTTTTAGTAATTTCCCACACTTGCAATTCCTAATTGCTTTCCCAAGTCTGTTGCTGTGAATACAGCCCAGTCAAAGAATGCACCTGCCAAGTGCCTGCATGCCTCACGTTCGTGTTCATTTCCATCAGAGATACCGCGAACACAGCTCAACCGCCGGATGGGGCCCTTTCGTCAGTTCCTTAACAGCATCCCAGACGTGGCTGCAGACAGCCCCCTATTTGCCACTCTGTGATTCAAATATTTTCCCAAACCTTTCCTGGCAGGGTATGTTGGATGGACTGGGAGACACAGAACTGGAAACCAGGAAGGGAAGGGAACACCTGAAATGGTATTTTTAAGGAAAAGAAGGAAGTGTCAGCTCAGAGAACGCGGCGGGGCAAGGTGGGCCCACCTGAGATGCTCCATAATGTTTCCCCAGTGGAATTCCATACGGCCAGCAGGGTTAGGGCTTAACTGAGCCACAGACACCGAAAGAGTCCACTTTATTAACGCGACTCCCTTCCCCCGACAAAAAAAAAAAAAAGCATGGGATGAGAATCGGAGACCTCCAGGAACTGCAGAAACAGAAATGACTACTTCCTCAGGCTTCATCACTCCAAACACACATGAGGTCACAAACGGTTCGTTTTGTTATATTTCAAAAATTATTACAGAAGCTAAATGTCTAAAGGATCAGGTATAGGATAAATCATAACGTGGTGATGACAAAAGTTAATATTTAAGCTCCCTTCTTGAGAAAGAATATGAGAAATTTTAACTGAAGTGAAAAAGAACAGCAATTTGATCAAGAATCAGGAATCTGAGGTCCTATTCCTGGCTCTTTTATTTTTATCTTTTTAAAAATGTTTATATAGAGTCTTGTCGAGCATTTGCATTAGGATTCTTAATTTCATGTCTGCAATGAACAATTCATATTTGCCCTTACTGGTATATTACATTCAACCAAGAGAAGCAGTTAGACCTCTGATCACAGGCTGGAAGGCTCCTACAGACAACGCTATACACATGGGACATGCTGCTGTTATTTTATTAACTCAGATGACGGGCTTCTTAGCACCGACCCACTCTGGCATCATTCACGACGACAAACTCAGGCAAGAGAATCAAGATGAACACACGTCAGGTGACCAAGGAGACTCCTACTGGATCTGACTTTCTGCAGAAGCACCAGAAGGACTCAAAACACTGCAGCTGGGGTTTAGGGACACTTGAAATAAGAAACCTCTGCACTTCCACCCTGGTGGAGCCCCGCCCACAACCCCAGAAGGGAGAACAGCCCAGCAAATGAATGATCCTTCAGCTGACACTGAAATCGTGAGATGACACCTCCACGCTGTGTGTGTTGACTAACGACATTCACCAGAAAGTTCTAATGTTAAAAGGCCAAAAATGTGCATTTTCAGATCATCTGAAATCCTGTTTCATCGAAGACAATGTAATTCCTACTGACTCAGTCAATATCTACTGAGGGCGGAAGTAGTTACAAACCCATGTCTTCTCCCCATGGCTGTGTGCTTTGAAGACAATGTTTCACCTCGGACTTCGATGACCATCTTGTGTGTGATTCCCCAACCCTGCCCTCCCTGCAAAGGCTGGAAGAGAAGGGCCCTGCGAGGGGAGAACCCTCAGGGTATCCCCAGACTGGGGCTCTCCCCCAGCCCACTCCCCACCGTGACCCTGGGCAGGTGCTATCTGAGAATCACAACTACTGGCCAGAGAGACGGTCCTTGGGCCATGTTGGGATAGTATCCTGGTGACATCTTGTGGTGAAACAGAATGTAAATTACCCTAAAATCCCACCCGTGGCTGCATTCGGGTTAAGGACAACCTGACGTCACCTTCCTTTTTCTACCTGAGTAAATTCTCACAGACCCGTCTCTCTTAAGAGGAACATCTTCTAGGCCTGTAGACAGAGGCACATATGGGGTACAGCAGACTACATGTAATCACAAATCAAAGCAAACACTTTCCAGAAGTGACTGGCCACAAAACAGCATTAACTTTCATTAGAGGAACAATAGATATTTTCAAAGAGTTTACACAAAGATTTTATATTCCACTGATCACCATCTATTCCGGTGGACTAATTGATAACAAAGTAGCAGGGAAGAACTATAGCAAACAGGTAAAAATGGGCAGGTAACACGTGTCTAGCGCCAAGGCTTCTTAAATAAAGCCTGGCTGCAGATGATAAACTTTTCTCCATTTGTGTCAAGTTATTCAATTACAAATGTATAATCCTAAAGCATACAGTTCACAAACGCTAAATAAACATGGGGTGTTTATCTTGGGTTGAAAAATGAATAATGGACAGGGAAGAGGTTCCACAAATAAAATGATTCTGTAATCACATGAGGAGCCCCACTGGCCGGCACTGAAAGCGCAGATGGAAAGACTGCAGAGCACTGAGGATGCTGACACAGTTAAACCATCTGCCCCGGGAACTGAAGAGCTACGACAGGAGCATGTGTAAATACCTCTCTTTTTTTCAAAAGGAATTTCTTTTTAAACATTTAGAAGGCAAGAGGTGCATGTAATGGAAGAGACATCCATCTGTCCATACGAAATCCTTATGTCCGGTAACAGCTCTTAACAGACTGGCCGGGTCAGGAGAAACGCATTCCCTGCGTGACACATGCAACGTGTCCCTGTGGTAAGAGTGCCGCCAGCAGGAACCGCGGCGCTGCCACGACCGGCCTTCATTACCTGCTCGGTGTGACAACAGATGAGACCAGATGCACACGTCTGTTTCCCATGACTGTCTACAACGGCAGCCGTCCGGCAGTGAGGCTGGAACTGTGTGCATGTTCTGTCCTGTCCAACTCTTTGCGACCCCGTGGACTGTCACCTTGCCAGGCTCCTCTGTCCATGGGATTTCCCAGGCAAGAATACTGGAGTGGGATGCCATCCCCTTCTCCAGGGCATCTTCCCGACCCAGGGATCCTGCCTGGCAGGTGATGCTTTACCACTGAGCCACCTGGGAAGCCCTATAGCTACATACAGGAAAGTCAAAGGAGATACACAGACAGCGTCTTCTCTCTAGTATTTTCTAGGCACTGCCAAGGAAGATCATTATTAAGAGTTTTCTAGCAGAATATGCATCCCCAAGAATGCTGAGAGTTTAAAAATAAGACCTGGAGATTCAGAATGTTGGATTCCCTTCTCGCTGATGGCTTGGTACCATTCTAAAACTAGATTAAACCTAAACTCGAATCCCAGGGCAGGTGGAATTACCTCATGGGGTCATCTCTGAAAGCTTAAGAACATCCGTCTCCAATTAGTCATCCCATTGGTTTCTTGAGGAGACCCAGATGTTGCTGAAGACTGGGCAACTGAACAATATGTGCTCTCATTCTCAAAGTGAGTCAAAATGCCAAAGTTTTGGTTTGTTTTTTTTAGATACAAAACTAGCAGTGAAAGCAGTGGCAGTGCTAGAACTACTTTTTAAATTCTTGGGTGGCGAAAAGATAATTACAGTATTTAGGTGCAGTGTGAAAGTGAGTCAGATTACAAAAACAGAGAATAGAATATACAGCTGACCCCTGAACCACACAGCTTTGAACTGCCTGGGTCCACTTAAACACGGATATTTTTCAGTAGTAAATACCACAGTACCACATGGCCCGTGGCTAGTTGAATCTGTGGATGCACAGAACCATGGATATGCCAGTCAACTCTTAAATTATACTCAGATTAACTCCTTACATTGTTCAAGGTTCAACTGTAATTCAAAGAGATGTGCTGGTTGGAAACTAAGGAAAAATAGGATTGTGGGATTTTTAGAGTTTAACCTAATATTGTTTATAAATTAAGATGGAATAAACTGCATTGTACTATAGTTTTCTTAACCAGCCCAAGAATATTTACTGGGGAAAGAATAAAGTATTCCCATAACTGGTACTGAGACAACTGATTAATCATCTGGGGAAAAGCAGCTGGATCCTTACCCTAGAAAATTCCCAATGAATTTAATGATTCCAGGGTCAAACACAAGAGCAGTTAACCAACGCGACACACGAGTGAACCTAACATTACAGTGGAGGATTTCTCAAGCATGGCAACTGAAAGCAGGCACCACAGAGGACAGGCTGATCAATGTGACATTAAAACTAAGCATAAAATTAAAGACAAAAAAAGCAGAAATCAGGAGAGAGGACCTGTGGTATACACAACAAATGGTTAATATCTCAGCCAGCATACACAGCAAGTTCCCATCATTCATGAAGACACAGTGACAGAAATCAGTCAAAGAACATGAACGAATCACTGTCAAATGAAGACACTGCTGACATGGACATAAGTAGAATGTTCAGCTTCACTCATACTCAAGGAAATGCACAGTAAAACTGGATTCAACTTGGCTTTCAAAAACATACTTATTCTCAGTAAAAAATACAGGCATGTGGCCTCTCAATCCTTCAAGAGAGCAATTCGGCAATTTATCTCAAAGCCTGTTCTTACTCTGGGAACCAGCGTTCCCAGGCACACTCAGTAATCACTCACTGATGTACGCTATAAAGCCATTCATTGCAATTCCATTTACAATAAAGGAAAACTGTAAATAACCTGTATGTCCAACAATAGGAGACTGGTTAAACTACGACCCAACCATACATTAGGACACTGGGCAGCTTTTCAAAATGATGCTGCCAAAGGATTTAATAGCAAAGAGATTCTGCTAAGTGGAAAAGGCAAGTTTCCAGGATAATTCTATCTTCTTCTTTATAACTTGCCTGTACTTTTTTTTTTTTTCTTAACCACCAATACACATTTATGCCATCAGAAACTACACATGTGAAATAATCACCAAAAATAATCTATTCCAGTTAAGATAGAAAGGAAAATAATATAGATACAGACTGTGGTCCTTCCCACTGACAAATCATGGAACCTAAAGCAGTCAGTCACTCAGTCCATTCAGGCCTCAGTTTCTTTACCATAAACCAGGAAGAATACCAGCTTCCATACCTTAGATATACGGAAAAGGTTTATAACACAAGTGCAGAAACAGACTTTCTCTAGACACGAGTTTTGTTGTGGTGATGCTGTTTTGGAAACTCTGCTGTCAACATAACCCGATGACCATTTCCCAGCACTACGTGACAGACGTGTTCGCTCAGCTGGGCTCAGGGCCTTCTCCCCCAT
Organism: Muntiacus reevesi; assembly: GCF_963930625.1. Taxonomy (NCBI): domain Eukaryota; kingdom Metazoa; phylum Chordata; class Mammalia; order Artiodactyla; family Cervidae; genus Muntiacus; species Muntiacus reevesi. The sequence goes on along the minus strand of NC_089250.1, from coordinate 218,968,716 downwards.
CTCTCTGCAACTGAACTCACACACCCTCTCCTTCCAGAAGCCCAGCCCAGTAGGAGGGCGGCTCCCTCCTCCTGCTTCCCACCACTGCTGCTCATGTGGCCAGGTTGCTCTGGACCACTCCTGTGTTTCCCATAGCATCCTTCAAGGCCTGCCTCCCCCATCAGCCAGAGGGCTTCCACATCCTGCACTCTGCCTGCCCTGCCCTCCGTTTGGCAGGGACCCCAGCACACCCCTCCCTCTGGCAACATCAGCCTTCTGAGGACCAGCTAAAGGCTGGAAAATGCAAAAGTGATTTCTCAGCCTCGGTAGCACTCACTTTGGGGACCGGACAATTCTTTGTCGTGGAGCCTGTCCCGTGCCTTGCAGGACGTTTAGAGGCATCCCTGGCCTGCACCTGCTACATGCCACTAGCAACTCATTCCTCTGCTAAGATGGGACAACCAAGATGTCTCCAGACACGGCCCCAGTCGAGAACCACCACACACGATGACAAGGGCACACCTTCCTGTTACTAAGGGGAGAGGCCTCTAAGCATCAGGAACCCAGAACAAACCCATGGTGGTCTCAGCAGGTGAGTCCAAGCCAGGCCCCCCAATCAGCATCTCAGGAGGCTGAACGCTGCTGCGTCCAACCTATTCCCCTGGGGCCCCTCCTCAGCCTGGAGCTAAGGGAAGGGAACGGACCCCCAAAAACTGGAGGCTCTCTGCATCTCCGCTGAGTGCGTGTTCTGGAGGCGCGACGGAGCGAGTCTGAAGATCTTTTGTGAGATTACTTATCTCGAGCGCATGTCACTTTTTCAGCCCCATAAAGCTGAAATACTTGAAATAGATGTCACTACATTTGTCACGAACTGACATGGCCAATTAATATTACAAATTCACCATGGAGAAACGCTTCCTGCTCCCAAGGTATAAACTGCTGAACATCACAATTTCATCATTTAACAATGGGCCAACCTCACCAGAGCTATAAATACGACCCAGCGCAGTCTGATTAAATGGTAACAGTGCCGCTCCCCAGGAGTCGCTTTTCAGGTGACACTTGGGCTGCACCTGAAGTTACCACTTACCACCCATGTCTTGGCTGCAAAATATTTCTTTCCTTCTATTTTTCTTCAGGGGAAAAAAAAAAAATAGGTTGACTGCTGCGTATTAGTCATTTTGTCTCCTCAGAGCTGGCAACTGGTGTGCTCTTAAGACTATGCAGAAGGTTCTGGATGCGGGCGCTTCAGCCTATGCTCACATTTAGTTGCTGGGCTGCTGCTTTTTCTTTCTTTCCTCTTAATTTTTTTTTTAAATTTCCTTGGCTTTTTAACATTTTTTTTTCCTCCAAATAGGTTCATCCGTACCATTTTTCTAGATTCCATATATATATATACATTAACATACAGAGAAATCGTCTTTCTTTCTGACTTACTCGATACGACAGGATCTGGGTGTATCCACATCACTACAAGTGACGCAGCCACAGCCCTTTCTCCAGCTGAGCAGCACTCCATTGAATACAGGTGCCGCATCTCTATCCACTGACCCGCTGACGGGCATCCACGCTGCTTTTAAGTCCTGGCTATTGTGGACAGTGCTGCTGCAAGCACCGGGTGGCTTGTTTCCTGTGTGTTTTTTTTTCTTTTAAATAAGTAAGCAGTGTTATCACCAGAGTTCCTAATGATATACCATTGGGCCCCCAGCCCTGAAGACACGCATGATGGAATGACCTGGGAAACAAGTGGTCTCTCTTTAACTTCCCATGGTCCGGCCTCACCCCTCTTGGCCCCAGACAGTCAGCTGGCTTCTTGTCCAGTGACCCACCGCAACCATGGAACAGAAAAATGTCACTGTTTAAAGTCATGCAAAGCTATTTCTGGTGATTTCAAACATTCTCCATTCCCTGCCGCAAAGGGCATGCGTTTGACGTGAATTCCACAGGATGTTTTAGGAGCTGCAAGGCCCTGACTTCCCTTCCTCAGCAGGAGTTTTCAGTACCAGGCCCGTGGCTTCATTCTCTAGGCTGTCGGCTTGGAAGACAGAAAGGGCATTAAGGAAAGAGATTATGTATTAAGGAAAATAAGCAGTGGCCAATAAATTAACCGAACGGAATAAATCAAGTCTGCCTTGGAAATGGGGTTCTGGAGGAAGGTGAGATGGGCACACAGGAGCGTATGAAATCAGAGAGAAATGTGTCAAAAAACAAATTACAAACCTTCGTAGCACAGGATTACACATGAATGGATGCTAATAATCACACATCAGTCAAACCCAATGTATGTATTACGTCTTGCATTTCATCAACCGCCGTTAGCTCTCAGGTCATTAATTAGCAACCTCGGTTCTAGAGGCCGGAATGGAAGACAGGCCCTGCAGAGGGGGCCTGTTCTGCCTCAGTATCGGAACCCATTTCCTTATCTACTTCTCTTTCTCTTCCCTCCTTCTGCTTAAAAATGATCTCTGAAGAAAAACAAACAGCTTTCTTTTAATAGGAAAACATGCAAGTCTCTGCTCTCAGGGTCCCCCATTAATGAAAAGAGGAGATGGCTTCCCAAAAAGTTAATTAATTTACTGACTCCCTTATGTCTAACACAGAAAAAGCTCTGAGAAGTCTTTACGCATTTATACCATATTTTTCCTTATTTGTCTCCTCTTGGTGATGGAACCTTTCTGCTTTATGAAAGGTGAACCACTCCACACAAGGAACAGTTTACTCTGATGCAAAGGGAAATTACAGAAAATATAAAAAATCTCGCTAAACCTTTAATCTCTAACTTTCCGAGCAGGTGAATTAATGGAGAGGACATTCAAGACTTATTTTCTTTAAGCTCCAACAGTGAAGAGTGTTTCAAAGTCATTCTCAAAGCTCTGGAGATTTTTAAAATCCAAATGAACCAAGCTTAACTCTGTGGTGTGATATACAATAAAATCTCACGCCAGGATTCACCTACTTAAAGATACACGGTACACTAGGATAAGGGAAAAAAGGAAATTAGAGGATCTAAACATATAAGGCTCTAACAGTTAAAACTTTGAAATAAGGGTTTCTTGCTTCAAGTAGTAAACCCAAGTTTCTCAATGGATGATTTCAATCTTAACTTTAAAATGAGCCCAAGGAGAAATTACTCAAGTGACTACTGGGTGAAGCAAAGAGATTACGTGCACATTTCTCTATTAAGAACGGCATCCCCAGCCTGTAACTCTGGGCACTGCATCGTGATACACATGCTAGTTTAGAACTGCCATACAGGGCCCTTTATTCTTCTTGGTCCTTGTCACACCACCTCCTATAAACTGCTTTTCTTGTTAGAGAGAGTGTAAGTGGTTTTCATGTCCCTAAATATCTTGTCTTACATAAGAAAACATGAAGCGCAGTGCAAACAAAAATGTACAATTATCAATAGCCATGTCAGAGATTAAATATCCATGGTGAGATGGCTGAGTTTAAAAAGATGATGAAATGGAACAGAAAGCTTTGATTTTCTAGGTATGATCTGAAAGGATGCTGCTGAGAAAGCAAAAGAACAGTCAGAAGGCCCTTGGGGATTACTCAGTAACACAGTTATGACCAGAAAAAAAAAAAAGCACATCTATTAGATATTTGTTATACACTTTAGTGAGTATCCAAACTGAATAAACAAGCTTGGATTTGAAATGGAGGTTTCAGAAGAAGGTGAGAAGTATATGCATGGGATGAGATCAGAACGATGTAAGTTAAAAAGCAGAGACATCACTTTGCCAACAAAGGTCCGTATAAGCAAAGCTATGATTTTTCCAGTAGTCACATACTGGATGGACCATAAAGAAGGCAGAGTGCTGAAGAATTGATGCTTTCAAATTGTGGTGCTGGAGACGACTCCTAAGAGTACCTGGGACAGCAAGGAGATCAAACCAGTCAATCCTATATATATATAAATATTTATATATATAAAACAGTTTTACTGAGATAAATTAGAAGTTTGTGTTTAACTGCTATACACTACTATATATAAAATAAACAGCAAGGTCCTACCATATAGCACAGAAAACTATATCCAATTTTATAATAGCCTATCATGGAAAAGAATCTGAAGGATGTATATACTGTATATAATTGAATCACTGTACTATACACCTGAAACTAACATACCATTATAAACCAACTGTACCTGAAAAAATAAAATAAAATATACAATTAATTGGTCTTAGCATATTCACAGATAAGTGCAACCTTCATCACAACCAAGAGAAAATAAAAGAGAAGGGGAGAGAAGAAACGGGAACACAAGAGGAGAAAGAGACTTGTAGTTGAGTATTCCAGACGCACTCCTCTGGACTCTGTTGTAGGTTTTTTGGCTATTTCCCCACTCTACGCACCTGGCTGCCAAATAAACTCTCTTCCCAAACAAAGTGAGAGAGGAAGCAAGAGAAAACCGTTCATCGCAGAACAGAGACGCGCCGAGTTAAAAAATTAAGTTGTACAGATCAGACATGTAATCACAGGAGACAAGTTCTGAGAGTTTTTCAATCACTGTGGGGCTGCATCAATTTGAAGTCATGTTACATTAAAGAGAAAAACGTCTGGGAGAGTCTCCCCGTGTCACTTTAGATTAGATTTGTTGTTGTTATCAGGCTGTGCATTTCGCTGGCTTTATTTTACATTATAAAGATACTGCTCGATGCCCATAAATAAGAAACATAGCCTATGACTTGTTCTCAGTTGCCGGGAGATTAGGAGGCAGCACAAATTAACATAAAGAGTGAAACACAGTGTCCGACCAGCTTCATATTAACATATTAACTAACTTCCTCAGAGTAAGCAAACATAGGGCAACTTTAAACGCTGCACTTTTTGACTCCACTCCACTTAATTTGAGAGTTACACAAAAATCAATTTGTGGTCTGTCTCCCTTCACCTGCTCTACCATGTAGCAGGGAACTGGAAAACCCCATCCGGCTTGTCTCCGCATCTCCCCGAGTGTGACTTCTTCCATCCCACCAAGATTGGGTTAAACTGCGCATGAGTTTAGTCCTGGGTTCTGAGGGCTGCTCAACATCAAGCTGCATAAAAGTGACACTTGGCCAATTTAAGTGATAAGTTTTCAGATTGTGAGGTGTCTAATTGTAACGATAAATTCACCATGCTTTCCTCCATGGCCAAACATCCGTATCTTTAACAAACAGAAGTGGCAGCTTGAAAACAATTAGGCTCCCTAACTCTAGTGGATAAAAATCACTGTCTCTGCAGACAGCACATGTATGTCCATACCGCATGGCGCACACAGGCTAAGTACTTTCAGGGCTGGGGGAGGCCCTTGCCTGGAAGTAATGCCTTCCCTACTTTGCTTCCTACTGTGGAGACCATAGTAGACATCAAAAAACTAGAGAAAACAGGAAAACCCCACAGTGACAATCATCAGTGTGGAGACTTTATAATGATAATGTAGTTTTTCCTTAGAAGCAGAAGAGTGGTCTTCATAGTGGTTGACAATACAATTAGATAAAAGCCTGTCTGCGGCCTCATACAGTCCAATCTTGGCACTGAGCAACACCCCACCTCTTAACAAGGACACCAAGAAAAGCCAAGACAAGGAAGAACAGAGACTCTGAGACTCAAAGGGACTGGACAGGGGTGGGCCTCTGCTTCCTACGAAGGAGGAAGCTACTGGTGAAATACAAGAAGCTGGCGTGTCAGCTTCCATACTGGCTCTGAACTTCTAAGGCTGTGAAGTCTGGAAGGATCTTTGAGGGTCACTTGACGACACTCCACTTCGAGCTTATATGCTAACTTCGGAACCTGACCTCTGCAGGAGATGTGTCTCTGCCGCCTCCAGGGCAGCCAGAATTACTCATCCCTGTCTCCCTATATATTAAACACCCTTCCCTGGTAGGTGAGATAACTGTGTGCTGGATGAATGGGTGAATCTTAACATTTAATGTTTCAACCAGGTGTGAAACACTCTGCAGGACAGCCTGGCATGTAACGATGTACAGTAAGAGATTTCTCTCCTGAGCCCCTGGCTGAGCTTTCTGGTCTCTGCTAAGGTCGAAGCTCAGAACCGGGCAGAATAGTCTAGGAAGGCTCTGATCTTGTGAGGGGGATCACGAAACACAGCAGAATTTATAAAAAGCAGTGTTCTATCTCTGGTGCTATTCAGGGCTCTTTAGTCGTTATCTACTGCTCAAACAAAGGCTATTTCCTCCTTGCCTTTTATCTTCTTGTTATCTTTAGCTAATTTTTTTTTGGCTGTGCCACATGGCACTCAGGATCTTAGCTCCCTGACCAGGGACCAAACCTGTACCCCTTGTAGTGGAAGTACCAAGTCCCAACCACCAGACAAGTCTCTAGTCTTCTGTTTTTTTCCACCAACGCTGTACCTATATAAACACTGTTTCCACCAGCCAGAAAAGAGGAGTCCAGCCAGTTGCCCTCACTTCAGGGACCACCTAATTGCTCCATCCATCCTGAAAGGCAGGGAGGGAAGTTAGGACAAAGTGGGAAGGGAAGACAGTCTGAGGGGCAACGTGCTGGCACTGGGAGACGCAGAATGAAGCCCTTCTTACTCCAAAAGACGTCCACGGCCTGATCCTCGGGACCCGGGGACACGTTAGGTCACGCGGCAAAGGGGCTTTCAGGCTGCTGATGAAATTAAGGTTGCTAATCAGCTGAACATCAGACAGAAGGGTTACCTGGGATTATCAAGGAAGGCCTGACGTAATCACATGGGTCCTTAAAGGTGGAAGAGGGAAACAGAAAGAGAGAGTCAGGGGAAGGTGCAAAACCACCACCGCCGGCTTTCAGAACAGGGCCACAGCCGAGGAGCACGGGCTAGGAGTCACAGCACAGGTGGCAGATGGGCAGGGTGGCTCTGATGGGCCAGGTGCCCTGCTCCAGTGGCCAAGAGGGCACACTCCAGACACGGGTTAGACCTCACGGCAATGTTCACAGGAGCCAAAGACCGGCTCCCGCGGAGCGTGACATACCCGTCAACTCCGGCTCCACGGCGGGCCCATCCCCTCACAGCCCGGACAGGTCTCAGACAACCTCCTGAAACCGCCCTGGGGGCCCCAGAGGCCCTGAGGTCTCCAGAGCTTGTCACTCAGGCACCGAATACGCTTAGTCTAATTGGATATTATTCCTTCTTTATGAAGCCAAGCAGGCTGTTACCTAGTTCCCTGGGTAAGACATCTGCAGCTTCGTTTTGCAATTACACCTCCCTGGTATTTGTCAGGGCACAGGAGTGAAATCTCTGTGTTGCTGGTCCCCAATGTCATCTTTTCCTTCTGTTTAAAACGTAGGTGCTATGCCAGGGCATTTCTAATCGGTAAGCGCTTTTCCATCCTCTACAGAAAAAAAAAAAGAAAAGAAAAAACCTGCACTATCTGACCAATTATTTTCTAACCTGCATTAAAAATAGATGCCATTTTCATGGCCACTGTGGCCATCATTAGAGCTGCTCACAACTGTCCTGGTCCTTCCATCCTCTGGGGTCACACAGTAGGACTGCACTTCCCTGTCCTCCGGAGGTCATGGACGGCTGTAGACTTTGGCCAGTGGACTGTGGCTGGAAGCAGTACTTCTGGGGGGAAACTTTAGAAGCCACTGATCTGCCACACCCACTCCCCGCTCCACTGCAAAAATAACAGAGGTGTATGTAACAGAGGGTGCCCAGGTCAGCCTGGAGCCCCGAGCTGACTCTGACGAGCAGAGCGCCCCTTCCAACCCTCTCTGGTCAGTTACCGAGAGGGAAAAATAAGCTCGGAGTACAATGTCACTGAGCTGTGGCGATGCTTGTCACTGCAGCATGACCGACTAGTAAAAGCAGGCCGACTAGTAAAAGCCATTTTAAACAGGTCCATCTTTGTGCTCCACACCTCCCTGTCATCAAGTTTGTTTTCATTTTTACCTCCAAACATGAGTTGTGAAAGGTGGGTCAGAAAGGCCCTACAGGTTGCAATGTGAAAGTCACTCAGTCGTGTCCAATTCTTTACGCCCCCATGGACTATACAGTCCATGGAATTCTCCAGGTCAGAATACTGGAGGCGGTAGCCTTTCCCTTCTCCAGGGGATCTTCCCAACCCAGGGATCGAACCCAGGTCTCCTGCATTGCAGCAGATTCTTTACCAGCTGAGCCACAAGGGAAGCCCAAGAATACTGGAGTGGGTAGCCTTTCGCTTCTCCAGGGGATCTTCCCAACCCAGGGATTGAACCAGGGTGTCCTGCATTGCAAGCAGATTCTTTACCAACTGAGCTAGGCTACCAGAGGTTGCAAGGTCTACCTTAAGTCCTGCCTCCCCTCTCTTTCTCTCTCTCTGCACCACACACCTACTTCAGATTCATAGAACAAGACAATGGATCTCACTCTTCTTGCCACCTCATCTTGAGAGGGTCTACAGGTGGACTCACCCACATTTCTGTTACAAAATGCAGGTCCAGGCAAAGTCGGCCTAATGGGCCTCCTGGGCTTTCTAGGATTCATGAGTCAAGGAAGGGGTCATTCCTCCAGTCCCCTGGAAAACCACGGGTCCAAGCACCCTCTGAATGCCTTAGCACCTATTTCCTCTGAGGTTTAATCTTTCCCTTTCCCTGCCAACCTCTGCCTTCAGAGAAGCAATCAACTGGCTCTTTCTCCATACAGTGAGCCTCCCGTCTGCAGCAGCATCTGACGGCCAAAGCCGAAGAGATGAAAGCGTTCCAGTCAAAAAAAAAAAAAAAAAGAAAGCGTTCCAGTCAGATACTGCCGAGGCCCAACCCTGCTCTCTAGAATAAGAAAGACCAAATTCCCACTGAGTGCTTGCCGGGAAGGGCAGTTCAGAGCCCTGCACTCCAGCCAGGATGCACACCTTCTGGCTGCTCACACACACCTTTCCCAAACAGACCCCCCAGAAACAGCGTGATCAAATACACACAGACACTATAATTACACGCTAGGGACCGAACATGCATGATCTCACAGGCCCACAGTGAACCAGCGTTCAGAGGGCTGAACGGCAGTAAACTGCAAAGCATGGATGGGTACCACGTTTGCTGAGGCTAGCTCCGTGGCCCTCACGCTCAGCTAGACTTCTGCCTCCCGTGCATTCCTCTGTTGCCTTCTCCCTGCCAGGAAGGTCCTCTCCAGTCACCGTCATGCTGCAAAGCCTTGTTGCCCTTTCCCCAACAGACTCACCCTGAGCTCTTCCTACTGGAACCTCCTTCCTCCCCACAGGGTCGGGGTCTGACCCTGTCTGGACGGCTCTAAGAAAACAACATGGATTGGGGGGCTTCACCAAGAGACGGATGTTCCTCATGGTCCTGGAGGACCGAAGTCCGAGATGGAGAAGGCGTCGGGTCCCGCCCTGGTGGGGGCTCTCCTCCTGACTGGGGGATGGCCGCCTGCCCACCGCAGATTCCTGCAGCCTAGCCTCAGTGCCGTGCAGAGCGAGACCCCACCCTTTTCCTCTTCTTACAGGGACGCCAATCCTGCCGGAGCGCTCTCACCACCTCACCTCTCCCCAGTCCCCTTCCAAAGGCCCCACCTCCACACACAACCATGCTGAGGCATCAGGGCTTCAGGCCATGACCCCGGGGGGTGGTGGGGAGGGAGGGAGGGTACCAACACCTAGCTCACAGCAGTCAGCATCAGGAGGAGCGTGCTGATTTCAGGCTCACAGTCTAGCCGCCTATTCTGTTCCAGCTTCCCAGGGCGCCACTGCCTATGCTTCACAACGGGAGACGTGACGACGCGACAAGAGAAGCGTGGTGGCAGCACGTGCCACCAGTCACGAGGGCTTCTTGGATGCCAGGAGACCTGTTCGACCTCCTGTCTGCACGGCTCCACCTGGCACTCCTCGCATGTCTCTCTGCTCGAGTCACCTCACTAACAGAGCCTTCCCCCAAAACCCAGACAGAAGCTGTGCTCAGCACACGCCTCTGATCAATGCGTGAGCGAGGGAGTGGATGAATAAATCAAAAAAAGCCCTTCAAAGCCATGTCCATGTTCATGGACCCCTTGCTGTACGTGTGTACCCCATGCAATGGCTCTGAAAAGACCGAACTGGTTCCATCACTGCCTTCCTGAGAAGTAGCGTCCACCCCAGACTCAAGGAAGACTGACAGCCCTGGGTAGAGTTCATGTTAACCCACTCTCCTCCACGGAGCCAGGTCAGGGCCAGAATCTGAACCCCAAATAAATTCCTTTCAGTCCTCGAGCCTCCCAGTCCTACTAAGTAACCAAAGTGTGTTTAATCAAACTTTAGAGGCTGAAACTGCCCACAATTCTGGAAGCTGCCTCCAGTTACTATGGATTTATCAGTGAAGAGAATGAAATAAAGAAAATTTGCTCCATAGTTAAAGCCAAGGCCACTATATCCCAGATGTACTTAAATCATGTAGCTCTTAACAGAATCTTTAACTATAGTAAATTTGGTAGCAGGATAGATTAACTACAAAAGGAAATTAACACTGCCTTAGAGAAGGGAGATAACATATTAAACCACTGATAGGCTACTTTCTAGAATTATAACTGGGGAGACCTAACATTTTTAAATGGATATTAGAGATGATGAAATACTATTTGGCCACCCTCTGAAATGCAACTGAATTTACATTGATTAGGAAGAGGGGGAAAATCTCTTATATAGTAATTGATTATGAAAAGGGGAGCAATCTTTTATAATAATTTTATAAGGGCAGACATTAAAAACTTTAAACAGGCCCCCAAATGACTCCATAGGAAACAGGTTCCAATGACCCAAAGGCAAGAAGCTGCAGGGTTTCGTCCCATCGTGAACATACAGGATTTTACTTGTGGACAAGTGAACACTCTTGCCTTCCAAAGAGACCGGCAGAAACCGCTCAAGTTTTCGGGGCTTTGTCATTAGCCCTGTTTGCATTCTCCAAAGCAGGCTGACGGCCTCCCGACGCAGTGCATTAAAAATCCTCGGCGGGATCGACTGCCCAAAGCCCACACTTTCCTGCTAAAGACAGCACAGCTCAATTAACAGCTTTTCAATATACAATTTAATTTTTCTTTCATCTTGATCCACAGCCTGGCTCAAAATGAGGAATGCTGGAATAGATGTACTTTGAATACAGAAGCGAGTCTTTATAAATAAACCTATCACACTTGTAATGATTTCTGTCATAACATGACAAAACAGATGAAGCTCAGTGTCGGGCACTTCTGCTCACATGTCATTTTCCCACCATCACCAAAACTCACGATTCTTTTTTTTTTTTCTTTTTTGGCTTTTCTCTAATGCTTTTTTTTTCCAGTTCTCTCTGAATGGCATTCTGCTGTTTGAGAAAAGCTTATCATTTTTTTTCCCCCTTCCATGGGTAACAGTTCTCCAGAAAAAAGAAAATTACTATTCTGTTACTCACATGTAAGGTAAGGAGTGTAAGTTATAAATGAATTATGAAGGTCCTACCCTTGGAAAGACATACATATTTCATCATAAATATGATCCATAACACTTACTCCACATACAGTATTTATATTTACACATGATTATTCAAGGTTTTTTTTGAATCCCAGTAAGCCTGTACTTTCATAAGCAAATCCAACATTCTCCTTTCACCTGTAAGGCACAAAACAGAACGTACAAAAGGCCCTCCTGACTGACCCTGCACAGACTCTCTCGCTGGATGGAAGGTATTATGTTTACAATGAATACTGTGGATCAAATGGATTTCTCAAAGCATACAGGCCCAGTATTCACATAACTCCAGGTGCTTGTTGCTGGTCAAAGAGGCAGATGTTTTGACCAGAGACACAGTCTTCTGTTTAAATACATTCTTAAAAACAGACTGGACAACATTTCATGCCTTGGACAGAAGCAGAGTGCCACTGACGTGGGTTTCTCAGTGTCTTTTTTTAACTGGGTGAGGAAAGATAGGCCTTCCCTCCGTACGAGAATAAACATCAGGGAAGCTCCGGCTACAAAGTCCAAGCCCTTTCTCACCAGATCAGTCCAGCTGGTCTTTGTCAGGCTGCAGAGGCGGTTTTGTTGCCAAGTTGAGCTCTTGGGTAACATCACAGCTATGCCACAAACATTTAAAATTTACTAGTTTTTACCTCAGAGCATTTGATTTTCACGTTACAACGTATAACCTATTTTAAATACTCAAAATACATTTCAGATTTTTCAGCTCATTCACTGCTTATGTAGCCTGAAACAGAAATTATACACAAATGTGCATATATACACACATGTGTATACACACACACACACACACAAGAACAACCATCCAAAACAGAAAGTGACAAAACTTTCCGTATTTCCATTCTTACTCTTCTTTCTCTGATGTTGTACTGCTTATATGATGCAGTTAGAACTACACAAAAGCTGTAAGAGACTTTTTAATTGTCAGAGATAGAGCACTTAGAATTTATAGTAATTAACTAGTCATTACTTCAAATAAGAACATTAATTGGTATGTTCAGAAAATCTGCAGCATTGCAAAATTTAAAATAAACATTACAAAGATATCATTTACAATTAATCTATATTTACCACTGAAGTGAGCTTCAAACTATATTTCTTTCTATTATGCTTTTATTGGCTACAGCACACAGTAAATGGGGTGTGTTATGCACAGTTTCCTAAACACCTAAATTTATAAAACCCAATTACATAAATTAATTAGGAGTGAACACACACATTTACGCCTTTGTTTGCAACTGTAACATATTAAACATGACAAAATTAATAAGCAGACCATAAAAGAAAAAATACTGCCATGTATTCATTTTCCATAACAGATTTTTATGAGATTTAATTTGACTTATCTAGTCCTAAGGGTCATGATTCTTAATAAATATGCAGTTTCTCACCATTTCATATATATGTAAGGGTATGTTCTTATGATTCCTAAAGGACCAAGAATATATAAATTCAAGACCACTTACAGCCAGATTCCGAGGCAGAAGAGCAAAGAATTACTCAAACATTATTCTTGTTTACCTCCTACGTTGTTTTCAAAGACAGTTTTTTGGTAATTAGAGTAGTACACACACAAAATTAATAGATCTGCCATCATCTAGCATTATGTCCAATGTAATTTTATTTTTAAACTGCTGAAAGCCTAAACACATGTGTTTACAACAACGTTCCCCAAACCAGAAGCTGATCTGACAGACAGACCAACGATTATTGTCAATGAATTTCAGAGTTACAACCAAGATCTAGATAGCTTCTCTGAGATTCAGTTCATGAAAACTGGACAAACTAAGCTGTGTTCCAACACCTAAAGCTCGAGATGGACCAAGCTAGGTCCTCTGAGAACGTAGGAGCCCTGACCACCTAAAGTTCGCGATGGACCAACCTCAGGTCCTCTTGGGAATGTAGCAGCCCTGACCACCTAAAACTCGTGATGGACGAAGCTCAGGTCCTCTGGGAACATAGGAGACCTGACCACCTAAAGCTCGCGATGGAACAAGCTCAAGTCCTCTTGGGAATGTAGCAGCCCTGACCACCTAAAGCTCATGATGGACCAAGCTCAGGTCCTCTGGGAACGTAGGAGACCTGACCACCTAAAGCTTGCGATGGAACAAGCTCAGGTCCACTGGGAACGTAGGAGCCCTGACCACCTAAAGCTGATGATGGACCAAGCTCAGGTCCTCTGGGAACATAGGAGACCTGACCACCTAAAGCTCGCGATGGAACAAGCTCAGGTCCTCTTGGGAATGTAGCAGCCCTGACCACCTAAAGCTCATGATGGACCAAGCTCAGGTCCTCTGGGAACGTAGGAGACCTGACCACCTAAAGCTCGCGATGGAACAAGCTCAGGTCCGCTGGGAACATAGGAGCCCTGACCACCTAAAGCTCATGATGGACCAAGCTCAGGTCCTCTGGGAACGTAGGAGCCCTGACCACCTAAAGCTCGCGATGGAACAAGCTCAGGTCCTCTGGGAACGTAGGAGACCTGACCACCTGAAGCTCGTGATGGACCAAGCTCAGGTCCTCTGGGAATGTAGCAGCCCTGTCCACCTAAACCTCGTGATGGACCAAGCTCAGGTCCTCTGGGAACATAGGAGACCTGACCACCTAAAGCTCATGATGGACCAAGCTCAGGTCCTCTGGGAACGTAGGAGCCCTGACCACCTAAAGCTCGCGATGGAACAAGCTCAGGTCCTCTGGGAACGTAGGAGACCTGACCACCTGAAGCTCGTGATGGACCAAGCTCAGGTCCTCTGGGAATGTAGCAGCCCTGACCACCTAAAGCTCATGATGGACCAAACTCAGGTCCTCTGGGAATGTAGCAGCCCTGACCACCTAAAGCTCGTGATGGACCAACCTCAGGTCCTCTGGGAACGTAGAAGCCCTGACCACCTAAACCTCATGATGGACCAAGCTCAGGTCCTCTGGGAATATAGGAGCCCTGACCACCTAAAGCTCATGATGGACCAAACTCAGGTCCTCTGGGAACATAGGAGACCTGACCACCTAAACCTCGTGATGGACCAAGCTCAGGTCCACTGGGAACATAAGAGACCTGACCAGCTAACGCTCACAATGGACCAAGCTCAGGTCCACTGGGAACGTAGGAGCCCTGACCACCTAAGCTCACGATGAACCAAGCTCAGGTCCTCTGGGAACGTAAGAGACCTGACCAGCTAAGTCCCTGGAGAAAGCAGGAAACAGAAGGATGAGGCACAGTCTGAGACCACCCCTCACCTCTGCCCAGGGCGCCCAGTCACGGCGGATGGCACCAGCAGCAGGCAGCAGCTTCCCTCCCGAGTCAGCACTCTGAGCCCAGGCTGGAAAGGAAGATGGGGCATCACTGTGCGCAACATGCACCCGGTCTGATCTGTCAACCAAAAGTCACCCAGGTTTGGGTAACGGCTAGTTACCCAAGTTCAAAGAAATTGCTAGAGACCAGGAGAGCTGGTAAAAATTCAGGAAATGAAGAATAACAAGCTTAGAGAGGAAAAGTAGAAAGAATAACAAAGAAAATACTGAAGAATAAGTGGAATAGAATGCCCAGTGAGGGATGGAGGAAGCACAGATGAGTTTAAGAGCAGCTCTGAAATAATTCCGCATACATAGCCTGGCCCACGGGGCTGGACTAGGACTCTGTTGCAAAAAGAAGCAAGCTGTGTTAGAAACCTATCCAGGCCGAATTCTCTCTTGCACATTTTTCAACCTGCTGTTAACCACAGAAGACAAGTGCGGCCTCGGCAAACGTCTCCCATTTAACCTGAGTTAGTGACACTCTGGACTCGAGCAGAGACTTAGAATAATCAAGCTCAGACCACTGGTGTGTTCTCATCACACTTTCTCATGCTTTCTATCTTCATGCATGCTTAGTAGGGTTTCCTTACACCCTCAGCCTTTCCACGTTCCTTGTATAATGACACTGTATTAGTTTTCCTTCACTAAAGCTAACTGTCTTAATGTTTTGATTCCTAGTTGAAATTCCTTCCCTACTTCAGCAGTTGCAGAAGAGAGGGAAAACGTTGTCAAATCGGTGGGTACACTTTTACACCTTACGATAAAAACATTTTATGTTTGTGCTGCCCAGCAGCAAGTCCCCTCCTTGCTGGATGGATGAAATGGGGTGTAATTAAAAACCAGAAATGATCATACTGTTTTCAGCCCAATTTCCCTTCTAATGGCTCCGATTAGAGTGAGGACGCGCTGTCTCTATTTGGAAGGCTGGAGTCGACGTCTGCCTTTTCATTGTAAGCTTCTCTTCTGTTCGCAGTTCGCTGAGAACTCAGACTCACTCACAAATAAAAATGGGGTGAATTTTTAATGGCCTGAATTTGGGGAGGGATGCCTGCTTTTTGCCCCCGGCACAACCCATCACAAGCACACACAGCAAAACGTCCCATTCACAGAAGGAGAAGGCCCGCACCACGGGAGAAGGCGGGTCCCAGACCAGCCAGCTCGGGGTTCTTCATACAGATAGACAGGCTCACCCTGGGCAAAGGCCTCCCACTCTAAGATTAACCTAGTCCTTACATAAAGCAAAGCTGCAAGCACCAAAGTCACATCTCCCAGTATGTGGATGAGCAGTGAAAAAGCACCTGGTGAAGACGCACCACAGGCAGCCACCGGAGAAGCCAGTGCCCCGGAACGTGAGCTCAGCAGTAAGAACGACGACAGGACGAACCACGGGCCATCTGCATTTCAGGGTAACTCTGCGGAGCACGTGGGAAAACCACTCGTGCCCTCAGAGCAGCCGTGCGAAGCAGGTAGGAGACCCTGTCTCACACAGGGCCGTTAAGGCTCACAGAGATCAAGTGCTTGGACCAAACCTTTGCTTTCCCCCCACCCCTTTGCCTTCTCTTTCTCTGTGTCTCTGCTACAACCTGTACAGAAAGTCCTGGAAAGGAACATCAGCCATGTGAAAGGAATGAATTCCACTAGAGGTAAAGAACTGGCCTGCCAATGCAGGAGACATAGAGATTCAGGTTTGATCCCTGGGTCGGGGAGATCCCCTGCAGATCTCCAGGGGCAACCCACTCCAGTACTCTTGCCTGGGAAATCTCACGGACAGAGGAGCCTGGCGGGCTATAGTTCACTGAGTCACAAAGACTTGGACAGAACTGAAGCGACTTAGCACGCATGCACATGAAACAGAGAAGGAAGAAAGCAGAAGACGAAAGAGGAACTTTTAAAAGACCTACTGTGCAGAGAGGGTGCACAGCCAGAGGCCAAGGCAATCAGCAATTAGCCGGCTCTCTGTATCCAGTTCTAAAAGTGACTCAACATCTCACCTGAAAGATCTTCTGGCAGAAAACACTGAAGCAGCCTAGCTGTTCATGAACAGAGGAGTGGATAAAAAAGACACAGTACATATGTACAATGGAATATTACTCAACCATAAAAAGTGAAATAATGCCACGTGCAGCAATATGGTTATCACACTAAATGAAGTGAATCAGACAGAGAAAGATAAAATTCACATGGTACCACTTATAAGTGGAATCTAAAGAAAATGATACAACTGAACCTCTTTACAAAACAGAAATAAATCCACAAATGTAGAAAGCAAACCTACACTTACCAAAAGGGGAAAGTAGGGGAAAGGATAAATTAGGAACTTGGGATTAACAGATAAACATCACTATCTATAAAATAGTTAACCAACAAGAACGTACTGTGTAACACAGAGAACTTTACTCAACATTTTGTATGGAGTTGGCCAAAGCATTCATTTGGGTTTTTCAAATCGTGCCCCTTTCCCCCAAAAAATCCCCAATGAATGCTTTGGCCAACCCAGTAATAACCTATAAAGGAAAATAATCTGAAAAAGAACAAATGCATATATATATATGCACATACAAACACATAAAACTGAATACATATATATACAACTGAATTCCTTTACACAACATTGTAAACCAATGATAGTTCAATTTAAAAAAAAAGAAAATCTCACGGTGATACTCAGTAACTTTAAAGGGGAGATTCTAAGAAATGCATTATTTATTCCTTCCTTGCTGTCCCATGAGGCTCAGAGAGCAAATTAGGTTACACGTTGACCACCAGGTCATTGGTGACCCCTCTGGAAGCCGCTACCTTTGAAAGACCGTAAATAATTCTTTTTCCTACTAGGAAATGTTCCTCTCACATCTACTAGGGTTTCCCACATGCCACTGATCATTTTATCCAACAGGCCACTTGGGTTGTCAAGGACTCATTTACAATGCAATCTACATATGTAAGTGCCATCAGCTGCTTGAGAAGAGAGACCTTTACTTCTGAAAACAGCCTGAGTAAGACACTCCTGCAGGCACCTCGAGGGATGAGGGGTGGACAGCAGGTACACGCGAGTCAGACACCAGATTCAAAGACACTCATCAGGCTCAAAATTCCAGGTGAGTGGCAGTAAGATTTGGAACCTGCACGCTCTCATGAGTTAAGGGCAGACCATGATGATAGCTTACACAGACAGTAAGGAATTCGCCTGCAATGTGGGAGACACGGGTTTCATCCCTGGGTCAGGAAGATCCCCTGGCGGATGGCATGGCAACCCACTCCAGTATTCTAGCTTGGAGAATCCCCATGGACCAAGGCTACGGTCCATGGGGTCTCAAGGAGTCAGAAACAACTGAGGAACTAAGCATAAGTATATGACAAGGAAGACAGACGTGAACGCTAGCTTCGCCGTCCGAGGGTCAGGACAAAGGACCCCTGGAGGAGGAAGTGGAATGGAGGCACCTTAAGTGGTCCTTGGGTAAGAAATATTTCTATGGCCATGAGGACGTAAACATTGTTTTTCATGTTTTAGAATCAATTCATAGGTAATGCACATAGGGGTTTAATTACAGGCATAGAGTGTAGAGTGGAATATAAATGTCAGTAACCATGACAAAGTAGAAGAGTAAGTAGCAAAAGTTAGAAAGTAAAGAGGAAACGGGGAAAGATGGACAGGGGTGCCAAGAGCATCATTTAACATACAGCACCGGAGACATACAGACTGGAGCAGAAAACAGAAATACACAGACACTCATCTGACAGTGCGTCAGAGGATGTGTTGTGTGTATATACATATATGTGTGTGTATATATATAATACAAAATGTACAAAGTCATTCCCACGACGACTATGAATTTGTTGTAAAGAGAAAAGGAAAGTAATTAGAGAAGAGAAAGATTACCAGTATGGGGAGGGTCTATGACCTTGTCTACAACCCCAAGAGGCGTCTATATCACATCGGTTTGTTGTGCTTTGTTAAAACATCCAGGCTGTTTTCAGACTCTGCTTCTGCCGAGGACTCGGCAAGTGTGGCCTGGGGGAAGTCGCTCTCCTCTCACTGCCGTAAGGCAAACGGGGCCACTGACATCTGTTTCGTGGTGTTACTGGATGACTCAACCAGGCAACGCCTGCAAACTTCCGGACCCAGAGCTCCCGGCTCCCTCCTCCTCGGATGCAGGCTGGGGAGATCCACAGCGCTCCATCACAGAGCTGCCTAAAGGCGGAGTCCATTCTTTCACAGGAGGCTTGTTAAGCCCAGATTCCCGCAACTTCAAAGCGTGTGAAAAGCGTTTGTTAAATCCAAAACTTATTTTGATGTAAGAATAAAAAAAAAAAAATCACTGAAATCGTAGTCAGTAATTGGCTGAATTTTTTTAAAAAAACTGTATTTAAAAAAATTACACCTGATATGAAGAGGGGGCTAATTTAATCACCGCTTATGGTACCTTCCATGTGGTATGTTTCTACAGAAGCTAGAACCTCAGTTCCCTTTCTGCAGAAAGCAGGTCACAGGTCCCAGGTCCCAGAGGTCACATGCTGCATAAGGTGCCTGACAGAGGCTGGCCCTCGACTCGCCCTCTATGCTGTTTTCTGCTGTGCAAGATCACCTTTTCCTTCTGCTCAAAATTACATAACACGTGAGTCGCTTTCTCTCCAACATGGCTGGACTTCCCGGGGATGACAAGGAGATGGGATTTTTGCCCTCAAGTGAAAATGCTCAAGCCAGGCGGAGGTCCCCAGGGGTGATCAAACTTGCCTCGTGGGCTCTTACCGTGACTTTTGTCCAAAATGATCAGAGAGTACATTAAATCATTAGCAGAAACTTTGCTGCCTGCTGATTTTACAATGCGGGCAATGAAATTCATTGCGGAAGCAAAATAGGGCCAATAATATAATTACGGCGCTCTGCCGAGGCAGTCAGAGCTAATGCTATTATTTGACATTGCAGGGCTGTGTTTTCTCCCCTGAGCCTCCGTGCAGACAAGGTTCGCCCTAATTGGTTCCAATGCACAGCCTCCCCACCACCATCTTTCCTCTGGACCAGCGATGCTAATTTCCACACGACTGTAAATAGTATTTGCAAACAATACAAACATGGTAATAAGAGGCTAGGTGGGTAATTAATGTGGTTACAAAGTAGCTTATTTGCATTTTTATTTAAAAACAGCCTTCTTTAAAAAGCAGCTCAGATTTTCGCTTTCCAGAAGGAGCCTTGGTTAAAAAGTACAGCGGTAATTACTCTCTTTAGGGGTTCTTTTTATACGTCCTTCAGGGAATTAGAATGAAAAGATAAGCAGAATTATAAAGGAAATCATGTAAAATATGAAATGTACTATAAACACTTAGTAGTGTATTTACCATAAGCTGGGCCTACCTTTTCATTAATGGAATATTTTAACCAACTTACAATACACTCAAATTAATTGTATATATGGCTAAGAGGTACAATCATTTAGTCAAACTCCTTTTTTTTTCCTGAAAGGTTTAAGTATTATAAGATTTTTCTGTGCCCTCACAGTAACTCCCATGGGGTAACCTCCTCCTGAAAAGTGCCCTCAATAAGATAAAGGGTTAAGTGCTGTGACCCTGAGACCCAAGGTGATGATCTGTGCCCTTCCCGGAGAAAAGGAAACCAGAAGGTTAGAGTGGTCATTTCATCTATCTTTCCTGGGCTCAAAATGCAGGTGTTCGATCTTTCTCATTCCTTTTCCAACTGTGACATGTGGAAACTTCACAGGGTCAGGACCATCAGCATTCGGGAAACCTGAATGCACCGGGAGACCATTTAATCATCTGGGTGAGCCAGGAGCTGTCACAGAGATGAAGAGGTGCATCTCCGCCCCTGGAGGAGCTCAAGGTCTTTTTGACAGAACTGTCACGGGGCGGCGCCTGTCGGGTTGAATGACGGAGCAGGTTCAGGTCAGCCCACGGGCACATGGAAAAGTTGCATGTCGGGGAGAAAGAGGCTGAGGACCTCAGCAGTGGATGGTGGGGGCTCTCCAGGTAGGACTGCCAGCACATCCCAAGGTCCTGGGGCATCAAATAGCTCGACAGTCCTGGGGAACCTCACAGGGGCAGCCCAGAGGGACCACAGCAGGTGAAAGGCAGGAAAAAAGCTGCAGGTGCAAATGTCAGCCAGGGAACAGCTCCATTCACTTATAACATCAGTGAACATTTATTAAGGACTTACTTGCTCTGTGCAAAATTATGTTCTACATCAGAACTCACCCTCTTCTGGGGGGTAGGCAGTCAAGCAGCAGTAAACACAACACACGAGAATATTACAGAAAATGTCAGTGTGCTACAAAGTCTAAAAATAAAATAAAGGAAGCGGAGTTTGGAAGGATCAGGGGTGAAGGTGGTTAAACCAAGCAGAAGTGAGTAACAGTCCAAGAAATAGAATGACGGCTGCTACGCAGCCCCGGCTAATCACTGTCGACTCTTCCAACATTTTTAAGAGAAGCCAGAAATCTGGATTCTTGAGTGAATCTCATTTTTCTTAACTTAAAAAGCAAACATGCCACTCACTGTGCGCATGTGTGTGCTCAGTTGCTCAGTCATGTCTGAGTCTTTTGTGACCCCATGGACTGTGGCCCACGAGGTTCCTTTATTCAGGGATTTTTCAGGCATGAATACTGTCATTTCCTCCCGCAGGTAATCTTCCTAACCCAGAGATCGAACCCACGTCAACTGCATCTCCTGCATTGCAGGTGGATTCTTTATCACTGAACCATCAGGGAAGCTCCTCACCAAGTAGCTACAATAAACCCTGTCTGCAGAAGAACAATGTAACAAAACTCCTAACTTGAAAGGGTCCTTTTATTTGTTTAAAAACTACATCTTAAAAAGACCTATCCTTACTCTTATTAAACCAGCCCTCCAAAATTTATCCCCTCAAATGGTATTTTTGGCCAAGAGTACTAGTCCTCATTTAAGCATCTCTATTCATGCAAATTCCATATGATGCTGACATTCTGTCACTTCCCCCCTTGCCATCCTGTAAACATTCAGAGCATATTTTTCATTGGTTGCATAATGGTGCTGCCACTACATAAGATGAGATCTAAATCAGACCAGCTACTTGGTATTGTTTTGAAAAGATTCACCCGGTAAAATTTATTTATACTTTGGATAGAATTCAGAGGCTGTAATGATGTTTTAAATATGATTTCAAAATACTCGAGAAAAGCAGAAAAGCAGTGAAGTGGAAGGGAAGGATAATAAGTTTATGACATTCACGTAAATATATCCAGAAAACTGGGTCATTTACACCACAGCTGCAATCTTTTCTGTTAAAATATGCAAACGGCAGTATGAAAAATGGTTTGTGATTTTAAAGAAATAGGGCACTATCAATGTCAGTGTGAGGAAACTCAATAACACTTAATGAAAGTTTGGAATTCAAATTAATTACTGATTGACTAAGACATCTGAAGGGAAAACAGTCCAGATGAGAGGAGGCTGGGACGGGCCATAAATCTGGATGCCTCTGGCCAGGACTCTGAGCTGGTTTTCCTACTCAGGCCATTCATGCTGGGTCCCTGCAAAGACCACTGGTTTGATTCTCAGAAGTAAGACTGGCCAGTGTATTCCTGACTTTCAGAAGTGCCTTTCTTTTTTCACTCGTGCATTTGTGGTTTTAACTACTTAAAGAAGCCCAAGATAAAGGTTAAGCGAATTTGTGAAGCAGTACTGTACTTAAAGACAAAGTGTACCTAGACTAAGAAATGGGCTTCTCAGGTGGCGCCAGTGGTAAAGAACCCGCCTGCCAACACAGGAGAGGTAAGAGACACGGGTTCGAGCCCTAAGCTGGGAAGATCCCCTGGAGGAGGGCACAGCAGCCCACGCCAGTATTCTTGTCTGGAGAAGCCCACAGACAGAGAAGCCTGGCGGGCTACAGCTCACAGGGTCGCACAGGGCCGGACACGACTGAAGCAACCTGGCGCGCATGCACGTATCCTAAGAAATCATCTTTGGTGGAGCATGTCCCGTGTGCGGTTACTGTTCCCCCCTCATCTCTGTCTCTTTCCTGCCCCACTGACCTTGGTCCTGGCCCTGAGACTTGATATGACTATCAGAACATGAAACAAACATAAGCCTCTGCCTCTGGCGACTTCTGCAGCCTGGTTCCTGGAATGCCAAGTCGTAAGAACCAGCCCAGGGAAACCCAGCTAAGACAACAAGACCAAGGCCAATCTCCAGCCCCGGTGGGGCATGAACAGAGAAATACACACTGCTTCTGCAAGCCCTTGAGGGTTTGGCGCTGCTTGCTACTGCAGCAAAAACTCACTCATACGTGGCCCTTCCTCATTAAGTGAGAACTTTTCTTCCACAATGTTCAAGTCTTAGCTGTTTCCTACCTACATTATATATTTCATAACCAGCTATAACAGCACTAGATTTATAACAAAGAAATTCTCAGCCAGTGGATAAGAGCTTTGACGGTTACTATTATAAATGGACAGGGAAGAGAATGCATCAACCACCATCCAGTGCAGTTCAGTCGCTCAGTCGCGTCTGACTCTTTGTGACCCCATGGACTGCATCCACAGTAAGAGGTTCCAAGTAACAAACGGTCACCAGTCAGAAAACAAGAGCAACAACAGGAAACTGGCAACATCAGCAAGGGCTTAGTGTGTGCCAGGCACTGTTCTGAGTTGTCATAAACGCTCACATATTTCCCAACAAAAATTCAGGATGTGGGGCCTATTTTTTATCTTCCTTCTATGTAGAAAGAAACGGAAACAAAGAAGTTCGCTAACTCGCCCAAAAACCACGCTGTTCTCCACACAGTTCTGAGTTGTTCCTTACCAACTTCTAGTGTTCTGTGTCACAGTTTCAATACAGCCAAAGCAGATTAATTAAAAATATTCCAAGCAGAAGCATTCCATCATTCCTGAGGTTAAGTCACATCTGTGATCAAATATCCCGTAAATTCTGAGAACGGCTCTAATAACGATTTCAATTCATCTTCCCACAAAGCTGCACCTTCCAGCCCACTTGGACTGACCACTCCAAAATGCATTTTCAAATTCCAAACTCAGAGAAGGATCCCTTCCAAGGATGAAGAACCTGCCTTGTTGTAAATCCCCACCTGAAACCTTCTCTATGTGGATAATCTATGCTAATTCCACCAAAATACAGCTATAAAATAGCAATCATGTACAGGGGAGAGGAGAGAGAGAGACTGAAAGTAATAAAGTGGAATTAACATATTCATGTGGATGCCATATATAATATGTACAAAACAGGTATCCAAGCCTTTTTCTAAATGAAACCTGCTAAAGTGTTGGGGTCATGTGATCAATGTTTGGAGCATTTTGTTGAAAGCTCAAACCAATGTATTAGAAACTCATGATTATGCTACTTTTAGACAGGCTGGAGTATTCGCTTCCTCCTTCCCTACCTGTGAGCAAAGACCACCCATGGTAGTCAGTTCAACCCAGCGGCATCCGTGCAAGGGGTGAGGTGGTGCAAGGGGTGAGGTGGTACCAGGGTGCACCCAAGAATGACTTCCTGCCCACCCCCTGCTCGCGCCCTGGCCCCACCCCCGCCTCGCCATCCCTCTTCAGGAGTTTTAAAGCAGGATCCAATCTAATCTCAACGTGAGCCAAGCACAGAAATCGAAACAGAAGATGTGCCTTACTGTATCAGATTGTAGGTTCTCTTTTCTCCAGTGGCCCCAAGGAAAAACATTTATTTGATTCCAAAAGGCATGTCCTTCCCCCACCCTCACCCCACCAAGACCCATGAGGGATCTTAACCATTCATAGATCTTGCGATACCCTTATGTAAGCCAATGAATTTTCAGCCTGGACCATGTCATAATAGCCCATAGTTTAATGCCCATTCTATAAAATATAAGATTTACTGGGTTTTGTTTTGTTTTTTTCCTCTTCTTATTTTAGCTCCTCAAAACTTCCAAATAAAACTCCTACTGTTCTGGGATTTTTTCAAATATGACCCTTTTACTCCAATCTGTAGCCTTATAACTTTATTTTTCCCAACTGAGGCAAGAGAACTATTCCTCTATGTTTGGATGAAAGCACTTCTCAAACGCTTTGATCATTTTAGTTGTATTGATTTAATATTCATGGACAACTTCTGAATTCCATAGAAAATTGCTACTTAGAAAACCACAGAAAGTACCTTTTAATCAACTGAATAAAAAACTAAACACTCCCAAGTTCTCCCAACCCTGGTGAGGAATTACAATGAACGAAGAGATGTTATATTAATTAAATTCTTGGAATGCATCCATAATACTTAATGGAAATGGAAGCCTTAGGAGGTCTAAAAATGCCTGGGAAACACCCACTACATCATTTAAATCCCTGAACCCCACCCAGATCTTCCAAAGAATCTGTTTAAACCTGATCATTTGCATCATACAAAAATACAGACTTAGATTTTAAAAAAATGGAATAATAAGGGAAACAAAAACTTAACTGGTTTCCATGCATTGTTTTGTTTTCTGATTTGGTTCTCCAAAGTTTGTTAAAATTATTTAGTTTCTTTCAACCTTCAAGAAGAAAGCTAACTGTGATGGGGGAATTCAAGTTCATTCATTCATTCATCCATTCACTCATTCATTCAACAAACAGGAGACACCAACTGAAATTAAATTATTCACAGAGTACCCCAAAGTGGAAGGTCCTATGCTTAGAGGCTTTGTCAATTTTTACTACAATTACACAATGCATAGTCATCCGTGGGCCTCACGCTACATCAAATACAATATATTCAAATATCAATAAAACAAATCACATTATAATCATCACTATTAGTCTCTTCAATTTATACACACTGAAATTGAGGTGTAAACAAATTAGATTTCTTTTCCATTATCACATGGGATTCTCATAGTCACTGATTTTATTTTAACAACCTTTTGTTTAAGATTTACAAAGTCGTAACAGATCTTGAAGTTGAAAATAAGCATTGCAGATAGGATTCCATCCTGGAGGGATTAAGGGAACATATTCCTGGATTAATAAAATGTAGAACATGCTACACTGATATGTAACCAGTATAAGCTGATAACATAAATCTCTTGTTTTTTTCAGGAAAAGGTAAACAGAGGAACAGAGCGTTTGAGTCTATACGGTATGTTTAGTAAGAAGGTAGGAAGGCAGAAGCAGTCATAGAGGGGATTGATCAGGTAGGGTTCTGTTCCCTGGACTATTTAGCCTGAAGAAAGTGCAGATGAGTGATTCTCTGTGGCCTCCGGAGGCGTTAAAAATTAGGATAAACTGTACTCAACTTTAACAACAAGAAACGGATACAAACCTTAGGATGCAAATATTAAGAAAGCCTACTTTAGGTGGCCAGAGAAGCACATACCTAGTTAACCCTTCTGTTTAAAAAAAGCTTTCCAATACAGCAAATAATACCTATTTCCAAAATCACCAAATGCAACTTATAGGGCACTTCTTTAAAAAAGAAAAGAAAAAAGAACACCTGAAACTCTGGGAGTTAGAGTCAGTGTAAATTTTCCAGAACACTGGCTCACACGGATCACACAAACTGCCTGTTTAAGCGGATGGCACTCCCGTCGCCTTTAAAACTGCGTCAGGAAGTAACTGCCGCATCAAGAGGTGTGAGCCATTCTTTCTCTGCTCAAGGTGAGGGACAACTTCGTGCAGAGCTGGGGGTAACTCAGCCATGCTCTAGGAGTGGGATGGGCAGACAAAGCAGTGGACTTCGGAGCCAAGAGCATCTTTTGCTACTATACTAAGTTGCCCAGAAGTTTTTCACCCTAAGTAACAGACCTAATTAAGAAATGACTCAGCAAACCATTATATATAGAATGGATTAACAAGGTCCTACTGGATAGCACAGGGAACTATATTCAACAACCTGTAATAAACCATAACAGAAAATAACATGAAAAAGTATATATATACACACACACATACACAAACATCTTTATATAACCAAATCACTCTGCTGCACACCAGAAACTGACACAACACTATAAATCAACTATACTTCAATTAAAAATTTAAAAAGTAACTCAAAGAATAAACACTAATATAAACAGTGTTGGTTGGGAGATGAAAGAACAGTTCAGTTTTTTGATTATGGTGGTGGTTACACAAACCTAAGTAGGTGATAACCTTTCACAGAATTATATAACACACACAAATAAGTACATGTAAAAACTGGTTAAGTATGAATAAAATCTTTGTAATACTCTACCAGTGTCAGTTTCCTACATTTGAACATTCTAGTATTGTTATATATGATGCCATTACTGGGGAAAGCTGGGTGAGGGGTCCCCAGGAACTCTAGGTGCTAGTCTTTGCAACTACTATGAGAATTTGGAATTATTTTAAAATGTAAAAAAAAAAAAAAAAAAAACAAAAAACCATATTAAGCAGAAAATGCCAACAAGGATATAAACTGTCAGGTTAAACTGTGAGTTCCAGCAATGAGGAATTTATGAGAAAGGCATCAAATTATTTTCTCTCTCTCTTCCTGATGCTTACCCTTTAGATCAGTCCTGTTCAGTAAAAACAATGAAAGTCACGTATGTAATTTGAATTTTCTAGTAGCCAAGTCAAAAAAGAGGTGAAGAGAAACAAGTGA
Organism: Muntiacus reevesi; assembly: GCF_963930625.1. Classification (NCBI taxonomy): domain Eukaryota; kingdom Metazoa; phylum Chordata; class Mammalia; order Artiodactyla; family Cervidae; genus Muntiacus; species Muntiacus reevesi. Next base: position 218,941,468 of record NC_089250.1, on the reverse strand, counting down.
AAGCAACTTTAATAGTTCAACAGTATCTGAAACACCATCTCAGCATGGAAACTGATACAAAAAACATTAATAAAGTATCTCATATGTTTATATTAAGTTTTCAAAATCTGTAAAGTATTTTGTTTCACACTTACAGACCATTTCAACCTGGAGCAGGCACATTTCAAGCCCTCAATTACCACATGTGGCCACTGGCTACCATACTGGACATGTCAGCTCCAGATACCACCTTTAAGTGTCTGCGATACGTCACTTCGTGTTGTTCTCGTAAGTACACTTTCCATTTCCTTTGGAAGATGGTTACCTCCAGAACTTCATGCCTGTGACAAGGGCAGCGCACACCACTTGAGAGTGACAGGTCTTAAAGGAGCGCAGCGTACTGATGGGCTTCCAGGCAGCAGCATTTAAGCGCAAACACACTCAAACAAAACCACAGCTCAACCTGTGGATTCAAAACCTTCTTCTGCACTGTGACCTATTCCTTGGGACAGCTGCAGGTCCCTTCTATTCAGGTTGTGGCAAAACAAAGGCAGGAGTCTCATCAACTTTAGGGAGATGGGGGTGGTGGGCAGAGGATCTCTCATGCCCTCTGTGCCCCGATTGGATTCAAAGTTGGACAAGACAGACTATCAGTTGAAAGTGTGAAAGTCGCTCAGTCGTGTCCGACTCTTTGCAACCTATGGACTATACAGTCCATGGAATTCTCCAGGCCAGAGTACTGGAGGCGGTAGTCCTTCCCTTCTCCAGGGGATCCTTCCGACCCAGAAATCGAACCAGGTCTCCTGCATAGCAGGTGGATTCTTTACCAGCTGAGCTATCAGGGAAGCCCAACTATCAGTTAAGTAACAACAAAAAGGAGCTCTTTCCAGGTGGCTCTGTGGTAAAGAACACTTGCCTGCCAATGCAGCAGACGCAAGTCCGATCCCTAGGTCAGAAAGATCCCCTGGAAAAGGAAATGGCAACCCACTCCAGTATTCTCGCCTGGAAAACTCCATGACAGAGAAGCCTGTTGGATGACAGTCCACGGGGTCACAAAGAGTTGGACATGACTTAGCGCCTAAACAACGAACTACAGAAAGGCATGAGGTGCTGGAAGAAGCTCCTGAGGGCGGCTCTCTGCTATTCTGGCTGTGCCCTGCCCTTCGTGCACATGGTGGGTGTGCCCCCCTCTGCACCTAGAGGGTGCACGTGGCTTTGGCCCTTGGAACGTGAGCAGCTACGACAGAGTCGCCTCTGAGCCATGAGCCCGAAATGCAGCGCGTGGTCGGCAAGCCTTTCTCTTCATCTGTCACAACCTCCAGCGACGCACACTGACTCCGGGCGGCTAAGGCAGGTTCCATCTAGCTCGGCCTTCCCAGCAACTCCCGATGGAGAATGTCACTGGAAGGAGAAATAAACCTCAGTTGTTTTAAGCCCCGGAGACTGTGAGGTCGTCTGTTATTACAGCCTAGCCTGGCCTCTCCTAACACATTGTTCAGTCACTGATGCCCCACTCGTGACGTCAACCACTCCACCCAGGGTCTCTCCCTGAATCCTTGGGCCTTGTCATATCTGCTATATAACGCAGTCTGGTTTTTACAGTGGTTTCATTACCAACCATAAAAACTGTAACAGTGGAACTGTATAAACAAACCCAACAGTGTTTTTACTGTAAAACATGAATGTAATATAAATATTTGTCTTTGCCTTCTCTCAGCATCTGTAATGAGGGCAGAAAATCCGTGCCATATGTTTACAGTATGAAAGGGGAAGAAACACAGATCCCGAGGATTCATCCCTGCGGGTGCCGGCTGAGCCCCTTAGTATTTTTAATTCGTCCATTTCCTTTCGTGGATAAATTCTCCGCAAATCCTAAAACCTTCACAATTCTGAGTTGCCTGGTTCACGAATACCTCTACAGGAGGGTTCCTGCTAAGGAGAACATGAACGTGGGCTCTGAGGTCAGCGTTTCTGACAAAGACGACGAGAAAGCACCCAGTGAGTCGTGACTGTTCTGTGGCCTGTCCCGAGTCCGGCTCCACAAACGTGGATAGGAGATCACTTCTCTGCACTTCAAGTCACACTTCCCCCCTCAGGCCGGAAGTGCGTCTCGACATTCCAGGTCCTGGGAACGCCTACTTTTTTTTTTTTTCTTTTTGCATCCTCAGAAGAAGCATGCAGCTGAACGTGTGGAGCGGGCCCTGGCTGCCACAGGACCTCCTGATTGGGTTGGTGGGGGGATTTGTGCCACTACGAGGTCTGGGCCAAGCACAGCCTCCAGCTCCGCACGCAGGGAGCACCTGGGCATGTTTTCATTCCGGAGTCGTAATGGAGGCCTTGATGCACGGTCGCTGAAGCCTGCCCGGGTGTCTGTGCAGCCTTCTAGGACGCGAGCCAAGAGGCACAGGGAATGATTCCGCTTCCTCCCGGCTGGCGCACAGACCAAAGGTTTCTGGAAACCATCACCATCCCACCGAATCCAGTACCGCAACGAGGCGGCTTCGCTGGGGCAGACGTACCCAGGAGAGGCGCTGGCTGGCGGTCGGAGGCCGGGCCCTCTGAGCACGAGAGCTGCTGGAGGGAAGGGGGTGCAGGAAGACCCCGAGGGGCTGGAGCCCAAGACAGGCCGGGCGCGGGGAGGAGAGCCCAGAAGCTCTCGGCGCACCGCGATGCACCAGTGGGTGGGCCGGAGCACGGCCAGGAGCCGGCACTGTCATCCCACTTCATCCTGATGAGCACCCTGCGCGGAGCAGCGCCCCCGCTTCCCCAGTCAGCTGGAGGGGCCCGGGCTCAGAACACGCCCCGCCAGCAGATGGAGAGCCAGGATGCCGAAGCAGGTCGGGCTGACTCCACACTGAGGGCTGGTGACCGCGAACTCAGTGGCTGGAGTCAGAGAGAAACCCACATACTTCCAGCTGACTGGTCCGACAGCATCCACAAGCATCGGGACACAGGGCACGGGGTCTGCTGCTGCCCGGCTATTACTGAACCTGGGCTGGCAGCGAGGGCCTGCCCAATTCACACCCGCACCCCTAAGTAGAGGGCTAGTAATAATAACATCATTATTATTAATGTACACGTCTGTCAAAACACCTCTACTCCCAAAAGGCAAGCACAGAATCTCAGGCACTACACAAGCTCACCATCCAGTGGGATGCCTGGCATACAATAAAGTTCCAACAGATGCCCGTGGCTTAGTCAGCCAACGATCAGTGTGTGATGTGAGCAGTGTTGTGATGGACACGTGTTTAAAAACCAAAACACGGACTGTCAGCTCCTTGGAGGCAGGGACCTTGGCTTTCTTCATCACTGCCACGTCCCTCAGAGAAGAGGGGTTGCTAACGCTCTGCTAAGAGAAGGGAAGGGAGGGAGGGAAGGCGGGCAGGAGGGGGGAAAACGCACGTGGGCAGAGACTCACAGCATAAGGAAGTGCCATTGGTTAGGTTCGTAGAGAAACAGGATTCAAACTGGACAGACCAGAGCCCGAGCCAGTTATTCACACCGGTAAGACCTTAGGTTGCCCTAAGCAGAGGAAGTCCTCTGGGCTGAGAGAGAGAGACGGGGAGTCTGGGAACAGCCGTGAGTTTGGTACGGCTGGGACAAGGAGGAGAGTAATGGGAGGGGAACCTGGAGAGGCAGGCAGGGAGGGACCAAACCGCACAGGGGCCTCAGATGCCTTTTTTTAAGTTTTTGTATCTTGTATAGCACACACCAGGTACCAAGGTACTGTGCTAAGTATCCAGGCACCATTCTAAGCACTTTATGTGCAAGAGCAGCTAATCTTCACAAGCCTGTGACTCAGATACTGTTAGCAGCTCATGTTACAGATAAGGAAACAGGAAGTGAAGGTCACCTGGTTCGTAGAGAAACAGGATTCAAACTGGGACAGATCAGAGCCCGAGCCAGTTATTTATACCGGTAAGACCTCACTTACCGACCAGTCCTTCTAGACGGAAGACGCAAGCACATTTCAGCATCCCTTCCCACGAAGGTGCCTGGCACTGAACAGAGACTTACTGAGGCCAAAGGAATCCATTCTGACTGGCATCATGCTCATCGGGGGTGCTATTTACTCTCCTTAAATAAAGTCTTGATATACCCCAATCTGTCCACTTATAAATTTAAAATATATACTATCTTTTAAAAATAATCTATATTTAATTATAAAGCATCAGTGAAACTTCACTTGGGGAACGATAATCTAACATAAATGAATGCTTCCAATAGAAAAGGCTGTAATTTAAAATAAATTACTGTGTTAGAGAAAAAAATTTACTCTCTTCATAGGAAAAAAAAACAAAAATTACTATCCAGTATTAGGGACTCCCGCTCAATTAGAAAAATCGCATCCATAGCAAAGAACCAAATAACCACCCTGAAGCCCTCCCCTCCCCGGTGGCTTTCACTGGTGGTCCCAGCCACCAAGCCTGTATAGCCTGCTCCAGCCTGAGTCTCATTAAGGCTTAGAGTCAATTAAGCCACGGATTGGAACAATCATTCCTCCTTTGCAAAGTATTGATATTTTTTTTTCCTGGCCGCTTTAGGGCTTTTCCAACACTCACGGGGAGATTTATGTTAGACAATTTCTTTCTGATTAAAAACAAATCATAGCTCAACAATTCTAATTTCCTCCATTCTGAGCAAGAAATGATCAGAGAACTCTGAAAACAGTGATCAAACCCATGGTGCAGAGGCTGGCACTAAAAAGCCCCATAGAAACACTCAGGAGAGTGGTTCTCTCCCTCCCTTCCCCTCTCTCTCTCTCCTGTGGGCACATCTGTCTGTCTTTCTCTGTGTGTCTGTCCCTCCCACCCCCACCCCGGCTCTGCTTTCTTGTCTCCGCCTTTCCCTCTCCAGTTCATTTCCTTCAGTAACCATCAGTCCTGACAGGCTGCAGGACAGTTACTTATTCTCCGAAAGGAAAGGGGATGTCAAAAGCACAGCTAGTTTTCTGACCAAAGCAATAGGCAACAAGAAGGTTTATACACTTACTTCCAAAGGCCTAGCTAGCATCAACAGATGTCTTGTAATTTTTAAAGCAGTGACTGATTTCTGGCTACCCTCTCTCCATCACACACTATCTCCAAGTGAAGGCTGAAGGCTCCTGGATGCACCCACAAGTCCTTCCACAGCCCCCTACTCTCATTTTCTGCTCCTCCAGCTGATCCACTCTTCTGTCCTTCCAAATCAAGTGGATTTATGAGCCAGCTCCCACTTCTGAATGGCGAGGGGAGCTGGCCAAGTGAGAATGCCTGAACCAGACCAGTGATTTTCAAAGAACTGGGACGCAGTGTGCTTATCACTGTGTCCCATAAACTAGTCCATCTTCAACAAGATAGTGGGCAGCTGAAGAACTGGGGGCACTTCAGCGTCACCAACATGAAAATCAATTCACACAGCTGAGTACTCAAGAGAAATAATCTGGTTATAGGTACCTTCCACTAGTCTAATTTTCCAAAAACAAAGCAACCAAACTGCCCCTTCCCACAGTGGTACAATAGTGCCACCCAGGTTACAACCCCCAAGGCTCAATGGTCAACCCTGATGTACTCTCAGTCATTCACTCAAAGACTCAGCCCCTCCTAACGACCAGACACTGCTGAACACCAGGGAAATGCCAAAAGGAACATGACGGGCCAGGCTTCTGCCCTCCTATGGCATTTCATCTCTTCTGCGTGTGCTCAGACCAGGTCCTAAACTTCTCTGTGCCTCATGTGACCTGAAAATAGGATTCACAATACTAACTACCTCATGGGGTTTATGACAATAAAGATGAACTGGACTAAGGCACGGAAAGTGTCACGCATCGAGACTGGCACACAATGCCACTACTACCATTACTGTTATTGTGTCACCATCATCACCATCATCAAAATGAGGAGAATTAAACTAGCCATCCAGATGAAGCGGCATGAAGTGTTGGGTGCTTCGGTTCCTATCTTACAGGCAGTTCCATTGTCTTTAAAAAAAAAAAAAAAAAAATGCACACATTTTTTTTTTCCACAGCAGACAAATGGGCAGTATGACAGCCGTCTCAAAGAAGGCATCCCTGCCTGTCACACTGACGGGTCAGTTACCCTCTCTGGGCCTCAGTTTCCCCATTTGTCGAGTGGGGGGTGGGGGGTAAACTGGATGATCTCAGAAAGTCCTTTTCAATCCCTGAATGCTACCATTTGACAACACCAGTCTACCCAAATGTCATCCTATAATCCAAAACTCTCCCTAAAAAGACAAACGACTTCACCAATTCATGACTGAATCGTCCATTGTATCACTCTTGCACAAACTAGCTCCCATTTTGCTGCATCCTCTACAAGTAATGGCTAAAAGAGTTGACTTCGAACCCAATGGGTCATATATGACTAAAAAGAACTTTTTTTTCACATATACATTAAAGAAACGTAGAATTATTTCTGCTTTTCTTTGACGTCTTCCCAAAGCTGTTGGCAGGCCTGCAAGGAGGCCATCAAGTCTACGATGACTCTGACCACCAACCTCGCTGCCAAGTGCCCCAGCATCTCCTCCAGTGTTGCAAATTTAACCACAGCTGAAAATAAACACTTAACCAGCTCTCACTTACCCACATTCCCAGACCAGACAAGCTGTGAATCACCCCTAGTGGAAGGTAGTTCTGAATGATCGCTATGTGTTTCTAAACGGCACTGCATGAATTCTGGGTAGATTTACATTATGGAGAGTCAGGCTCAGTCCAACATCAAAATTGCATTTCTGTTCTTTGGGCGCACGGCACTTTCCATGAGAGGTGGCGGGGGGGTGAGGGGGGGCCTCTGGAAAGGTCCAGACAATGGGAGAAGCCACACAAAAGGAGGAGTGTCTTAAACAGACACTCTGTGGCTCTGGGACCTCCCTGGTGGTCCAGCAGTTAAGACTTCGACTTCCAGGGCAGGGGTTGTGGGTCTGATCCTTGGTCAGGGAACTAAGATCTCACATGCCTCGGGCCAAAAATACCAAAATACAAAGCAGAAGCAATACTGTAACAAATTCAGTGAAGACTCAAAAAACGGTCCATGTCACCTCACACAGCAACTGGGCCCAGGCACTCTACAGCACATGTGCCCTGGAACCCGTGCTCTGCAACCAGCAAAGCCCACAGGCCACCACAAAGCGCCCGGGAACCCCCACGAAGACTCAGAGAGGCAAGAAATAGAAAAAGAATCTCCGCAACTTTGACAATGAAAGATCTGGAGTCTCAGTTAGCTTTGCAACTGTCCAAGGAATGGAGACAGTCTTGGGCTGGGGGCCGGCCGGACTTTCATGGGAATGAAAACATCTTGCCTTTTAAAAGGCAAGATGAGGAGAGGACCCAGAGCTGCAGGGAAGAAGGCGGTGTGCGGCTCATCAGAAGCCAGACTGCACCTCTCCAGTACGGAGCCTGGCCAGGGCGGAGGGCCAGGGTAACAACACTTGACAGGACTGCTCAGATGTCCCCGTTTCTCTCCTGGGTGCTGCCTCTTCTCCTGGTATAATTATTATGACCCTATGGCTCTCAGCATTTTCTGGTTTGAACAATACACTGTCACCCTACTCCTAAGAGAGGGCTGCAGATAAGTAAACATGTTTTTCTCTATTTTCAGAGTTTCTAAGCAGCAGGAACCTTCCCCCCCACCAAAGTGTTAAAGGCTCTCAGAGCAGGAAACACTACAAGGAGAATTGAACTAGGATGCAGGCACTTAACACTGTACAACAGACACATGAACTAACTTACGTGATCAGACATGCGAACACATGTTGCCATCTTTGAAAGTTCACAACTTTCAAAACGTTTCACAAACTGAAGGCTTGTATGTAGGGGACTTACTGCATACTAGACTGTCTTAGAGCACCCACTACATATAGTACAAAATAGATGTTTAATAAGTATCTCTACAGTTTTTTAAACAGTCTTGAGAATCTCCGGGTTAGCTGGTGAATGAGGTTGTAAGAACACCTGATTTTTGCAAATAGTGGTAAAAATCTGTACCTGCCCTTTCATTTGGGGGGGAAAAAAAAGTAAAGCAGCATGAGAACTGCAGAGCAATACACTGGAATCTCCTGGAGGGACTGTGAAACACACACTGCTGGGCTCCACCTCCAGAAACTCGGATCTAGAAGGTCTCGGGCAGGGAGAGCCCAGGAATCTCCATTTCTAACAGGTTCTCAGGTGACGCTGACAGTGGGGTCAGGGACCATGCCCTGAACAGCACTGTGTAAAATCCTGCTCCACTGGCAACAGGGATTCATCAGTGAAACACTATTCAGATCATTATCAGATGTGCCCTACCCTTTCCTCCCTTAAGAACAGCACCCTCCCAGTCGCCCTTTTCATTTTTGTCTGCATGTTGCTCACAATTTGATGTAGATTTCAACATCCTGTAATTCATCAACTAATTCTCTCCTGGCTAAAACATTCCAGGTAATTAAAGTTCAGTAATAACTTATTCTTTCTGCTCCAGCACCTGCATTTCATTTGTTTATTTTCCCGGAGTCATAAATCTGAAGGGCTGTCAAAGCGCCATAATATTAGTGCAATAATCAAAGTTAATTAGTCCCTCTCAATAAACAACAACAAAGCCATTACAGAGGTGCGCTGAAGTTTCTCCCGGCTACCCACCTTACAGACCACAGTGCAGCTGGGACAACCAGACCCTGAGAACCGCCAGGTAGATGAGGGCAGTGCTCTTCGGTCATTTAAAAGGAGACTCTGCGCTTGGCTCACAGTGATGCATCAACTCACTGTGAGTTGACCCAGGGGGTTCGGGTTCTGCACCTGGTACCCGCTGAAGGGTACTAGAGCAGACGGGTTCTCCCCAGCTGCTAAGCCTTACCACGTGCATCCCGAACTCCAATAACACCACAAAAAAGGGACACAGGATGCAAAGAAATGAGAGGGGCCAGCCTCACAGCCAGCTTTCAGTAACCTGGTTCTTCAATAACTTTGGATTTATTACTTACGGAACTTGAGAGATGTGAGTGCTAGGTAGGTTCTGATGAGAAGGCTGGCGGGGAAAAGACAGGAAAGATTCTGCCTTCAATCTTCAGGAGAACTTTCTAATTACGAGATGCGTAGAAACAGGATGGGCTGCCTCTGCAGAGAGAAGCCTATCCATCCCTGGAAGCAGTTAAGCCAAATCCAGGTGAGCTCTGTTCAGAGAAGCTGTGTAAGTGGTCTCCACTGTGGGAGGAGGTGGGACACAGTGACTGAGACAGCTGACATCACCCTAAGAACGTAAGGCTCCCTGCACTCGGAGGCCATCTCTGGGCAAGTCCCCACGTCTTGTCCTTCGCACTCACTGCCCAGGTTCCAAGACCCTATTCCCCTGTGGCCAGGACTCCATGTTTATTACCCACTGCTACATAACACCTTCCCCAAAGTGTAGAAGTTTAAGGCAGTAAGCATTTGCTGTCTCACCGAGGTTCTCCAGGTCAGGAACTGGGATGGTGCTGACTCGAGATCTCTGATGCGGTTGCCGTCGCGACCTGTCAGCCACAGTCATCTGCAGGCTTGACAGGGGCGGGGGAGTCCAAGAGGGCTCCCTTGGGAGGCCTGTCACATGGGGCTCAGTTCCTTATCCCAGGGGCTCTCCACGGGGACACCCGAGCACCCCCACAGCACAGCGGCTGGCTTCCCCCACGCTGAGCAATCCAGGACACCAAGCAAGAAGGAGCCACCAGCGTTTTATGATCCTTCCTGTGAGTCACGCTCCATCATTTCTGCCGCATTGTATCCCTCAACAGTGAATCGTTATGTCCAGCCCACACTGGAGGGGAGGAGAATTAGGATCCATGTCTGAAAGGAAGGGGCATCCAAGAATGTGTAGTGACTTCCCTGGTGGCCCAGTGGTTAAGAATCCACCTGCCAATGCGAGGAATGCCAGTTCAATCCCTGGTCCGGGAAGATCCGACATGCCGCAGAACAACTAAGCCCATGAGCCACAGCGACTGAGACCACGCACCCTATAGCTGGTGTTCCACAGCAAGAGAAGACACCACAATGAGAAGTCCGAGCTCGCTGCAACTAGAGACGACCTGCATGCAGCAAGAGACACCGCGCAGCCAAAAATAAAATGAAAATAAATATTAAAATAACACTTAAGAAAAAAAAAGTATGTGTGGACAGATTTTAAAACTACCGCAGCCACTTAGTTCTAAAGTCTTCAAAATCCAGGCACATCTGCCTCCCCAGCTGACTAACGGGCAAGGGCTTAGTTCCAGGTGAGCTCCCCAGGAACAGAGCACTGGTTCTGCCAGCCACGTACCTTGGGCACTAACCCCGGCCTCTGCCAGCACCAGCCAGCTCCACACCAGGGTGTGGGTACCAGCGATACAGCCAGTCACTTCCCCATGCCCCTCCTGCCCCCGAAGGAGGATGAAGCCCTGCTCCTTGCCTCGGCTCATTTCAGAGTGGCCTGACACTGGCGGGAAGAAGCAGGGAGGCCTGGCTACTTCTGAGGGCTCTAATCAATATAGAGACTTTTTTTAAGGTGTAAGAGGAAACACATCTTCCAACAAGATTTCTGAGAGTACGTGCCTATTTTAGGGATCTGTGTTGAACAAGCCAGCCTCTCCATAATTACTTTTTTTTTTTCCCTGAGTCTCTACTACGTGCTGGGTTCTGTGCAAGGGTGTGAATAATGAACCATTACCAGGACCATTCCCCTTCCACAGGTAAATAAACCAAGGGCGTAACCAAATATTCAAGGGCATAACCAAATGTGGCCAGGGAGACACGGCGAACTCATGTCCAAATCAGGACTGGTTCCCAGGCCTGGATGACTCCAGAGCTGGGGCTCCCTCTACTCCTCTGGGCTGCCTCCCTGTAAATTAAAACTTAGTCGACTTTAAATATACACTTACAATAGACCCTCATCTTCTGTAGCGTGAGCCACCCCACCCTGAGACGCTGCCTCATGTGCAGCTGCATCTTTGTTTGACCGTGCAGGGAAGGTGTTTTTGGCTGAAGGGCTCTCTGTTTCATCTAACAACGGCTATGACTGAGACTCTCTGTAGACGCCCCGTAATAAACACGAAACCCAGTCTCACATGTACTTTTTTCCTCTTAAATGATGGCGCCTAAACGCTCTAGTGGCCAGAAGCAAGACTTGTCGACCACTGGCTGAACATCATCTGAAAATGAAATCCATCTCTCCCCACTATGTCGAAATTGTTTAACAAGAACTCAGGGGCCCCGTACTGATGAAAGACTGCATCTGCACTGAGTCTCCCGTGGCTGGGAGTGGTGGTTTGGAGCTCTCCATCTAAGCTTGACTTTGCACTCTTTAAAACTCAGCAGTAAATCATAGTCCTCGTTATGCAAAGGTTACAATGGATGCAAAGTTTGAAATATTCAGTTCAAGACTGGGTGAAAAAACCAACATACGCAAACGAAGACAAGGAGACGGTGATCAAAGACAATGAATAACAGGCAAGATTAATAAGTCAATGCAAAAATTTCAGAATGAGAAATGAAATGGAAAAACTTAGAGGAGAAAAACCAATCACAAGTTTTAGGCATTCTGGAGAGAGAGGAAACTCAGAATATTTTAGCAACCGATTATGTCTATGAGAGGGATGAATAATTTATTATCTGATAAAGAACCTTTCCTGAGCCTGTGACAGGGAAGGGCAAAGAGGCAGCTGAAGTTCAACAGTAAATACACTGTGCACCACTTGAAATCTAAGTCTGGGAAGAGCTTCCTTGGGGAGGGGAGACTCAGCAACTGGGTTTCAGAACGCCACCAGTGAGGCTCTCTTTGCTGGAGAACCACAGGGACCCTCACATCATGGACAGAGAAACCAAGCCCGTGAAACAGGCCCGTCCTCCACCACAGCACGCACCAGTCATTCTGGACTGGGTAATAAGAAGGGCTTTGGGGTCGGGAGACACGGCTTCACACCTTGGATCCACCATGTAGCTCCCAGCTGTGTGAGCTTGAACAAAGTCCTCCCCCCTCTCCCAGCCTCTACAGCCTCATCTGCAAGATGGGTTTCACACATACACAAATACTTCACTGCTAAGTGCCAATAAGCAGGGTGCCGAGGACAGAGGCAGCTATGAATACCCAATCCCACCTGCAGCTGATGATAAGGAGATGACATTTGTAAACAGAAATGTCCCGAGGTAGAACCTTTCTGCCTGTGTGTGTGTGTGTCTGCTAAAGTCAGACACAACTGAGTGACGAGGCACACAGTGATTAAAGAGAGTGGCTCATACAGTTCCTGCTGGCATGCAGACTTGTTTACACCATACTTAATCTACTGAAAATCCAATACTATACATAAAAACAACTTTTAAAGTAAAGAAATGAGGAACAAATCTAGCAGCTGATGTCGGATGAACTCTTCCCAACAGTCTGTAACTATTAAAAAGATTAAGAGTTTTTATATTTCTGTTTAGCTAGAGATCACTCACAACAATGGGGAAGAGATTTACACTCTGCAATGCACTGAGTAATGATCACTTTTTCCAAGCCAAGTTGCCTGACTAGACAGACATCAAGCTTGTATGTTAGCCACCCCACATGTCTCCCCTCAACATATACACATCTCGTGAAAGAAGGCCTTTGGTCTATAAAGGCAAATTATTGGATTTAAGCTTCTTCTATCACAGGAGAGTGGGGGAAATGCCTACAAATACTAAAACACACAGGATCATGAAGTCACTGAGCCGATTAGAGAGAGTCTAGAAGTAGCTAGATTTCTCCAGCGGTTCTTAGAAGTGGAAACAATGTTTTACATGGGATCCTCCCCACCTCACTCCTTACTACTGCCTCATGAAAACAGGTTGTCAGCATCCATTAAAAGCACAGCAAACTGTCTAACACGTAGGCTGGCACCAAGCATTCCATATCTGACAATGACAGTGAAATCACTATTTTTCGATGCTTATCAATAAGGCTGCAGTATGAGATAATACTGTCAGCTTTCCACACAACTTCACTCCAACTAAATAAACAGACCGAGTACCAACTCTATTGAAAACTAGAATAATTATGATACTTCAGTCCCCCCCAGCATCAAACTGCGTGGCAACACCCAGCTGAGCACGCACGCTCTCCCCGACACGTGCACATTCCATTAGCTCCAACTAATAAATCTTTTCTCTGAGCCCTCATCTCCCGGCTTTCTCAATAACTGTTCTGATATAAACCACTGCATGTTGTTCCTGATGACTGATCCCTTAACAATATTCCCTAAATATATGCAAAGTGTGTTTCTCTGTAAATACAATAGAAAAAGCAATCACATCAATAATTAAGATGGCTTTTCAAATGACAGTTGAGTGCTAATATGAGCTCCACTGGAAAATACTCATCAACAAACTAAATACACATCTATTAAAACGTAGGAGTCCAGACATATGAAGACAGAAAAAATTCATTGCAACTCCACTGGAGTCAGGCTGATAAACACACTCCCTACAGCTCCTCTTTCAGTCACTTGGAGAGGTTAAGAAAAGTAAACATTCCTTTGTACTTTCATGTATGAATAAGAAATTATTTTATTATTATTACTAGCAGCAGCAGCTAACTAACATTTAACTGAATACTTAAGCCCAGCGATCCCACTTCAGGGCATATATCCAGAGAAAACAATAACTCAACAAGCTACACGCACCCCAGTGTTCACTGCAGCGCTATTTACAACAGCCAAGACATGGAAGAAATCTGAATGTCCATCAGCAGAGGACTGGATGAAGAAGACGTAGTACTTAAAATACAATGGAAAATGGAGAGAATAGCATGGAAACACTACCACATGTAAAATGACAGCCAGTGGGAATTTGCCGTATGACTCAGGGAGCTCAAACCAGGGCTCTGAGACCAACCTAGGAGGGGTGGGATGGGGTGGGAGGTGGGTGGGACAGGACATGTGTATACCCAGGGCCGATTCATGCTGATGTACGGCAGAAACCTACACAACACTGTAAAGCAATTATCCTTCAATTAAAAATAAATAAATCTAAACAAAGAAGAATGGTCACTGCGGCAGAGTTGAGAGCCAACTTTGGATGAAAATGTGAGAGACTGAACTTCACGAGAGCATCACTTGGAAGACCACACAAATAAATGACGGCCTCAACACATGATGGAGTGTCACACAACAGTTACAAGCAACAAGGTACATCTATGCACTGAGAATAAAAGACTTCCTCTAGTATTAAGTGGGAAAAAAGTACAAAGTACATAACAGCATGTGTTTTGCCTAGTATACACAACCTTTTCTGGAAGAACATACAGGAAATAGTTAATGATATTTACCCCCAAGAGAAGAATGCAAGAGACTTTCATTTTCATCATATACACTTTATGAAGATTCAAACCATATGCACATATGACCATTCATTCTCTATACATCTCTAAAGATTACTCTATACCACCTAGTAGAGGTTAACACATTTTTCTAACTCTGGAGTTAGAAAGATGCTAAGATAACTGGGGAAAAAATGGGCCCTGTTTTTTAATTTAACTCAAAATAATGAATCCAGTGAGATCAGGACAAGGGTTCATTTGAAATATACTAAGTTTGAAATCCTGCTTGAAAAAGCAGAAATAAATCTCCAATTTCTTGACTTCCATAACTGCTCAGCCCAGAAGGCCGGACGTTCTCTTAAACAGACCATGGTCTATTTCTTCAGATGGCAAGAAATCTTCCACGGTGTTCAGAGGATGAAGACAATCTTGGCAAGGACTATTCAGCCCTCTCCACGCCCCGCTCCAGCCACCTGCCTCCCCCACCCCAGAGCTACCGCACAGATCACGCCCTCAGTCCAGTTTGATCCTTCTCCCCTTTCCCCCCGATCCTTCCTGAGATCTGAGCTCAGTCACCTCTTTCTCGGGGACTCCAAATGCCCCCTGCCTCTCTGGCATCCTTCACCATTTTGGAATACCACTTCACCTCATTTCAAGTTTACACTGGTGTTTACCTATCTTTGTCTTGAGCTGTCTTCCACCCTCAGCTGAAAGCTCTACAGAGACAGTGGCAACACCTGTTTTTCCTTAACACTAGACACCCAGTACCTATGACAGTGGGGCACTTCACAGGCATGGGGATGAATGAGGTCTGTATGTCACTTCAGAGCCCGGTGATCATGTTAAAAAAACAAAACAAAACAAAAAACCCACTCAGTTGTGTCACTCTGACTCAAAGCCTCTCATGCCACAGTGACTCTGAGCCCCTCGGCAACCCCCTTCCCCTCCCCCGGCCTCCAGGCACACGAGCGTGCCCACCAAGCCTGGAAGCCTCCAGGCACATGTCCACCGCCAAGCATCTCCCCTGACATTTGCATGGCTTACTTCGCTATTTCATCAGGGCCTGGGTCAAACGTCATAGCTTTAGAGGGGTCTCTGCTGACCACCCAAGCTGAAATAGACCACGCTGTCCACTCCTGATCCCTCACTCTGCTTCACTGGCCTGCACTGCATTTATAACAACCTGACATCATGTTAAACTTTAATTATCCCTTTATGGTTGGTTTCTCCTACCTAGAAGCTCATGAGGGCAGGTATTTTGTTTTATTTGATGCTATATCCTTAACCCCAAGAGCACCAACTGCCCTCAATACATGTTTGTGCACACAAGCATATCAACACCCACATCTGCACAGAGAAAAGCAAAGAGGAAAAACCGAGACAGGGTTAAAGTCTGCCCCTTTATCATTCTGAAAACCGCACATAACCTCTTAGTCACACTCACGGGCGTCAACCACATTCTGTTTTTCTTAATAAACGAGCTAAATGAGTAAACATTCTGGAACCTCTGACTAATAAAGCAGATGACATTGACAGAGAACCATAAACAAACTATAAACGGCTTGCCTGTCCTTTCATTCATAAAATAAACAAAGAGAATATGACTTTAAAAACAAAGAAAACATTATTCCAAGAGCAATAAACTTTATGAACTGTACTAAAACCTTCAAGTGTTTATCCCGGCATGTGTATTTGACAATTAAAAAGAAAAATGTAAGCGCTCACTTACCCATTCTCCTAAAATGCGGGACACAGCTTCATTGGCTCTCGTCATGTTCCTGCAGGCCAGGATCACGTGTGCACCATGAAGGGCGAAAGATTTGGCAGTTTCAAACCCTATGGTTTAAAGGAAAGTCCACATTAGGAAACACAAATGCAAAAGCACCAAATCATGATGCTAAATGGCCTCTGCTGAGCACCTTATGCATTACTCTGGTGGATCTCAATCAGACAGGATTTGCCCCCAGAAGAAATCTGCAACTATCTTGAGACATTTTCAGTAGTCAGAAAATGACTGACTTTACTGTAGGGGGAGGTGGGAAGGGGGTGTGCTACTGGTATCTAGCCTGTAAAGGCCAGGCATGCTACAGAATATCCAATATGGCACAGGACAGCCCCACAGCAAAGAATCATTTGGTTCAAATGTCTACAGCGTTGAGGTTGAGAAAACTTGTCCCAGGAACACAGCGATTACAAAGATGAAGGCCACACCACAGAAGAGCTTGTGGCATGGCCAGCCTTTGAACCACTGCTTCACAACAACCAGACTCTGTGCTCAATACAAAGGGTAAGGATATACAAAGACTGAGACATGGTCACTGTCCTCAAAGAGTTCACAGTCTAACAAGAGAAAACAAACCTGGAAAGTAAAACAAACATCTGCTAATAAGTTCCTGATAGTGTGCCCTGGACTATTTTAAATGTTTCCAGCGCTTCTGCTTCCAGCAATGGCAACTCGGTTTCCTAGACCCACACTCTCGCTGAGAACAATTAGAAAGCTGGACAAAACAACACATACACACTCACACACACACACACACACCCCTCTTTGAGGGCATCAGAGGAACAGTATGATTGAGAATTTGGGGGGCTAACATCTGGAGAGGTTGAAAGGCCAAGAGAGGTGAGCCAGGGTTTGGTGCTTCTATACCCAGTGAGAATACCCTTCAAAAATAAAGGGAAACAAGATTTTTAAGCAAACAAAAGCTGAGAGAATATATCCTCAGCATGTCTACAATACAGGAAATACTAAAGGATACTCTTCAGATAGGAGGGAAAGGACCCTAGATAGAAATCTGGAGTTGCAGAAAATGACAGAGCAATATAAAGGGTAAAAAGATGAAAAACTCTAAATGATAATAGTAATAGTTTGTAAATTTACCATACCTAGTGAACATTACTATATTGACAATAATGACATAGAACCCAGGAGGTAAGTACTTGAGATTCAAGTATTCTAAGACCCCTGCACTGCCCAGAAAGTGCTAATTTATATGAGAATCTAAGTGAGTCAAAAACACAGGATGTTATCTTTACAATTACCACTGAAATAACAGTAAAATAATACAAATTTAACCAGTTAAGGGAAGGGGAAGTAGAATAATTTTTAAAAAGAAAAAAGACAAGAAAAAGAAGAAAAATGGAATATAAAAAAGTTACACAGAAAGTCAATAATAAAGTAATATATTTGACCCCAAATATATCTGTAATCCCAGTAAAGTGAACTGAAAACTGCAATAACACAAAGACTGTCAGACTGAATAGAACATATATATATACACACACAATAGGCTCCTTACAAAAGTGTGTATGTTTTGTTTTATATCCTTAAATATAAGGATGAAATATTAAAAGAATGGAAAAAGACATACCATGTAAAGATGAACCAAAAGAAGTATAAGAGAAAAACCTGAATATTTCATAATTTTAAGTTCTAATCCATGAGGAATATGTGACAATTCTAAATTTATATACATAACACACATATGTCAGAATTAAGAGGAGAAATACACAAATTCATAATCAGAGTGAAAGATTTTATGTATCAGTAAGATAAAAATAGGTCAATAAACAGGAACTAATAGATTTCTGACTTTAACTGATAAACCGGTAAATATTAAATCACTGATAAACAGTGATAATATTAAAGACTGAACACAACAGCAAAACGCACACTCAAGGACTTAACGGATATTTACCAAAACTGAACATGTGCAGGGCAACAGTCTCAAGTTCCAAACAAACATTAAAACTGTAAAAGATGCCCTTTGACAACAGTAGAATAAAATCAGAAACCAATAAAAGAGCCTAGAAAGTTCCCATCTGGAAACTAAGCAACACATTGCTAAACAAAAAATTATGACTCAAAAATTTCACAATGAAAGTCAGAAAATAAACTAAATGATTATAAAACTCCTACATATCAAAACTTACAGAACATAGCTAAAGCCATGGCAAAAGGACAATCTGTAACCATAAATACATATTGGAAGAAAATATGAGTTCTATTAAGCATCTATTAGAGGAAATTTTAAATCAGCTGATTACCTAAAGAAAGTAGAAGGAAGATAATAAAAATAAAACAAACATAAAATACAGAGGAACAAAAAACCCGAAAGTCATTGCCTTGGGGAAAACACAAATAAAATTGACGAAGGGCCAGAGAGACAGACGACAGAGGAAGCACACACACCAGAGCAGACACGTGAGCGAGCAAGGGAGCACGCAGACGGCAGGCATCACGTGTGAAGAGAGGACGCCAGCCAGAGGCTACAGAGCCTAAAGTGACCTGGGGAAGTATAATTAACATTAAGGTATCGGTGAAAAAGACACCACTTAAAAACTGCTGCAAGGAGAGAGAAAACAACTGAAAAAACCTGGATTTTTTAAAAGACAATTCTTTTGAAAACTCTGGATCCATTTGCCTTGAATAATAAAGTCTACCAAACATGTACGAAAATAAAAATGCCAATCTCACATAAGTTCTTCCACGTAATAAAGAAAAATTCAACTATTTTATGAGGCTTGAACTCATTGGTCATTAGGGAAACGCAAATTAAAGATACAGTAAGATGATAACACATATCTACTGCTACAATGGCTAAAACTTTTACAAATTAAAAAATAAATAATGACCCCACCAAGTGTTGGCAAGGATGTGGAGCACCTAGAACTCTTATACACGACTGACATGAAAAGAGAAAGGAAGGGAGGGGAAAGAAGGGGAGGAATCTAATTTCAGAGATTGACTATCACCCCACTACTCTAAAGTGTAAAATACCACACCTTGTAAACTGTGTGGAAAATCACACAGAATATGTCACGGCAAAGAAATCAATTCTACTGGAGAAGGCAGCAATGTAATTCAGCCAAAGCCACGTCAGATGATCAGAGATTAGCGTTTCCAAGATAACGTTTGTATGTAGGAACAGTCAGAGGCCGTTATCTTACTGAGACTGCCACGAGTCTCAGTAAGAGACTCAGTAGGAAAGAGGCGGGCACGGTAGCCCATTTAAACCACCGCCACGGACCTAGTCTGCATGGAGGCCAGACTACTCACATAAACCCGCTCTCAAGGTAAGCCAGCATAGCACAGCGGAAAACTCAGGAGTCTGACACGTCTGTGTTGACCCAGCTCTAGCTATTTATAAGCTATCAGACATCAGGCTGTGCCTTTAGCCCATCAGAAACTCAGTCATCCTTTATTAATAAAATGGGGAGTGAACAGTAAATGCACACTAGGAGTCTAATCTTAACCATAGTCAGTGCGAAAACAAATGTTAATGACCGACCCTTTCCAAAATCCACTTCAGCGGGAAGTCTGGAGCTTTCTCTCTGATTTGTATGAACTTGCAAATATAGCACAGCCATCATGACTGAAAAAAACTCTCTCCGAGCTCTGCTCCCAACAGCAACAGATGAGTTAACTAGTTTCAACACCAACTAGAACTTAAAGAAATTAGCTAGGGACTTCCCTGCTGGTCCGCTGGCTAAGACTCCATGCTCCCAAGGCAGGGGGCCTGGGCTCAATCCTGGTCAGGGAACTAGATCCCATGTGCCGCTACCAAGACCCAGCACAGTCAAGTAAATAAGTAAATACTTAAAAGAGAAAGAAATTAGCCACAAGATCTACCACTCCATTTGTCTAAGTACTGGCTTAAGAACACACTTGACCACCATTTATGCCAAGCTCTACAGCCCAAAATATAGTCATTTCCCATTGTATCAGTCCTGGATGTTCATTGGAAGGACTGATGGTGAAGCTGAAACTCCAATACTTTGGCCACCCGGTGCAAAGAGCTGACTCACTGGAAAAGACCCTGATGCTGGGAAAGATCGAAGGTGGGAGAAGGGGACGACAGAGGATGAGATGGTTGGATGGCATCACCGACTCAGTGGACATGGGTTTGGGTGGACTCCCGGAGTTGGTGATGGACAGGGAGCCCTGGCGTGCTGCAGTTCATGGGGTCGAAAAGAGTCGGACACTGAAATGAACGACTGAACTGAACTGAAGGACAACCTCCTATATTTGAATCTGAGGTCAAAATACACACAAACAATTTCAAATCTTAGATATCATACATCTCAATCTGCTTGCCTCCTCTTTGGTGCATGTATGAAAAGGTGCTCAAACCCACATCTTTGAGGCAAGAAACAATAACCTGAAATTCACTTATTTGGATCCATGACACCAATTTCACCCCTTGTCACCACTGAGCAAAAGGTACCCAGATCACAAGGGAAAGCAAGAGAAGTAAAACACCAGGTTTCATAGCCCAGCCATTTCAGAGCTGCATGGGCACAAGCGTGGGACAGTCCACCTGACTGACATGCCGCACCCCTCGGGTTAATGACACGCTGACGGCCACAGGGAGGCTGTGTCAAGCGGCCAAGAAAGACTTTACTTGCAATTGCAGGACCTTTCACACACCCCGAGCTTGTTGGAAAGGATGGACTCTGTGTCCCTGTGAAGTCTCCAGGTCAGAGCAATCCAAAGAGATATTTTACATCACTTTTTCACCCAAGAGTATAAAAAAGTTGGCTTCCCTGGTGGCTCAGCAGTAAGAGTCTGCCTGCCAATCAGGACACACGAGTTCGATCCCTGGGTCAGGAAGATCTCTTGAAGATGGAAATGGCAACCCACTCCAGTACCTTTACTTGGGATATCCCATGGACGGAGGAAACTGGTGGATTACAGTTCATGGGGTCACAGAGAGTCAGATACGACTTAGCGATTAAACAACATAAAATAAAAAAAAAATTACATGGTGATTGGGGGAAGATAGTGGAGGCAATGCTTCAGCACTCATTAGCAAAATTAATTAATTGATGCATTTATTTATTTATTTATTTGGCTATGCCATGGCTTAGATGTAGCATGGGAACTCTGTGGCTAAGACTGCATGCTCCCAATGAACGGGGCCTGGGTTCAATCCCTGCTCAAGGAACTAGATCCCAAGAGTTCGCATACCACAGCAAACTTTTTTTTTTTAATGAATTGAGGAAGCATCAACACTCAACGCAGGGCCAAGCAGGTCCTAGGGCTCTATTTATCTAGTTTACCTTAGAATCAGTGCCTTTTCCATCTCTGTGTCTCATAGGACTAAGGCCCAGTAGGGTTCAATAAACACCTGCCAAAGAGACGAATGTCCTTACAGGTTGGCTAACAGGCTACAATTCTGAACTGTTTGAAAACAATCCAAGTTGTGAAAACACGGATGGCCCTCAAACTTCCTTTTAGACCACAAATAAATACTGAAATCCTGCAAAAATACCAATCATGCCAGTTTTGAATGATACTATCTAGAAATCGGGAGGGTGGGGGTTGCAGGTTTGGTGGGGGGGGGGGGGGGCCCAGCATGCCCTTATTCTATCAAAATTTATTTTCCCAAACATGCCATCTCCCGTGACAAAATAAACAGTGGCAGATGACTTCTTATTACCAAAAACAGCACATCTGATGCTGAGGCAGCAACAGGCTGTGGTCACCAGTCTGCATCCTCTCTCCTTCAGATGACTCCTGACTGTAGTTATGGTTGGGCTATCTGTCCCTGCGTCATGTGAAATTACACTCTTCCATCTATCTTCCTTTATCTAAGTCATGTGTTACACATCACAAGTCTACTTTTAAAAGCGGCAACGTACAATTCCATCTTCTTATCCTGTGCAACTGCCTTGGAAGCAAAAACAAAGCAGAGATATTTCAAAAGACGATGGTTTAGGAAGGACAATAACACTTTTATAGTAAACCATATCTCTTGCGTGTGGAGTTTTATAAAATTAAAAAAAAAAAGTTTAATAATGCTACCTACTGCTCAAGTCCAGGAAAAGCCCATGAGAATAGCATCCCTCACTCCGGTAATACCAAAGCTGATGACCAGTTTAATTAGCAAAATGTAGTAGTGCTAAGCCAATTCTGCCCAGCGCCAAAGTTTGTGCAAAATAATGAAGGCAATTGCTTACTAAATTTAATAACCTGATTCATCTTATAAAAAATTAACTTTATGACAATGTTTAAATTGAACCAGCTTAAACTGCGTGGAGGTGGCAAGAGTGTGTCCAGAGGAATATTTAAAGCTAATAATATCAAGAAACTAACAGAAGATGTTTTAAAACAATGGGCAGCCTTGGTTTTCTAGCACTTGTTATGTCTGATCCAATTGGGAAAAATCAAGTCACCGCGGGGGTTTCATATCCCCCTGACCTAGGTTTCAAGCTTTGCATACAAACATTAAAGGACCAGAAAAAGGGAAAACATACTTCAAAGATATGAAATGCCTGCTTATCTTACACGAGGTTTCCTTGTCTAGAATTGAGGTTACAAACTGGTGACGGTGGAGTAAATCAAGCCCATGGACTTGCTTCCTCTGGCCCACGTTTTGCCTCCCTTCATTGCCGTTTCTCTGTCCTGCCCTCTCTTCCATCCTTCTATGCTCCCTTCCTTCCTAATATGAATCACTTGCTGGCATTAAAAAATCAGGGCAATTATATCAATATATCCAACGGCAGATGTCCAGGTTCTCTGTAAAAGCTTACAATCAAACCACGCTGGGCCCCCATTCCACTTGGTGATTAGCAGGCCCAGGAGCCACAGTGGGCTAGACACGGGGTTCAGGCTCCCCTGTTTCCCATGGTCACCCCGGAAGGCTGGCATCACCTGCCAGACCACGGCAGACATCAGATGCTCAAACACACATCGTACGGGGAAGAGCCCTGCTAGAGACAGAGGCTCAAGCCTGATCGCGACACTGCCTCAGTCAGAACCTTCACATGTGATCTGCCAAATCTCAAAGAAGGCTTCACCCTGAGTTGCTTGAGAAGCTGTTTAAGGTCTGTTAAACCCCACTCCATCAAGCGCAAGAAGGATGTTGGCGACACCTTCAGACGGGCAGCAGCGCTCGGCTCTGCACAGGCAGACGCGATGGCACCAACCCAGAGTTTGGGTGTGTGGTGCCAAACCTTTACTCAGCTGCCCTGCCTTCCCCTAGAGTCCCTGAGTGGTCACAGGAATGCTGGACCCAAAACTACACTGGGACCAAGGAGCATAAAAACGAACTAATCAAGCCAAAAATAAAAGATTGAGTGCAGGGCAAAACGAGATCAAAGACTGGTGAGAATTCAGGAGTAGAGTAGCACTATGAATTACTGCCGATGCTGCTGCTACTAGTGTCTAATCCATTGAAGATACCTCTGGGGACCTCCCTGACTGTCCAGTACCTAAGAGTCTGTGCTCCCACAAGGGGGCCTGAGTTCAATTTCTGGTCAGGGAGCTAAATCCCACATGCCTCAGCTAAAGATCTGATACAGCCGAATAAATGAATTAAAAAAAAAAAAGACACCTCTGGTTGTCATGCAAAAGATGGGCTACTTGAGGATACTGAAGCCTTGTAACCAGTCAGAAGGGATGAGGTACCTCCTTATGCTCAACAGCCAAGGGCAAAATGAGAAAACCATCGGGAAGCAAAAACTGTACAAAGCCTGAATCTAAGTCTAAGGCAGGATCCAGGGTTGGAGAACAGTTTACCCAGGCAGGGAACACGGCCGGGGCGGCGGGGGGGTGGGGATGGAGGCTTGGGGGCCGGGGCTGGGGGGGACAGAGCAGGAGCCACAGACAGGGAGGCTCGCCAGCAGGTAGGGGAGACAGAGACGGAGCTGCAGATTCCCCAAGCATAGAGAGCCCCAGGCTGGGAAGCCAGGCCCACAGACACGGACAGAGCTCCCGCTCAAGTCGGGCCACAGACAAGGCCCTTTTCTTCCTCCAGTGCTATGAAGCTTCCTTCCGGTTTGAGTTTTTTAATTTTCTCCATATTGTGGATTTACTTGGGCAGTGTCCCCATTTACTGTAAATTATGGTTTTAATTATCATTTTTATTAAGATGCCCAAAGGAGCTTGGGGCTTACAACACCAGTAATTTCTAATGGGTTGTTATTATTAATTTATAATTGTGAAGCGCTGAGACAAATGTTACTTTTAACGGTACACAATTAAAAGGCCAGAGAGATGATGATTCCTCTCCTCTGCACCGTTCCCCACCCTCCCATCCTAGAACACACCAGGACAGTGATGTGGAGGAACCAATCAACAAGTTACAGAATCTTCCAGCACAAGCCAGCTCCCTCCCTGGAGAGCAACGGTCATGTACAGAGCAAAACGAAGAGCCTCATGTCTTTCATCCTGACCTGGATTTGGGGACAATTCAAATTTGGGACAATGCTAGCATCAAGAAACCACTAGCTTTAAGGATGTGGGTTTCACCTACATTCTCCTAAATGTCCAAGGACCATATTTCCTCACTGATCTGATGACTGTTAATGAAGCTATGACGGTATGACACTGACCATGCTGCTGAAATCTAGTGCTCCCAGGACATTTCCCATCGAGTTCGACATGCAGTCACTACAGCTCTGAGATCAATACCACAAATGCAGTGAACAGATAACCCTGAGAGTTTCGAACACGTGCTCGCTAAATACTAACCACACTCTCCAACTCTTAAGACATTATAACACTACAGCCATCTCTCCAGAAGCAGTTAAGTGACAGCATGCCCTGCTTTTATATGCGTGCATTCTACACTGCTACAGACAAGGACCACAGGTGACTCTTCCACACCCCTCACAGGAGGTCCTAAATATAAATATTTACCAAAGAACAATGCCAAATCAAGCGGTGAGAACAGAGAAGCAGGAAATGGCTGGTTCGCTTGGAGCATGTTTCTGAATCGTCAACAGGCTGTGTTTACACACGGTAGTGTTTTGTAAAGTTGTATTATCAATTCCACCTGACTGCCCGAGATCCCTCAAGAGGCAAGACTGACCCCAGGCTGCCTACCAGGGCTGCCACTGAGCTGGTTGAATAAGTTCTCACCTGACCTGCCAGGAACAGTTCAGATCCCAGTGTGTTACGAATCACAGTGAGAAAAGCACCCAGAGATTACAATTAACATGGTCCTCAGCAGCCCAACGAAGACGGGTTCTATAAGGACAGCTACATCAAACAGCATCCGTGTCAGTGAGGATGCAGGACAAACAAGCAACCTCACAGGTCGACAGGGGAGGGGGCTTGGAAAGGAATACAGAATGGCTCACCATCTTTGGAGGTGACTGGACTATATCCAACTGTTCATGGACAAGCCTTTTTGCCCAATTATTTCATAACCAGAAATGCAGCCAATAAATGTCCTTGCCCACATGAGCTAGAATGTGAGAGGAGTATTTAACAAGCCTTGTTTTACAACCGCCAACAACTTGGAATCCACCTAAATATCCATCAATTAGGCAAAATAAATTACATAGCACACACAGAAAAGAACAGGGTGAAGGGAGGAGGAGAAACCAGGAAACATGCCCATGTTCTGTAAGAAAAAAAAAAATCAAGGTACAGATTAGCAGGTATGTATGGGCCCACTGGTTGAAGCCAAAATAGGGAATGTTCGTGCTCAGATGTGTGATAACATTGATTATTTCAGCAAAAGAACTATTACCGGTCAGAGGTGAGGAAGACTTGTTTTCCACATGATTAACATCTATGCTACTTCTGTTTTTAGCACATGTGTATAGAGCCTGTTAGGATAAGGAACAAAAGACTGGATGGTATCTCGTGGATCATTGCTAAGTCTTCATAAACTTTGATATAGAGAAATCAGCACCAGGGAGAAAGGAAAAACGATTCTTGTTCCAAATGATGCACTCTCTGGGCACCCTGATACCCAGAGAAGACTGCAGACAGAGGTGTGGAGAGGGTGGCCTGGGGGTGATCTCATGCTGGGCGCCACATTGGGCGCTGTTGGAGAATCAGCCTCTAACTGAAGGTGCACTTTACAGAAGCCCTAAGAGGCATCACTGTCCTCACTGATAGTCAAGGAAACCCACAATCCCAGAGGTTACGGGCCTCACAAGATCGGAGGGCGAAAACTGAGAAGGATGCCCAAGGGACGTGGCCTGAGCTCAAGGCAGGTGAGCCTTCAAACCACCACACTCACCACATGGGCTCAGGTCACAAACTAAGAGTTCCTGAGGGCAGGGAAAACCAACTGTCTGCTAATGGCACCTGTTAAATACGACTCAGAGGGACATCCCAGGCGGTCCAGGGGCTAAGGCTCTGCACTCCCAAAGCACGGGGCCCGGGTTCAATCCCCCGCCGGGGAACTAGATCCCGTGTGCTGCAAGTAAAGATCCTGCCTGCCACAGTGAAGGTGGAAGGTGCTGCAACTAAGACCTAGCGCAGAGAAATAAACAAAAATCAGTACTAAAAAATAAACATGTCTTAGAGAATTTGATATATATTCTTCGCAGCCATTATGAGGTATGTTTACATTTTTAGCACTCACACAATGTAAGCTAAGTGAGCAGCTGCCCTTCGGAAAGCAACAGAGATGGTCGAAATGCCATGGGCCCCCATGTCAACCAGCCTCCTGACACTCATATCTTTCCCGTGTCATCGCGTCTAGGCAAAGAGCTTAACTTAGGTCTTGTCGGCTACTTTGTTACATAAAAGTACTTACTTTATGGAATCTGTCCCCAAACCATGAGGCATTATCAAATTACCTTCTCTCATTTATTTAATATTTCATCACAGGGCTCAGAATTAACACCATCCTTCGCCTTCACAAACGCTTCTCTGTGTACAGGCCTGTGGGCAGGGAGAACTAATCCACAGAAATAAACCTTCTCTCCGTGTTCGCCAAGGTCAATAACGTTAAAGGACGGACTTCATTTAACTCTGCCTCTATGCTTTCAACCAATGAGCTGCGGTGCAAGGGACCATCTTAACACCATGGCCATTAGAGGTTTTGCTCAAATTTTTCCTTTACTTTCTAAAACGCTTCCAAGTCAGACTTGAAAGGACCATCCTTATTAAAATCAAAGATAAAGACCACCCCCCTTTAAGAAGAAAGGCATGCCATCTTGGATTTTTTTTTTTTTTTAAACAAAGTGTGGCACTTTTACAAACTTGGCCCAGGTTCTTAGGAAGAAAAATAAAAACAGGATGAAACAGAAGAAGCAAAAACAAAGGCTTCCCAGTTCAAAAAAAATTTTTTTCAAGTCTAGTTCATTGGACATGGAGACCACTAAGTATTAAAGGCCTTCAACAAGATAAAGCATCTTTCACTCAATGCCACTAACACAGCAAAGTACCCTAGTCTCTAGAATTCCAAACCCAACACATTCTGTTTGGTTCAAGTTTACATTATTAGAAGGCAAGACTTTTTCTGTAACAAATCACACACATACCACACCCAATCTCTCTCTCTCTCTCACACACACACACACACACCCCCCATGGTGTCAGCTCTTCTAATTCCACAGTCACAGCAGTATCTACCCAGAGAAGTGAAGTGTTTCTACAAGGTTACAAGTGGAAAGATTTACCCTGAAGTTTGGCCTTTTTTACTTTGATGGATGAATTTACAGCCACTTCAAGAGAAGAGAGCCCAGCTCTGAAAGGCAAGCACGCCTGTATTATATTACCGAGCGGTTCACTGTTTTCACAGCTGGGCTGGGGTTTCCTTTCATGACAGTGGCCGCTGTTACCCTGTTCCTCTGCTCAAGACAAGGTTCTTTACGATTTGAAGCAAACAGGGCGGCCGCCTGGGTTCTGCACCCACACTTGTCCAAAGACCCCTTTCTGTTACTTTCTTAACGACCAAAGTGGCTGCAATCAGCCCATCTGCCAACTCCTATCCCTTAAGAAGCGGTCAGGTAGGAACAGTTTAAAAAAAAAATACTCCTCTACTCCATTGAGAGCTTCCAGAAATGAAGTCTCCTCCATCCTATACCTTCAATGTCACAATGTAACTAATTTTTTAAATTTCTAATCAACCTTAGCTCTCACCTTTAAAAAAAAAAAAAAAAAAGGGTATATGCCTTCCTCTCTTGAAAAGATTAAAATTCTTTATGCTTCCAAAGTCACATGGAGGTCCTCAAAACACCATGCTGGGGAAATTCAGCACTTTTCTGAGGCTCACTTTTAAAGGGCCCAAATTGACTTTTCATTCTCCACCGTCTTTAACTTTGTAAGATGCACCTTCTCATAAGCATGACTTAAATTCAGCAGTGAGAGCAAGATAACCCAGGAAGAGGGTTCTGTTCACTTTCTGCTCTCCGCGTCTATCAATGACCTGTCCTGAAATGGGTGACTCCTACAACACCCTCTTATGCAGGAAGAAAATCTGTAACCAGACATTTGCTGAGACTGGCTAAGAAGCAGTAACTACTAAAATGAAGACACACTAAGGAGACGAAACACAGCGCTCTCCAAGTCCCGTGACGGAGGACTCGGGTTAGCACAGGGCTTCTGCTCAGCCTCCAGGTCTGCAGGGTTCCCCGCTCTCAGCAGTGGCAGCCCATACAGCTGGGCAGAAGCCACAGAAGATGCCCATGGAGATGATCCTCCCAGATCAGACAGCTTGAGAAGCAGGCTCAGCTCAGTTTTTTTCATTTGTCTCAAGCATGCAGGCTGCCCCTCAAGCATGTACCGTTTCAGAGTCTCCAAAGGTGAAGCAGATTTTCTTTAGCACTTTGAGAGAGATGTAGAATACGAAATGAACATGTAATCAAAGAATTTCTTGGAGGAAAAACAGATCAGGAGTCATATTGGTTGTCATGGACCAAACTGTGTCCCCTTAAAAAGTCATAAGTGGAGCTCTAACCTCTGATGTGGCATTAGGAGCTGGGACCTTTAAGGAGGTGATGAAGGTAAAAGAAGCCATTAAGGGTGAGGCCCTAATCCCATAAGACTTGTATCCTCATAAGGAGAGAGACATCAGGGATGTGGGCGCGCAGAGGAAGGCCCACGCAATGACATGGCAGGAGGCGGCATCAGCAAAGCAGAGAGAGGCCACAGCGGAAACCAACTGTGCCAACAACTCGATGGGAGACCCTTGCCTCCACAAAATGTGAAACAGCAAACTGCTGTTTGAGCCACCCAGTCTGCAGTGTTTGCCACAGCAGCCCAGGAAGCTGATACACTTAACTTCTACCAACCTCGGTGTCTGCATCCATGGAGGAAAATAGTGAGAAGCTGTGTTCTAGCAGGGCTATTAGAAACATCTGATGAAATACCCACGCAGAGTCCTGGACAAGTAGCAGGTTTCAATGCAACAGGGTTCTTACTAACACAACATCAGCTAAAACGCTCTCCTTGTGATATACATCTCAGATTCTCCTATGGAAATCTAAACATCTGTGCAGGTCACCAAACAGAATAAACGAACCTTAGCTTCTCTAGTAGCTGAGCTGTTCAACACTGGTGCCTCACCTTCTCCCAAGAAGTATTTACAACATGATAAACACCATGTACAACCCAGAAATTTAAAATAATGTTAAAATCAGGGCTTCCCTGGCAGTCCACTGGTTAAGACTTTGCCTTCCAATGTGGAGAGAGCGAGTTCCATCCCTGGTAGGGCAATGAAGATTCCACATGCCTCATGGTCAAAAATAGGAAAGCAAGAAACAGAATATTGTAACAAATTCAATAAAGACTTAAAAACAAACCACGTTTAAAAAAAAAAAAAAAAAAAAAACACCTTTGAAAAAGAACGAAAAATGTGAAAATAAGGACTTCTCTGGCGGTCCAGTGGTTAAAGAATCCTACTTCCAATGCAGGGGGCGTGGGTTCAATTCCTGGTCAGGGACTAAGGCCTTCCTGCCCCTTGGTGAAGCCAAAATAAGTAGAAACGTTTCCAAATAGTTTCCAGGGAAGGAAAAGGGGCAAAATAAAGGGAGAGGGGCTTAAAAAAGAAAACATGAAAATCAGTGGTTGCCTGGGGGGAAGAAGGGGGAGGAAACTGACAAATTACCTGGGGCAAAGCAAAAGGAGATTCCCCTGGAGGCTTAAATATGGGTCTGGGTTGGAGGCAGTGGTTTCCTAGGTGCACACATTTGTCAAACGTCATTCATGTATACAACTAAAATGTATAAGTTTTATTAATATGTAACTTATAGTTTTAAAAAGTTGACTTTTTTAAAAAGGGGAAAACATGCATCCACATCATTAATATTAAAAAAAAAAAAAATCTGATCTATCAGGAATCTGAAGTAGACTAGTTTCTTAAGCATTTAAATGTTAGTTCTGAGCTCCCTGGCAACCTTGGTAAAGACAAGAAAGTGCCTTCTTTATTACATGAAAAAGAGCATACTAATCCTTTAGGTGTGATGAGCTCTTGTTTTCTTAACAACTCTGAAATTTTATCAGAGGAATCCTTAAGTGAGAAACATGTGCTAGAACAAACCAGTGTTGTAAACACTTGTAAATTTCTGTGGCCTTGCAAGCCGCGTGGTCTCTGCCTTTGCCTTTTTAAACATGAAAGCAGCCAGACAGTAAGTTAATGAGTGAGTATCTCTGTCCCAATAAAACTTTATTTACAAAAACAGACAGGGAGGGCCTGTAGCTGAGCCCACACACCACAGTTTGCTGACCCCTGGGATAGACAAAGTACTTTTAATATTCAATTCTAAGCTGACCTGAAGCTAAACAAGGAAAAAGCACGGGAGGACATGAAGGTGACCTTGACCCATATATGTTTCTATGAAAGAAAACGTTAATATCGAATAGTCACAACAGCCAAGTTCGGAACTCATTTGGATAACAAGCACTGAAAACTTAATTTTAGACAGTTTACGAGATTCTATAAAAGCATCTGTAAAGAGAATCTCATTTCAACAAATATAAAAGAAATTTTTTTTAAGTATTCAATTTGTCTTAAGATCTTATGGCACTGTTTGTTTCACCCTGAATGTCATTCAACTTACTGTAACTACATCGGCTTTTCATTGCAAAGCTGGATGTTTAACTATAAACTACATCCTGCCTCTCTCTTTGTGTGTAAAATTGACAAATGTGTTGTTTTTGGATTCCAGAATTGTGGAGAAAGCCAACCTAAATGAATTAAGATGACTAATGTGTTGATTCTGCTTCCAATCCAACAAAATGTTAATGTAAGAACCCGTGTCATATGATGCTCTTTGTTTTAGTTCAAATTTAACATCAAATATAGAGTGAGGCAGTTTCTAAGTAAATTACTAAGCTGAAAATATTCCTTCGGCGTAGCAAGAACTCCATCTTGCTTAAATAAATGGAAATTTGAACATCTTTGCTCAGATCAGCCTAAAAAAAAAGTTAGAAAAAAGGAAACCTCCATTACAGGGAGCAGTATTGATTTCATCTTTCCATGGAAAGTGGCATAATACTGTGTATCGAGGAAAAGGATTCATTTCAAGTGATTCGCCCATAATCGTGACATCAAGGAACACCCTTAAAAAAAAGGGGGGGGGGGAACACCCTACACACAGCCAATGTTTAAGCAAGATGCTGTTTCTCTCGGTGTGCCAGGGAATTAATCACATCTAAGGCGAATTATGACCAAGATAACAGGAATACAGGGGTGAGAAAGACAACCCATGTGTCGCTGAGCATCCAGCTAGTAACGCAGTATCTGGCACAACTAGTTCTTCTGTAGAATGATGATGTTTTACAAATGTTTTCACTGCATTTACTTAACATTTGGCTGAGGAGTTTCGGTGGCTATAACACTCTGCTACACAGTTTTGTTCTAAGTAAACTAACATTAGTTTTTCATCACATGATATTTGAACAATTTCTATTCCCACGGAGGCAGTAACTATTACACTTTTAAAAGCTCTGCTGGAAATGTGGCAAAGCCTGAATTAAATTCCATAAACATCCACCACAGACCTTCCATGAATAAGACGCTAAATGTCACGTCCTGGATGATCAGCTAATTCTAGTATCAAATCTTTCCAGTTTTCTTAAATCAATTACATTTACTGACCAACAAAAGAATGATTTTAATAACTGCCTTCAGTGTGAAAATCAAATTTATGAAGAGATTATTTTTAAAAAAGGAAATCAATAATTAGGGGGGTCCAATCTTTCACAGAGAAAAAAAAGTAAGAAATTTAAAATTTTATAAGGAAGAATTTAGAAACCTAGGCTCTAGAAATGGAAACTACATAGAATATATGTATTTTGCCCCTAGGTTTTAGATTCAACTATGACAGGCTGTCACTATCTGAATTTTTTTTTCATTACCTGCCAGGTATTTAGGAAATTTCCATTGTTTAGCTAAGGGTAATTCTGAAATCAGTAATACTTTATTAATTACATGCTGATAAATTTCTATCAGAAAAGCAACCGTTACAATAGAAACATCAACCTCTCCAGGCATATTTTTATTTTCTAATTCTATTCAGTTCAATGATTTTTTTTTCATGAATAAAGCACTCTCTAAAGCAAGTATGTGTATTTAACTGCTACTGCTAATTATAATTCCTGAAATCTATCAGGATTTCTTAATTCAGGATCCAGGGACTATCCTCCCCACCTCCCAAACCTGCACAGAAATGCCAGGATATGAACACATTGATTACCCCCCTGTGCAAAGAAGCCGGAAATCCCATCAGAGTCTCAAAGGAGCCCAGGGTTCCGGGGGGGGCGGGAAAAAAAAAAGATGTTAAAATTCAACAGTCTGGAATTTAAAAAAAAAAAAAAAAAGATGAAAGCTGTGAAAACATTTTGCTTGTCCCTCTGAAAGATAAACAGAAAGAAGTATTGTGTACTTGACAAAACAACGAAATATCAGAACAAATCCATCCACAGGAGCTGACCATCCTGGGATCAGAAGAGGACCTCAACCGTTATGAACCCAGAGCCCTGACCAGCACTCAAGTCATTCCTGCAGCATCGTCAGCAAGTGGCCACCCAGCCTACACTTCAACACCTTTGAGATGGGGAAAGCACCTGTGCGAGGCAGCCTGCTCTATTTCTGGAAAAGAGGCAATTTCCTGCTTGCTTCCAACAGGTCATGAAGACCAGACAAGAGAAGAGCTACTTCTGAAGACCACTCACCATCGGCAAGTCCGTTCCAAGCGAGGGGGGCATATTCTGTTTGTCACTGTATCCCCAGGTCCTAGAGTGGCACCGAGTACACAGGTGAGCGCTCAGTGTTCGTTAATGGGACGGCCTGTCCATCAGCTGGCAGCATCACTGACAGAAAGGAATGCCTCTCTCACAGCATGGTTTTTAGGGACTGAACTGTGTCACGCTTAAAAAAACAAAAACAAAAATGTGTGTCCAAGCTATGACCAACCTAGACAGCATATTAAAAAGCAGAGACATCACCTTGCCAACAAAGGTCCATCTAGTCAAGACTATGGTTTTTCCAGTGGTCATGTATGGATGTGAGAGTTGGACTACGAAGAAAGCTGAGCACAGAAAAAATTGATGCTTTTGAACTGTGGTGTTGGAGAAGACTCTTGAGAGTCCCTTGTTCTGCAAGGAGATTCAACCAGTCAATTTTAAAGGAGATCAGTCCTGAATATTCATTGGAAGGACTGATGCTGAAGCTGAAACTCCAATACTTTGGCCACCTGATGTGAAGAACTGACTCAATGGAAAAGACCCTGATGCTGGGAAAGATTGAAAGGAGGAGGAGGGGACGACAGAGGATGAGGTGGCTGGATGGCATCACCGACTCAATGGAGATGAGTTTGAGCAAGGTCCAGGAGTTGGTGATGGACAGGGAGGACTGCCGTGCTGCAGTCCATGGGGTCACAGAGAGTCGGACACGACTGAGCGACTGAACTGAACCCCCAGAACCACAGAAGGTGACTTTATCTGAAAACTGGGTGTTGAAAGAGGTGATCAAGCTGAAATTAGATTGTTAGCGTACGCTCCAATCCACTGTGACAGGTGTCTCTATAAATTGGACATTTGAACACAGAGACAGTCACACACGGAGGGAAGACGGTGTGAGGACACAAGGGAGAGCCAGGCAGGGCATCACGTGAAGGTGGGGAAGAGATTGGAGTTAGGGTCTGCAGGCAGCTGAAGAGGCAAGAAGGACCCTCCCGTACAGGCTTCAGAGGGAATGCAGCCCTGCCGACACCTTCATTTCACACTGCAAGCCTCCAGAGTTCGGAAAGGATTCATTCCTCTCCTCTGAGCCACCCAGGCTGTGGTCCTTTGTTCTGGCAGCCTGAGCAAACTAATCCGACAGTGGATGAGGTCAGAGCCCCAGGGCTGATTCACACTCCGGACAGTCTGTAGCCCTTATGCGAAGCCTGGGGTGGACGGGTCACATCAGGGCACAGAGTGCAGAGCGACGGAGCCGGGGCGCACGGGCCAGGCACCCCTCACACCCGCGGTGCCCTTCCTGGTCCTGTCTCACCCCGGCCACTGCTGCTGCTGTGGCCACCAGCTCCGTGCAGCCGGAGTACCTCCGTCAAGCCACTTGACACAAACGCAGCCAGACAGCCTGACGTGGGGCCGGCTGCGGCGTGCACCCCCAGTCCTACTGCGGAGCATGGGATGCCTGCAGAAGCCCGCCTGGGGGACACAGCTGCACACCCCGAAGGGCTGGGCATTAACAGCGAGGGGCTGCCCCGGCCTGCTGGGCTGGGAGGGGTGCTCCCCCGCGCCTGCAGGCTGGCAGCCCTGAGCGCACCTCACAGACCCCCTCAGAAGGCCCCTGGGCAGAGCGCCCTGGCCCCCGCGCTGCCTGCGCCACGGCACGCCCTGCCCTGCTCAGCCTGCGCCCCTGTTTAAGCCTCTGTCCCACACCCGTGCTCTGAGCACGTCCACAAACTACCTGCAAATAAGACTCTGGCTCCAGTTCTGCTTTGAGGGGGAACCTAAGCTGAGAAGAAAACCTCTTAAAACACTTCCAATACACAACACAAACCCACTAGCTTAGTTTTGATAAAACCTGACTCATTGCACACGTCTCCCCCCTCCCCCTGCCATTCTAACTGGCCGAACTCTGCTTCCCTATAGAACTCAGCACTGGTCCACCTCTTTCCCTTGAAGGAGACCGAGTCCACCTCTCTCCTGCAGGACTATCACAAGGACTAATTAACGCCAACCTCTTCTGCCACCAGCTAACCAATGGGCACTGTGAGGACGTGACTCGATTTGCCAGCTCGTGGCTTGTCCGGGTTCCAACCAGAAGTGAACACAATGTTCTAGGTGTGGTCTGATCACTGGCACTGTTTGCCTTCCTTGACCCCCAAGACCACGAAAGCTTCAGCCACCCAAATGCACAAGCAGGCTGTCTTGCCTCAGAGACTTTACTGCTGGAGATGCTAAGGGCTACAAGGAACGCTGCCCGGTAGACACTCCCAAGCAGCTGGAGGTAACAGAGATGCCCAATGCGGCGGCAGCTGAGAAGGCCCACCTTCACCACCGGCACCCCTCACATGGTGCGGGGGCATTAAGCACTTCCATCCTGCTCCCCCAGCCTGAGCGCGTGGCCTGTGCAAGCTTGGTGATCGTCTAGGGCAGCAGGGGGATTGCAGCTGAAGGCAGGTGGCCGTCCACTGACTACTCAGAGTGGGCGCCCCCAAGTGTACCCTCCTTCTGAACAACTGTCAGCGTGCGGGACCCTGGAAAGCTGAGCTGAGCAAGGGATTTCCACTCCCCGGAGTGAGGCATGTGCTCCCTGCTCTGCGCTTTCCTCTCCCACTCGGGTCTGTCATCTGCAATGCTCAAGCGCTACGGGAAAAGCTGAGGCTTGCGCTCGGTGGCTGTGGAACGAGAGAGGCCTTCCTTATACTGTCTCTTCTGCTAAAAGCATGGATGCGGTCCAAGTTGGGCATGGGAAGCCAGGGCTTTGCAGAAATCTCTTCTGCAATCCACTGGCAGTTGCACCCGCTGCCCAAGGGCAGTCAGACAAAATCAGCAAATATTTGTCAAACTCCCAAAGCGGGACAGAAACTGATGGGTGAAGGTATCCCGCAGAAGGTCGGTCGATGAATTTAAAACTTGAGTGACTTTTCTTCCCTATTTCGTACAACAGTGCACCGGACACCAGCTCCTTTTTTAACCTCCAAGAAAACATCTAGCTTCCTTGGCGCTGGTGTCCACACGACCATGCCCACTGTTAAGAAGTTGAGAAAAGAAACTTAAAACTGAGTCCCAACAAGCAAAGATAGGAAGCTCACGGTGGACACGACAAGGCGACAGACACCATGCTGGGCACCGTCACTGCACCTCACTGGACGCCCTCGAAACCACCAGGTTGGCATCACACGCCCGCTTCACAGGCGACGACAGGGTGCAGGGCTTAAGCGTTACCAAGTTGAAAAGCACAGAGGTTTTTTTCCTATTTTTTTTTTCTTTTTATTAAAAGAAAAAAAAAGCGTATCTAATTACCTAGGAAAGAGCGAGGGCTCACAATCCAAAACAAAACCAGGCAGCGGACAGGCGTGTATGCGGCAGTTCTGCTGTGCCAAGGCTTCGCCACTGTGGCCAGCTTCCCACTTCGCACACGTCTCTCTGGGTGCAGGGACTCCAGCTGTGTTCCTACCCCCTGCCCTCACTGACCTCCCGCCCTGGCGGCCGGGGCAGCCACGTGGTGGGACGTCCAGAAGTGAGCGCGGGACCCACAAGCCCGCCTCTCCTCTCCTCCCGGGCCCCCTGTGCCGGCTGCGGGGGTGGGCTCTGCCCCCAGGGTTGGGGGGGCTCTGCCCTGCCTCTGAGGATCAGAAAGCCCACAGCCCCCCGGAAAGGCTGCGCTCCCTCACGTGAGCGGGATGAGGCGCCAGCCTTCTGGTCCCCACACGAGGGTCCCGCTTCTCTCTCAGGGCAGAACTTGGCAAAGGGGGGAAAATACGCCCTCTGCTGGGGCCTTCAAAGCCCCACACCTCTTTATGGGCGACCTGACCAATCTAAGCGCAAATTCCGCTCGTTTAGAGTAAGATGTTCTATGCACCTCGAGTCACCGTAATTTAAGAAGAGTGAGGCTGCACATTTCAAATCAGTGTGGAATTTATAAACAGATGGGGTATAACAGTACACTATTAGATTCTGTCCTCTAGACCCAAAAGAGTTCACAAGTCACATGATAAAGGCTTGCTCCAGTGAGGTCTTGGCTATTTGCGGTGTTTTCAAAACCAAATGTTTCTGTGTTTTTAACCTTCAATACTTGGTACGATAGAAGTGGTAATAATGTGCCACTTTACCTATGAAACGGAGTTCTGTATACCAACAAATTCTGGTTTAAAGAAAAAAAAAAAAAAATAAAGTTGAGAGCCATGTGAAAACCAACACTGAAGTACACAATCAGGAGACAAGACCCGAAAATCTTCTCACCACTTCCTGGGAGTTGCAGGAACCTGTCCCAATCTGAATCTATTCCACAAGCTAATCCTTTTTCTCAGCTCTGCATCATTCCTTGTTTCACTGTATCGCTATAATTTTTAAAAAGCATAGATAGGCATATCGTGAAATCCCATGCTTTGTAAAAGATTCCATTATAAGA
Organism: Muntiacus reevesi; assembly: GCF_963930625.1. Classification (NCBI taxonomy): domain Eukaryota; kingdom Metazoa; phylum Chordata; class Mammalia; order Artiodactyla; family Cervidae; genus Muntiacus; species Muntiacus reevesi. Next base: position 218,903,961 of record NC_089250.1, on the reverse strand, counting down.
GTAATCATTATTGAACCTTTTAGCCCAGATGTAATTTCTTACATGTTACAACAAGTTTGGCACGCATTGTGAATTTCAGCCAAGGTTGATAAAGTTCAATAACTTGGCTAACCAACCATGTGTACTACTCATTATAGAAGTAATAAATAGATTCATCAAAATGGACATGAAAAGCCATAAGAAAATCAGATCCCATTTCCAGCCTGACGCCATAAAAGCACCTCCTGGACTTTAATATAATTTTATATATAGTTATCACACCTACTCATCATTCAATATCAAGCACGTATAAGCCAATCAGTTACCTGCATTTGCATGCTGGATAAATTCCAGTTACAGGGGCAAACTCTATCCTAGGGATCTTGAAAGTCACACGAATGCACACACACTTCAGTGTTCAACGTCTGTGTGTGAGTGCAAAGCCACTCATTTGTGCCCGACGCTTTGCAACCCCATGGACTATAGGCCCTCAGGCTCCTCCGTCCATGGGATTTTTCAAGCAAGAATAATGGAGTTGCTGTTCCCTCCTCCAGGGGATCTTCCCGACCCAGGAATCAAACCAACATCTACTGAGTCTCCTACATTGCAGACAGATTTTTTTCTTTTTTTTTTTTTTGCCACTAAGCCATTGGGAAAACCCGTGTTCAACTCCTGAAAGATTTCATATCAAGTAGAAAGGGAAATCAGACAGAAACGCCTAGAAATGTCATTTTCCTTTCTATTATCTTTTGGGGTCAGTTTTAGCAGAAGTGGTTTAATTTTTATCCCCCAGTAATATTTTCAGTCTAATTATTCTTTTAGCCTCTTGATAATTGAAAAATTTAGTAGAAAGAAAAGAAAGCCTGATTTAGATCAATGTCATGGATGGAAGAAAGAGTCTCAGTTCACAGAACGAAGAGTCTCCTGTGATCCAACACACAGGAGTCGAGAGAGCTGGCCTCCAGAATCAGAACACATTTAACAGAATTCCCTCTATGGGGTAAGAGAAACTGAGCGAGTTCCGAGCTCAAAGTCCAAGCTCTCCCTGCTGCCTTTCTCTCTCTTGTGCTTCCAAACAGAAATGCGGAGACGACTTTAAGCGTTCATGTTCAAGGAAACAAAAACCTTCCCTTCTCAGAAAGAAGTCCTCCCCAACACCTGGTCAGTACAGTGGAGCTGTCGGAAGCGGATGTGGAGAACTGGTGCTGGCGAGCCAAATGCAGGGCAGCAGCAGCGTCATGGAGGACAGACCGTGGACACAGCGGGGAGGAGGGGTGGGCCAACTGGGAGCAGCACTGAGACAGGCCCAGCACGCCGAGGACAACAGCGCCGAGACACGTCTATCGCGGCGTGCGTGGCACAGCGCGTGGGAAGCCGCCCCGCGGCACAGGGGTGAGCCCGGTGCTCTGCCCACCCAGAGGAGCGATGTGGAGGCTGGGGGCGGCTCACGAGGGTGGGGACATGCGCATACTTAGGGCTGGTTCAGGCTGCTGGGTGGCAGAAACCAACATAACATGGAAAAGCAATTATCTTCCAATTAAAAATTCTAAAAACTCAGGCTGCGTGCTGCCCTATCCTTGCTAATCCTCTGGTGGAAAAACAAGAGCGCCCGGAGGCGCAGCACCTCAGCTCCAGGAGGTGCGCCTGTGGAGAGAGTCTGCACCCTCCCTGCTCAGCAGGGCCTGTCTTCATCCCCGAGGACAGAGGAGCCCACGGGGTCCACGCTGCAGGGTCCAAATGCCAGCCCGGCCGGGATGCCTCAGCATGTGGGCAACACCCTCCCCTTACTCCGTGCCTCACTCCTGCCCTCTTCTCTCTCGCTGCACCCACAGCACGCACACCAGACACCGCCTCTCCTTGCAGCTGAAGGCTTTCCTCTGGATTTTCTCTCTTGTACACACCAGCACAGCAGGATCAGCGTGTGACAACATTATAAATATCCTCATACCCTCCTGGTTCTTTTCATGTCTACCATGGAGGAGGAAAAAAAAACACAATCGAGCTTTCCAAAATCCGAGCTATGCTCCTCAAAACAAGGAAGATCGTCCCTACTATTAATTAAACAAGCAGCACCCACTCATCATGACCTTCCCCAAATACCGTGGAGCTGTTAACTCAGCCTAAGCAGGACATCACAACAGCACAGTGCTCAAAAAGTTGGCAAGCGCCGGACTCTTCCAAGAGCTTAAATACCATAATAACAGATACTGATGTTCAGAAAGATTAAAGTAAAATATGAAACTAAACAGAGAACACAGAGATGAGCCAGAGACGGGCTCTGAATCACAGAAGAAAAAGAAAACTCTCACACCGATTGTCATGATGAGAAAAAGCTTACGGAAACTAAAGAAGAGGGCTTAATGGTTCCCCAAAGACTTAAGGGATGGGTAAAATTCAGCAGGCTAACGTTACAAGCATTCTGTGCACAGAAAACAGTTTTTGCGACGTCCACATGATCGTTTATGGCAACGCCCAGAATTAGGAATATCAGTAAATTTCTAAGCAGAAATTTCAGAGAGCTATGCAGAAATGTTGTCAGGAGGAGTGGAGAGTTTTCTATTATGGACTTTATTTAAAACAAAGCCAGCTTGCGAGTATGTTGACTCTAAGGTTCAGTACTAATATTTAAGCAAACAGCTGAGTCAACATGAACAGTGTTTGCTGTTCCTTACTTGTCACAGGAGTTGATTCTCCCCACTGATGCGGAAGAGCGCACACATGCACACACACACACGGAGAGAACCAAACAATATAAAGCCCAGCTTCCTGAAGCAAACAGTCAAGGAACGTGGAAGAAGGCACACAGAGCCCCCTAATACCCATGCAACATGCACACAATCTGTTAGGTGAGCAGAAGCTAAACCTGGAGTCACTTGCTTCTACACGTGACAACTCTGTCCCCACCCAGCTCAACTCACACTCCTGAGTGCACCCCTCTCTTATGTAAGCCCGCGTCCCTCGCGGTAACCTCCTAGGACGTGCAGTGTAGAAGCTTTGGTAGTTCAGCTTCTACATTCCTATAAAGCTACTGGCGTTTCTTCTTTGGGAGTTAGTTCGAAACTGTTCCACTTTCAGGTACTTCTCTGTGGACAGTTTAAACAGAACACATGAGGATGACTGCTGTAGCCTTTGAACATTATTCAATTCTTCAGTCCAGACCAGACCAGCTTTACAGTCACTGAAACATGAAATCTGGAAGTCACTCCTGAAGACTTGAGTGTGCCATCCAAAAATTTTCAGAAGCCTGAAATTCAGCTGATGTTTAAATTTTATATAATGGATAATAAAAAAAAAAAAATCTGCTTGGAGTTTGTAAACCCCAATACACGATCTGAAAATGTGACCACTTTCCCTGACGCTGCGACAAAATGTAAAATTCAAAGTCTGGGCAATGATTCTCCACCTCGTGGTCAAATACTGTGCTTTGCTGCTGCCACGCCATTTGAGGAGCTGAGAAACTGAAAGAGGTAGAGAAGAACTGCGGCAATTGTAACAGCCCGCTGGTATACCCTGTCAGATCAATACCAGCGTCAGCAGAGCTCCGCTATACGGTCTGCGGCGTGAGGAAGGGAGGGCTGAGAGCTCCAGGGCCGAGTCCAAACGCGGAGGCAAGCACAGAATCCAACGGCAGGAGAGAGAGCCAGGACTGGGAGGGCAATCTGCCCGCCAATGAAACGAGGAAGCCTGCCATTCAAACCAACCTCGAATTTTTAGCACATACTATCTGAGCAGTATGCCGATCTGCTCAGACTATAAATACAAACATCAAAAGGCAGGCAGACATTAAAAAAAAAAAAAACGCTAACACAGCTGTACGCTTATTAGCACAAGGCAAGAAAAGGAAGTGTGGATTAATACAAATGACAGGTAAAAGCCATGATACCCGACCACAGATCCACGCTTTGTTCAAGTTAACAGTGACTTTTCGCTCACCCTGTACTTACTCGAAGGTTTTGCTTTCCTTCATAGTTACTCGGAAGAGGCCAAAGTGGAGATGAAGCTTAAGAGGAATCAGAGACTGCCAGGAAGACTTAAAGAGCATCAGTCAAGCCAGCGAACCTTGTCTTTCATTTACAAGAACATACCTGGTGATTCACTTGTAGACATCTCAAGAATTAAGCAAAAAAGGCTTTAGTATCCCGTGCTTTTAAATACAAACAGAGAATTACAGACGTAATTAGAAACTACATGTGTACAGGGAAATGTGTGGTTAAAAAAAATAAATTATCCCGTAAAGCAAACCGGTGCAAACGTCCTCTAGAAACAGAAAGGTCAAGTGGCCAAGATTCTGGGTAGCCTACAGCTCTAAAGAGGCACGGGGTCTTGTCTGGCTCCGTGCTGAAGACCTGGCACCTAGTTCTCAGTGGTCAGTCTGCCGATTGCATGAATGATGGAATCGAGGGTACAGCTGTGACAAGCTGGCACCTAGCTCTCAGCGGTCAGTGTTTGCTGAGAGCAAACCTGCCAGCCCGGTCTCCCTACACCAGGGTTCCAGGCTTGAGAGTCCATACAGACCAGGCGGGCAGCAGGACGTGCTCCCAGGAGACAGCCTGAGTGCAGTTCTGCTCGCAGGGCACACGGGGCCTGCTCTTCTGATTTTTTTGAGAGTCAGAACTCAAAGATCTGCTATTGTTTAGTTGCTAAGTCATGTCCGACTGTTTGCCACCCCACGGACTCTAGCCCAGCGGGCTCCTCTGTCCATAGGCTTCCCGAGGCAAGAATACTGGAGTGGGTTGCCATTTCCTCCCCCAGGGGATCTTCCCAGCCCAGGGATCGAACCCACGTCTCCTGCATTGACAGGAGGATTCTTTACCACTGCGCCACCAGGGAAGCCCCAGCTCAAGATTACTTTTAAGTTAACTCTCCTGATTTTAACCTGTTGGCAATTCATCTGAAACAAAACCAGCAAACAAAACCACAGGTCAGTTCTGCGCAGACCAGACCAACTACCTGAGGCCAGACCCAGGCTACAGCCCCCGGTGACCCCTCCGTCCCAGCTGCGAGGCTCCACCCAGGACCAGGCGGCTCCCAGAGAGGGCGCGCAGGTCGGGGAGGCGCCCCCTCCCTCAGTCACATCAGGTGGGTAGGAAGTCAGTCAGCAGCACTGCGCTGTGTCGGCAACATTTAGACGCCATCCTATCCTGGACAGACTCCGACCGGAGGACAAGGGCAATCACAGGGCTGCTCCCAAACTCACAACACCCAGGCACCGGGCTAGCACAGCCAAGGAAAACCACCACCGGGCACAAAGACCCCAGCAGGAAGGGGGCAGAGGTGTGGGACAGGAGGCTCTGATGCTGCAGAAGAGTCCCTGCCGACGACCCACCGCCTTCTGTGGCACCTGAGGAGCGGCCCCCAAAGATCCCACATCAGAGGCCCGGAGCCTGAGTCAACCTGCGGCAGAAGGGACTCTGCAGATGTGAGGACGACGGTCCAGAGATGGGGACGTCCTGTGCTGCTGCAGCTGGACCCCAGGTGATGAACGGTGTTGCTGTAAGAGGGAGATCTGTCTACAAGAGGAGAAGGGGACGCAGTGGGGAGTGACACGCGTTCACGGCCGAGGAAAAGTCCACGGGCCAAGCCTCTCAACAAGCGAGGAGGGGACTTCCTGGTGGCCCCGTGGTTAAGAACCCACCTGCCAACCCGGGGAGGTTTCACGTGCCGCGGAGCAACTAGGCCCGTGCGCCATAAGAACGGAGTCTGTGTGCCCCAGAGCCCATGCTCTGCATAAGAGAAGCCGCTGCGACAAGAGGCCCGCGCGCCTCAACCAGAAAGGAGCCCTGCTCGCCGCAACCAGAGAAAGCTCCTGCACAACACACAGACCCGGCGCAGCCAAAAATCACTTAAAATAACAGTTTTAAAAAATAAAACAGTGAGGAGGGGACGTCCCTGGTAGTCCAGTGGTTAAGACTCCATGCTTTCACTGCAGGGGGCGCAGGTTCGGTCCCTAGTTAGAGAACTAAGATCCCCCGGCATGCCACATGGTGTGGCAAAAAAATAGAAAAAAATAAAAAGGTGAGAAAAGAGGGTCTCCCGATAGGGGCCCTGCCAGATCACCTGACCTCAGCCAGCAAGACTGATTTCAGACTTCTGACCTCCAGGGTTGCAGGCGAGCAGGATGGTACTGTTTAACAGTTAACTTGTAAGGACACAGCGACAGATGCATGTGTGCCCTTGGGTAAGCGACAGGGTCCCATGATGACACGCAGACACCACGGGCTTCCGCTGCTCAAGCCCCTCCCTGGTCAGGCCAACAGGACCATGAAAGAGAAACACCAGGCAATCGCCCGTGGCCAGGCTCGGTACAGAAAGGCCCTCAGGCACAGAGATCCGCGGCTCCCAAGTCAGCTTTTTAGGCTGAAAGCAGGGTACCCTCTGCCAAAAACCTGACTCCACTCCCTGACTGAGACGTCCCCCGGGATGCATCTGTTAACTCTCCACCTTGTCATACACTCAAGCTGGTACAAGGACCTGGAATGGAAGCTTCCTTTCCTGAGAAAGCTGTAACAGCATTTCTATTTTTTTTTTTTTTTTACCCCCGTAGTAATGCCACTTGGGGGGCTTCCCTGGTGGCTCAGAGGTTAAAGCATCTGCCTCCAATGTGGGAGAACCGGGTTCAATCCCTGGGTTGGGAAGATCCCCTGGAGAAGGAAATGGTAACCCACTCCAGTATTCTTGCCACTTGGAATACAGTGATCATATTTCAGCTGATAGAAAGCAGCTTCTCAAACCCAGCTGCGGAGAGGCGACGCCACAGCCGCCCTCCTGTATGATGCAGCAGGCAGAAAAGCGGCAGGCAGTGAACAGACCTGAAACTGAAAGATGCGGAGAGTTTTGGGAGCCATCCTTCCGGCCACCGGCAGCCGCCACTGCACAATCTGCCCGTGTGGAAGAGATTGATTATTTTCATCCTCTGGCTTCGTGTAATCACCGGGAAAACAGCTTCCACAATGGAGATGTTGCTGGCGAATTCACCGATGTTGCACAAGCCAAGAGCACCCCATCCTCGCTCGCCGTGATCCTCTGTCTTTGCTCGGCACTGCGAGCAGAGGTGCAGAAGGGTCGGGGAGGCTGCAGCCCATGGCAACCGGAAAACACGCCGTCCAAGGCCCAGCAGCGCTTTCACCTACGGAAACTCGGCGTAGTGACAGCCTCCTCAGAGGCGCCCTGCTGACCCCAGGCCTCTGCTCTCGAGGATCCAACTGGCATCACACAGCCTGTCAACCCTGGGTGGCACAGCCTCTCTCAAAATCTCCTAGTCAACACCACCAAATCGAGGGTCCAAGGCTCAGCAAAGGTACTTGACGTCTGGTTATCTTTCTGAACTTGGAGAAGATGCTCGCCAACACCTAACAAAAAAGGATCCACGCTGATGGGTTCTTCCATAGTTTCAAGTGAATGGGACAGCTAAGCTGGGCATTTATACTTGATATTCCGGGCAGCCCTGTAAACCATCACAATCTCAAGTGAACCAGAGCTCTGATGCTAGGCTTTTGGAATAAAGATGTTACTACGATGCACCCACTTAAGGTTTAATAGTTTTCCTTTCTTTTTTCCTCCCAAATTTAATTGATCTTTTTTTTCTTCCGTGCCTGCAAGAAAAATAACCTCATCCTTCACTTGACTCTTTTTCCTGGATGCATCTACCATCTGACCTCCAAACAAAAAAAATAATTCAAATGTTTCCCTTCATACCAAAGACAAGTAGATGCCTAAAACAGTTTATTGAAAAAGGTCATTTTAGGACAAACTCGCAGATATGACAGCAGCCTTTCGAGAATCCATGAACCAGGAAGCCAGGAAAATACCAAACTAATTTCAGTAACTTGATTGCCCTGCCTACCGTTACCGAAATGACTGCAGTTCATTAAGTGCCTGCAGTGTCGGGCGGACAATTCCCTGGGTGTTCTGAGGTTCCCATCTTTAACAACTCTGCAAAGCAGAAAAAGTGCCCGTGTCTCCCAGATGCAGAACCAAAGCTCAGAGAAGGAGAGGAACTGGGCCCAAGTCACTCAGACAGAACGTGGTCTAGGCCAGGTTTGGAAACTGGGTCACGTCGGCTTCCCGAGTCCCAAGCTCTTCCCTGGCACCCTGCTGCCTCTCCAGACAGAAACCGGCCACCTATCTGGATTCCCCGACTGTCAGCAGAACTATTTTCAGCAGTAGTATGATTTCACCACATGGGAGCCAGGCTCATCCAATAAGGTAAAGCATAGCAAAGCTCTGAAGAGGGGCTCCAGCCACGAAGAGACGATTTGGGGGGAGACCTGCAAAACCCAGAGGACTGGATGTGACCTGTGCATCATCGTGGGACTCAAGCCCCACTGCAAGCTGACCAACCCTGAACTTTCCGGGTGCCCCCATCCACAAACATATGCGAAGCAGGGGTGCCTGTGACGGGAGCTGTAGCTGGTGCGAGTGATGAGACACAGGCTTACAAGTTGTTAGTGAAGCCAGCTGGGGGCTGAGGCCAACTTCCTTCTCATGAATTGCCTCTGGGTCCCAACACTGAATGTGGACTTACACAACAGATGCTTTGAGGTAAATTAACTTCTGAGACGAAGGGACATTTTGAAAATTAAATTATGCCATGTGAATCAAGCAATCAATACATATCCAACAGTTACGCCTGTAAAGATAATTCATAAAAGAACGCATACAGGGACCTCCCTGGCAGTCCAGGGGTTAAGAACCCGCCTTCAAATACAGGGGACAAGGGCTGGATCCCTGGTCTAGGAACTGAGATCTCGCATGCCTTGGAGCAACCAAGTCCACACACCGCCACTTCTGAGCCCCCGGTGCAGCAAAGACCGGAGCCCGCACTCCACAGGAGAAGCCACCGCAGGGAGAAGCCTGCGCGCCGCAACCAAGGAGTAGTCCCCACTCGCCACGACTAGCAAAAAGCTTGCAAATGGCAAGACCCAGCACAGGCAAAACAAATAATAAGAGAATTAATTAAAATCATTTAAAAAAAATACAAATGGCCAAACAAAGGAAAAGCTGATTAATCTAATCAGAGATGTGCAAATTTAAGTGATATTGTTTAAAAAAAGGCTAAATGCCAAAACTGACAAGGATGCAGAGCAAATGGGCGTTTAAGTTGCTCCAAGCTTCCGGGGGTGTGGTTTGACAGAACAAATCAAGATTTTAAGTTTAGGAAACACATCCCCTGACTCAGCAATTCCACTTCCAGAGAATAAACCTATTTGAATAGTCACCAATGGGCAGAAACATTTAATTACAGAATGTTCATCTCCATTCCACAGTTATCCAAATGCTGAAAGCCACCCAAATATGCCACAGAGGGGAAACGGTTAGAACCATAAAATGGCTATGCAACCCCTTATGATGCTGTAGAATATTCTATGGCAGGAAAAGGTCCTCATGACCACAGTTTAAACAGAAAAATCACGGAAGAAGCAAAGGAAAAAATGCTGGGAGTCAGACTACATATTGACAGTGACTCTTGGTTGGTAAGGATTTGAGGTGATTTTTGTTTTTTTTCTTATCTGTATTTTTGTTTTCACTTATCTGCATTTTCTCAGTTTTCCATAAGGAGCACATTTTATAACAATAACAAATAATTCTGGACTAGCACCTGGCACATTTGTGCCAGGCACACCTGGCACACCAGGCACATTGTGGACTTTGAGTTTGATAAATGCCAGCTCCTGTCCCCCGAGAAGCTTTCCCCAAGCTAACTTTACAGTGACAGCAAACGGGAGTTCTTCTGACCGAGAAAGTGTCCGAGTACTAACCCACGATCGTCCAGCAGTCCCGAGATGTCAGGTCTCCACCCTCCCTTCAGACACCACACTCGGCACACAGCCTGGCAGAGAGCGGGCTCTGATAGATGTTTAAGGTACACCTGTTGACTTCAGATAGACTGGATAAGCTGCTGGGGAAGAGCGTGGGCAGGACTCAGCCCTGTTCCTCCGAGGAAGGGAGTAGCAAGGGGAAGAGGGCCCCAGGCACGGACTCGGACGTTCTCTGCTCTGGTTTTGCAGGTACCCATGGCTCAGGAGCTGTGTGACCTTGGGCGGGTTACCTGACCTCTCTTGGCTTTCAGCCAGACACAAGTTCAGGACAGCTTGTGAGCACTGCAACGAGAATTTTAAATAAAACAAGGGGTACGGAACATCTGCAAATTCTAAAGAGCTGTTGATGTAAGACAAGAGGACAGTGATCCGTCAACACTAACCTGAAATAACGAAGCACCCTTCAGAAGTGAGGGTGGAAATGAAACGGTCTTGTTTCTTTTCACTTCGGTTTCCATACAACTACACCAGAAACCTCCCTGATTCGGAACTCTGTCCCTCTTTCCAGCAGATCATCTGTTCCTGTGAGAGGCCTGGTTCCACCCGCCGTGTCAGCCCTCCCAGCCTACGGAGGCAGGAGTATTACAAGCACCAGGAAGACTGCCTCCCCCGTCTCACACACATCAGCGCCCGCACCCACCCCACACCTCTGCGCCTCGCTGGAGCACGCTGTCTCAGTCATCCTCTTGGGCTCTAGAGAGGAGAGCCTGCTTTGGTTTCAGTGACAGCACTGTCTCAGTGAGGCTTCTAACAAGAAGGATCCCGAGAACCAAGCGGCACAGCCTGGTAAACACGTAACACTTCAGAGCCCATACCTGTCACACAACTCGTTAGATAGAGAGAGGGACACTTCCCGTTGAGTTCATCCACAGGGCGCCGTGCAAACACTGACCCTTCAGGAAACACAGTGCTGCTTACTTACTAAGCCGAAGGAAGAATCAGAAATTCAGGCAAGAACCTCTTAAGTTTCTGGAATTTGCTTTTTCATCAGTCTATGGACTTAAGAGATCTTTGCATGAAGGCCCTTCTTCTACTGACTGCCCTGCCCCGCCCCCCGAAGTTACTCTGGAAAAGGCCGAGGACTTGGATCTGGGTGGGGGTGGGTGTGGGTGTGTGTCCCTGCAGAGAATGAAGAACGAACGTGGCATCATCCTGCATCGCCCTAAACTAGCGACGGTCAAGGGGGTTCCAACAGCCAGCAGGCCTTTCATCGTCAAGTCTGGAATGATTCCCACAACAGTCACAGAGTTTTAACCATTTTTACGGAACAGACAATGAAAGCATCTGTAAAGCAATGAGCAGAACATTTTAAGACTGGTGAAGGAGTTTCACACCATTACAAGTATATTCGCAATGCTTGCTGGCTCTTTTCATTTTGGAGAGAGAAAAAGGTTGCTGAGAGAGAGAATAGAAATAAAAGCATGTAATATGGTGTATTCATTTTGTCCCCATTTAAAATTTGAAAATAAGTAGTTTCATAAAGCCAAAAGGATTTTCTCTTCTGGATCAAATTTCTGTTTGAAAGCTGAAGCATACAATTAATGGGTTGCCTCCAACTTCAGGTTACAGAGCCAAAATAAAAACTACCATCCTTAAGATCTTGTACGTGAAGATACAGGCCGTCTGCTTCATATTAAGTATTTGGTTTAACGTGGCCTCTCTTAGTTAAGAAACATATACTAAGCCCAAAAGGACACATTTTCTTTCTACTACAAAAACGTATCATTACTAAGCAACCTAATTACAATAAATTACATAACACTGAGTAGGCTGGGGGAGAAAGGCAGAGAAATTCTATATTGTTAGAAAAAACTAAGATCACCAAGGCCTTCTAAATGAAACTTAAACAGAGGTATTAGAATTTAAATATTACAATTTCCACTTAGAAATTAAAAAACCACATTATTGATAGGCCAGCACACTCAAAACCAATAATGTCATGCGAACACATGCCCTTGTGTAATCTGGCAGAATGGGCTGCTCCCTGAGCACAATGGGCCTTTTTACTAAATGGATCTCTTCATCCTTGGAATTTCATACCAGGAAAAAAGGGGGAGACGAGAGAAAGGGGTGAGAAAGAGAAACAAGCCTGACACTAGTAACAGTCTTCAGTGTGAACTCTTTCACCAGGAAGCACAAGCCCTGAAAGATATGTTAGAAAAGCAAAAGGCATTATTTAACAAAAATGAAAGCAAGACCCCACTGAGAGGAAGGAAACTGGACTGAGATGCTACTGCTTTTGTTTAACTCTATCAAAGGGCAACAGCGCCCTCTAGTGGAGAGAAAATATAAACCTATAGGAAGACATTTCTCTTCTAGGTAATTCACACAAAATACACAGAACCCTTTCTTTCCTCACAACTGCTATGTACTATGCAAAAGCAAAAAATCAAATATTTTATATTGGGGGTTAAGTAAAATAACTTACAAGTTTTCAAACTTGATAAAATACTTGTAATCTCAATTAGGGTGGAACTATTTTTAAATACTTTTTAAGTGATTTTAAACCATTTTGGCAATGAATAGCAGCTTGTATGAACCTCGTTTGTTGTTTATTTATAACAAATTAAAATCTCAACATACACGCAAGTATGAAATTCAATTGACCTCATCTGACAAAAAAGTTTTAGTTGACATCTACTGAGGCATATATATCATTTACATAGTATCTATTGCATACTTTTTTAAATAAGTTTTTAAATATGATTACCAAATTATGAGATGAGGCTCATTAGAATATTTCAGTTGACCTCTTCATTAAGATATATGCCTCCTCAAATATTCTGATCATGTGATTCCCATGTATATTCAATGTCTAGGAATATTTAAATGTAAAAATAGGTTCTTTAATTTGGAAGTACTAATTCTCAATTTTTACGTAATATTATTCAAGGACTTCTTTCAATACTGTCAAAAATCTCAATAGTTTCTCGGAATAACTGCCAAATCATTTCACTTACATGGGTGTATTTGATCATAAAAGAGAGATAGTCACAAATGTTTTTCATTTAAAATGGGGGTCTGAGTTCCCAAAAGATCATTTAGATTACTTCAAAAAATTCCCCTCCACTTAATGAGCACCAGGTTCTTAAAAAGAAGATAAATATCACGATCCCACTAGTTTAAGTCTTGTTGACAACCAGAAAGGAGACTGTAATCAGGCATTTCAAGATCCCAAGTGTAATGATCCCATATGAGGGAGTTTTAACCAAGAAAATGACTCCAAGGCACCCTCTTGGCCTTGAACGTATGGGATCTTTTGGAATAACTGGGATGGGGGGAGTCAATGGTGTGATTTAGGCCAGAAGGCAAAATTTAGTTACACTAGGTGTAGAAATGAATAACGAAGATCTGAGGGTGGAGTGGAAGGGATTCTGGTGGTTTGAAAACTTTCAGGATGAATACACTTTTCCACACGAAGAAAAGCACTCTTCTAGTATCACCATACAACTGGTAGAATTTACGCCAGAGATGAATTCATCGTGGTGATGATTTGTAGGATAAAAGAATACAGTGAGTACACTTCACACTGGAATTTCAACACATGATTTTGGAACAGGACCCCAAGCTCTAAAACACAGGCTCTCTAACCAAAACAACCAGTTTCAATATTCAACTCCAGCACTCTGTGATTCCAGGCTGGAAATCTGATACCTCCATTTTGTTTCAAGAACAAATTTGGGGTTGACTTTGATAGTGTGAACATACATCTTTTTTTCATATCTCAAAGTATATAAATTTTGGTATATAAGTATGCACACACATATACACACATTATTAGAATTCTTGTAATAAACCTTAAGGAGATTTATCATATATAACATAAACATCAATAGAAAATGGACGTGTCAGTCCTAAAATACATTTTACTGGCATATACTGAGGTGGCCAGCTTGTATTTGTTTGGGAGGAAAAAAACAGTTTTGTTCTTGTTAATGGGTCCTCTGACTCAAAAATCAAAAGCAGACCAGGCTATTCCAGATCTCAAGTCACAACATTTGAGACAGCCCAGCGTTATCAAGGTCAAAGAAATGTTTCACCCTGACTACACTCCAAAAGGGATTTAAAAATCAAATTTTAACCACTGCTGGTTTTAAGACTGGAAGTTGGGGACTTTCCCTCGTGGATCAGGGGTAAAGAATCCGCCTGCCAGAGCAGGAAACAAAGACTCGATTCCTGATCTGGGAAGATCCCACGTGCCGTGGAGCAACGAAGCCTGTGGCCACAGCTCTCAGCCTGTGCTCCAGAGCCCCAAAGCCACAACGGCTGGGCCCAGGGGTCTAGAGTCCATGCTCTGCGACAAGAGAAGCCTCCACAATGAGGAGCCGTGCATCCCAGCTAGGGAAAAGCCCAAAGAGCAATCAAGAACCAGTACAGCCAAAACGAAACAAAGCTTTAAAAAGCTGGAAGTCGGGAAGAAAGTTTCCTCGTCATCGCCAACGCACAGCAGACTGAAAATAGCGAAGCTGCATGCACACCCTCGTCAACAGTTCTCCAGTGGCTGTGAAAGAAGTGGAACTCTCTCCTTAGGTGCCATGATGATAACTCTGCCCCCTGCAACCATCTGCATGACTTCCAACCAACGTGCCTGCTCACAGGAGACAGCGCGCAGGGCAGGCACAGCCCCACGTGTAGGCAGCCCCGTGCTGGAAGGGTCTGGCCTTTGAGGAGCACGGTCAGCCCTCAGGTGCAAGAAGGCAGCAGTTTGCACTGAGCTATTGACAGGCAGGGGCCAACAACCAGCTCGACCAAAAGGCCTGAGTCCCAGGAAGCAGCTATGGGATCTTCCACAATGGGAGACCCCCAGTCTCTGAAACCCCCTCTCCTGGGACTTGGCGGGAGACTCTGTGTTTAACCATCACTGTGCTGAAGCCACTTCCATTCATTTCTTTTCCCAGATCGGTTCCGTTGCACCACGGACTCCAGGGAGCTACGGATGCCTGCCCCTTCCTGGCCAGCACTACACGGAGCACAAACAGAAACGACCTCCCGCCTCGTCTCTCCGGGTCAGCGGGCAGAACCAGGCTCCGGCCGCAGGGTCTGTGAGCAGCAGCTCTGGTGCACGGGGGGACTGGCCCGGACACTGAGGTGCTGAGCTCCAGAGAGTGGTCCACAGCCACAGCGCTCCATCTACAAAGGCCTCCGGGTTCAGATCGTGCTCAGACAGAGCTCGAGGGGACAAGGCGGCGAGTTCCAGAGGAGGTGATGTCCCAAGGCTTGCAGCTCCCTAGAGCCGGGGGAGAGGGCACTGGTGGGGCGTCTCTAGGAAACACGTGGGATGCTATCATCACCCTCCTATGGCCAGAGCCTGGGTCCCCAGAGGACAAGTCCAACAGGGCAGTGTCCCGTCAGGAATTCAACCAAACCATCACGGGAAAACACCAAATCTGTAAACCAACCTTTGTAAAGCTGATCAGGTTACCTATGTTTTCAGCTGTGGAGTCACCACTCTCAAAATAAAGGCTGGTATGTTTTGTGACATCCACCTCTGCTCCCAAGAGCACAGACGTCCAAGAGGCTGAAGACTGGGCAGTTCCCACGTGGGTCACGGGCCCCCCTGAGTGGCTAGGGCAAGGGCAGGCCAGCACCAGCCAAGCTCCCACAGAAGGTGGGTCCTGAGTGCCCGGGAGTGCTGGAAACAAAGACGTCCAGGTCGCGCTCTCTCCATGGCTCCGTGTGAAGGGGCAGAAACAGAGGTGATAGCAAGGTCTAAACTGGCGTGTTTCACAGTTCAGGAGAAGGGAGGGCTCCCCCTGGAAGGCACCACCTCCCAGGGCAGGGACACTGCATGGCCGCGGCACAGGATAGCAAAGCCACCTTGGAGACGACTGCAAAGCCATGGGCCTGCCTTCAGCTCCTCTCTTTTAAGCCTGCTGGCGGGGCCGCAGTGTGACAGTTACTTGCAAGGATCTTCGGTCCAATATTATTTCACAAAATTAAGGAAACAAATCTCAGGAACTCCCCCAGACTTGGGCTTCTCAAGGGTGGAGGGGACCCAGGGTGAGGAGGCAGAGCTGAAGGCAACTGAGGTCAGAGCTGGGGACAGGGGGTCAGCGTGGCGCCCTGAGACCCTCCCCACCTCCCTCCCAGCCTAAGCGCAACCACTCGCCACCACATGCTACCGGACCACAGGCACCCCTGTGCAGGGTTCACAAGACAACTCAAGAACAGGGACAGGGAAAAGTCAGAGCTGTGAAGAGCCAGAGTCCCCTCCGAGAGGCCCAAGGCCTGCTGTCACAGCAGACCTTCTTCCAGCAGCACGCTTCTTCCCCACGCTCCAGAACCTCCTCCTCCCTTCCGACCACGATTCGATACCCCACCGCAAGGAGCTCTCCATACATTCCGGACCAACCCCTTTGGTCCCGTATTACAGCTTCCCAGGTGGCTCAGTGGTAAAGAATCTGCCTGCCAAGCAGGAGACGTGGGTTCGATCCCTAGGTCGGGAAGATGCCCTGAAGAAGGAAACTTCAGGGGAAGGATCCACTCCAGTATTCTTGCCTGGGAAATCCTACGGACAGAGGATCCTAGCAGGCTACAGTCCATGGGGTCTGAGAAGAGCCGGAAACGACCTAGCAACTAAGTAACAACAGCCATGTCATAAGCCTCCTGTGGCAGACTGTCAGCAGAGTTTCCCCCAGACGCAAAGGTGTGCCACGTGTCAGAGAGAACCAAGTTTGACCACTTACGCACAGACCATCAGGAGTCACGCCTTATTAACGAAGGGAAAAACTGTCCAGCCACAAGATTAAGGGAATGAGATCTTTTGGTTACTTCTCTGGGTAACTGGGTGTTACACAGATTTGACTTAAGTCCTTATTTTTTTCTTAATTATTCTACGCTGTCTTAGTCCACGCCCTCACAAAGAGTGGTCAACACAATCAACACGACACAGTGTTTCTTGGATAACTGAGGATCTAGCAATTATTTTTAATATAGCATCATCAGTTTTTTCTATCGATGACAAATATGTAGAATTGATGCCAATGCGATTCAGAAAATTGGACTGAACACATTCTCAGTCCAAGATGAGGTCCGAGAGTTGATTTTTAAATAAGTCCCTTTCAACTAAAAAAAAAAAAAAGTTTCCATTTGCTTCTTTGTCTTAATAGACACGTGACAGTCAAAAGTTCTGCTCTGAGGCGTCCCTGGTTAAGAGTTGGCCTCGGAACGCAGGGAACACCTACTTGATGCCTGGCCAGGAAGACCCCACCTGCCATAGAGTAACTGAGCCCACACGAAACTCCTGATCCCCCCATGCTGCAGAGCCGGTGCTTCACGAGAAGCGCTGCAGCGAGAGGCCTGCACACCGCAAGGAAGCGCGGCCCCTGCTCATCACAGCCAGAGACAGCCCGCGCACATGCAGCAGCAAAGACCCAGGGCAACCAAAAAGCAACTGAATGAATAAATAAAACTATAAATTAAAGGAGGATGTCCAGTCTTATTTCAAAAGGAAAAAAAAAAAAATTCTGCTCTGGGACTGTAGCTTGTTAGATTTTTGACCCTGCACTCTGAAACAACTGAAGCTCTAAGAAAATGTCACCACCTGGACTTGCCCTGATGATACCAGGAAATGTTTCTGCAAGTTCAAGAAGGGGTCACCAAAAATTATGGAAGCTGGAGAAAGAAGACCTGGAGAGGCACAGAAGGCTGAGGACCCAGAGCTGGTCAGAGGCGGCTGGGAGGAGGCAGGGCGGGAAGGGGCTGGGGCTGCGTAGGGTCAGAGGACAGAGAGCCTGCCAGAAGACAGCTGAGCACAGTTCCACGTCCTGCTCCTGTAAGCCAACCTGAGGCTGCGCGTCCTCACTCCGGGCAGCGGCTCCTACAGACTCAGACGCTCACGTCACCGGACCAAAGGGAGACGAGATCACGTGGGGAGTGACGGCGGGGCCATCTGCGCGGCCTCAGTTTCTCTTCCAGCCTGTGACACCCCCGGGAGCCCTGCCCTCGTGACAGTCACCGTGGGGCAACACAGGCCACCGAGAGGTCAAGACAAGGACGGATTCTGCCGCTCTGCAGAGAAACAAGATCCTGCTCTCCAAGGAAAGGGATATTCTCAGCAACCAGCGGCCACCCGCTGTGCCCTGTCCCGCAAGCACCACACACTGCAGCCTCCGAGAGCCCGCTACCAACCAACGTCAGGCTCAAGGGACCAGGTGACTGGACTGTCTCTGCAGAGCACGCAGACCAGGTCAGAAAATCCCAAACAGAGCCTGCCGCCTCTCTTAAGAACCAAAATAACCACTGTCTCCTATGACTGCAGCATTCAGAGAATCCAGGGTCAGCCCCTCCGTGGCCTTCCTTCCGCAGAAACGCCGGGACGGAAAAAGCACCCGGGACTTTTAATAACCCGAAGGCTGAAGAGCCTACAAGTATCTTTTAAATCAGTGAATCACTGAACAAAACTACCCCCGGCTAGAGTGGATCTCATCATGCACGCGACAGAACAGCAGCAACCATCACGACTGCCGGCTGACACCCACCAATCCCCGAGTTCGCCCCAGTCACCACGACCACTTTGCCGCTGAGGTCTCTGCCCTGGAGGATCTCCATGGCCGTGGTGCTGCCATCGTATCTCTGTCTGGTGGTCGGCTTCGTGGGATTGTCATCCACGGTGAATGCCAGTCTTGGGTCCAAGTAGGTGGTTCTTTTGTTTATGTGGCTGCAGAGGAAAGGAGAAAGCAGTGAACCCACAGCAGTGGACGGAGGCGTTTATGACCACAGGACAATCCTCCGGTGTAGGCTAGACAAACTCCATTTTTCAGGGACTAGACAGGCTCTTTCTTAACCCTGGAGAGACCTGGGGTCTGTTTGATCTATGTCCTGGGCTCCAGAAGGATTACCGTCCTGCCTAGGAAGATAGGCATCCAAGCTTTTTCTTTGGAACTGCCTGTAAAAGAGGTTGTAATGTACAATAAGCGCTGCCTTGTATCCTCAGGTCTCAAAAACACAGCAGGCTTGGGGCTCTTTAATAAAGTCACGCAAACATGGCTATAAGATCTGTCAGTCACTCTTGTCGGCATATTTCAGTTAAATCTCTTATATTCAAGGGCCTAAGCACTTTGGCCCACTCATGTGAAGAGCTGACTCATTGGAGAAGACCCTGATGCTGGGAGGGATTGGGGACACGAGGAGAAGGGGACAACAGAGGATGAGATGGCTGGATGGCATCACCGACTCGATGAACATGGGTTTGAGTAAACTCCGGGAGCTGCTGATGGACAGGGAGGCCTGGCGTGCTGAGATTCATGGGATCGCAAAGAGTCGGACACAACTGAGAGACTGAACTGAACTGAAGAAGATTCTGAGTAGGAAACTCAAAGCTACAACAATAAATATGAAAGTGGTCAACTACTAAAATTTCTAAACATTTTCATTTTAAGACTATACCTGCACATTCTAAGTTTGATTTGGAGTGGATCTAAATCTTGTAGAAACAACAATTAAATATATCGATACTGTAAACGATGTATTAAAACACACTGGTACATCCTATTCATACAGAAAGACTGGTTGCTCCCACTGAATAGGATTTCCTTTACACATTTTAAGTGTAACCTTGGGATTCGAGGTATGCCTCAACATATCTTGAAAGCTATGACAAACTCGCCAGAAAGAAAAATTTCACGACTGAAAATGTATTTGTGGGAGTTCCCTGGCGGCCCAGTGGCTAGGACCCAGGGCTTTCACTGCCCTGGCCTGGGTTTTGATCCCTGGTCTGGAAACTAAGATCCCAAAAGCCTTGCAGTGCAGCAAAAAAAAAAAAAAAAAAAATATATATATATATATATAATGTGTATGTGTGTGTAAAACTAAATAGATTAAAAATCTATACTCGTCACCCCATAAACACTAAGACCCGAGAATAACCCGACTTCCATTTGACTGTTAACCACAGTTGCCAGGTAAGCATTCTGACTCCAGCCATGCAGACGACAGAGCTCCCCAGAGACCCGGTCACCCTGGCTCACAAACATGCATCCCTCTCCCAGTCCCTCGGTAGCTCCACCCCAGTAACCAGAAATAACCTATGGTGAAGTCCTCACACCATGGAAACAAGCCTGGGCTCTTCCCACAGGGAACTGCTGCTAAGTCTATCAGCTCTCTAACAGGATCAGAGCGGGGCGATGACTGGCCAGGCAGCTGAGCGCTGGCCTGCCTTAGAGCATTTTGGGAACTGAATGAGTTAACACCACAAGTATAAGGTAATTAGAAACACACCTGGATCATGCTAGGTGCTAGACACATGGTTACTGTTGCTGTTTGTTATTGTAATTTATTCTGAAGATAATGTTACAGACAAGGATGCTCAAAACATTATAATTATGGGCACACCTTGGAGATGTTGCATAGTGGGGTCAGTTCCAGGCCAATGGAACAAAATGAATGTTGCATGCAATAAAATGAGTCATACAAATTTTGTGGTTTCCAGTGCATGTCAAAGTTACGTTTACACTACAGTCTACTAAATGTGCAATGGCATCGTGTCTAAAAAAACATACATTCCTTAATTAACAAATATTTTATTGCTAAAAAATACTAACCATCATCTGAGTCTTCAGTGAGTCATAACCTATATGCCACTGGAGGGTTTGAAATAGTGCAAAAATCACCAAAATGTGACAAAGACACTAACTGAGCAAATGTTATTGGAAAAATGGGGCCAAAAGGCACTCAGGGTAGGGTTGCCACAAATCTTCAATTTAAAAAAAGAAAAAAAGAAAAATAACATCTGTGAAGTGCAATATGACAAGGTCTGCTTGTACGGATGCCACATCACAGAAATTTAACAGCATCAATGCCCAGTAGGTAATTTGATATATTACAGTATATTTATACAAAATGATACAATATACAATACAAGAAAATAAACATCATTTTCTTGAAAACTTTCTAAGGATATGAGAAAATGCTCACAAGAATTATGTGCCAAAAACAGTTAACCAAACAGTTCACCCAATACATTATTTTTTAAGTATATATACAGAAAACATTGAAGAAAAAAATTCAAAAATTGTTAACAGTAGTTACTCTTGCTGGTAAGATTACAATTACATACTACATAATATTTTTCTACAATGTATACACTTATTATAAAAGCAAGAAGGCCAAGAATAGTTTCTTTGTAGACACTTACTCGACAAAAAACACTTGTCCATTCTCATCGGTTTCTTGTTCCCATCCGTAGGGCAAATCTGAAAAACAGGGAGACAGGTCTGCCTGGGGGAAGGGTGGGATGAACTGAAGCCCCGCCCTTTCAGCCACAGTCCCAGTCTCCCACCGGACCAGCAGGTCGCAGGTTCCAACTACGGCAGGTACTGAAGGCCTGTTACCCCAACCAGACTCCACATTTCTGTCTCTTGCTTGGAAAGTAAGACTATTTCATTCTTTTTAGTTTTATTGATGTATGCTTGAGTGACAATATTGTGTTAATTTCTACTGTACAGCAGAGTGACTTAAGTTTTATATATATATATATTCTTTTTCCTATTCTTTTCCATTGTGGTTTAATCACAGGATACTGAATACAGTTCCCTATGCTGCACAGTAGGACCTTCTTTTTCATCTATCTTATACACGGTAATGTGTATCTCTTCCTCTCAAGCTTCCCTGTGGAAGTCACAAGCCTCTTCTCCATGTCTGTGAGCCTGTTTGTTTCACAGTCCTGTTCATGTGTCGTGTTTCAGATTCCACATTTAAATCATATCACATGGTATTTGCCTCTTTCTGACTTCTTTCCTTAGCATGACAAACCCTAGGTCCACCATACTGTTGCAAATGACATTTCACTCTGTTTATGGCTGAACAGGATTCTGCTGTACACACACACCTCTGTCCATTCATCTGCTGAGGAACATGCAGGTTGCTTCCATGTTTTGACTGTCATGAATGCTGCTACAGTGAGCACAGGGGTGCATGTATCTTTTCAAAACAGAGTATTATATGGGTATATGCTCAGGACTGGGACCGCTAGGTCACATGGTAACTCTATTTTTAAGACTATTTCATTCTTCATCATTCTTCAACACTCCCTTCAGCTCCTGCTTTTCACGAAATCCTTACTGGTTGCTCTAATCAACGTGAATTCTCCCTTGAATGAATTCCCAGAATGTATCTACACTACAGGAGGCAGCCAGTACCATTTGTATGCTGACTTGTGATGACTCCTATTACAGAGCAGTTTCATTTTTTCTTCCGCGGGTACATGCTGTCTTTTCAAACAGACCCTCAACCTCCTAAAGGCAGGGACCTTCTTACGTTTCCACTCCATGGATGACACACATACTCAGAAACACCTACAAGTCACCACAAGCTTCGTGGGATTCCATGAAACACTGGTAAGTTTAATTCCTGGGTAGGAACCAATAACATTTTCACAAACAGTGCAACCACGGAAAGACCTAATGAACTGTGAGTTCAAGAGCCCTGTTATTTTAACACTTTATTTTTAAGGCCAGTAAGAAATCAGCACTCCACTCAAAACTCTCATCACTTCCTTCTACCGAATCCTACAAGCTCCCGAGAGGGAAAGTCCAGTTCCTCAGCAGACCCTCTGCCTGTGACAGTGTTCCCATGTGAACCATGCCTAACATACAAGGTTCTCTGCTTTATGACAACAACATACAAACCTCCTGCAATTCGCTTTCTTTTCCCAGTCTTTGGATGTTCCCACTGGGTCTTCTCCTCAGTGTGACTGTTTAAAAAAAAATCCAGAGAACAATAAGAAAAGTTACACTTCTAAAATTCCAAAATACACTTCTAAAATTAATCCATGGCATTAGACTTTTCTCTCCCCAACATAATTCTCTCTCAAGAGTAGTCAAGTTAGACGTTCACAAAGAAATATTCAGAATGTAACATAGCTATTTGCAACAGGTCAAATTCTCTAGGCTGCAAGCAGCAGCAGTCTGGTAAAAGCCTGCATTTATGAACCCGTGGTGAAGACAGAGGAAGAAGATGGGACCGGACCCCGGTTGTGGGTCAACTCTAGAAATCTTGCTGAATATCTCAAAATATCTAGAGAGGTATTCTGCTTTGTACTTGTTTCAGTTTTAATCCAGGATAGATTGAAAATTTTCAGTCTAGTTTATAATGCTGACATGTAGATATAATTTAGATACAACCTTAATCTTAGTGGTTTCCCTGGTGGCTCAGACAGTCAAGAATCTTCCTACAATGCAGGAGACCCAAGTCAACCCCTGGGCTGGGAAGACCCCCTGGAGAAGGGAAAGGCTACCCACTCCAGTATTCTTGCCCTAACCCTGGTGGGCTATAGTCCATGGGGTCACGAATCTTCTTCAATGTTTATTCTGTCCCTAGATTTAACTTCAAAGTGTCTTTTAAGTGCTGATTCCTAATTTCATCCAAGAGGAAATTAAGAAGTGGCAAGATAGCCCCAAAGGTCAAGTTACTTAGCTCTGGAGCCTCAACCTCCTCATTGGCAAAATGGAAATAATCTCAGTACTGATCTCAGGACAATGTTATGAGGATACTGTACAAAAAGGGTTGGACACGGTACCTGACATATAAAAAGCCCTCAAAAGGTCTACTATTTTGAACAAATCAAATATACAAGCTGGTCTGACTCCCATGCCAAACTAGCCTTTCATCTCAGGAGAGCATATACAGTTATCATTCAAATTCAAACCACAAGCCAATAACAGACTAGAGACACCTGTCAACAGGTGACCTAGTGTCAAGAAAAACATAAAATTACTTAATGCCAGAAAAAGCTGCATGCTGCAAGAAGCATTCCAAGTTCACATGCTCAGGCCAAAGTAGAAAATAACACTAAATCACTGACAACCAGATGACAGAACAGTTCTCCTGGAGTCATTATTTTAAAGAGAATAAATACAGAGAGCAAGTAAATGCTCCTGGAAGACGCTGACGTCAAAAGCAGGGTCTTTCTAGGAACTGCCGGCTTCTAGTGTTTTGCAAACTCTCAGTGGCCAGCGCAGGGACACTGTGGACTTTGAATTCAGAGGGCCACACACCCGAGTTCCCGCACTGCATACATCCAGTGAGCCAGTCTCCCCAGCAGCACAGGGAAGCTGAGAGACTGGACCCGGGACAGCGACTGGTGATGGGTCAGATCCCTGCACAGAGGGCATGGGCAGTCCTGCTAGGAGAGAGGAAGCCCCGACTCCCTAGGAAGGGTAACCCCGCTCCCGCCCCGGCTCTCCTGAACGGGGGGACCACGCTCTGCAGCAGGGACCATCCTCGGCACTAGAGGGTGATGAACGGCATCCCTGGTCTCTACCCACCAGACGCCAACACAGCTGTGGCAACGGCAAGGCTCTGCAGACACTGCCTCATCTCCCACAGACTCAGGGTCCCAGTCCTGACGCCCACATTTCCTGGTCCTCCCGCTCACCAACCTCGTGCCCTTGGAGAAGTTACTAAACCTCCCTGAGCCTCAGTTTTCCCATCAGTACAAAGAGAGTAATAACAGCCCCACTTCCTGGGGTCAGAGAAGCCTCAGTCAGTCTACATGTGTGAAGAACTAAGAACTGTGCCTTTGACAGAAAAGGATTATTTTGAAATAAATTTCATATAAAAGTTAATTAAAAGCTGTTCCCTTTCCACTGTAACCTAAAATGACTTTTTAATGAACAGAAGATTACAACATGTCCCCACTGTTATCTTATTCTCCTTCAAAAAGATGTCCTCTTTTATTTTTCTTTTCATTCAGCAAGCTTTCTCTTTTTTTTTGTCATTTAAAGAGATAATTAACACTGATCTTAATGTAAAACAAAGGGATCAAAATTAAATTCACACCACATTACATGGCTATCACTTTCAAGTATGCTCTTCTAAGGTTTTGGGGTTTTTTTGAAGCTCAACAGGGAGACCCAGAGCCTCCTGCAGACAGGGACCCACCTCCCACTGGGCAGGCCGGCCATCCTTCTTCAGGAGCAAAGGGGGACGGGGCGAAGGCCCCAAAGACCCCGGTGACTGCGCCAGGGCCCCCAGCACAGAGCCCCCACCCCCGGTTAAGGCAGAGGGACTGCCCTGGACGGTGTCAGGGCAGCGAGCAACGCCCCCAGCTCACTCTGGTGACCAGGCTGCCCTCCGCCACAATACTGGCCCTCCCTGGGGGCATGTGAGCCTTTGAGGTCTGCTAGTGGGGAGGCCGAGGGGCTGACAGATCCCACACGGGAAAGAAGGAGCAAGGCTGCTAGGGGCTTTCCCACGAGACCCCAGAGATCAGGCTGGGAGCTGCGGCCTCAGTCCTTGGCTGGGGTGGGGGGCAGCCCACAGCAGTGGGAGGAAGGCCTTGGGCAAAGGGAAGGACTCTGAGGGCAACCTTCTGAGAGACCGGCCAGGTTCCCCAAACCCCGAGGGACAAGTGACTCTCCAGAATTGGGAGTGAACAAAGGCTCGGGATGCTTGCAGGTCGGCAGAGCCCAGGGGGACTGCTGGGAATGCAGGGCCGGGGTCATTCTGGGCATCCTTCACCTCGAGCAAAGACCAGAGGGCTGGGAGGAGAGGAGAGCATCTGGAGAGAGGCACCCACCACCCCAGCTGGGAGCCTGCCAAGCTCTATCACCCCAGTCAGTGTCAACAGGGCCAACTACCACTGGGGGGCCCTGGGGTGTCTTCCAGGGACCACACAGGCACCACGGAGTCCCCCAACCCGTGGGCTCCTGGAAGCCCTCAGTGGAGCCGGCGGGAGCCTGCAGGCCTTACTGAGCGAAGGAGGTGGACACCTTCCAGGAAGGTAGCGGAGGGAGAGGTCACCCGGCAGAAGGCGAGGCGCAGGGGGTGAGAGGCAGATGGGCAGGCAAGCAGGGGTCCCCACATGGAGGGAAGAGGCTGCAAGTAGCAGACATTTTTTCTCTCTCCCTTAAGCGGCAGGAGGAAACCAACTACAAGTGTCAGATTTTTTTCTCTTAAAATTCTGTGTTGCCACATCACCACCTGGTTCCACCTGAACTTAACTTTTCTCAAACCTTGAGCTCACCAATGTGTTTTTCTTACGAAATGTCTTTCTTAAGCTAAGTTAATGAAACTATGTATTTGATTCGGAATTTGCCTTTCTTCAAAATGGTTCCACCTAAGACTTTTTTTTCTTTTCTCAAACCTTGGGCTGATAATAGTTCAACAAACCAGTATTCATATCAATTGTTTTATGGCTGGGGGATGAACACCTCATGCCATCCTATCTCAAAAATGCATATTGTGGAAGAGGGGCCTGGTGAAACTCCTTCAGCCTTGAGGTGTCTCCCTTATCTGATTGGTGATAGTTTAGTCGCTAAGTCGTATCCAACTCTTGTGACCCCATGAACTATAGCCCAACAAGCTATTCTGTCCATGAGATTCTCCAGGCAAGAATACTGGAGTAGGTTGCCATGCCCTCCTCCAGGGGATCTTCCCAACCCAGGAATCGGACCCAGGTCTCCTACACTGTAGGCAGATGATTTACTGACTGAGCTACTTACCTGATTAATAGCTTCTAACAGACATAAAATATCCGGCTAAAGACTAGCAGGGGGGCACTCTTTCTGCCCCCTTCTGATGTCTATGTCAGAAGCTTTCTCTGTCTCTTTTATACTTTAATAAAACTTTATCACACAAAAGCTCTGAGTTATCAAGCCACATCACTGGCCCCAGATTGAATTCTTCTCCTCCAAAGGCCAAGAATCCTGGCATCTTTCACGGCTCAGCAACAACCTTTCAGGGAGACAGCAGAGTGACCACAGCCACAGGAGCCTCCGGACCGAGCATGAGGCCCCAGGTGAAACCTGAAAGGGAGCTCTGGGGACAGAGGCCAGAACAGGGACAGGCCCAACCCAGAGCAGGGGAGGCCCCGGAAGCCAGGAGGCAGGCCCTGTGCATCTTCACAGCCCCGGGGCCCAGAAGGCCACCCGCCCAGGGAGGCCCAGAAGACCTTTGCTTGATGAGCTCATTTCCTTACTCCCTGTGGACTGATCTTACACCTCCGTGATGCTAAGCATGGGGGACGGAGGGGAACGAGGAACGGTCCCTGCCTTCACGACGCTGACAGTCTGGGCAGGGACAGACAGCAGGCATGGCCGAGTGGAGCACAGAGAACTACAGATAGGGGTGCACGAGATGCTGGGAGGAGAAGGCAGGGCCCGTGCACGGGGACGCCCTCGTGGGCAGAGACACTGAAGATCAGCTCCGAGGTATCAAAGAGCCCTTCAGGCAGAGGCCACAGCAACAGCCAATGCCCATCCAGGAGCCGCCCGGAGTCCCTGGCTCCCTCCGGTCCTTCAGAGCAGAAATCATCCTTCTAAAGACACACAGCCGAGCTCACTGCCTGGCCACAAGGCTTCAGTGGACCCTGGGGTCCTGACCATGGAGCCCAGCTCCTCTGAGGCACAGCAGGGCCCTTCCTCCTCACCGGGGTTCAGGTTCCTGCAGCACCACGGCACAGTCCGGGCCTCGGTCTCTTCTACCTGAGCTGCCCCTAGACCCGCCCACTTCTACCTATGCCCTAAGGCAGGGCTCAGGGGCCAACTACCCCAGGCACCTTACCACCTGCCCGCACAGGTCATGCTGGGCACACCGCCACTCATCACACACACTGTGTGAGGACCACCTTTTTTATTTTTTGGCCATAACAGGCATCTTGCAGATGTCAGTCCTAACCACTGGACCACCAAGTGTAAGTCCCATCAAGCGGTCTTATTTATCTCAGTAAAACCAGCTCTCAGCAAAGGGCCTGGCGCAGGATACCTTCCCAACGTGTCTTCAAAGAATTAAGCAAAGTGTTTTCCTCCTGCTTTTCTTTCTAGAAAGCCACCAAAGGCAGCCAGTGTGGCTCACAACCTAGGGCAGATCAGATTCACCTGGGAAAGATTTCACAAACTACCAGTAGGGACGGGAGGCGGAGCAAGCAAATGAAGGGAGAAGAATCACCTGCTGGTGGAAGCCGGGAGCAGAGCCCAGTCAGTTTCCCAAGAGTAGAAAATCACTGATTTACTTCCGTGTTTCTCAAAACCATAACCTGCCTTAGCTTGGAAGCTTAAAAAATAGAGACAGTCCCTATGTGGGGTGTCTGCTGAGACCCCAAATCTACAGTTATGACGGTCCTCAAGTGATTCTAGGGTCAGGCCGAGATGGTGCTGTCAGCTGCCAAGCGTGGGACCCGGCAGAGTTTGATCAGGCCTCAAATAAAACTCTTCAACCAACCTCTTAACAGATGAGTAACCCGTGAGAGTTATTTCCACGGCCCAAGGGCACACAGTAAGAGGCGGGAGAGAGGGCCTCCTGGGGCTTTCAAAACTTTCCCGAGAACTGCAGTAAAGCTGTATTAGCTACATTTTATATACAGCCATATACACGCACGCACGCACACACACACACACACACACCCCCACTAGGACGTTTGTCGCAAATACACACTCCCAGGTGGCCCTTCTAGACCCCTGAGAAGGAGCAGAGCGCGCTCATTTTTCCTGATGTTGGGGAAAGGAGATGCAAGCGAATGCATCCCCGCACCGCAGGGCACTGCCGCCTCCTGGGCAGCAGAGGGCGTGTCTGGGCGCCGCCAGGTGACCCCACGCTGGACAGCAGGGCCAGAAAGCAGGATGGGGCCCGTCCTCAGGAGGCCAGCAGCCCTCACTGCGCAGGCCTTCCCCGCGCGGGCAGGGGTCCGGAGGCAGCGTGCGTCCCGGGGCACGGAGTGGTCAGGGTCCTCCGCGCGACCCGGACGGCCACCTTACTTGGCATAGTAAACCCAGCCGTCCTTGGTGGTCCTCTGCTCCCAGCCCGGGGGCAGCTCGTCTTCGCTGTCGGTGTCATCCAGGCCCGCGTAGCGCAGGGCTGCCATGGCTGTGGGGGAAGCGGTCGCTTGCCCGCCGGCCGCCGGGTCTCCGCGCCCAGGAACTCACTCCGGCTTCAACCGCGCGCCGCGCGCCCGCACGCTCGCGCCTGCGCACCGCGCCGCCCGGGGCCTCTCGGCCGCCCGAGCCGCTGAATCCGGGGCCCGCACTTTCGCAGCTGCCGGAGCAAAGGAGGGCGGGGCCTCAGGTTAACGCAGTGGGAAGAGCGGAGCGACGCGCACGGCCGCTCGGCTGAAAGTAAAAGCCGGCGAGCGCCCCGTTGCTCCGGAGGCGGGGTCGAGCGCCTAACCCCGCCCCGCCCCGGCCGGGGGCGGGAGCATCCAATCTCGAGTCAGGGCTCCGCCCCCGTTGCTGGGCGACCCGTAATCACTTCCGCGTGGTTCTGGCCTATCCCGCAGGCGCTCCCGCCACTGTGCATCCTGGGAAATGTAGTCCGCGACCTGGCCGGACTAGCACACCGCGCGGGAAAGGGAGGAGGCAGATGATACTGGCTTTCTAAGGCTATGTCGCCTGTCTGGTGTTAACGGCAGGAAGTGAAGGGTCTTGCTCAGAAACCTTCCAGAGCTTTCCCAGCCTGAGTCACAGATTTTGTTATGCGTGTAAACTCAACGCTATACCACGCTATAAAAAAGCAAATTCCCACGCACCTGTTGATGCCCCAGTCCTGGAGAAGTTTCTTCCAGTTCCAGCATGGTTCTGTTGTTACAAATGCCTGCCGTTTATAGACTTTTCCAGAACATTCCCTGCTTAGAACTTGCTCCTAAGCTGAACATTACAGGAAAATCTGACTGTGATTTCTCTGGCCCTAGTTTACAGAAGAATACAAGACTCCACTTGTTTTAAAGTGAGGAAAATGGGGAGAAGAGAGTTTTATTTTTTATCTTCAAATCCTTTTATCAGGACTTTTATCTTCAAATCTTGGAACTGATGTTGCTTTGGGATTCCTGCTCTGCCTGCTCTTTAGGAGAGAGACTTGCTTTCCTGGGAAGTTACCCAACTGAAAGCTAACCTAAGGTAAGCACGTTTTAGTTTTCACAAACCCACTATCCCATCTCAGATCCATCACATCACTCTTTCCAAATCCCTGTACATTTATGTGAGCTACTATTAATCTGACAGCTTCTGCTCACCCCAGTTTAACCCCTTGCCCCTGTCATCCAAGCCAACTTATTCCTTTGATGTGAATAGGAAATTAGATTCCCAAATCCGTTAGTGGTGAGGAAGGGGATGAATAGAATCAATCTCCTTAGCCTCAGTTTCTCCAATCATCTATAGCCTCTGCTCAGCTTCTCAAGGACTTGCTGCTTAGACTTATCTCAGGTTTCCCTCATTGGATCCTCTACTGGCACCTGTTGCACATGACTTGGCATCTTCCACAGATGGTGATATAGTATGGTGTCTTCTCCAAGCTGGGTAGTACTCCCCTTGGCAGGATTCTCAACTTCTCGGTCGAACCTCTGCTCTTCCTACCACTTTAAAACTTCCTCTAGGTTTCTCTGCCACGGACACCAGGGTTCCTCAACCTCAACACTGCTGACATTTGGGGATCCCATAATTCTTTGTTGCAGGGTTCTCCTGTGCACTGTGGAATGTTTAGCAGCAGCTCTGTCCTCTACCAACTAGATCCAGTAGCATCTCCTTTCCTGCAGCTGCAACAACCAAAAATGTCTCCGGGCATTGCCAGTTGTTCCTGGAGTTAAGAATGGCTGATCTGCACTGACAGTAAATCTGGAAGTTACTAGCCTGTGAATCAAATGCTGATTTGATGATTTGATGAGATTTACTGAAGGCATTTAAGAGCCCATTTCTGGCCAGAGATTCACGAGGTGGTATCTAAAGCCTACCAGTTCTAGATTGCTGAGTTCTCTAGCATCATCTGAGGCCATTTGCCTCTCTAATTCCTGGACCATCCTTAGGTGAAAGACAGGAGCTGACAAGTCTGGCTGGGTGGCCCAGACTACCCATCATGGTCCCAAATGGTTATGATGACCTCATTTTATTCCTCTCTTCCTGCCTCTGTTGGCCTTGATCAGAGGTCAATGAAGAAAGACATTCAGGCATTTGGGGAATTGTGCAATTAAGCAAGTGAGATTTAGCATTTGGACTAAAGTCTTTGTACTATTTAAGTCTTTGGACTTGACTGAAACTAATGTTGTTTTAGTTACGCTTATTAGATTGCAAGCAGCAGAGACTCACTCAAAAGTTTATGATCAGGATATAAATGAGCTAAATTAGAATACTGTCATGACCTGCAGGAGCCCAAGGACAAACCTGATGTTTTTCTCTCATGGGTTTCACGGTCTCTTGTTCCTGCTTTGTGTTCATGGGCAAGCTTTTTTTTTTTTTTTCCGGTTTCCTTACTAGCTTTCTTTATTTATAGTTCTGCTCCCCTTGGACTTCAGCTTGGATGTGATCTTGATTTGGGATCTGTCAGAGAGTGAACCCTGTTTAGCTTGAAGGATTATTATGGGTTTGCAGAGTCTTAAGCTTGGGAATGAGCCAAGATCCTCAGCATGTGCTTAACAAAAGCCTAAAGAATGGTTTCTTAGTGTAAAGCCAGCTGAATCCATTGATTATTACATTGATTAAAAAAAAAAAAAAAATTCACTGTGTGGTTATACAACTACACACCAGATGGTGCTATTACCCACAATTTTAGGGCTAAAACCCAATTTGAGACAAGGATTTCTACATTTGAAGTTTTCTTTCTGACTTCTGCGATAACTGACAATTTACAAACAGAAGACTGGTAAGTTTTCTGCCGAAAGCAATTTGACATTACTCATACAGTGGGCACAAGTTTCATTGTAACGTTCCTGAGAGCCACATTTCTTTAGTTCATTGTTATTTCTAGGATGATGGTCATTTCCTTTCCCTTTAGACACACAAATGCCCCAACAATTCTGCAAACCTGCTATAATTAATAAGCAAGAATATTGAACAGGATTCTCAGGGAAAACTCTCCTGGTTAATGTGGACTTAGTTAGAAAGTGTTTTTGTATTTCGATTATTCATTCAAACACACAGGTAACAAAAAATTGTATTGGATCTCTTAGAAAAGTCAAGAAAAATGAAATACCTCTTGCATCCAGAAATCAGTCAGTTAGAATAAAACCAACAGACATAGAATGATGAAGGTTCTGAGAGCAGTTCCAACCAAGACCTAGAGGTATGCGGAGATGGGGGAAAGTTTTGGTGACAGGCTTTCCTATCATTTATCTTGGGAACCAAACTCAGTTACTGTCACTTGCAAGCTGTGTGTGACAGTGGCAAAGACACTTACCTGATTCCATGATTATCAGCCCAGTTTCTACAGAGGAGGCAAATGGGGCACAAAGAATTGAAGTAGCATGTCCACGGTCACTGGGTGAGCAAAAGCCAGCAAGGTCTGGAATAGAACACAAACAAGGTCACTTACCCCAAACTCATCCTCTCAACCCACCACCCCATGAGCTGCCTTTCCAGAACAGGGATCCCCAGTGCTGGTTCTCAAGTGAATGCCCAGGGGGTGTAGATCCTCCATGGGAAAGTGAGAAAAGTGTACAAAAGAAGCGAATTTTTTGTAAAGGTAAATATGTTCCAGTTAAAGTACTGGGTTTTTCTTTCTATGAGATTACTTCTGTTCTTTTATTTTTGTGGTAATCTGTTATTTTCCTTTTTTCCAACATGTTTTATAATGACACTTTTCAGACATCCAGAAATGTTGAGAGATGAGCACAATGAATATCCATACTACCCCACCCCTGACACACACACATAGGTGTAGTCACACTTAATCTTCTGCTGTATTTGTTTTAATCAGAGGGAACTTGAGTGCCTGTAACTTTAGGAGAGAGTGATTTTGTTTTATTTTGGAAGTTCTCTGGAATAGGTACGAATGGACTAAGAAAAATCTCCTGGGCCACAGGTAGGCACTCTCTCCTGGAGACCTCATCACAACCATTGCAGTGACTTCCAGAAGTTAGACCCTTACATTTGGAAACATCACTCATTTAATTTATGTGTATAGGCCCCAAGTGTCAGTGTGGCTGTACTTGCTAACTTGTCAACATTCACGAAATTCTATTTCAGCCTAACTACTTTCCTGGCTCTTTTCTGTCCTGCAGGGAGAAGGCCCCCCCCTCCTGGGGGCAGTCATGTTGCCATGAGAAGTTCATTCTGTTTAAAATCTTCCACCACCTGTTTAGAGTGTTGTGTTTTTACAGCCAGAGCTTTTCAGACGTGGCTCTGATCTGCAGCTGTCATGAACTTGCAAATAATTCTTCCAAAGACTTTGTATCCTGGAGCCCAAGATTCACCCCATATCCTGCCAGACTGTGCATGTAAATATGCCAGGGGAAAATAAAAACAAAAAATAAAATTATTGTGTGTGTGTATACATATATATACTTCCCTGGTGACTCAGATGGTAAAGAGTCTGCCTGCAATACAGGAGACCCGGGTTCAATCCCTGGGTTGGAAAGATCCCCTAGAGAAGGGAACAACTACCCAGTCCAGTATTCTTGCCTAGAGAATTCCATGGACAGAGGAGCCTTGTGGGCTATATACACACATACACACCAGGGGCAGAATGGGGGGAGAGGCATAAAGAAAAAGAAAAAAAAAAACAGAAGTGATGACTCCAAAACACTAAGCATAGCGCCAAGCACAAAGCTAGCTCTTATTATTAAATGTTATAGCATTAAATGTTTGCTACTGTCGTTGTTACTGGTAATTAAAACTGGACCATGAGAACTTCAAAATCCAACCATGAAGCACAACTCTGATTTTAGGTCTGACCTTCATCTAATGGGGCCGATAGTCCCCACTGTATAATAAGAGCTAACATTCACTGAGCATTTCCTATGTTAAAGCACTGTGCTAAGCACTTACCAGAAATTATATATAACTCTACCAGTCACACTGTACAGTAGGTGCAATTATTAACCACCTTACGGATGAGGAAATTGAGGCTCAGGGAGGTAAAACCTGCTTCCAAATCAGAGAAGCAGTGGTATTGCCATAGATGCTAGTTTTCTGACTCTTCGCCATGGTACTGTATACATCACAGGGTTCAAAAGAGATCGTGGTTATGAACTTGGCAATTGTAAAAGACTGTTTCAAACAGAGTCCTTACTGCCCTTGACCAACGTGCTATACTCCTAGGAACCCCCTCAGAGGGTGAAGGAATGACAGGAAATTGACAGTTGGGAGCCACTGATTAGAGAAGGGTCTTTCTCCTCTATTATGCTGACTAAGGAGCATAAAACAGTGCCCAAGACTAAGGAATTAAATCGCGTGGCTATGGTTCTGCACCCCATAGCCTCATTCTGAAGTCCTCACTCCTAAAAAGTCCTTAGCACAGTGTGTTTCATACTCCAAAGTTGTACTCAGGTACAGTATTTGTTTAATAAATGTCAGTTCATTTTGGCGGCGATGGTGGTTCAGTCACTGTCAGTTCATTAGACTTGATTAACCATAGAGATAGATATTAAAATAGCTTACTAAACCTAGATAACGTCTGTCTCTAATAGAGATTGCTATTGCAGGTGAAAGACATGTGATAAAAACCTGAAAGAAGTGTCTTCAAAGTGATGTGCATACCTCTTCCACCCAACTTTCCTCCTTACTGCCATCTGGAAAAAATGATGTAATGCACAGAGCTCAAGCAGTCACATTGGACCATGAGATGAGAGTCACACCCAGAGACTGGGGTTAGGGCTACAAAGTTGCTAGGTCCCTGGCAAATTTATGGAATTCTCATATTTACTCTTTACTCCCCAAATCCCATACTTACGTGCAAGAAATAGACCTCATGTGTTTAAACCATTGTTGAGTTGGCTGTTCTGCCACTTGAGTTGAACCTAATCCCAAAGGTTATGCCCTTTTTACTTTTTACTTTCTTTTTCTTTATATCTTTTTACTTTCCAGATTCCAAAATGTCCTTTCTATAAACTTTTCTCCTGTCCTCCTTGTTCTTAAGTATTTATTTACCAAATGAAATAAAAAGTAC
Source organism: Muntiacus reevesi (assembly GCF_963930625.1). Taxonomy (NCBI): domain Eukaryota; kingdom Metazoa; phylum Chordata; class Mammalia; order Artiodactyla; family Cervidae; genus Muntiacus; species Muntiacus reevesi. The sequence continues at coordinate 218,869,360 of NC_089250.1, read as the reverse complement.
TGCTTTTTGATATTTTGAGCTTTTGGGAGAAAGTGGCTATAAATATGTGTCCAGTCTACCATCTTTATTCAGAAGTCTGCCCACTTTTTTTTCAGACAATTAAACAGCACAGTGAATAGAAAGTTCCTAGTCTAGTGCCTAATACAGGGCCAACACTCAATAAACAACAGTAATCACTGTGTCTCTCTCATCATCATTGTTATAATTGCTATTATTTTAAATGCTTTATCTAAAGGTCCCACTAAAATGCTGATTGAAAAACAAATGCTATGCCCTGTATGTATTTTGTAGGTGTGCTAATCTAAATCACACATTTATTGAACATTTTTTTCATAAATCAAGAGAATATTTGTAGTGACAGGGGATTTAAACAGCCTGATTTAGCTCCTCTAGGCAACAAAGCATGTTTTGTTGACCTAGCAGAAAGAAAATGTGTCGTAAGCCAAAAAAAAGTCGTTGCTCTGCCATCTCATTTCCTCTTGGGCTAGGTTCTTGAAACTACAATCCAATTCTTATGATAAAGTTCAGAGAGAGACAGAGGCATGCTAGGTTAGGTCTGTTCCTTATTGCTCTGTGAGTTTGTGTGCATGTGTGTGAAGGAGGAGGTGATGTGGGCCGTGAGGATGCCATGGATTCTGCTGATAGAGTTTGATGGAACAAGCAATAACTTGAACTTTCATTTCACCTCCTGTTTCCACTGGGTGCTTGGGAAAGAATCTTAACTTGGCCCTCCAGCTCTTCAGCTCAGAATATGAGGATCATTTATTGTTCCTCTTTGAATCTCCAAGTCTCTCTTTTTTTAGAATGTTCTGGTCTTACCTGATGGTTAAGAATCCGCCTGGCAATGCAGGGGAAACTGGTTTAATCCCTGGTCCAGGAAGATCCCACCTGCCCCGGGGCAACTGAGTCACAACTACTGAGCCAGTGCTCCAGAGACCCTACCCTGAAACAGGAGATACCACCGCGGTGAGAAGCCTGTGCACCACAATAAAATGTGGCTCCCACTCGCCGAAACTAGAGGATAAGCCCATGGGCACTAACGATGACCCAGCGCAGCCTCAAATTAAATAATTAGATGTTCAACCGGGACTTCCCTGGCAGTCCGGTGGTCAGGACGCCATGTTTCCACAGCAGGGGAACACGGGTTCGATCCCTGGTTGGGGAACTAAGATCCCACATGCTGCCTGACCAAATAAAAAAACCGTAAAAGAAAACAACAACAACACTGCTCTACAGCGATGGTCCCTAACCTTTTTGGCACCAAATACCGCTTTCGTGGAAGACAATTTTACCACAGACAGGAGGGGAGAGTGGGCGTTGGGGATGGTGGAGGTGGTTCCGGTGGTGAGGTGAGCTCGGGAGCCGTGGGGAGGCGTGGGGGAGCGGCAGGTGACGCCAGGCGGGCTGGCCCGCCGACCACCTCAAGAACCAGTCAGCGGTGGGGCGCTGGGGGCCCCGGCTCCGCAGCACTTTCTTCTATCCTTCGACTTTTGGATTCAATTGCTAACACACTAACTCTCGCCTAGACCATGGTTCTGTTTTCCAGCTGCGCTTACCTGCGGTCAATTGTGTCTTCTTAAAGTATTAAATGGAAAATTCCAGAAAGAAACAACCCTGGCGTTTTAAATTGCTGCACCATTTCGAATAGCGAGGCGAAATCTCGTGATATCCTGCGTCGTCCCACTCGGGACGAGAATCCCATTTGTCCTGCATATCCGGATCGACTGCCCTGGATATCCCAGTGCTCCAGTTCAGATAATCCTCATTTTACTTAAAAAAATGGCCCCAAAGTGCACGAGGAGTGATGCTGGCTATTTGAATATGATAAGGAGAAGCCATAAAGTGTTTCCTTTAAGAGAAAAGGTGGAAGTTCTCCACCTGGTGAGGGAAGAAAACAATCCTATGCTGAGGTTACTAAGATCCACGGTAAGAACAAATCTTCTATCCATGAAATTATGAAGAAAGAAATTTCTAACAGTTTTGCTGTCGCCCCTCAGGCGGCAAAAGTCACAGCCACAGTGTGTGTTAAATGCTTAGTTAAAATGGAGAAGGCATTGCATTTGTACAATAAGGTATTTTTAGAGACAGACTGCATTCTCATAACTTTTATCACAGTATATTGTTATAATTTGTCTATTTTATTATTAGTGATTGTTGTTAATCTCTGACGGTGTCAAATGTAAGTTAAGTTTTATCAGAGGGATGTATATACAGGAAAAAAAAGTGTGTATATACATGGGCCAGTACTATCCCTGGTTTCAGGCATCTGTTGGGGGCCTCGGAATGTATCTTCCATGAATAAGAGGGACAACTATATATATATTTCCACCCAGGGCTGCAGAGATGGGGTTTTAATAATGACAGCTGATAGTTATCAAACATTTAATAGGTACTGCTGCACTGGCCACGTCTTTCACACGTATTATCCAACCTAAATTTTGACACAGGTACTAATATCAGTGACGGTTACAGTGAGGGAGTTGAGAAGTGGTGGAGTAAGGTAAACAATTTGGAGTGCTTAGTATGGATCAGGAATGATTGTTCAGGAGACTTCCCTGGCCGTCCTGGGAACCTCTGCAACTAGAGAAAACCCTCGCACAGCAATGAAGGATCAGCTCAGTCAAAAATAAATAAATATTTTAAAAACCTAGAAAAAAAATTTTTAAACAGGGAAAACAACAGCTAACATTTTTGGGTATTTGCCACATGGCCAGCTCCGTCTCACCCTTTATAAGCAACGACTTTAGCTCATTTAATTCTGGCAAGAACAGTCATGAAATAGGTAGTGGGATATTGAATACACAGACAATGGCTGGACCATCTATGACAGTAGAACTCTGACCCACAACCTCTGCAGCTGCCAGTCCAAGAAGCCAAACCACAATGTCTGCAACAATTGGCCCAGACTGGCCAGGATTTGATGAATGACAGCCAAGTGCCCTGTATTTTCTTTCTACTTCCAACTCAGGACCAAACAGAAGAAGGCAAATACGAGCCCCAAACCCACAGCAAAGTATGCCCCAATTCTAGTTAGCCACACTCCCTCCACTTTCCCAGCCAATACTCTGCAATCAGGGCACACCTGATTCTCTTCTTACTAGAAAGTTAACACAAGTGGTGGTGGTTGATTCCACTGACTAGCAAGCTCTGAGTCAGTTACTCTGCTCGTTCTCACTAGGGTTGGCTCAGCTCATTTCTACAGTAGGACAGTTTAGGGCCCTTTTGCAGAAGACAAGAGGCACAGAGAGGCTAGGAAGCAGATACCTAAGTCACAAGGATGGTAATTATCGGAGCTGGGATCCCATCTCTGACTGCAGACTTCCCTGGAACTCCACCTACTGACCAAAGGCAGCCCTGGGAGCCTGAGATGGAAAGCAGGTAGGGCTCATCCAGAGCGCTGTGTGTGATTTGTGATGCGTAGATTACACCAGCACATTTACCAAAAGGCTACACTGAGCTGTTGCTGTTACTCTATTTCAGGAGTCACTATGATCCTTTAAAGAAACTACATGAAAGTCGCTAAGTCGTATCCAGCTCATTGCGACCCCATGGACTGTACAGTCCGTGGAATTCTCCAGGCCAGAATACTGGAGTGGGTAGCCTTTCCCTTCTCCAGGGGATTGACCCAACCCAGGGATCGAACCCAGGTCTCCCGCATTGCAGGTGGATTCTTTACCAGCTGAGCCACAAGGGAACCCTTAAAGAAACTAAATGGTTCCCAAATTGCTAGAGCAGAAGAATCACAATGCAGGGGGAGGGTGTACAGACTCCAGGCTCCTGCTCCACTTAGAAGGGATCAGAATCTCCCAGGTGGGTCTGAGAGGTTAAAAAAGGGCTCTTCCCCTAAGAGGAACTTAATTGAACTCTGGGAAAAGGTGAGCTCCCTGCCCTCAGGCCTAGGGTACTGAGAGGCAATTTAAAGGCAATTGTTCTATACTAGTCTAAATAGAAAGGGGGGCTCGGAGTGAGTACTTTATTGGGATGTACTACAGAAGGGATAACTTCAGGTTATTTCTGAAATCTGAGGGAGGACACCTGACTTTTGAATACTGCCAAGGAAATATACTAGCCCTCCCACCCCTTATCTGAGGGGAATGCATTCCAAGATCTCCAGTGGATGTCTGAAGCTGCATATAGTACCAAGTCCTATACAGTCTTTCTTGGTATTCATGAGCAATTGGTCAAGGACTCCCACCCCCCCAATCCCCAAATCCACCAATGCTCAAGTCCTTCATATAAAATGATGTAGTAGTTGCTTTCACATGATATGACCCTGTATACTTTACATCACCTCTAGATTACTTCTAACACCTAATACGATGTTAATACTATGTAAATATTAGCAAATACAATGTAGCAAAAAGTGTTAATCACTCAGGTGTGTCCTACTCTTTGTGACCCCATGGACTGTAGCCTTGCCAGGCTCCTCTGTCCATGGAATTCTCCAGGCAAGAATATTGGAGTGGGTTGCCATGCCCTTCTCCAGGGGAATCTTCCTGACCCAGGGATAGTACCTGGGTCTCCTGCATTGCAGGCGGATTCTTTACCATCTGAGCCACCAGGGAAGCCCAAATACAATGTAAATACTAGGTAAACAGTTGCTGGTGGGTGGCAAATTCAAGTTTTGTTTCTTTGGAATTCTCTGGAATTTCTTTTCCAGAGTATTTTGGATCTGAAGTTGGCTGAATCCAAGGATGCAGGCTCCACAGATACAAAGGACCCACTACTGCATATGCTTTTTTTCTATACTAGTGGGTGGGTAACATCTACAGCATGGATATGAGATGGCACAACTTAGATTGGGACTTGAACCCACAGGCTGGGACTCAAACCCAGACAAAACCCAGATTGAGACTTAACCCACTTTTGGGGGGGGGGGGGCTGTGCTGAGTCTTCATTGGAGATGCTCAGGCATGTCTTGCTGCAGGGCCTGAACTGTAGAGCACACGGGCTCTGTAGCCCCCACAGCATGTACCATCTTAATTCCCCAACCAGAAATCAAACCTGCCTCCCCTGCCTTGGAAGGTGGATTCTTAACCACTGGACCACCAGGGAAGTCCCGAACCCACTGTGTTTTAGTTGAAATTACACATCTGGTTTCAGGGCTTAGGGAAGCTTATACTCTTTATGTCTAACCACAGAAAGAATTCAATGAGAGACAAAGTGAAAGACAAGAAGTGGATTTATTTAGAGAGATACTCCATAGAGAGGACGTGGTCCATCGCAAAAGGCGAGCGCGGCCCTGGGAGACACATCCTCCAACAAGCAGAGTGTTGGACATCTTGGAAGGCAAGAGGCCCGGAAATATGGGGCGGTTCGGTTTCATGGGCTGGGTAATTTAATGGGCTTGGTAACCTAGGCTGATGAGTGGGAGGATTATTCCAGCTGTCTTAGAGAAGGGATAAGGATTTTCAGGAGTCGGGCCCTGCCAACCTTGCGGCCTTTTACGCTTGGTCTCCGACCCGCCCTGGCGCTGGTGGGCGTGTCCTCCAGCCCATGCTAATATATCACCACGTGCGCAAAATAAGGCTCAGGCTCCTGGAAGCCGGATCTTCCGGATCTTCCGTCAGCTCAGGCCAAGCCTGATTCCAGCCGGTGTTTGGTCTCCAGGCTCTGCCATTCCTCTCCTGTTTCACCTACGCTGAACAAAGGGGTGAGTCACCACCCAGGACGGAGGGAGGCAGCAGCAGTTTTCATCACGCTCCTCAGAATGGCACCCAATTTAACACTCAGGAATTGTTTACTTCTGGAATTTTCCGTGTAATGTTTTCTGGCTAAGTTTGACTGTGGGTAGCTGGAACCTTGGAAATCGAAGTTGAGGGTAAGAGGGGATGACTAGAATAGTGTGAAATTATGAACTCCCTGTTTACAAACAGCTCTGAGGAAATTCTGCCGCAAAAGGTAAGTATTAGTTTACAGCAGGTTAAATGAGGACAAGGAGAGCTTAGGGGACTAAAAGAGACGTGGTATTTTCTTTGCTGTTTGAACTGGTTCTTTGGTTGGTTGTTATTGGGCAAATTTGAATTTTTCTCTCTCCCCCATCAACAACTGTTACCTTTTTTTTTTTTTTTTGGCCATTTGTACAGCATGCAGGATCTTAGTTCCCTGATCAGGGATTGAACCTGGGGCCCTGATAGTGAGAGCACTGAGTTCTAACCATTGGTCTGCCAGGGAATTCCTGACTTCTGAAGTTTTAAAACTGCCCAAACTTAAAAAAATGTACCAGCTACACCTGAATTCTGAGCAGTACAAAGTTATCTGGCAGCAGCAAAAGGGTGTTGGCACAAAATTAACCAGTCAATCTAGGAAAGAATTGGTATATTTTATTCAAACCAAATTTGAGGATTATAATAACCTGAGGAGAGTATCTCAGAAATCTCTGAGAACTCTTTCACCCATTAGAAGTCAAAACACAGTTTACAAAAGTTTTGTTTCTGTTTTGTTTTTTTTTTTCTTAACAGAAGGCTGTACCTTAAATTTTACTTTGGAGATGGGGGCGCTGAGCCATGCAGCTTGCAGGATCTATCTTAGTTCCCCTACCAGAGATTGAACCCAGGCTCTCAGCAATGAAAGTGCAGGGCCTTAATTACCTGGAACTCCCAAAATGAGCTGTCTTGTTGATGCTAGAAGAATGTTGCTGTTTATGGTTGAGCAGCAGATGTTCCTGGTAATGGGGGAGGTTTTGGCCAATGCATGGTGTGGACATATGCATAGTTGGAGGAGAGATGAAACCAAAAGAGAATTTTTAAATTGTTTAAATTTTTCTTACTTTGTCATAAAATGCAAATTTTATTTCACAAAGAGAAAAGGGCACATCCTATGACCACTCCAGAAAACCAGCCAACTCCTCGTAACTTCTACTAATAAAAGATAAGGGGAAGGAATCTTGTTGGAAATGATTCCTCTGACAATGTGTTTCTTTTATGAAGGGTGCTGATTGCCTTCATTCAGTATGGTCCCAGGGATCGAACCTGGGCCTCTTGAGTCTGCAGGCAGGTTCTTTACCATCTGAGCCACCAGGGAAGCCCATTCAGTGTGGGTGGGGGAGATAATTAGAAATACAACTTCTTAGACCCCATCCCAGTAAGAATCTGAATTTTAGCAGGATGCCAGGTGATTTGTCTGAACTTTAAAGTTTGAAGACCACTGCTTTAGAAAGCCACTGCTATCTTCCAAAAAAGCAGCCCACTCTAGATATTTATAAGTAAACTTTTAATTATAGAATTGTTTTAGATTTGCAGAAAAATTACAAAAAATTTGCATACCCTGACACCCAATTAATATTTTGTATTAACATTTCCCCCATTAACATCTTAAATTAATATGGTGCATTTTATTTTATGATTAATAAATCAATATGGATATGATATTATCACTGAAAGTCCAGAGTTTATTCATATTTCCTCAGTGTTCCCCAATGTCCTTTCTCTCACCTGTGATTCCACCAAGGACAATTTAGTCCTCATGTCTCCTTAGGTCCTTTAGATTGTGACTTTTTTGTTTTAATGACCTTGATGATTTTGAGGAGTGCTGGTCAGGTATTTTGCAGGATGTCCCTCAGCTGGGATTTCTCTGCCATTTTTCTCATGATTCATCCGGGGTTACGGGTGTTTGGGAAAAAGACCACAGAGACACAGTGCCACTCTTATCACATCAAATCAAAGGTGTCTGACATCCCCATGACTTATCAGAGTTGAGGCTGACCTTGATCATCTGGCTGAGGTCCTGTTCATCAGCTTTTAATTTTTTTTAATATCCCGATTTAGTGCATATTAACTAAAATTGGTATGAGGAAGGGAACTGAAGGAGACCCCAGACAGCCGCCAGGAGCCCCAGCACGCAGGAGCTGAGTCCTTGGAGCGCCTGTTCTCTCACTGTCCCTGGAGGTGCTAGGCCAGTCCTCCCGGTCCTGGGTCCCCAGCTTCCACCTCATGAGCTTCCAGACTTTTTGAGCATGTGTTTTTCTGGCCTGGATCCAGACGCCTGCTGGAGGCTAATTGGGTCCAAGAAACTGGATCGGATCTGGAATCACACTGGGTCTGACTTAAACTGGAATGGAGTCAGTGTAATGTTGCTGGTGAATAAAATTTTTCAGGCTGAGCTAATAGGTTAAGTTACTAAAGAGAATCAGGAATTGCAGTGTCCTCAGTGGGGATACTTAACCGTCTTAGATAAGCTTATCCATCTGTGAGATGCTAGAGAAGGGGTTCTCAGCCAGGCACTCTATAACAGACAGAGGAATAATAACTTTACCTCCTCTACAGTATCTGGAGACCAGCATGGAACCCCCTGGAACACCCTACTCATGCCAGGACCCACAGACAGCATCCTGGGAAAGCTAGCAGAAGCCGACAAAGGGTGAGAATTGTTACCAAAGTCAGCTCTCGCAGATGGCAGTCCGTGGTGTCTGGTTGATCCAAATTCAGATTGGCAGGACAAACATTGGTTATCCTCCTTTCTTTCCCAGGAGAGCTACCGCCTTCTTGTCTCATTTTGTGTCCTGAGAACTTGGCTTGACAACCATCAGGTTGTGACCCCCAAAATATGGCCAAAATATGGTCTGCATTGCAGCTCTATTTGTGGTTGGGGTCCTACTGACTGTTGCCACCTCTCGGTAGAATCGTCTAAGTCTTTCTTCCTTTTGGCTGTCTTTGGGAGTGACTCTGGATCTGCAGAGGGCAGTAGCTTTTGCCCTCTCTTTGGGGACGTCTCTTGTATCCAATCAGTTGTTCGGTACTGCCAGGCGTATTTACTGCTGTCTCAGCTGAAACCTGACAACATATTTGAGAGGATTTTTTTTTTTTTTAAGTAACTCTGTGGTCATACAGGAGTGGAAAACTTCTTTTCTTCCATTCTAAGTTCTTTGACTGATCTGATAATTAAAATGACATAAGACAGATTAACAGAAGAAAAACAAATGTCGTACATCAGGATACCCCACAACAACATGAGGTTCTCTGGCAATCAGGTAGCTCAGGCTTACACACCTAGCTAAGGAGAAAGGGGTGGAAGATGGTTCACAAGAAGATAAGAAGAACAGATGTTTGGTAAACAAATATTTGCCTTGCCATGCTGATAACACTTTCTGATGTTTGAGAGTTGTGAGTTAAGCTTTATTTGGGGCAAGATGAGGACTGCAGATAGCGCTGAGAAACTGCTCTGAAGAGGCAGGAAGTGGGGTGGTACGGGGCGGCAGGGAGGTCAGTATACATGTGATTTTGGCGAAGTGGGGCTATGTGCAATCAAGCTCATATTTTTTGCAGAATATTTCTGCTAGTCATGAGGACCAGTCATCACCATGAAGGAGTTTAGTGCTTTTCTAAATATGAGGAGATACAAGAATTGGGCTCATAAAATCAGCTCCTGAAAATATCTAACTATAAGAACCTGTCCTGCCAATTTTTCCCTGGAGCACAGAGTACCTCATTTCTGTCCTCTACCCTGAACTCCTTTTGGAGATTTTGAAAATCAGCAGCTACGGAACCACGTGATTTAATCCTTATAGAGGTGGATGGCAAGTGCCAAGTTGTGATTGACACTGTGTAAAAAGTTATCTCTGGTGATAGTTCTCTTCCTGGTACCAGCCCCCTATCTAAACTCTTCAAGGCAGTTGAGAGGGAGGGGAGAAGTCCAAAGCCTTTGACTGTGTGGATCACAACAAACTGTGGAAAATTTTAAAGAGACAGGAATACCAGACCATCTGACCAAGATTCCTGAGAAATCTGTATGCAGGTCAAGAAGCAACAGTTAGAACTGGACATGGAACAACAGACTGGTTCCAAATCAGGAAAAGGGTATGTCAAGGCTGTATGTTGTCACCCTGCTTATTTGACTTATATGCAGAGTACATCATGCGAAATGTGGGGCTGGATGAAGCACAAACTGAAATCAAGGTTGTTGGGAGAAATATCAATAACCTCAGATATATAGATGACATCACCCTTATGGCAGAAACCAAAGAAGAACTAAAGAGCCTCTTGATGAAAGTGAAAGAGGAGAGTGAAAAAGTTGACTTCAAACTCAACATTCAGAAAACTAGATCATGGCATCTGGTCCCATCACTTCATGGCAAATAGATGGGGAAACAACAGAAACAGTGAGAGACCTTATTTTCTTGAGCTCCAAAATCACTGCAGATGATGACTGCAGCCATGAAATTAAAAGACGCTTGCTCCTTGGAAGGAAAGCTATGACTGACCTAGACAGCATATTAAAAAGCAGAGACATTGCCAACAAAGGTCCATCTAGTCAAAACTATGGTTTTTCCAGTAGTCATGCATGGATGTGAGAGTTGGACTATAGAGAAAGTTGAACACCAAAGAATTGATGCTTTTGAACTTTCTGTGGTGTTGGAGAAGACTCTTGAGAGCCCCTTGGACTGCAAGGAGATCCAACCAGTCCATCCTAAAGGAAATCAGTCCTGAATATTCATTGCAAGGACTGATGTTGAAGCTGAAACTCCAATACTTTGGCCACCTGATGTAAAGAACTGATTCATTGGAAAAGACCCTGATGCTAGGAAAGATTGAAGGCAGGAGGAGGAGGGGATGACAGAGGATGAACTGGTTGGATGGCATCACCAACTCGATGGACATGAGTTTGAGTAAATTCCGGAGGTTGGTGATGGACAGGGAAGCCTTGCGTGCTGCAGTCCATGGGGTCGCAAAGAGTCAGACACGATTGAGCGACTGAACTGAACTGAGGGAGGGAAAAAATTATTCTTAGATCTGCTGGATCTATTTGTTTTAGCTCAAAATAACCCTCGTGCCAAAGTGCACATACTGGGATAGCATATTCTCCTCCCCTTAGTCAGAAGTTGCCCAAATTGGAAGGTGATATTCAGAGACTCAGAAACTGTTTTTTAGTCCTTCTCTCTTACACTAAAGTGAAACTAAGACCCAGAGAAAAAGAAAAATATCCCAAAGCCTTCAGGGAAGTATTTACTAAAGGATTCTAAAGACACACAGCTCTAAGGTCTAGAATAGAGGAATTTTTTGATGTCCATCTTGGTAGAAGGTCTGGGCTTTCCTGGTGGCTCAGACTGTGTCTGCCTGCAGTGTGGGAGACTGGGGTTCGATCCCTGGGTCGGGAAGATCCCCTGGAGCAGGAAATGGCAACCCACTCCAGTATTCTTGCCTGGAAAATCCCATAGACAGAGGAGGCTGGTAGGCTACAGTCCATGGGGTCGCAAAGAGTTGGACACGACCGAGTGACTTCACTTTCACTTTCACTTGGTGGAAGGTCTACTTCCTGATAAGAAAAAATGAGGATAATGTCTTTGAATGACTGGGTTAGCTTCATGATATGGTATCATTCAGGTTGCAAACCAGTTCTTTGAAGAATTAAAAATAACTGTGTACTTGTCATGGGGCTTCCCTGGTGGCTCAGATGGTAAAAGAATCTGCCTGCAATGCAGGAGACCTGAGTTGAGTCCCTGGGTCGGGAAGATCCCCTGAAGAAGAGGATGAAAGTTGTATAGTTCCTCAATGTTTTATTGTTATAGAGACAGAAGGAAGTCTTGTTACTAAGGTGCTTTTGTTGGGGATGACGGAGACACCCAAACAGTTGTCTCAGGACTGCTATTAAGACAAGCATAGAAGTTAGACTGACACATCTCCACCCCAGTTCCCTTGGATGATGTGAACTCCTGTGATTCCTAGAAACTTGTGAGGCTATAAAAGGGAGGTTTCAAGAGGGAGATTGTTGATAAGGCAGGTAAGTTTAAGTAACTCATGTTTGGAATGAAACATTGACTTTCTTTTGGTCATGAATGGTTGTGTGCACTCTGTCTCTTATATTAGACCACTCTGGTTACTGCCTAATGTGCGTAAGATGATCAGACAGTTCCTAAAAGAGAGGGTAATGAATTCTCTGACCAATATTATTTGAGATAATCAATGTTTTGCCCAAAGACTGATTGTTGTGTTTTTTTTTTTAAATATTAGATGCTTAACTATCTATTTATTTATTTAATTGAAGTATAGTTCATCTACAGTGTGTTAGCTGAAGCAGTTTCAGGTATATAGCAAAGTGATTCAGATATATCTACATATAATGTATATACATTCTTTTCAGATTCTTTTTCTTTATGTGAAAGTGAAAGTGAAGTCGCTCAGTTGTGTCCGACTCTTTGCGACCCCGTGGACTGTAGTCTGCCAGGCTCCTCTGTCCATGGGATTCTCCAGGCAAGAATACTGGAGTGGGTTACCATTTCCTTCTGCAGGGGATCTTCCCAACCCAGGGATCGAACCCGGGTCTCCCGCATTGGAGGCAGACGCTTTAACCTCTGAGCCAGCAGGGAAGCCCTATTGCAAATATTAAGCGTAGTTCTGTGTTACACAGTAGGTCCTTGTCCGTTATCTATTTTGTATATAGTATTGTGTATGTGTTCATCCCAAACTCCTAATTTATTCCTCCCTACCCCTTCCCCTTTGGTAACCATAAGTTTGCTCTTATGTCTGTGGGCCTTATTCTGTTTTGTATGTAAGTTCATTTGATTTTTTTAAGATTCCACATATAAGCCATATCACATGATGATCATCTTTCTTGGTCCAGCTGACTTCACTTGGTGTGATACTCTCTAGGCCATCCATGTTGCAGAAAACTGCATTGTTTTATTCTCTTTATGGCTGAGTAATGTTTCACTGTAGGTATGTAGCGCATCTTTTCCGTTCACCGGTCAGTCAGCGTTTAGGTTGATCTAGGTCTCGGCCGTTGTGCATAATGCTGTACAATACACTGGGGTACATGTATCATTTTGAATTATAGTTTTTTCCCCAGATATATGCCTGGGAGTGGGACTGTGGCATCATATACTAAGCCCACTTTTAGTTTTTTTAAAGAAACCTCCATACTGTTCTCCATAATGGCTACACCAGTTTACCCCCCCATTAACAGTGTAGGAGGTAGATGGTCACTCCTTTTTCTCTACATTCTTTCCTGCATTTATTATTTGTAGACTTTCTGATGATGGCCATTGCGATTGGAATGAAATGATACCTCAAGCATTCTGGGTCTATGTCAGGTCATGTTCACTGCATCATTAGCACAAATTGACTAGAGAAGTCACAGTCCCTAACACTCCCCGTGCTGATGACCCCAGCCATGGAGTTGCCATCGTGCAGTCCAGTAGGACGGTCACTTGGACAGTGTGTCCTGGAAGCCATCCACAAGTACGCTTTGTAAACAGCTTTCCAGAGGCAGAACAGACTAGTCTGTAGACAATAAATGAGCTGATAATCAACTTTCTGGTTTAGAATGAGAGCTTCCCTGGTGGTTCAAATGGTAAAGAATCCACCTGCAATCTGGAGACATAGGTTCGATCTCTGTGTCAAGAAGATCCCCTGAAGAAGGGACTAGCTACCCACTCTAGTATTCTTGGCTGGAAAATTCCATGGACAGAGAAGTCTGGCAGGCTTCCATGGGATCACAAAGAGTCAGACATGACTGAGCTACTAACACTTTCACTTTTACTGGTTTGGACTGAAATGAGTGGGGAAAACAGAATGTAAAAGACCCTCCATGGCTTACCTGTCTCTGGTCGAGTCTTGTGATGGCAACATTAGCCCCATAAGCCTTGCAGAAGGCCACCACACAGTCTGTACTGAGCACATAGCAGGTCTCCCCAAGGGAGCTATCAACCAACACAAAGATTTTGGGCCAGACTGGTACTATCACCATTCTCATGAAGTCATCCCTAAACTAAGATTATGCTATGGGACAACTAAGCCTGTGTCCCACAACTCCTGAGCCCACAAGCTACAACTAAAGAAAGCCCAAGCACCACGACAGAGACGGCACAGCCACAATTTAAAAAATTAAAGAAGCATAATTTTATTTGTCACAATAATTTTATTCACTCTTAGGATTATAGCTACAACTTACAATAATGCTAGTTATTATCCTAGGCATTGTGCTAAAAGGTTGACATGCATTCTTACATTCAGTCTCCGAAATTCCATGAAGTAGGTATTATTACTAGGCCCATTTTATAGATGAGAAAGATGAGGATTGAAGAAGTGAAGTGACTTGTTCAGTATCAAAGGACTAGTTAAGTGTCAGAGTCATAATGGAAGCATAGGTCTCCTGCTGAAGCCAGTGCTTTTGCCTCTCCTTTGGTAGGTGCTGGAGCTGCAGAAAGGAATAAAACACAATGTTTGCCCTCAAACCTGGAAAGTTAAGGGACTCCTGTGCAGAAAGAATTGTTGAAGTAGAATGTAATCTTTTGCCCATTTTTAAATTGGATGATATTTTTATTGTTGACTTGTAAATAGGTATCTGTGTAGTCTAGATACAAATCTGTTATCAGATGCATGGCTTACAAATATTTTATCCCATTCTGTTGGTTGTCTTTTCATTTTTTTCATAGTGGACTGTGAAAAATCAGAAGCTTAAATTTTTTTTTTAATTAGTTTTAGTTTTGATGAAGGTCAACTTATCTGTTGTTTTCATTGTTGCTTGAACTGTTGTCTATTCCAAGTCACAAAGATTTGCACCTATATCTTCTTCTAAGATTTTTATTGTTTTAGCTCTTCCAATGAGGTTTTGGATCTCTTTTTTAGTTAATCTACTATACAGTGGAAGGAAATGTTCCAAATTGATTCTGACGTATGTTGACTATCCAATTGTCCTAGCATCCTTTATTGAAAAGATTATTTTCCCCCATTGAATGATCTTAGCACTCTAGTCAAAAATCACTTGCCCATAAGTATACAAGTTTATTGCTGAATTCTATTCCACTGATATTATGTCCATGCTTATACCAATATCACACTATCTGGGTTACTCCAGCTTTGTAGTAACTTTTGAGGTCAAGGTATGTAAGTTCTCCAATTTTGTTCTTTTTCCAGATTGTTTTGTATGTTCTGATTGTGGGCATTGCCATATGCATCTTAGAACCAGCTTGTCAACTTCTATATGTCTTTTTGCTTCTGCCAAGAAGCCAACTTGGATTTTGATCCTGATTGCACTGATTCTCTAGATCCATCTGGGGATTCGGGGTAAGGGGAACTCAGTCTATGTCAGACTCCAAGCTAGGCACTCTACTGGTATTATTTCATTGCATTCTCCAAGAACCCTATGATGTAGTGATTACCATGTGCATTTTACAGATGAGAATAGTGAGGCTTTTAGAGTGTCAGAAGTCAGGTTTCTCAAGAAATAAATTCAGAAATGAGATTTTCATGCTGCAGTTTTGTTGGGGGCAGGTGAAGGGGATGTCTCCAGGACCAGCACCAAGAGGGAAGAGGAAGAAGTTGAAATTGAGGAAGAAGTTGAAATTGAATGCAGTTACAACAGAGGCTTCAACTGACCCTGTGCAAAGAGCTAAAGTTGGGATGTCCCGCAAGGCCCAGAATTGAGGCAAGGGGCCAGGTCTTTGTCTCTCATCATTATGAGGTGCCCCAGGACATGGTGTAAACCTTAGTGGAGGGCAGTTGCTCAGAAGGGCTTCATCTGTGAGCAGCTGGGAGTCAACACTCCCAGCAGCTGGGGTGAGTGCCTGCATCCCAGAAGGGAGTCTGGGTGCACCGTGGCATCTACTGGAAGGCTGTTCTCTCTCATCCTAGGCCATCAAGATAGTCAGTGCCAAAGGGTAACATTGGAAGTCCACCAACCTCTCTCCAGACTGTGAACTGGAGTGGAGACTTTATTCCCACATATGTTAATTTACCCATATCATTTGCTTCCATAATCAGCCGACTTAACATATAGTTTGGACCTAAGAATATAAGTAGATCTTATAAGAAGAAATTTAACTCAAAAATTACAATAGTAATTGAAATTGTCTTTAACATCATGCTAAAAGACCGCACATGTTAAAAGTGAGTGTTCACTGTTAAAAAAGAATCTCTAGGACTGATTTTGGTTGCTTATTCTGGCTAAATCTATACCTTGGGAAAAATATTCCTGTCATTTTAACCTTCTTCTCATTGTTCTCTGAATACTCAGGAAATTTCTTTTCTCAGAGCCACCTAATATTTGAGTTTTGAATACTTACCTCTAAAAAGATGAGGGCCCACCCATCCCCAGGTCTCAGAATTCGGTTTGCAGCTGATGGTGATGCTTTTCATCTTCTGAGCATCTCCTATGAGCAACAAACTGGAGCAGTGTCCTTCTGCCTGCACTATCTCATGAAATCACCACACAACTTCAATTGAGTGGGAATATTAATTTCATTTTCTAGATGGCCTCAAATGTTATCTGCATTTTACAGATGAGAAAACCGAGTCAGCTTGTGGGTTGCTTCCTCCCTGTCAAAAAGGTGACTTGATAATCAGCTTTGCCATTACAAGGCAAGGCAATAGGACAGTCATGTCCGTCACCTGTCACTGCACCCCTGTGGTCAGCTGGTGTTGGGAGTCAAAAGGGTAAGGCAAGGAGCAGTGGATTTCCCAGACCCCTCCTCCCTCACCTTGGTGCCCAGAAGAAGGCAGAAGCCAGACCGCTGCCCTTTCCTCCCCAGGAAACAGGTGCTCCTGGAAGACTCAGACCTGGATGAAAAAGTGGCCTGGTTGTTGGGCCAGCAGCTCTCTGTCGTTGAAGTCCACTCCCAGTGGCGGGAGGTGCCGCTGACAGATGCGCGCTGCGCGGGTGTCCTGAACAATCGACTTCAGCACCCGGCCCAGGTGGACAGCGACGAGCGCAGCAGCCCGCCCCAGCCTCCCGGCGCCCACCCCTGGTAGGGCCGGTGCTCGCGCCTCCACCGCCGCCAGCAGCGTGCCCAGCGCCATGTCCAGCGCCCGCACCTTGGCGCTGTCGGGCCACGCGATCGCCTTGCACATCGCCTTGTGCCTCCTTGCCCAGGTCTGCCGGGGGCTGTGTACGCGTGTCCAGAGCTGCAGCTGCTCCCCAAAGCAGGGTTCCCTATGCGGCCCCCCTTGTCGCCCCTCTCAGGGCTTCTAGGCACGTCAGGGGGGAGGCAGCCAGAACATGTAAAAACTTCCCCAAGCGGGTGCTGATAACTATACCTCTTCACAGGCTAAGGGCTCTAGTCCCCGTTAAAGTCTGTCTTGCTTCTGGAGATTTTCTAAAACCCTACTTAGTTTTAAAATGCAGTCATCCTGGTTTGTAATTATATGTATTTCTGGTAACTTTTTATTTAATGCTGGTCTCCACTCCCAGTTTTTAGCGCAGCTTGAATTTGTGTAACTCAAATGAAGACAAAGTAAAAGTGAAAGTTACTCAGTTGCCTTCAACTCTTTGTGACCCCCACGGACTATACAGTCCATGGAATTCTCCAGGGCAGAATACTGGAGTGGGTAGCCTTTCCCTTCTCCAGGGGATCTTCCCAACCCAGGGATTGAATCCAGGTCTTTCACGTTGCAGGCAGTTCTTTACCAGCTGGGCCGCAAGGGAAGCCAAATGAATATAACAAAAACAATAATATTACCTGGTACCTGTGAAGCTTCTTCCAAGTACTTCTCTCACCTCCACCATCCCACTCTTTTTATTAACTTAACTGAATAGTTAATATATCTGAAATCAACTATTACCAACTGTTAACTCTGTGTTTATTTTTATTTATTTTTTTTTATTTTTAATTCTAACAATTTTCTAAGGGATTCTATTAAGAATCCCTTCACATTGTTTTACTTTTATTGTTTATTGATAAATTAGCAATGTATTCAGCCAGGTAGAATAATTTGTTCCAGGTCATAGAGCATTCATGCTGGTATTCAAACCCAGGACCAGCTGACTCCAAATTTAGTGGTGTTACAGGGCATGCTGCGTCTTCAGTTTGCACATCCTTTCAGAAAGCAGTTTCACACCATGATCCAAAGTGGCTAAAATTATTCCTATCCTTTGATTTAACAATTCCACTTCTGGAAGTCTGTCTTTCTTTGCTTGGTTTATTTTTATTTTGTTTTTGGCTGCTCAGCACTGCATGCAGAGATTTTAGCTCCCCAACAAGGATTGAACCCTTGCCCCTGCAGTGGAAAAGTGGAGTCTTAACTACTGGACCACCTGGAAATCTATCTTAACAAGGGAGAAAAGTCTACAGTCAAAAAGAAAAAAAATCGCCAAAAAGTATTCATTAGAGCACTACAGAAGAAAAATGAAAAGCAAAATTTCCATTTATTTACAGAAAGTTAGAACTTTAAGTGAAATTCCACTCATAAATGGCACAGTCGTAAAGAATCCACCTACCACTGCAGGAGATGCCAGAGATGTGGGTTTGATTCCTGGAGGAGGAAATGGCAACCCACTTCAGTCTTCTTGCCTGGAGAATCCCATGGACAGAGGAGGCTGGTGGGCTACAGTCCATGAGGTCTCTAAGAGTCAAACATGACTTAGCGACTGAGCCTTCGTTCATTCATGTGCTCAATTAATAACACATTGGAATATTATGGAGCCATAGAAAGTACATTATGGAAAAGCTAGGAAAATGGTTATAAGTAAAATAAAGCAGGATATAACATTGCCTAATGATGTAACCTCTACAACCTTGCATGGAAGGTGGTAAAAAGACACTGCTGGATACATGTGTTCAATAACTGTTAACTGGATAAATGAATGAAAAAGACCAAGATAAAGGATAATTTCTAAATTTTTTCCCCTACTCTTCAGATTTTTCTGTTGTGAGATGTTTTGGTTATTTAATGGAACAAAGCTCTTCATTTTTTTAAAGATGTGATATCCCGAGTGCTTGCTTGCTCAGCAATTATATTTTCAGATTTCTGTGGGTGATCTATCATTTCTATTGAGAGATGAGTAAGTGAGGACCCAAATGTTTATTCTTGCCTGAAATCACACATGTAGTGAGTGTGGAGTCTAGGTCTTCTGACTCCAGGTCCCTTGAACTTAACTGACCTTGACCTAGGCTGGCATTGGGAGACAGGAAATTGAATTCCAGTCCCTGCTTTGTCCACAGCTTGCTGGGTGATTTGGGGTTAGTCACTTCTCTTGGGGTCTCTCTTGGACTTTTGCCTGAAGATTCATGGATCACTTTCTTTTCCATCCTCTTTCAATGGGCGGGGGAGTGTATTACTCCCTCTAGTCACTCCATCTTTCATCTCCTTGTTTAATTTCCTTCCTTTGTCATTTTAATTGTGTCATTTGTTATGCCATTTTGTCATGTCAGTCCTTTGACATTTCGTCATATTTTCTGAAATGATCTTGTTTTTTTCTTTGCTTGTTTACTGTTTGTTTGCCTCTCTAAATGTAAGCTCTACAAAGTCATAACCTAGGCTATCTTGGTTGATATGCCAACTCCAGCTAGCTCAAATGCAAAAGGAAAGGGATTGTAGAGTAGCTCAGAGAATTTGCAGAAATAAAAACCAGGGCTTAAAGAATGTTAAACTCAGCATTTTGTGAAAACACACACGTTTCCTCTCTCTCCGTCTCTTCCCTTCCTGTTTTCTCTCTCCACCCTGTCATTTCTCATCACTGCTTGTCTATGTTTGGCTTCATTCTCACATTGCATCCAAATGGAAAGGAAGAATTCCATCAGAACCCTAAATTCTCTTTGTTCCTGTTTAATGTTTCTAGCAAAAATAAAATAACAAAAAGCGTTTCATGACTCCCAGTGGCATTGGCAATCACTGGGAAAGATTCTGAATGGGTTTGCCTGGAATATACATGCCTCTCTGAACCAGTAGACATGTCAGCCCTGCTTGTTGAATGTGGCCACATTTTCTCTTACTATTAGTGTATGTTCAATGTGGTGTTTCTTTCTGAGAATCTGTTTAAATCAATGCCCATTTTGTGGGTTTTAGTTTAGGTTAAACTAGATAGTAATAATCTGTAAATTCAGAATTTCCATATGTACTTGGAGCTACTAGTGTTTTTTCTTAGACTCCAGTGGCAAGTCTTGCTCTCCTCCTGTGAGCGAGTGTAGATATCATCACTTACTTCCTTTCTGTCCTTACGTTCTATGTAACATGGTGCTTTATAGTTAGTAGGTGTCCTTTAAATCTCTGACATCAGATTAAATTAATAACTTAAATAGTTAAAATTAGTGGGCTTCTTTATTTGATAGATGTACTTAATTTGGTGAGAATACGAAAGTTCTCTGTAATCAGAGAGCAGGAAAAACTTCATATCTTTATTTTTAGTGTAAGAACTTCTCTGCAGCTTAAGACTTTGAGCCTTGAGGTATGTTTTCCTTCAGATTACTAAGTTGAGTCTCAATTACTGTTTCCTTTAACTAATTGATTTTTATTTTGTAGATCATATAATGATATGGCTGGAAGCATCTGTGATGGATAGAAAAGTTGCTCTCAGTATTGTTCTTCACACAGATTAACTGTAGGTCCTACCCTTGACTTGAGTTAAAGGGGAACAGACCTGCTAGAATCAGCAGAGACTGTCTCTGGGCAAGTAGTTACAGGTTTAGACCCTTGTTCTCAGACTGCCGTGTGTGGTCTAGCCCTGTTGGCTTCGACTAGATGCTTTTAGAAGTGAAGAATCTGGGGGTCTCAGCCCAGACCTTATCAAGTTGTGATCTGCAATTTGATAAGATTCCCATGTGGAGACTGTGGTTGCCTTGGAAGAGGAAATTGATCAGGGTCAACCAAAAACAATGGCAGGTACAACTTCTTAAAAGTGCTCTTCCTCCGTCTCCACTTTACTTCTTTCTTCTCAAGTAAAACTATCCTTATAGTACATCTAAATCACCAGTTTGATCAAATCTAGTGCATTTCTCCCCCAATTTATTCAAGTCTGATTTAAACCAACATAGTTTGAATAACTACAGACGATACGCATATACATTCACATTGATCAGAATTCAGGCTTTATTATTGTTGTGCAGTGTGAAGAACTAAAGCTTAATTCCAAGCATACATAATTAAGCTTATAAAGAAGGATTTTGTTTCCAAAACATATTCAACATTTAAAGGGAAAAAAAGATGTTTATTTGAAGAACAGAATATACCTAGAATTGTTTGCTTCTAAAAAACCCATTTCCCCCAAGCTTTAACTTCATAATTTCCTATTAAGCAATGACATTACATTACACAATCTAAACAATTTAGTGGGAGCAGCACTTGGCAGAATAAAAAAATAGTATAGATGTACATGTAACTCAAAAAATATTATTTAAATCCAACTTCCAACTTTTGATTTAAATATAGATTTTTCTCCAACAGACTTAAATATATGATTGTTAATATATATATAAGTGTGTAGAATATGTTTTTTAAAAAAGGAAACAAAGATGTATAATATCCACTGTTGATTTCATAAAAGAGGGTACACTAAAGCAGGGGAAAAAGGAGACCTTAAAAAATTTCTCTTTTTCTGTACAGTCTGCTACTCTGTTCTGCCTTAGGTTTACCTATTCAAGTTGGAAACTGTAATGTAATACTGGGGTGGAAATTGACCAAATATGCTGCCTTAACATTTCCTTTCAGATCTTTACTGGGAACTTAAAAAAAAAAAAAAGATGTGTATATCACTGGGGGCAGGGGCAGGAGTGGGGTGTGTTTGAAGAAAACAGAGTTAAGCCAGAACCTATACAAGACTTCCATGTATCTACGGACGGAGCAGTTACATGTCCCACCAGGGGATGCTGCAACTCAAAGGGTGACGGGCTAATAAGATGCTATCACGAGGAGGGAGCGGACTGAGCATCAGACGGAAAAGATTTGGGATTATGTAGCACCTCATCACTCAAATACATACGAAACCTTTAACAGAAAATCTTCAGGTAGCCTACAGCTTGCTTTTCTGACTATTGTCTTTTCAATACACACCTGGTCTGTACAAGAAGAGGGACCAGAAATGAGAAAGGTCTAATAGCCCATTTTACAGAAGCTACTTGAGCAGTGTGTACATGACGGAATGGTTATTTTCCGATCCCCCATTCCCCATGGAGGGCAAAAATCACAATACAATTTGGTAGCAAACTTGGCTGTCTCGTATTCCTAGGGACATAGCCTCCCCTATGACGATTTTGACTCATTCTTGAGAACCATCAGCCTGTAAACCATGACCGATCCTTCTGGGAAGATGCACCTGAGAAGGGTCTATTGAGGGATGGTGAACTCACATATGTACCTCTTGCTGCTACGACAGTCCTCGTCACTCCACTTGCCCTGAGCTGACTGGGAGAAGAGGGCACAATTTTCCCGCTTGCCACCGTTAGGCTGTGCCTGGTCCCAGTTGAGGAAGGAGATGGCAAGCCCATTGACGTCGACAAACTTGCCTTCTGTGACCATGTCGTTGATGCCCAGCCAAAAGTCATTGACCCCCGGCAGGCTCCTTTTACCATAGTCTCGGAGGGCGTTGATTTCATCAGCACTTCTGGGGACAGCCAGGGTCCCGCCCTTGGAAATGCAGTCTTCATTGGCTTCATGGAAGTGCTTCAAGCCTTCCGCAGCAAGGAAGCACTTCTTGTGAAATTTTGTGCCTCGGAGACAGACTGTAAAGATGTGAGATTTGACATATTAACATGCTGTGGGAGTATAATAATCTAGACCTGGCCCTGGCCAATAGCAGTAAGTAGTTGTGGAAAGGACGATGCATAGAGATAATGGTGAGTCAGCGTGTAAGAAAACTCTGTGTACAGAGTCAGGCACTGTGCCAAGCATTTTACATAAATGAACCCATCTCATAATCACAACTGTCCCATGATGTGGGATTTTTATTACACCTGTCCTTACATATCAGGATAGTAAAGCCTGGGGCTTCCCTGTGGCTCAGTGGTAAAGAATCTGCCGGCCAATGCAGGAGACACGTGTTCAGTTCTTGGGTCCCGAAGGTTCCCTGGAGCAGGAAATAGCTACTCACTCCAGTATTCTTGCCTGGAGGATCCCATGGATAGAGGAGCCTGGTGGGCTACAGTCCATGGGGTCACAGAGTCAGACATGACTGAAGCAACAGAGGACAGAATATAATGAAGCTTAAAAGAGTTGTTAGTATGTAAGAAGGTGACTCACATTGCATGTAAGATCACAGCAGATAACTGAGCCCACAGCAGATAACAATGAGCTAAATATTGTTTATCTTATCCAGGGTATGAGCCAAATATAAAGATAGTTCTAAGGCATAGCATTGGAGAATCAGGCTTCAGGCTGTAGTGCCTCAGCTTGGTATCAGTTCTGATATTTACTATCTGTGTTAGCCTTGGACAAGTTATTTAATTTCCCCATGCCTCCATTTCCTCATATGTAAACTGCGAACAATTATAGCAGCATCTGTCTCATAAATTACTGAAGGAGTAATGTGTTGATGATGGACATGAGTTTGAGCAAGCTCCGGGAGTTGGTGATGGACAGGAAAGCCTGGCGTGCTGCAGTCCATGGGGTCGCAAAGAGTCAGACACGACTGAGCGACTGAACTGTGTTGATGTTTATAAAGTATTATAGCCCCCAACTGTGGCTGAAGGGTTAACCAAGCTCTTTCCCCTTCTGCAAACGCATTTGACCTTCCTTTAACTTTA
Organism: Muntiacus reevesi; assembly: GCF_963930625.1. NCBI lineage: Eukaryota > Metazoa > Chordata > Mammalia > Artiodactyla > Cervidae > Muntiacus > Muntiacus reevesi. The sequence goes on along the minus strand of NC_089250.1, from coordinate 218,845,977 downwards.
TAACTCTGTTCCCCGGGAAACTTGATAAAGGGCCCTGCCGGCAGTGTAACTAGGCAATATTGATTAGGGTCAAAATGGCTCAAGACTGGCAACATACAGCTGGCCTGGGAGCTATCAATGTGCCGTGCTCAATCGCTCAGGTGGTCTGACTTTTTTGTGACCCCATGGACTGGACTGCAGCCCTCCAGGATCCTCTGTCCATGGGGTTTCCTAGGCACGAAGACTGGAGTGAGTTGCTATTTCCTTCTGCAGGGAATCTTTCTGACCCAGGGACCGAACCCATGTCTTCCATGTCTCCTGCACTGTAGGTGGATTCTTTACCACTGAGCCCCCTGGGGAGCCCTGGGGGCCATAAATAGCTGATGGAAAAGCCATAACTTTGGTCTTCCTTGAAGGCATTAACTCTTGTAATTGGGCAGCTCTCTTCTGGGACCCTCGAATCTCTGCCTTTGGAGTGGCTGTGTCAGTATTCCTACCTGAGGATGTGAACCTTGCAAGCCAGGGGTGTTCCTGAGACTGCCCAGCGTGGCTCTCATATCCTCGCCCTGGGAGCTTCATAGGCTGCTGGGAGGTCTGCTCTCTGATAAAGGAACACTCACTGCTGTCCTCTGCTGGCAAGCTGTGGTTCTAACCCGGCTCTTCTCCAGAGCATCTGACCTACTCAGTGTGGCCAGAGCTGAGTCCTGTGACCCTGGGTTTAGTTCCACCTCGGCTGAGCTCTCAGTGGGTTATTTTGTTGCCGTTGTTTAGTTGCTAAGTCCTGTCCGACTCTTGTGACCCCATGGACTGTAGTCTGCCAGGCTTCTCAGTCCATGGGATCTCCCAGGCAAGAATACTGGAGTGGGTTGCCATTTCCTCCTCCAGGGGGTCTTCCTGACCCAGGGATCAAACTCAGGTCTCTTGCATTGGCAGGCAGATTCTTTACCACTGAGTCACCTGGGGACCTCAGCATCTTAGTAAACAGCTAAGGAATGCTGGTTATTGTATCTAGTTAATACTTGCTTCAATTTTCTTCCATTGCCTAATAAAGAAAGATTGTGGGGACTTCCTGGTGGTCCAGTGGTTAAGGCCCTGTGCTCCCAAAGCAGGGGGAAAGAGTTCCATCCTAGGTCAGGAAACTAAGATCAGGCATCTCGCATGTTGCACAGCACAGCCAAAAAAAAAAAAAAAAAAAAAAAAATTATGGATGGACTTCTAAAAGGTATTATTGAAATGCCTGATTTGATTTTTATTCTACTCATTGAGAGGTGAAGGAAGTGGAAAATCAAGCTGATTTCCCAAAACATTCATCCTCCCAGCTTTTGAATCCTTTGTCCTGGACACATCTCTGACTTGTCAATGTCTCTCTCTCTCTTTTTTTAATGTTACCTGGAATAACATGTACTCTCAATGTGGTTTGAATTGCTGGCTAATCACAATTTCTTTTCCTATCTTGTTGAGATAAGACGAGTCTCACCTGTCTGCAGGGCTTGCATTTCCTTCAGGGCATTGACTTCTCTCCAGAGCTTTTCCACTTGAATCTTCAAGTCTCCATCCTTTTCTGAGGATTTTTTAGAGTGGGGTGGGATAGGATGAATTAAAAAAATATGATTAAAATAAAGTAAATAAAATAAGATAAAGTTTCAGAATACAGAACGTAAGTTGAGGGTGATTTTGATGAAACTGAACCCAGAGTACATGAAAAACAGTGAATGAAAGCAAGTTGTTCAGGAAGATTTGTAAGGGTTTGGTGGGGGTAATAATACTGGAAGTTTCTTCTGAGAGGTGGGACATCTGTGTATCTCTCCAGCCCTATCCTGTGTGACTCACTCTCCATCACTAGACTGCAGACTGGTTGATTTTCCATGCATTCTAGAACAAGCTGCCTCATCTCAGGACCCTTCGAGTGTGTTCTTTCTGCCTGAAACACTCTTGGCCCAGGTCTTATCCTTTTTCTTTTTCTTAAGACTTCAGTTTTATTTTGTTTTGGCCCCACAGCGTGTGGGATCTTAGTTCCCCAACCAAGGATCAAACTCTCATGCTCTGCACTGGAGGCATGGAGTCTTAACCACTGGACTGCCAGGGAGCTCCCTATCCATCTTCTTATCAAACTTAAACATCTCTTCTTCTGAGAAGACTTGCTGATCACCCTCTCTACATCTCCCTGGCTGGTCTCTTTCCTTGAACCTTTGTTTTTCTTCCAGACACTTTCTCCAGTCTGTAATCATGTTTCTTTACTTACTTAGTTTTATCTCTCTGGTTGTCCATGGTATTCCTGATGCTTCACATGATGCTTGGCACATAATCAATTTCATAATATTTATTGAGTGAATAAACACACGATGGCATACAAAATACTTTCATGTTATTTTTACTTACTCTTCAAAGATAGTTAGGCATGGAGGAAAATGAGATTCCCATTGAAGAGTGAGAATGAACTCAATGAGCTAAATTGGCAAGTAAGTGGTGGAACTCATACTCAGACTTAAGTGGCTCTCCAAGTCCCCTGTCCTCAATACCCCTACTCAACTGATGCTCCAGGTATAATGGCTCTTAGCAGAGCTAAGTGATTTTCATGGAGAAGTATGGAAAGGCAGTGATAAAGAGCCTTATAAAAATACTTCTGTATTAAGGACTAGCAATTTACTTAGTCTTGGATGTCCCCTGATTAGGCTCATCTTCGTGGCTTTCCTTGGGTATAAGTAAGGAGTAGGAAATTAGTAACTTTGACTAATCAAAAATCCAGACCTGATGGGCAGTGTCTTAGAAACTGACAACTTGTGAGCTCTTCAAAAGCAGGAATTATAATAAATCTTAATACACATTTAAAAATATTAAAGCCACCATACACTGTGTACCAGGAGCTTAATTCTTTCAATGTTACTATGAAATAGACAATATCATTTCAGGAAAAAAGAGAGGCACAGAAAACTGAATTAACCTGTCAAAGATCACCCAGCTAGTAAGGTGCAGAGTTGGGATTTGAATCTTGCTGTCTTCAAATCTGTTCTCTTTCCACCCCTCCCGTCTGTTTCTGGACAGTGATCACCTTTACCTGCCTTGTTCCTAGTACGTAGCCTCAAGCAGCTAAGATGCTTAAAGCTTGATATGGCTGTTCGCAGCTGCCTCTTTGTGGGGATACCACATGGAGAATCTGTGTTCTGTCTTGGGTGTTTTCAGGACAGGCCAGTATCCAAGCATGGCTGATTCATTTCCCCCTTAAACATGTGCTTTTCAAGTCAGGTGTTTCCACATTCGGGTTAGGAAATGCCTTCTGGGGTATCCAGGCACGGATAGCCATTCTCAAGGCATCCAATAGCTCAGCTGAGAAGCACAATAACTCAAGGGTTTCCTCAACAGGACCATTCAATCCAGAATAAATATAGGGGTACATTCAGTATGCAAAGCCAGTGGCTGTTGGGGGTCAGACTTGCAAAGACTGCTAAGTTTTCTTCCAGGTTACAAGTTGTGAGCCAGACAAATGTCACCGCAGTTCCTCTCAGCTTCCTGCTCCACACTATTTAAGTAAATGGCCTCCACAGGGGAGTTGTAAACATTGTAATTAACATGAAGACACATGAATTAATATTAGGCTCCTGGGAGACCATTATGGAAATCGTTATCCAGGTGGCTTGGAGTCTGCTTCTATCCTTTGTGAGAAATGTGGTTGTGTTTTGTCGAAATGAATACAGGGAACAACTATTTCACTAAATAGAGATTATATTTAATTCATTACTACAACATAACTTGCATTGTTCAACCTAATTTGTTGAGGCCTGTGAAGTGAATAGCAGGAGAAACTTGTTTTTGGAGCTAAATCACTCCATTACCATTTTGAGTTTTTTGGTTTTATTTTTTAAAGGCTCCCTTTCATTTTATTATTGTTGTTCTCCAAAAATAGGTACAGGATAAGAATGCAAAAATAATTGCTGGAAGAAATGACCAGTAAATACATGAAAAAAATATCTCAACCTCGTTAATAAGCAAAGAGATGCAAATTAAGTCTTTTTGGGTTTTGTTAAGCCAACACAGCTTAAACTGGTGATGGGTCAGTTTGTCAAGGTGTGCGTTGGTGTTAGTCGCCCAGTCGCGTTTGACTCTGAGACTCTCTGAAGTGTAGCCCACCAGTGTCCTCTGCCCTTGGGATTTTCCATGCAGGAATACTGGAATGAGTTGCCATTTCCTTCTCCAGGGGGTCTTTCTGACCCGGGAATTGAACCTGGGTCTCCTGCACTGCAGGCAGATTCTTTAACTTTTGAGCCACAAGAGAAACTCGGTGGGTGTTCTCGTATACTGAAGTTGAGAACAGGAGTACATGCTACTGTTTTGAAAGACAGGTAGTGTAATTAACTTACAATTTTACTTCTAGAGAAGTATCATCATGATATTCTAGCATGGGGATCAGTATCTGTGTACAAAGCAATCCACTGAGGCACTGGATCAAAAAGAGAGAGATATGATGAACATGAAAGTTCACCAAGAAAGAACAGATTAAATAAGCCATAACCCATCCACACATGGAATGTTACACAGCTTTTAAAAGGGCTGAGGAATGCTTTATATGTAAGGTTATCCAAGAGTTAACAGATAAAATCAATTAATTTGTCTGCCAAGTACTTTAGACAGCCAACACTTACTTTGTTAAAAGTAGGGCTTCCCAGGTGGCAGAGTAGTAAAGAATCCACCTGCTAAGTGGGAGACTCGGGTTTGTTTCCTGGGTTGAGAAGATCCCCTGGAAAAGGAAATGGCAACCCACTCCAGTATTCTTGCTTGGAAAATCCCATGGACAGAGGAGGCTGGTGGGGCTACAGTCCATGGGGTCGCAAAGAGTCAGACACAACTTAAAAACTAAACAACAACAAATCAATTTTTAATTGGGCATCAAAGAAAACTCTGGGAATATTATCTCTTAGCAGTTAATCATGGTTCATTCTATGGAAAGAATTGAGAGAGAAAAAAAATGACTTTTGCTTTTGATTTTATAAGATTTGGTATTATTTTCAGGCAGTTAAAATGTATGGGGGAAAAGAACTGTTTAACAGGTTTAGGCTAATGGCTTTGCATATTGTAGAATCTACTTTCTTGGATCTCACAGCAAAAAATGAGCAAAACTGCTTTGGAAGGATGATATCTAGGATTGGACCCAGTCGGCTAAAAGGCAAACAAAAGCATGTGTGTACGCTTGTGTGTGTGTGCCTTGGAGGATAGAACATAATGCCCTGAACTGCAGTTATTTCAGGAACACACACACACATTCACATATTCATACCCCTCCCCACATCCCTGCTGGGTGGTCACCAGCTGACCACTCCTTCTTCATGGCAAAGAGATGCTGGCTACAAAACATGCCGCATCACCCAGAAGAAATGCCACATCTTTCCCCTTCTTTCCCCTGCCCTCATCTTCCACTGGATACTTCATCGCTCATGAGAAATGTTTTAATTTCTCTTTAAATGCGGTAACAGAGAAGTGTAGTATTTCATTAAGAAAAAAAAATTCCATTTAAGAGGGATGGGCTGGGGTGGGCCATTGGAGGGGAGTTAAGAAGGGAGGGGACATACGTATACCTGGCTGATTCATGGTGATGTATGGCAGAGGCCAGCACAGTGTTATAAAGCAATTATCAAAAAAAGAAAAAAAAAAAAAAAAAAAACACCTTACCTCAGACCTAAAGTAGGGCACTTCGTAATCTTAAAAACATGACCCAACAAGAGAAGCTCCCTTTTCACCAGCCAGCTATTCGTGTTGTGTTAAATCAAGACTTTAACTGTTGATATTATTGTTTGTGTTTTGTTACTAATGAAGTGAAATTGATGAGGAAATAGTGTCAATATTTATCTTGAAATATCCTATATGAGAGTAACTCAGAATGAGATACACATCACACCACGCCTTTCTTGATGATTTAGTTTTGATTTAGTTTCAGTGTGTTCCATGTACATTGCCATTATCTCTGTCCCTTGCAAGATTTTTTATCTTTCTTAAACCAATTCAGGACTTCCCTGGTGGCTTAGTGGTAAAGAATCTGCCTGCAAAGCCGGAGACCCTGGTTCAATCCCTGAGACAGGAAGATCTCCTGGAGAAGGGAATGGCAACCCACTCTAGTATTCTTGCCTGGAGAATTCCAAGGACAGAGGAACCTGGTGGGCTACAGTCCATGGGGTCATAAAGAGCTGGACACAACTGAGTGACTGACACTTTCACTTTTTCAACCCAATTCAAGCCACTGCAAATTGGGATTGCTTGGAGATTGTTTTGCATTAACATGTCTTCAAATGCTATATGACTTGTGTGCTGAAATATTTTTAAGTGAAAGACTTAAAACTCCTCTATGACATGAAGAAGCTTAAACATATAATACAGACTGTCCCTATATTCCCAGGGATACGAGAATATATCTATTGATGAAACGGAAGTCACATTACCAATAGCTCTGTCCTCTACGACACATTGGATAAGATTATAGTTATCTTGCAGATAAATTTGAACAGCTGTACAGTATCTATGAGTGAAACAGTATACTCTATTAATTGGTTTGTCCTACTCGATTCGGGTTTCCAAATAGCAGACGCTGTGTCCAGGTTGTCACACTCTAATGACATCCTCTTGCCCAAGCTCACCTGATAAAGGGCATACAGTACAGAAAGTCTTTTTGCAAAAGCCTTTCTTGTCCTACAAAACCCAAATCCTATCATATGACTCCTTTAAACGTCAAACAGCCCCAGAGAACTAAGAGGTCACTCGGTCCCCTGAAAATGCCATATCCACATGAAGCCATGGTACTGCCACCAGAAATAGTCTCCTGGGGGAGTCTGGAAATGAACATCGTCCAACTCCTCCCCACTCTGAGCAAGCCTAGAGTTCTGTGGACAGAGGCACCGTGTTACCTTTCACTCGGCGTTTGCTGTGCTTCCTGGCTTTGAACTTGGACGCGTGGCAGCTGGTCTGGTCCAGGAGCAAGGTGATAACCAGGATGTAAATTACAAGTCCATTCTTTGCCATGGCTCTGGGGCGAGTCTGACAGCCACCGTGCCAGCACCTCCGGAGTACCAAGGGCCGAGTAGACTTCACAGCCACATCTTGCCCTGAGATGCCTGGGGCCAGCTTTATAAAAGCGCGCTGTGCAGCTTGGCTGGGATCCTGCTGACGGAATGTTTGAGTGCCTCTGCTGGCTGCAACATAAGGTAGCCCCTGTTCTCATGTCTCGTTGAGGCATTTAAAAAAAAAATTTCCCGTGAAGAAAAATTTTCCTACTTGACTTGCCTTTTCAGAGCATATCAGAGTTTATGAAGGGACTAAAAGTCTTATCTTTCTTTTTTTTCCTTTTTCAATCTGAAGTCCAGAAAGCATGGGGTCTCTGTGAAGACTCTGTTATTTAAGTCTCTGGTTTGGAGCTCTGAAGTTCACTTAATATTCTGAGAAGTGCATTCAATGACATACACACATCTAGGAAAGTTACTGTGTGGGAGTATGTGTACGTTATGCCAGAGCACCGCCTGTGTGTCTACACACACTTATGTGTCTACACAGCTCATATGGAGCTTGGGAAGGGTTTAGTCACACGGAGTAATGGAGATGGTCAAAGGGCCACAAAATTAGGATTTTGTGGGATTAGCAAGAGTTCAATTCTTGGGGAAACACACCTTAGAAAGAAAAGAAAGACTGAATTTTTTCCATAAAAATTAATGTAAAATATCAACCGTCACTATCTTGCAGGTCTCTACCAACTAACACTTTATTCCTTTGAAATTATCTCAAATGCTTAAAAAACACTTTCAAAGGAAATACAGAAATAACAGAGAAATATAGTGAAAGACTTGTAATTATTCTTACCTGGACAATAAATGGGCTTTAGGAAAAGTACTGAGAACCAGGGACTTACCAGGTGGTTAAGAATCCGCCTGCCAAGCAGTAGACTTGGATGCAATCCCTGGGTTGGGAAGATCCTCTGGAGGAGGAAATGGCAACCCACTCCAGTATTCTTGCCAGGGAGATCCCATGGACAGAGGAGCCTGGTGGGCTACAAACCATGAGGTCACAGAGAGTCAGACATGACTTAGTGACTAAACAAAAGTAGCAACAGCTGAGAACCAGGTAGACTCTTAGGACAAAATAAGGACCTTCCAGAAGTGTGACCAAGTTAGACCCTGGGGAAAGACCTCCATCCTGACTAAGTGACAACACTATCTGGATGACCAGGTGCAGATGGAGGGCAGGGTTTGTAGATTTTGGAAGGTCCCAAGGATCAAACTCATTGTATCTTTTTTTTTTTTCTTTTGGAGACAATAAAGGAAGAATCAAGGGGTGATTAATTTCTTCTGATTCTTAGTGAGAAAAACCAGTGTAATTCATCTTCATTTCCCTCCTGCTGAAGCCACCTTGTAGACTGCCTACAATATTGACGTCCAAGTAAGACCAGTGACGTAGTAAAGTCTAACATAATGTAATGCATGAAATAAAATGTGTGAGTTTAAGAATAAAGATTTTACTTATAATGTAAACTTGTACTGATGTTGGCAGTCTATATATAGGCCACTGAGAGCATCTTGGAAACAAACTTGAGCTGGGTTCATATTTTACTCTCAACTGTTTAGCAGCTGTGTGATCTTAGGCAAGTTACTGAACCTCTCTGTGTCTTTTCTCATCTTAATAATGGGTTAGTTAGGGATGCTAACTTTACAGGGTTGTTGGAGAGAGTCAACAAAGTTATGACAATAAGCATTCAGTGTGATGTCCAATGCTTAATAATAATAGTGATGATGATAATAGTAATAATACCTGTAATTTCCTTAACATAATTCGTAATAGTACAGTAATGCCAGATGTTTTTAGTCTTCACAGCAAGCGTATGGTATAAACATTCTCTGCATTTTACGGATGACTGAAACTGAGTCTCAGAAAATTGAAGTGGATTTGTTCAGTGTCACTCAGGTCCCAAGAGTGGGAGTTGAATTTAAAATCTATTTCTGATTGACCCAGAAGATATTTCTTTTGATCTGGGGAACATGCGTTTTGATTTGAAAAGGGAAAAAGGATCGATGTTTTACAACTATCTTGTGATTGATCCAAAAGCTTTCTGCCAGCTTCTCAAATCCTTTACTCTGAGAAGAGATTTCACGTTACAGAACAGTGGTGGATAGCTAGTGATTCCTCTTAGGTCTTTGGTCTGTCCTGTGCTAAAGCTAGGCTTATAAGAACACATATCTTAAAAAAAAATCCATATTGTTTTAAGCTGTTTTCCCTTTTCAGGAAAGCCTCTGACACCTTCCTGATTTGTTTTTTGTTAGCCAGATCTGAAAGCCCATGCTTGCTTCTAAAATTAGCAAACTATTTTTAGAGCATTTTTTTTTGTCATAAATAAATCCAGGTTTATTTCTTATCATCCATTTTTATTTTAATTGAAGTATAGTTAATTTACAATTCTGTGTTAGTTTCAAGTGTACAGCAAGTGGTTCAGTTATACATGTTAGTTAGCGTTAGTCACTCAGTCGTGTCTGACTCTTTGTGACACCATGGATTGTAGCCCACCAGGCTCCTTTTGTCATGGAATTCTCCAGGCAAGGATACTGGCGTGGGTTGCCATTCCCTTCTCCAGGGTCTCTTCCCAACCCAGGGATCAAACCCAGGTCTCTAGCATTGCAAGCACATTCTTTACTATCTGAGTCCCAAGAGAAGCCCTCAGTAAATGTACATATATTCTTTAGCAGATTCTTTTCCATTATAGGTTATTACAAGGTTTTGAGTATATTTTCCTATGCTATACAGTAGTAATAGTAGTTATCTATTTTATATAGAGTAGTATGTATATGTTAATCCCAAAGTCCTAATTTATCTCCTTTTCCCTTTGATAACTGTAAGTTTGTTTTCTATGTCTGCGAGTCTGTTTCTGTTTTATAAATAAGTTCATTTATATCTGGAGCAGTTTTAGATTTACAGAAAAGTTGAGCAGAGACTATTGAGAATTCCCATAGATCTCCTCTTCCCACCCTGCCCCACAACCCCAGTTTCTCTTATTATTACCACCTTGCATGTGTGTGTGGTATGGTTCCTCTGTCCATGGGAGTCTCCAGGCAAGAATACTGGAGTGGGTTGCCATGCCCTCCTCTAGGGGATCTTCTCAAACCAGGGATCGAACCCATGTCTCATTATATCTCTCACTTTGGCAGACAGGTTCTTTACCACTAGCGCCAACTGGGAAGCTCATGTTATTAACTGAAGTCTGTAGTTTATATTAGGATTCACTTTTTCTCTTGGAGAGTTTGGCAGGTTTGGGTAAATAAATGTATAACATTGCAGCCACCATTACAGTAGCGTGGAGGATAGTTTCATGAAAGCACACAATTGTTGTTCTAACTAAATATTTGAGTATTCACCTCTTCCTCACTGCTATTGCCTGAGACTGCTTAGGACTCCCTCCTGTCTGCCCTGATCTCCTGCGCCCACTCCTGAGATGGCCGTGTTCCTTCTCCAGGCTTCAGGCTCTGTCTGGGACTCTCCACTCTTACCTCTCCACCTGGAACTCCTCCTTCAGCCTCACAGCTCTACTGATCATGCAGTGCTTCCAGTTGGATCTCCAAACACAGCTTAAACTCATGATGCTTTAAATGCAGTTCTGCATTCTTTCCCTATTCGTGTCCCACGGTTTTTAAATTTACTTTCATTTATTTGTTTTTCTGTGTGTGCTGCACCTCAAGGCTTGCAGGATCTTAGTTCTCAGATCAGGGATTGAACCCAGGCCACCACTATAAAACTGCCAAGTCTTCTTAACCCCTGGACCACCAGGGGATTCCCCCATGAATTTTAAAAGGTCTCATTCTTCCTGAGCCACCCGTATCAGAGTTAATGTTCCATCATGTGCCGGTTCCAAAACCTGGGTGTCGTCTTGGAGCCATTGGCACTCACTGTTGCCCTCCACACCCCTCTCCACAACCGGGTCAACAGCACGTGCTGCTGTGGTTCCTGCCTCCACATGCCTTTGTCATCTCTCCTGCCGTCATCCCTCCCCGAGTCACTAAGAGCTCCCACCCTAGCTCGTCTCATCCCTGAGATGAAGCTGGGCTCCCGCCCAACCCACAGGAACTAGCCACAGGTCACTGACATGATCATCACTCTCCTACTGAAAACCCTCCACGTCTTTCCATGGAAGCTTAGACTTCTCGCCATAGTTTCCAAGGCCCTCTTACCTGGCAAGAACTTACCTGGTTCTTCCTGCTGACTTTCTCCAGTCATCAAGACCTTTTTTCAGCCTTGACTTATTTTCAATTCCTCCATCCACCCCACCATTCCTTTCCACGTATATTTTTTCCTGTCACCCTGTCCCATCCCTAGGGCTTCCCAGGTGGCTCAGTGGGTAAAGAACCCACCTGCCAAGGCAGAGATGGGGGTTCAATCCCAGGGTTGGGAAGACCCCCTGGAGAAGGGCATGGCAACCCATGCCAGTCTTCTGGCCTGGAGATTCCCATGGACAGATGAGCCTGGCGGGCTACAGTCCATGGGGTTGCAGAGTCAGACATGAATGAAGCAGCTGAGCATGCACGTACACATGCATACCATCCCTTCCCAAACTTGGCATGTGTCCAGATCAGGGACATTTAGTGTATGGCTTCCTGTTTCCAGGTCTGAACTCCCAGACACGTCTTCTCTAACTGCACAGTCTAGGAAGGTCCTGCCCTGCTTTCTCCACCAAAGGACTCTGCTTCTTTTATAGCCCTTATCACAATTTGGGACTTATTGCTAAATATTTTTACTTCATGGATCTCCTGCAGGATGTCAGTCTCACCAGCTAGTCTGTAAACTCCCAGAGGGCTGGGGCTGGGTCGAATTGACTCGACTTTGCACGTGGTGTAGTATTTGCCCAATAAACGTTTACTCATGTTCGGCAGGACAGTTTTGCTTTGCTTCCCTGCCTTCCCGCCTCTCCTCCGAGGCTCCCATAGCAAGGCAGTTGACCCAGGAAACAGCATTTCAACTCATGGAAGAGCAAAGAGCCCGAGGCTCTTATTTGGAGGAATAACACCTGGAGTCATGCTAAGAAACCACCCGTCTCAGCACTGGGGACGTTGCAGGTGCTTGGCCTTGAGACCAGACAGGGATGGGAACTTTCCTTTCCTCCTGGAGAGACGCCCAGTCCAGGGGAAAACAGTGGAAACTCAATGTTTGCACAATTGGCTAGAAGAAGAGGGGGAGGGTGGGGGTAGGGGGAGAGTCGGATCTGAGGATATTCTCAAGGTAAGGATTTGTGTCCCTGTCCCCAGTGTGATTCACATCAGACATGGCCCACCCCTTGAGGTGGACCCCCACCCCTCAAGACTGCCAAAGGAAAAGCAGGAAGAGAGATGACAGTGATTTGGAAAGAAGCCCGTTATGAGGCACACACACATCAAAGTAACGAGGCGGGCGGGGCAGGCAGGGGCGGGGTGGACGGGGTGGGATCTGGCCCTCCCCGACCTGGCCCTTGGGAAAGACAGGCCTCGCTGAGTTTTCTTGGAGGCCGAACAATTGCTCTTTTGTGGAGCAGCATGTTGTCATCAGCTTGTCCCCTGGGCTACACCTGGGCCTCTGAAAGGACTATTTAAGAGAAAGCCGACATTTATAGCCAGGGAATAGGAGCTATAAAAATATTGCCTTTAGTCCCAAAGTGTTTGGTGAGGATTTTAAAACTGTCACCAGGGTTTTATTTTCTTTATTAAGTTGCTGTTTACAACAGGTCCCCTGGTTACCCAGTGTCACTGGTGTGTTGCTATTTTAAAGTCGCTTCAGGCTGTTTTTCCGAAGATCATATTCTAGCAAATGTCCATCTGGCCCTGTTGCTGTTTGCTGTTCATCCTCAAGGTGGAACACACGCGAGGGCTGCATTCAGAACCTGGGGCAACACTCGGGGGAAGTGATGGAATGAACACGGGAATAGCAGGAGCAAAGCTGGGCTGTGTGGGGGGACTGGTGACGGTGGGTGTGCAAGCTGCCTTCTTCCCATGCAGGGCTCCTGTCTGCAGCTGGGGCCCGTGGCCCTGGACTCTGAAGAGGAGGCTGGGGACAGCTCTGGAGACAGTAAAGGCTCCAGCGTTGAACAAAGATAAAGAGCAAGGGCACTGACAGTTTTAGGGTTAAAACTTCAGATCTGGGACTTCCCTGAGGGTCCAGCAGATAAGACTCTGTGCATCCGCTGCAAGGGTGCAAGTTTGATTCCTGGTTGGGGAACCAAGATCCCACAGGCCTCATGGCGCAACCAAAAAAAAAAAATTTTTCATATAAGTTGTTAGTTATATGACAATGGTCAGACTTTGTCAACTCTCTGACCCTTGGTTTCTTCATCTGTCTTGTGGAATGGTTGAGAAAACCAGAGCATGTGTATAAAACATACAAGCCACAACTTGTCACAACAGGTGATGGATGAAAGCGCTTCCCTCACTCATGTCCTATAGATGCTTGAGGCACCAGCCCCGTCCCAACCCCAGCCCTCCATACAGATTTGGTCCCCTTTGTTCTTGCACAGAACATACTTCTATCTGAGGACTTCTGCACACTTTATGCTTATCTTGTGTTTGTCTCCCCCACGCGTGTTATCTCGGACAAGGACCCTGTCCTGTCCCCTTCCGGTTTCCTAGACCTGCGCTGTTGATGTAAGTGTTCAGTGGCCACTTGCACCTAGTAGCTGCCAGGTGGGATAGCACAACTTTGGAGCCTCAAAACTGGCTGATGCTTCGTGGACACTTACAAGCGTGCATTGCATGAAATGATCCAACCAAGAGGGTTTGGAGTAAAGAGATGAGTGATTTATATTCCTTCAATCCTATCTAATCTCTGGGTCAGGAAGGTCCCCCGGAGAAGGCAGTGACTACCCACCCCAGTATTCTTGCCTTGAGAATCCCATGGACAGAGGAGCCTGGCAGCCCATGGGGTTGCAACAGAGTCAGGCACAACTGAGCATGCAACACACAACCTTATCTGAACTATTGGGCTAAGATTTTTTTTTCCTAAATACAGTAAGGAAGGGCCTTTTCAGGTGGGGCTAGTGGTAAAGAACCTGCCCACCATTGCAAGAGACATAAGAGATGAAGGTTCAATCCCTGGGTCGGGAAGATCCCCTGGAGGAGGGCATGGCAACCCGCTCCAGTATTCTTGCCTGGAGAATCCCATGGACAGAGGAGCCTGGCGGGCTACAGTCCACGGGGTCACAAAAAGTCCGATATGACCGAAGCGACTTAGCACACATGCACGCATGCAGTAAGGAAGGCATTGTTATCCTTGTCTTGTAGAAGATGAGACCTAGTCTTAGAGAGTGAAACGGTTTTTCTTAGCACCCTCGGTTTCTAAGCGTCCGTCAAACGGGGGTCTCCCACTCAGGAATCAGCAGGGGGTGAGGTCCACCTGGCAGTGAAGGGGGACTTTGGGCTTCACGGGCTTACCTAGGAGATCAGTGTGAAAATTTCTGGTAAAGTTGGGGTAGTGGAATCTCAAGTTTAGGAGACACTTGTAGTCATATATTTGAACTTGAGGCGTGAGTCCCAGTCCAATCTACTTTGAATGCTTCTCATGATGGAGGACTCATTACCCAGCAGGGCAGCTGGTTCTTCCGCTAGAAAGTCCTGCCTTTCCTTCCTCCATGCCTTCTCCCATCTGTTGTGGCCAGTTTTCTTTCTTGGATGCCTGCCCCAGTTTAGTTCATAAAGGACCCTGAGGTTGCTATATCTCTCCTGCCCATTTGCCACTATTCCTCCATTGCCCCAAGTTCCCGGGATTCTCCCTGATGTTGGTTGGATGGCCCCTCCTGAGGCCGAGTCCCTCTGCTCTGCCCCAGGCCTGTGGGAGTCACTCCTCTGGGCCAGTGTGTGGTGTGTGATCTCATTTCCAACCAGCTCCCTCCCCTCTTGCAGGACTGAGTGTTCTGGCTCTATCCACCCTGCCTCCGTGTGGAGCCTCTCAGATGGTGGCTGAGGCCACCGCATCCTTGGCCCCAAACAGACACCTCACTGTGTCCTTGCTTCCCACGCCAGCGTGCAGTCGTGCAAAGTGTGCAGACGATCTCACCCCAACCTGGGGATGAATCGTGGCAGCTCACTCATTTGCTCGCTCTGTGATTTGGGCCAGCTCATTAACCTCTCTGATCCTCACGTTCCTGTAATTAGGGGACCATAATGACTATATGCCAACATGATTGGAAAGATTAAAAAGATGCCCTAGAAGCAATCAACAGAGTGGCTGATACAGAAGAGAGATTTCATGTGCGGGCTTGCTATTAATAAATTATTCGTCATTATTACACTGTCCCAGCTTTTAACGACTTCACCCTGAAGTCACCCACCCTGCCCCCCGCCCTGGCCACCCCCACCGCCGTCCCATCCTCCAAGTACTCACTGTAGCAAACAGTGCACTTTTCATGGAAGCAAACATTGGTCTGTCAGTCTGTTTTTCCTAGGTATACCGATGGTCCAGATTTATTGTGAGCTGTGCCTGGCCCTGCTGCCAAGGCAGTTTGAGAACACAAATAAGTCAGTCTTCCCCTCCCGCCCACTGAGGACAAGGTGGGTCCACAGTGGGCAGAGTTTTCACAGCTCCTCTCTGTGGGTCTCCCAGGGTGGGCTCCATGGAGATCGTGCTCAGCCTTGGCGGTGGGGGCAACAGTGAGGCCCTTATCCTCCCTCGGAGTTCAGGGGCTTGTGACTCCGCCTGTGCTCCAAGCAAGATGACAGCAGGTTGCAGGGTGACCCTCTGAGAAGGCCCGCCTTTCTGGAAAATTAACTCAGTTCCCAACTTTAAATCCATGACATCTTACTGGCAGAAACTTAGTGACCGAAGTCCAGTCACCTCGTGTACCCGTTCCGTAGGCTTGAGTAAACAGTCAAGCTATTCCTGTTGGTTGAGATGACATAAAAAGGATGGCGTTTGAGGTCACTTTTCCAGCACATGCTGCCTGAGACTGAAACCCTCAGTGGGTAACCAGAGGAAACTAGGTCCATGGGATCTGATTCTCAGAAAGAATAGGAAAAGGAAAAAAACCTGGGTGGATTATAGGGGCAAGGCGTTACTTATACTTCTTTTGACTCTGAGTGATTGTGAGGAAGAGAAGCAGCAGATGGTGAAGACATGAAAGTCAGTCGTGTCCAACTCTTTGCAACCCCATGGTCTATACAGTCCAAGGAATTCACCAGGTCAGAATATTGGAGTGGGTAGCCTATCCCTTCTCCAGGGGATCTTCTCAACCCAGGGATGGAACTGGGGTCTCCTGCTTTGCAGGCGGATTCTTTACCAGCTGAGCCACCAGGGAAACAGATGGAGGGGGAGAAAACCAGTTTGATGTTGGACGAGTCAGTCTTAAGGTTTTCATGGGACACTCAGCTGCGTCTGTCTCATTGATGATTGGAAATGATAGTTGGACACTTGAATGAGGTAGAAAAAGAGAGCTCCTTGAGCGCATCAATCATTTGTTAATAGAGAATCAAAGACATGTTAATAGTGGGAAATTGATGACGGAGATGAAGCCAGGATACTCAAATGGTGAAAAGAGTAGAATCAGAGGCAAGTCCATTGGGTCCCAGATGTTGACGGGGTAAGAAGAGACAGGAAAGGGCTTCAGGGGCCAGAAAAGCCAGAGAAAACCTGCATTTCCTCTGCTGAGTCAACAGACCGCGTTTTAAAAGTCTCAGATGACGTTTCCTAGGGAAGAGAGAGAAAGAACTGGCAAATAGGTCAGAGAAGCAAAAGAGAAAAAAGACTAAAATAAACACTGGTCTTGGGAGTAAGAAAATGACTTGAAGCAATTTCTGTAATGCATTAGACATGGAAGCCAGACTGCAGCTAAGTAGAGATTAAAAAGTTAATTTTTTAAATAGACTTTTTATGAAAGAGGAGTTTTAGGTTCACAGCAAAATTGACTGAGAGGTACAGAGATTTTCCCATACACCCTGCATAGGTCTCCACTTGTGTGCTGGGTTAGATGGGGAGGATATGTTGGTGTGCAAGAGGACAGGGGGATCTGGCTCTCCATCCACAGGCTCCCACCCGGGCTGGGCTTCTCCCTCATCCCCTGCGCCACCCAGATCCAACCCCACAGTCCTGCACAGACCTCACTCCTGGTGCAGGAATGTGCTGGCCACAGGGCCACACGCATCCATGCCCACAGGCTGCTGACCAGGGGGCAGCCCCACTGCAAGCTCTGTGCTGGGAGGGACTGTGAAGGCCACAGACTCTGGAAACAAACGGCCTTGGTTTGAATCCCGGCTTTGACTTTTCACTTGTGTGTTGTTGCTGCAAGAGAAGGTAGAACAGCAGTACCTACCTCTTAGGTAGGGATTAAATTAATCACAACACAGAAAATACTTAGAACAGTGCCTGTGCACTGTTAGTGCAAGTGCTAACAGCGCTTATTAAGTAGGTGGAATGTTGACTGATTCTAACCCTGGGCTGAAGTTTTTATCTCAGAGTGAGGCTGATTGTCCATTTACTGAGTTTTCTCAGACCCTCGGCAGGAACCTGGCCTCCAGATTCTCCCCTAATATTATAGGGGCAGGAGGACGCTGGCTGACAGCTCAGAGAAACCCTGAGAAGCCTCGTGTGGGTCTGCAACAACCCGATGACTCAAGTTATTACACAGTGTTTTAATGGATACATTAAAATGCAAAGGTAGAAGTTGGGAAACACCTGGAGTAACAGGCAAATTTGACCTTGGAGTATGGAATGAAGCAGGGCAAAAGCTAATAGAGTTTTTCCAAGAGACCGCACTGGTCATAGCAAACACCCTCTTCCAACAACACAAGAGAACACTATCACCAGATGGCCAACACCGAAATCAGATTGATTATATTCTTTGCAGCTAAAGATGGAGAAGCTCTATACAGTCGGCAAAAACAAGACTGGGAGCTGACTCTGGCTCAGATCGTGAACTCCTCATTGCCAAATTCAGACTTAAATTGGAGAAAGTAGGGGAAACCACTAGACCATTCAGGTATGACCTAAATCAAATCCCTTACGATTATACAGTGGAAGTGACAAATACATTTAAGGGACTAGACCTGGTAGATGGAGTACCTGATGAACTATGGATGGAGGTTTGTGACATTGTACAGGAGACAGGGATCAAGACCATCCCCAAGAAAAAGAAATGCAAAAAAGCAAAATGGCTGCCTGAGGAGGCCTTACAAACAGCTGTGAAAAGAAAGAGAAGATAAAAGCAAAGGAGAAAAGAAAAGATATACCCATTTGAATGCAGAGTTCTAAAGAATAGCAAAGAGAGATAAGAAAGCCTTCCTCAGTGATCAGTGCAAAGAAATAGAGGGAAATAATAGAATGGGAAAGACTAGAGATCTCTTCAAGAAAATCAGAGATACCAAAGGAACATTTCATGCAAAGATGGGCTCAATAGAGGACAGAAATGGTATGAACCTAACAGAAACAGAAGATATTAAGAAGAGGTGGCAAGAATACACAGAAGAACTGTACAAAAAAGATCTTCATGACCCAGATAATCATGATGGTGTGATCACTCAGAGCCAAACACCCTGGAATTCAAAGTCAAGTGGGTCTTAGGAAGTATCACTACAAACAAAGCTAGTGGAGGTGATGGAATTCCAGTTGAGCGATTTCAAATCCTATAAGATGATGCTGTGAAAGTGCTGCACTCAATATGCCAGCAAACTTGGGAAACTCAGCAGTGGCCACAGGACTGGAAAAGGTCAGTTTTCATTCCAGTTCCTAAGAAAGGCAATCCCAAAGAATACTCAAACTACCGCACAATTGCACTTATCTCACACACTAGTAAAGTAATGCTCAAAATTCTCCAAGCCAGGCTTCAGCAATACATGAATCGTGAACTTCCAGATGTTCAAGCTGGTTTTAGAAAAAGCAGAGGAACCAGATATCAATTCTCCAACATCTGTTGGATCATCAAAAAAGCGAGAGTTCCAGAAAAACATCTATTTCTGCTTTATTGACTATGTGAAAGCCTTTGATTCTGTGGATCACAATAAACTGTGGAAAATTCTGAAAGAGATGGGAATACCAGACCACCTGACCTGCCTCTTGAGAAATCTGTAGGCAGGTCAGGAAGCAACAGTTAGAACTGGACATGGAACAACAGACTGGTTCCAAATAGGAAAAGGAGTATGTCAAGACTGTATATTGTCACCCTGGTTATTTAACTTATATGCAGAGTACATCATGAGAAACACTGGGCTGGATGAAGCGCAAGCTGGAATCAAGATTGCAGGGAGAAATATCAATAACCTCAGATATGCATATGACACCACCCTTATGGCAGAACGTGAAGAAAAACTAAAAGGCGTCTTGATGAAAGTGAAGAGGAGAGTGAAAAAGTTGGCTTAAAGCTCAACATTCAGAAAACTAAGCATCTGGTCCCATCACTTCATGGCAAATAGATAGGGAAACAGTGGCTGACTTTATTATTTTGGTCTCCAAAATCACTGCAGATGGTAACTGCAGCCATGAAATTAAAAGATGCTTACTCCTTGGAAGGAAAGTTATGACCAACCTAGACAGCATATTAAAAAGCAGAGATATTAGTTTGCCAACAAAGGTCCGTCTAGTCAAGGCTGTGGTTTTTCCAGTAGTCATGTTTGGATGTGAGAGTTGGACTATAAAGAAAGTGGAGCATTTAAGAATTGATGCTTTTGAACTGTGGTATTGGAGAAGACTGTTGAGAGTCCTTGGACTGCAAGGAATTCCAACCAGTCCATCCTAAAGGAGATCAGTCCTGGGTGTTCATTGGAAGGAGTGATGTTGAAGCTGAAACTCCATTTCTTGGGCCACCTGATATGAAGAGCTGACTCATTTGAAAAGAACCTGATGCTGGGAAAGATTGAGGGCAGGAGGAGAAGGGGATGACATAGTATGAGATGGTTGGATGGCATCACCGACTCAAAAGACATGAGTTTGAGTAAACTCTGGGAGTTGGTGATGGACAGGGAGGCCTGGCATGCTGCGGTCCATGTGGTCGCAAAGAGCCAGACACGACTGAGGGACTGAACTGAACTGAGTATTTCATGTGCCCTACTTCAGTGGAACTTCTTCACTTGTTTTAATTTCCAATTTTTCCTTTATTGTAGATAATCATGAGATGAGCATCTTTGTGTGTTAACCTTTTTTGTCTATATCCAGTCCTTGTCTTAGGACGCACAGTTCTGTCCCTGATTTACTGAAAGGCAGTAGAGTCTGCCGCTTAACAGCACAGTCTAGAGCCTGGCTGCCTGGGCTCACATCTGGGCTCCACCACCAGCTCTCCGGTCATGGGCCGTCTTCTGAGCTGTTCCACGTCTTTGTCTCCCCATCTTTAAAAAGGACGATGTGTGTTAGTCGCTCAGTCATGTCCGACTCCTCGAAACCCCATGAAATGTAGCCCGCCAGGCTCCTCTGTCCATGGGATTCTCCAGGCAAGGATACTGGAGCAGATTGCCATTCCCTTCTCAGAGGATCTTTCCAACCCAGGGATCGAATCCTGGTCTCCTGCATCTCAGGCAGATTCTTTACCATTTGAACTAAAAAGGACAATAGTAGTACTTAAAATGCAAGTTTATTGTGGAGCTTAAGTTAGTACTTTTAAAGCACTTACTTAGAATGATGTTTAGCAATACTGCTGGACTAAAGGGATTGAATACTCTAAGATTCTTAATACATATCGCTGATTATGTCCATGGGAAAGAGGAGTGGGTCTTAACTATTCTCCTTCCCAGCAGGCAGGGACAGTGATTGGATCGGGTCAGCTTCAGGACAGATCAGGCCACGTGGCTCAGCCTCAGGGTTGTTAGCTCCTGGAAGGGCCGCATAGAAATGGCTAGCTCTTTCTTTTTGCCTCTTCCTGTGAGCATTCCCTCTCATGGTCCTAAAGCCCTGAGGTGTGGATCTAGACAAACAGAGAGACAGAGGCTCTTAATTTTGGGATAGCTTTCTGTGTTCCGGCTCAGGACACTGTGGGGTGCTCTGTAGTAGAGTCTGAGCCTCCGGCTCTGTTCTAACCATTCACCACTGTCCCTCGTGCATGGGGGAGGAGGGCTGGGTGGGTCGAGGCAGGATTCAGGTATTTGTACGCTCTCTGACCATAATATCATCTAATAGTGCCCCAGTGCCGTCATTCTTAGCTCTATTTTAACAGGGCGTGTCCATTTTCCCACTAGGAAAAAATCTGTGAGAAGTGGATTTCAATTTTATATTTTTTCTTAGTGGTGCAGAGAGGTTCTTCAAGTTAGGGAGCAAGATGGCTGGGCATAATGGGGAGTGGTGCTGGCATCCAGAAAATACTGATCTTATTCTCAGAGTCAAAGATTTGGGGCTTTAGAATATGAACCAGCTTTTCTTTCCTTTCAGGAAACCACTTGCACATCCATTCTGAAAACCTGGTAAACATGAAGGAGTCAGTGTTTTATGAGTGTCTAGTGTTCATCTCGGGACATCCAGTTTGCATTGGATGCTGTTCCTTGCTGAAGGGTTCCTTCCAGTGGAAACCAGACAGGAAATGTTCCCAGAGCCTGGCCGCTTGGGTGTGGAGACAGTAAGTCCAGGGTACTGTCTGATGTTTTTCAAAGACCCACATTCACCACGCCTGCTTCCTTCTGTAATTTGTTTCTGCCCAAAGCGACCAGGCCATCCTCCAAAATATATAACAGATAGCTGGAATTGTTGAAAAACCCAGTACTTGCCTTGAGTATCCCTTATTGGAAATAAAGGATAAACAGTCTCTGGCTTGCATCTATTGACAGTAGTTTAGAAGGAATAAACAAAACAATTTTTTCTAATGCCCCAAATTGAAAGGGGAATACTCAAAGGGGAATTAGTCTACTGGACTTTTAAACCATCCTTAAAATTCTGCTATAAAAGAGTATTGATCAACATGGAAAATTCCTATAGTATATTTCTAAAAGGGAAAAGGCAGTTATAAAACAGAACTTACAGGCACTGTAATTTGGGTGGTTTGTTATTTGACAACACGTGTATGTCTTATTAGAGTTCTAGTTCGTACTCAAGGATGCAGGTTTTGGAACAAGTGATTCCACAAAGTTCATTCTTATGCCTCCTCAGTCTCTCTTGTTTCTTTCTTTCTTTCTTTTTTTTTTTTTTTTTTTTGCTATTTCTGATCAATAGAAACCACTGTAAGAAGATTATTTTTCAGTTTTCCACTGACTTTTATTTGTAAATCTGTCCCAGGGATGTTCAATTGACTTGTTGGGCATAACCACTTAATGAAACAAGATGTTGGATATTTAGCAAGTGGAATGTTCTGCTATGAATGGTAAATCCCACGACAGGGGAATTGTGCTTCTCCTTTCTTTTATTTAACTGACAGGGCTTGATTAAATATTAATTGATTCTCCTGGAAACAGGGCCAGAGTTTAGTGCTATAATTGAGGCTCATCTTCATAACTTAGGATTCATGCTCCTTACTGCTTTGTCCAGAATGATAATGCCATTTCCCCCAAGGCTTGTCGGGTCAGGGAGGATAGATAGAGCAGAGGGAGGAGGGAGATGATATGTGTCACACCTGGTTTGCTGGACCACTGATTGGTTTTGGCTGGAGTATGGTGCTGGTCTGCATACCGCTTTCAGACTTGTCTGTTTGTTAAGGTTCAGTTGAATCCTTCCAGAAGGGATTCTGGGTACAAGGGTACAAGAGGAAACACAGACAAAACCTCTGCCCACGTAGAACTTAAATTTCAATATTTCCTGATGCCGGCTATTTTGAGAATTATTATGTATTTTCTCAATGCTCACAATTACTAAATAAAATTTTTAAATACACTAGCTAGCAGCTGGCTGTATAGGCTCAGTCCTCTAATCTTGGCCTCCTGCATCCTCTTGTCCAAACAGCGGTCCAGGGGCAGCTTAATATAGCAGAAAGCAATGGGATTTGGAATCGGTCAGAACCTGGATTGGGGGTCCCGCCTTACCACTGATGAGCTATATGACCCTGGAGGATTAATCTGTTGAGTCCAGTTCCCTCCTCTGCAAGATGGAGATTATGCTTGCAGCGTGTTATGTGATGATCAAAGGCAATAATGGATTTGAAGGGAGTTTGTAAATGGTAAAGTACCACATAAACAATGATCATCATCACACGGAAAATTGGATAATAGCCTAGTGATCTAAAAATGTTTTCAACTTGGTGTGTGTACATAAGAAATAAACATCTGTGGAGCTTAAAAAAATATATTCACAATGAGGGAGCCCATCCTAGGCTCTTAGAATCTGAAACTCCAACATTGAGCCCCTCCCTGGACAGGTGAGGGCTTCCCTAGTGGCTCAGACGGCAAAGCATCCACCTGTAATATGGGAGACCTGGGTTCCAGCCCTGGGTTGGGAAGATCCCTTGAAGAAGGGAATGGCTACCCACTCCAGTTTGCTGGCCTGGAGAATTTCATGGACAGAGGAGTCTGGCAGGCAATAGTCACAGGGGTCACAAAGAGTTGGACACGACTGAGTGACTTTCACTTTCACTGGACAGGTGTGGTGTCAAAAGGCCCCATAGATGTTTCTGAGGAATATATACCCTGTATCGTGTGGAGTAAGGAATGTTTGAGATGAGCTATAAGAGGAGTTGACGTGGGATCTTGTGTAAGTCACTCCCCTGCTCCTGGGGGCTCAGTTTCACCATTGGGAATGACTTAAGAAAAGGATTGTTAGGGTTCCTTCCAGCTCTACAAGACAGAGCCCAGCAAGGTCCTGGAATCACCGTAGGAGCCTGATGTTGATGCTGGAACTGTGGATCAGAGCCAGGTGGAGGCCGAGATAGAGTGTTTGCATGTCTCTGGTGGACCACTGGGTGGCAGGAGCATGAAGGGCAAGTCCAAGCCCAGTGCGGCTGTTCTGGGGAGGGGAGGATAGGAGGGGGACTGGGGCGGGGCTCGGGGGCTGCCTGGAAGGCTTCCTTGGCTAGCCTTGAATGTCCTTCCAGGCTGAAGCTTGTTATGGGGTAATGGGTGGGGAGAAGTGGAGGGGGCCTCTTTCACAAAAGGCCTTGCACTTTGACTTTTCACCTTATCTTCAAATGCACGTATTTCCACTGTCATAGAAATTCATAGATAGGATTGGGGAAAAAAATCATACAACTACAGATCTGGAGACTCTTGAGAGTCCCTTGGACAGCAAGGAGATCAAACCAGTCAATCCTAAAGGAAATCAATCCTGAATATTCATTAGAAGGACTGATGCTGAAGCTGAAACTCCCATACTCTGGCCACCTGATATAAAGACCTGACTCATTAGAAAAGACCCTGATGCTGGAAAAAATTAATGGCAGGAGGAGAAGGGGATGACAGAGGATGAGACAGTTGGATGGCACCATCAACTCAATGGACATGGCATGAGTTTGAGCCAACTCTGGGAAATGGTGAAGGACAGGGAAGCCCGGTGTGCTGCAGTCCATGGGGTTGCAAAGAGTCAGACACAACCTAGTGACTGAACAACAGCTACAACGGATCTATGTATTTTTGTAAATGTAGCCTTTCTTACAGTCTTTAAATGTATGACTAGTCTCAAGAACAGCAGTGGCAAGCTTTCCTTTGTCTCTTCCTACACTCTCCCCAAACCACTGCACTTGAGAGGTCCTGCGCCCCTGACCTGCAGAGCCAAGTGTGGACAGGGCTTCCTGGGGGTAAGATGACACTGGACGTTCCAGCGTCAGAGCCTGCTTCCATTGCAGGAGGAGCACTGTTTGGTAACACTGAATTTCAGCCCCTTCAGGGTACTTGGGCTATCTTCGGGAGCCATTTGAAGGTTTCTGTCTCCATCTTGGGTCTACAGGTGCTAGGAAGGGGCTTTCGGGATGGCTGACAGATGGTCTCTCTTTCCATCTGAGTGTTCTGGTGTGGAGGAAACAAAACTTCTGTTGATGAGTCACTGCTGAAGCCTGCTTTAGGCAGCATTTAAGTAGGAACAGCTGGCTGTAGAAAATATTGTCACCACCCAGAAGTGAGATCTGGTTCAAAACTGTTGTCAACAAAGTGGATTTCTTACAGGCGAAACCAGGGTGTTCAGTTACGTGCACTGGTTCATCTTCTCAGTCAAGCGCTTGCAGGAAAGTCAGGCTGCCCCAGCCTCCCGCCTCCAAGGCCTCTAGCTGACGGGCAGATCAAAGCTTCTACAAACTTTTGTTTTCGGAAGGCAGGCTTCCCTGAAGTTTGGTATGCATAGCACTGGCGCGCATACATTAAAGAATGTCGGATGACACAGTGAGACAACCATTCTCTTTGCCAGCTCCCTTTCAGTCTTGATGATGGTGTCCAGAAGACAGTCTAAATTTCATGTCAGTCTGGCTTATAATTCTTCTAAGACTTGCTAATCTCTTTTTTATTGACCAGGCACTGGCCTCAAGTTCAGAGACTTAAATGGACTTTAGTTTCTTTCTTTCTTTTCTTTTTTTTTTTTTTTTTTGACCACAAGGCATGTGGAATCTTAGTCCCTGACAAAGGATCAAACCTATGTCCCCTGCAGTGGAAGCACAGAGTCTTCAACACTGAACTGCCAGGGAAGTGTCATATGGACAATAGTTTTTAACCAGATTCTACTAGTATATATTATTATATTAATCTTGTATTAGTCTTTGGGTCAATTTTTATTTTGATATAATTTCCAACTTAGAGAAAAGTTGCAAAAATAGTGTAAGGAACTCCTTTCTACCTATCACCCAGTTTCCCATACTGGTTACATTTTGCCCCACTGGCTTTGTCATTTTCTTTTTCTCAGGATGTTGTTTTGGAATTTGAGAGACATCATTCGCTTTTACACCTAAGCCTTTAAGTGTGTATTTCCTAAGAGCCAGGATGCTCTCTGACACAGACATTGTTTGCAGTGTTATTGTCTAACCTGCAGTTCACTGTTGATCTCATCCACGTTCCTGGTAGCGTCCCTTCAGGCTCTCTACTGCCCCAGTCCAGAGTCCAGCACAGGGTCACCCACCATCCTTAGCTGCTCTCTTTGTTATCTCCTTAGTCTCAGTTCGTAATAGCTCTTCAGCCTTCCTTTGACTCTCTGGACCGTTACCAAAGAATGCAGGACACTTGTTTCTTTTCTTAGAACGTTCTTCCGTTTGGGATTGTCTGCTGTCCCCTTCTGAGTAAGTTCAGTCTGCACGTTTTGGCGGGGATATCACAGAGGTGGCCCTGTGTCCTTCTCAGCACATCCTGTTAGCGTCCGTTGCCAGTCGGTCCCTTCGGGTGAGGGCGCCTTTGATCACTTGGTTAGGGTATCGCCTGCCAGGTTTCTCAACTAAAAGCTTATCACTTTTTCCCTCATTTGGGGGGAAGATATTTTGAGACTAGGTAAATAAACTGTTTCTCATCAAATTTTCACCAAGTAGCTAATTTTCTAACTCTATCATTTCTTTTGCATTCATTTGTTGGCGTTTTATTGCAGTCAGCACATTGTTTACTGATGGACTCACACAATTTTATTCATGGCTTAAATTGAATTACTATCATTATTTAGTTTGAGGTTCAAATTTCTTGATGTTTGGGCAGTGGGAGTTTGTAATCTGGCTCCATGTATTAGTGTTTATGATTGCTCTCTCTTTTCTATTCTTGGCCAGCAGTATTGATTTTCCATTAATGCTAGTAAGGGAATTTTAAAGTCCACATTTTAAATCATCAAAAGGTTGCTATGTAAATAGCTGAGATTTGGGAGATACTGCTCTCGTATTAGGAGGTATGTTGGCTCTATTTTTAAAATTTTTGAACTTTAAATATTTGATCATCGTGTCCCAATTAAGAGCTTGGAACAATTCCCAAGTGCCTACATTTGGACACTCCGTCCCTTATTGTTTATCCCCAAGTTCATCTTATCATTTACCTTTTACAGAGGGGGCAACAGAGGCCTAGAGATGATCACCTGTTCGAGGTCATGCAACTGTAAGAGTCAGGATTCCAACTCAGGGCGTCTGTCTTCAGAGTCCCTGCCTTTGGCCATCAAGATACAAGTAGGGTGGAGTAAGTTCTTGACAGGCAAAGCCTGGAGTGTGCCTTTACTTTCACTCCATGGAGACTGTCTTATCCCCAGGACAGACGCCCCCTTTCTCAGATCCGTGCCGTGCAGTCCCCGGCACCCCTCCCTCTGGGCTGCTGGCCTTTCCTGGTCAGTGGTATCCCCCTCTCACTCTGCAAGCTCTTTGCCTGGCTGTGGCCAGGCTGTATTTACCTCTGAATCCTTCAGAACACATAGAACAGGGCCATGCACTTAGGCAAAGCTTAGTAAATATTTGTAGAATTTAATTGAGTCACCTTAGTAATTTTTACCTTAGCAGAGTTAGTTTGATAGATAGATAGACAGTGATAGAGACCCTGAGTGAGAATGGGCATTCTGATGTACTCCTTTAAAAAAAGTTTTTTTATTGTGGTAAAAGTCACATAAAACATACTATTTTAACCATATTTAATTGTACAGTTCAGTGGTACTAAGTGCATTCATGTGTGTGTGTGTACATGCTAAGTTGCTTCAGCTGTGTCTGAGTCTTTGCGACTCCATGGACTGTAGCCTGTCAGGCTCCTCTGTCCGTGGGATTCTCTAGGCAAGAATACTGGAGGAGGTTGCCATGCCCTCCTCCAGGGGATCTTCCCGACCCAGGGGTCAAACCTGGGTCTCTTATATCTCCTGGTGCTAGTGGTAAAGTATGTTCACACTGTTGTACAAACCTAGTTAATAATTAAAAACTCAGTGTCGATTAGATGGTGCACTGGCTTCCTGCCTTGCTAGCCGACTAATCTCAAAGAATCGTTGGAATTTTCTGACTTCTGCTCCCAAAACAATAGACACACCAGCTCTTAACATCCGTAGTCAGCCTGAGCCAGAGCCTTGGCTCAGAAAATAGTGTTTGTGCTTGTTTTTGTCAAGGATGAAGAGATCAGCTTGACTGCCACTGTGGGATGGTCTTTCCCCTGCTTCACAGCACAGCCCTTTAACTCATCGGGGTAGCTGGGCGCCATCCTGCCGACCGTGGATAGAATGCCCCAGAGTCAGGGAGACAGCACTAATCCCTTCTTACTCCCTGGGCAGGCTTTTGAAAAGCTAAGGAGGGTTGGCCCCCAAAGTCTCTCTAATTGTCACTTGCTGTGCTTTGGAATAATTGTCTCCAACTTGTTAAGTGGTACTGTGCATTTTCAATGACTTGAGCTTTAGAGAGAGCTTAGCTTGACTTCTGGCCCAAATTCTGGAAACTCAGTTGCTATGTGTAGTTTGGGGCACTTTATTTAACTTCTCTGGCTTCATATATGTGTGCGTGTGTGTATTTATTTATTTTGTGGTGCCATGCAGCTCATTGGATCTTAGTTCTCTGACGAGGGATTGAATCTCAGCCCTTGGCAATGACAGTGCCTATTCCTAATCATTGGACCACCAGGGAATTTCCTGGCTTCATTTTCTCGTAAGTAAGGTGGGGATAGTTTCACTTACTTAGGGTTATTATGAGTATTTGGCCAAGTTAATACATGCAAAATGCTATTTTTATTTGGGTTTCCCTAAAGTAGCCCTTTGCTCCAAAGAATAGCAAGGAGAGATAAGAAAGCCTTCCTAAGTGAACAATGCAAAGAAATAGAGGAAAACAATAGAATGGGAAAGACTAGAGATCTTGTCAAGAAAATTGGAGATACCAAGGGAACATTTCATGCAAAGATGGACTCAGTAAGGGACAGAAATGGTATGGACCTAACAGAAGCTGCAGATATTAAGAAGATATGGCAAGAATACACAGAAGAATTATACAAAAAAAGATGTTAATGACTCAGATAACCACGATGGTTATCTAGATGATCACTCACCTAGAGCCAGATATCCTGGAGTGTGAAGTCAAATGGGCTTTAGGAAGCATCACTACAAACAAAGCTAATGGAGGTGATGGAATTCCAGTTGAGCTATTTCAAATCCTAAAAGATGATGTTATGAAAGTGCTACACTCAATATGCCCACAAATATGAAAAACTCAGCAGTGGCCAAGGACTGGAAAAGATCAGTTTTCACCCCAATCCCAAAGAAGTGCAATGCCAAAGAATGTTCAAACTATGGCACAATTGCACTCATTTCACATTGCTAGCAAGTAATACTCAAAATTCTCCAAGCCAGGCTTCAACAGTATGTGAACCAAGAACTTCGAGATATTCAAGCTGGATTTAGAAAAGGCAGAGGAACCAGAGATCAAATTGCCAACATCCGTTGAATCATAGAAAAAGCAAGAGAGTTCCAGAAAAATGTCTACTTTTGCTTTGTTGATTATGCTAAAGCCTTTGGCTAGTGGATCACAACAAATTGTGGAAAAATCTTAAAGAGATGGGAATGCCAGACCACCTGACCTGCCTCATGAGAACTCTGTATGCAGGTCAAGAAACAATAGTTAGAATCGTACATGGAACAACGAGCTGGCTCCAAATTGGGAAAGAAAAACTTCAAAGTTGTATGTTGTCACCCTGCTTATTTAACGTATATGCAGAGTACTTCATGCAAAATGCCAGACTGGATGAAGTACAAGCTGGAATCAAGATTGCAGGGAGAAATATCAATAACCTCAGATATACAGATGACATCACCTGTATAACCTGTATATACAGACGTATATACAGATGACATCACCTTTGCAGAAAGCGAAGAAGAACTAAAGAGCCTCTTGATGAAAGTGAAAGAGGAAAGTGAAAAAGTTGGCTTAAAACTCAACATTCAAAAAATGAAGATCATGGCATCTGGTCCCATCATTTCATGGTAAATAGATAGGGAAACAGTGGTAACAGTGACAGACTTTATTTTCTTGGACTCCAAAGTCACTGCAGATGGCAATTGCAGTCATGAAATTAAAAGACTCTTGCTTCTTGGAAGAAAAGCTATGACAAACCTAGATAGCATATTAAAAAGCAGATACTGCTTTGCTGACAAAGGTCCTGTGTATCATCAAAGCTGTGGTTTTTCCAGTAGTCATATATGGATCTGAGAGTTGGACCATAAAGAAGGCTGAACGCCAAATTAATGCTTTCGAATTGTGGTGTTGGAGAAGACTCTTGAGAGTTCCTTGGACCGCAAGGAAATCCAGCCAGTCAATCCTAAAGGAAATCAGTCCTGAATATTCTTTAGAAGGACTGATGCTGAAGCTGAAGTTCCAATACTTTGGCCACCTGATGCGAAGAACTGATTCATTAGAAAAGACCCTAATGCTGGGAAAGACTGAAGGCGAGAGGAGAAGGGGACGACAGAGGATGAGATGGTTGGATGGCATCACCGACTCAGTGGACATGGGTTAGAGCAAGCTCTGGGAGATGGTGAAGGACAGGGAAGCCTGGTGTGCTGCCGTTCATGGGGTCCCAGAGAGTTGGACATGACTGAGTGACTGAACAACAAAAGTAGCCCCCTAGGTGAGGATGTGGGTACAGTCTATTTGGTCCTGGACTCTCAAGAGGCAGGAGTGGGGGGTGTAGGGAGAGGAGATAAGGAAGGACGGAAATCCAGTTCACTTGCTAATGAGTAAGTCATAATTGTGAGCAACTTGGGGTTGACCCCCATGAGGGGACCCTTCAGACACTGTGTGGAACATGGAAAGGGAATCTGAGCACTTACCTACTGGCTGCCATTCTGCATGGCTGAGGCTGCCCCTGAGGGTGTGACTCGTCTGCCCCCAGTCCCCACCATAGTAATTCTGGGTTACCTTGGCGCACTTGTGCCCTGTGGCACTAGAGTGGAAAGAAAGCATAAAGAAGAAAGACCAAGGCAGGTGCTTGAGTGATCCGCTTGCTAGGAACTGTCCACAGGCGTAGTGGACTCTGGTGTCAGGTGAGCCAAGACAGTACAGGGGGGGAGGGGGGGTGTCAGTGGTGGGTCCCACAGGGGCTTAAAACAGAGTCCAGAAAACAAAACTAGTAAAATACCAACACAAACAAACAAAGAAACCAGTGTCTGGTATACAATAAGTGTTCAATAGACGAGCTACAAAGTAGACCCAGTTTTGACTGCCCAGCCTCCTATCCCATGAGGATCTAACTCTCTGTGACTTGAGGTGGTTCTGGTAGGACTGTCATTCGGGTTGTTTGCACCAGGTACAGGGGTGGTCCCATGACCCAGACTGACCAATCAGAATAGCCATCCCTCTGCTTTAATGATTGGTTGACGGATGGGCATGTGACCCAAGCTGGCTAATCAGAACCTTCCTCAGAGTACTTTGGTTCACACCAGAGCTAATGGAGAGGAAGTTGTCCTTCAGAGGGGGTGGTGAGGGGAGTGTGGAGGAGAATGTGCAGGGGAGGAAGGACCACCTCCCCAGGAGACTGTTAGTTTGGAACTGCTAGTCCCCATCTTCCCTAGTTTCTGGGAAGAAACCTTTCTATTACATGGAGTCCTGGACTCTAGACAGAATGGTACTCTGGGCAAGCTACCTCTCTGGAATTTAATGTCCTTGATCTGTAAGCAGGAACGATATCTACTTTTTAAGGTAATGTTTTGATTCAGTGACAGCATGTGTAAAATGCCTGGCAAAGAGCAAATCCTCAGTAAATGTTTGTTTCACTTTCATGCTTTGCCTTGATTTGATTTCGCTCTATGAAAATCTCCAAACTCTAAGGTGGGATAGTTTTTCGAAAATGATCCCAAGCGTTATGCCCATTAAGTATGGCCATTTGTGCCCAAGCTTTATGAACGTTTGTAAGTATGCCACCTGGGTCACTGTCCTATGTTGGTTTTGACTCCCAGCTCCAGTAGTGATTTATATTTGGGGGGGCACCTCTGGCCAAGTGGCCCCCCCACTTAAGGAAAAACTTACATCACCAGCCCCTCTTTGTTTCACTTCTGAAAGGAAGAGGTGTTTTTCCCCGCCCATGTTCATGCCAGTTTAGTGCTGCTGAAATTCGTGACCAAATGTGTTATGGATGGACTCTGCAGGGGACTTGCCAAAGAATAGTGATTCTGATATGACCCCTGCAATCTGATCTGCCTCCCAAAGCTAGAAGAACCTCTGTGCATGGATGCACAGTCATGTCCAACTCTTTGTGATCCCATGAACTGTAGCCCGCTAGGCTCCTCTGTCCATGGAATTCTCCAGGCAAGAATACTGAAGTGGGTTGCCATTCTCTCCGGGGATCTTCCCGACCCAGGGATTGAACCTGTGTCCCTTGAATCTCCTGCATTGGCAGGGGGATTGCTTACCACTTGAACGCCCTGGGCCATATACATAATGGTGTTCATCTGGGGGAGATTTCTCATAATCTCCTCTTACTTGAGAACATTCTCCATTAATCCCTGGGTTAATCCCTTTGCTTTTAGTACAAAATCCAGAACCTTTGAAAGGATATTAATGTATTTCTATAATTCAGCCATATTAATCATTTGTCTCTTCTCCTGATGCGTGCAGTAGCTAAATGGACCATTCCATGAACTTGGCCTGAACTTTCCCACTAATGTGCCTAAAGATAGTTCCTTCTCCTGGACCACTCTCTTCCCCTGTTCCTGATGAACATGGTTCATCAAATATAGCACTGTTGACTGCTTAGCCCACACCAGCTCTCTGTACCAAAGCAGGCTCTACAAATAGATTGCTGTTTGCACTAGAGAGAAAACTTATTTGTTGTTACATCATTCAACTGTAAACTCCTGAAGGGCTGGAAGAGACTATGTACTTCTTATTTTTCCTGCTAAAACACTAAAAATACTGTGCTGAGAGCATATTAGGTATTTAACTAGTGTTTGTTGGATGAATGAAAAAAACACCTTGTTTTGGAAGCATCTGCCATCTGATTTCCAGATTGGAACGTGTGGGTCAATGGTTTCAATCTGGTTATACAAATGCTTTACATTTCATCTTCATAACAATTCTAGGACATAGACCATATGATCATCTTCATTTCAGTAGAGGAGAGCTCAAATGCCAAGCATTTTACCCAAGTTTGATTCTTGATTTGCAGGATTCCAAGGCGTATGCGCTCGGTCGCTGCACATGTGGGAGCATATGCGTGTGGTGTGTTTGGGTTTCACTTGCTGCTTAGTCACTCCCTTGTTTGGGTGTTTGGGAGCCAATTTGAATAACTCATAGGACAAATTTCCCGGCATATTTGATTGGCTCATAATAAGAGCTTTGCTCATTCTGCTTAAGACAGAGAGGATAAAACATTTATGCCTTAGAGAATTCAAGCTGCTATAGCAAAATACCATAGACTGGGTAGCCTCTAAACAACAAAACTGTATTTTTCAGGGTGCCAGCATGGTCAAGTTTTTGAGAGAGAGTACTCTTCTGGGTTGAGGACTGCCAGTAAATGAGGGAGCAGGGGGAACCAGTTTTCTCATGACTGTTTTATCTATCTGTGTTAGGTTTCAGTCATGTCTGTTTCTTTGCAACCCCATGGACTGAGGCCTGCCAGGCTCCTCTGTCCATGGAATTCTCTAGGAAAGAATGCTGGAATGAGTAGTTATTTTCTTCTCCAGGGGATCTTCCCAACGCAGGGATGGAATCCTTCTCTCCTGCATTGCAGGCAGATTCTTTACTGTCTGAGTCACCAGACAGAAAAAGCCTCATGACCCTTATAAGGGCACTAATCCCATTCATGAGGTCCACCCTCAAGACCTCACCTAATCCTGATTACCTCCCCAAAGCCCACCTCCTAATACTATCACATGGGGAAAGGGTAGGACTTCATACTGAATTTTGGAGGGACACACTGAGTCTATAACAACTTCTTTCTTTTCCCACAAGCAAATTGGGAAGTGAAATAGTGAGATCTATGTATTATCTGTTGTTTAAGAAAAGGAAGCTACTGAGTATTTCCTAATAACCCCATTTTCCCAACCCTTGTCATGCTCACTAGGTACACTTACTCCTTGGAAGGAAAGTTATGACCAACCTAGACAGCATATTAAAAAGCAGAGACATTACTTTGCCAACAAAGGTACCATCTAGTCAAGGACATGGTTTTTCCAGTGGTCATTTATGGATGTGAGAGTTGGACTATAAAGAAAGCTGAGCACCAAAGAGTTGATGCTTTTGAACTGTGGTGTTGGAGAAGACTCTTGAGAGTCCCTTGCACTGCAAGGAGATCCAACCAGTCCATCCTAAAGGAGATGAGTCCTGAGTGTTCATTGGAAGGACTGAGGCTGAAGCTGAAGCTCCAATACTTTGGCCACCTGATGTGAAGAACTGACTCATTTGAAAAGACCCTGATGCTGGGGAAGATTGAAGGTGGGCAGAGAAGGGGACGACAGAGGATGGAGATGGTTGAATAGCATCACCGATTCAATGGACATGAGTTTGTGTGAACTCCGGGAGTTGGTGATGGACAGGGGGCCCTGGTGTGCTGCGGTTCATGGGGTCGTGAAGAGTCAGACCTGATTGAGCGACTGAACTGAACTGACCTGAAGGTACCAAGCTCTGTGCCATGTGCTTTTATACTCATGAACAACACTAAGTCAGCTTAAAAGACTGCACTCAGGACTTCCCTGGTGGTCCAGTGGTTAAGACTTTACACTGTCAATGCAGAGGGAGTGGGTCTGATCCCAGATCAAGGAACTAAGATCTCATGCTCCCTGGTACTGTCAAAAAAAAAAGAGAGAGAGAGACTAGAGACTGCACTCAGCCATCACCTCCACGTACACTTTCCTCAACATCGTCTTCCATCAGAGTCGGACCCTCTACTTTGCATCACCCTCTGCCCCGTAACATTGCCTCTTTGAATCTAATTTACGTATCTTGGTGTAACATTTCTTTTTTAAAACATTGCATTTTTTTTTAAAGTGTCTACTTGGTTGCACTGGTTCTTAGTTGTGGCCTGTGGGATCTTCAGTTGCCGCCTGTGGGATCTGGTTCCCTGACCAAGGGCTGAATGCAGGTCCTCTGCGTTGGGAGGATGGAGTCTTAGGCACCCGGCCACCAGGGAAATCCCTTGGTGTCCATTTCTGCCCTTCCTCTGGACCTGTTGCCCGAGAGGGAAGAGCATCAGGGAATCAGCACACTTGTTAGGAGTTGCTCTCATCCAGTAATACTTGGAAGTTAATGGAGAAATACATCCTCCTCCCCAGGTGAGTTAGCCGTAGGTCTCCTCCAGTAGTCACTTGCTCACAGACACGCCCGAAGTGGCATCTCCTCTTCCAGTCTTATATCCCCTCTTCCCCCATCTGTGCTTCTCGGGGTCCCCTCCCAGTTCTGCTGACTTTCAAATCCTTGTTTCAGTGTCTGATTCTGGAGGACCCAAACCAGGGTAAAGAGATCAAGGGGCTTGCTGTCTACCTCTGGTTCACCTTTAGGCTTATCTCCTATCCCTCCTCCCACTGAACCCCATGTTTACTCTTTGTAATCACCTCCCACACCCCCAGGCTTTCATGTTACCCCACTGCACACCCTTGTTCCCTCCCAGGAAATCCAGGCTTATTCATTTGGCATTCACAGACCTCTGTGACCTGTTTGGACTTCGCCTCATGCCTTTCTCCAGCCCCACACAGGGGAGCGTGTATTTCAGCTGCAGTATTGTTTCCCATCCTGCCAAAATGCCCTTCAGTGATCCCACATCCTTGCTTTTACACAGATGTTTTCCTCTGTCCCAAATGGCATGTGAGAGTTTTGCCTCCACTTCTGGTCTACCTTCATCCACGTGACTGAAGGAGTTTTGTTTCCAGTTACAGGCCCTACTCCCCACTCTCAGATTTGCAAGTGAAGACACGGGTTCTAGTTTATGTTCCAGTTTTTTGCTGAACTGTGTTTCCATGTGACAGCACACCAACACTGGCTCCATGAAGTCACGAGCCTTACATGGAGTACAGGAGCCTTCACGGAGAGCAGAATGAGAAATCCTCTGCACACTGATCTTGTAAGAACTCCACGCACAGTGTGACTAAGCTTTCTGCCTTGTTAACTCAGGTTTATGTATGTGGCATTTTACTAACATGCAACTTAGCTCTAATATTTTGGGCTTCCTACAGAGAAGGAAGGAAGAAGCCTCCCTAATCATGAACTCCTCCTTCACAAAATCTTCTTCCTTGGAGATTCACTTCTGTGCATCTCTTTGATAACCTTGAAGATATTGATTTGATCATGAAAATGAAAATGGTTGAGATGTATGAGATTTAAAATAGCACTTCACTGTATACTTGGATCATAGGCTGGACCAAAAAAAAAATGCTTCTTAATGTGCATATTATTTGTTGCAAAACAAAACAAATTGCCAAATGTATCCTTGAAATCAAAGGAAAGGGAATCCCTCAAGAGTTTCTAGTGAGAAGGGATGGTAACTTGAAGTGCATTGTATGTTACCCCTTATTTAAGCCAAGAAGCACATGGGGCAGGTAAGGGCATGGATTCTACTGTGGCTTTAAATCCTGGCTCCACTACTTCCTAGCTATGTAATCTTAGTGCACAACCTGTCTTCAGTTTTTTCACCTGTAAAATGGGCATAATGATGGACCCCACTTCTTAAGGTTGTTGGGAGGGTAAGAGAGTGTATATACGTGTGTGTGTGTGTGTGTGTGTGTGTGTGTGTGTGTGTTCAGCTTGAGGGAAGCTAAATGCCTTTTTTCAAAGCTTGTGCTTAGTTGCTCAGTCGCTCAGTCGTGTCTGACTCTTTGCAACTCTGTGGACTGGATTCTCCAGGAAAGAATACTGGAGTGGGTTGCCCTTCCCTTCTCCAGAGGATCTTTCCAACCTAGGGGTCGAACCCCAGTCTCCTGCATTGCAGGCAGATTCTTTACCATCTGAGCCACCAGGGAAGCCCCTTTAAAGGCTTGTCTCACCTCAACTCCTATTTTTTCTATGTAGCCTTTAGTTCCCTCATTGGAGGATTCTTCCCGGATGTGTTTTTTTTTTATATTTTCTTTTTTAGCCACCTGTACCTTGTGTTTTAATAGCGGGACTGTTTTTGCAACAACTATGTATGTAGAATAACTGATGTCAGGCAAGGTTAAGCTATGCTGAATACTTTTATTTATATTCTTTAATGTAAACATAATTTGCTTTGTAGGCACAATATAACAAAAGCTCTAAAGCCACAAATACATTAGACAATGTTTCAGTTCCCTCCAATCAATCTTAAATTATGGAGAAGCCTTCACAGTTCCTTTAAGGCAACCTGAGGCATTCTGTACACTTCCTTCAGGAAAATAATCATGTGACAGCAAAGATGCTTCAAGCAAGAGTGTTAAACAGTGAATTTTGGTACTTTAATTTTCCCCCCGGTCTTCATGGCATTAGTTGATCTTATTGGTCAAACACTAGTTTTCTCTTCTCATTCTGTATTTCAAGGAGACAAAAGGGTTTTCTTTAACTCATCAGCACAATTTGTGATTAAAGTTGAAAAAACAGACTTGGGGAAGAAGGTCTTCTCATGCTAATCCACTGGATGTAATGAAGGGCATTTGGCTTCTGAATGGAGAGTTCTGTCTCCCCAACCAGAGGAGAGACCTGAGATGCTCACGGGTCTGTCCTCCCCCAGCCCAAGAAAATGCCATTTCTGTCTAGCTCACCAGGAATGTCACTTGGGTAGCAGCTCTTCTTAAGACCTCATGGAACACTTGGCTGTGGGAGAAGCGGGACCAGTAGCACAGCATTTAGCAAAAGTGTTGGGAGAGGGGGGAATACAACCTCTATGTTATCTTTCTAAAGTGGCCAAGACCTGGAATACTGATGTGTCCTGGGGTAGGAAGAGAAGTTGATGTTGGCATCTTCTTTTGAGATACACGGGTCCCTTTGTTCATCAAATGGCATCACCCTTTCTCATCTTCATAGCTTACATATGTATACATACAATGAGGTGACACTTCTTTCAGATAAATATTTGGCATAAATAAGTCATCATCACAAGCTTAAGATGGGAAAAAAGCACATGCTCAGGGAGGTGACATTTGTTACACAGGGACTTAGGGAATAAAACAGGCAGTTGCTGCGATGCGTTCATTGCCATCACTTGGGGGAAGAGTGGGTTCTACCCTAAGGCTCAGTGGTGGAGAGATCGGGCAATGCGGGAGCCCTCTGGTGTCTTGCAGAAGGCAAGAGAGTCAGGGTGCTAACCATGTGGTCTCCTGTGTCTCCAGTGATGGAATCAACCCCTTAGGCCAACAGGACTGGGAGAAGGTGATGAGGAACCCTCCCCCACCCATCTCCTTGGATTCACTGACTCGCTTTCTCTTCCTCCAGAGGAATTGATCGCCTCAAGCCATGTCAAGTAGGGTGGGACTAGGGGTGGGCTCCTTAGGAATTTGGGAGCTGGAAAGTTCATCAAGGGTGTGTGATCAAGTAGTCTGGTCCCTGATTTCTGAAAAGCAGGATCTTGCAAAGAGTCTGCACCATGATTTTATATTTCAGAGGAGAGGAACACACATTTGGTATCAGATAATAAACATCAACCTTTTGTATCACTAGAGTTTGTTACATGTAGAAACATGCTTTGGCAAGAAAAAAGATACTCATTGATTTTTTTCCCCTCAAATAGGGTCCACAAAGGAGGTCTTCCCTGGGGGAAGAGGGGTATCTACCGTAAAGGTGGTTATTCAGTACCTGGAAATGAAAATAGCAAGAAGGGTAATGCCATGGCAAGTGTACAAACAGAGGCGGGTCTCAGGAATGACTTTGAAATAGCCCTACACCTGGTGCCTTTTCTTAAAATGAAATCTATAGAGTAGGGAGAGGATTTTGCTCTCGTGATGTGGTTTCAGAGGAGGAATCCCTGTGGTTGGTCATTACACTTTTGCTGTTGACTCATCTTTTGTCCTGAAAAATGCACATCTCTTCCCCTGTGTTTGTGGTTAAGAACTGGTGAAGGGATTGAGCATCAGAGGGTGGCCGGAGGATATCTCAACCTTTTGACCATGAAACACCTGAATGAAGGTGAAGAGGTTGCCTCTTCAGTGGGAAGAAGGAGAGTACGACTTGGAGAGATCCTGCAGGTAATGGGCTCGTGAAAACATCTCCCGGCCTACCCTCTTTCTGCCGGCCAAACCGGCAAGTGCTCCTGTCGGAAGCATGGGCGGCTGGCAGCAAAAAGGATCACTGGCCCGAAGAAGTCTCGGATCTGGACGGTGCTCTGTGATAACATCTTTCAACCCAAACTCGTCTTTGCCCACATCTGGCCTTTTAAGCGACGGACCCGTGGGCTCGTATCGATTTGCAAGGTTGTTCTAGAACTGTCGAGAAGGACCCAAAGATGGATGGTTTTGAAACAGAGAAGAGGGCAGAGTGTAAAATACACATGGGGGAGGGATGTAATACTGTGTGTATGAGCTTGGCACTTAATTTCAAAAACAACAGTGATCAACAACTTTTTTTTTTTTAGCTCAGCTGACAGCAGACAAACACAACACGCACTGGACTACAGCATTTGTTCACGGAAGAGTTTGGGCACAGAAGAGTTTTCTCAGCTGGATCCTCTTCTCCCAGAGCATCCCTCACATCCTCCCGCCTGGGTCACGGCTACTGGATGAAGGGCATCCTCTCCTTGTTCTCACTGTCTCCCTCGTGGTCCTCTTCCTCTTCGCCCGCCTCGCTGGTCTCCGTGCTGTCGTTGGCCATCTGTAATCCAACAGAGACAGGGGTCGGGCCCTGACTCTCAGCACCGCCCCCTCCCTCGCGGTCTAACCTGGAGCTGCACTTTCTCTCTCTGCCGCTAACAGAGGCAGGGCCTTCCCCCTGGAGCTCCTCCCCTCCACCCTCCTGCCTGCGCGATGCCTGCTTCTCCTTCAGCACACAGCCTGCCTCCTCAAGGAAGCCTTCCCAGACCTCTCTAATGGGAACAGTCCCCCTATCATGAGTGCTCCTCTGTGGCCCGGATGCATGGCTGCCGTGTCCCATTTATACACAAGGCCTGTGGACAGATGACGCCCTGCCCCGCTGTGGGAACTGCAGGCGACAGGACAGATGACCCAGTCTCCTGTTGCCTTCCATTTTCTCTTCTGCACCTAGCACAGTGCCTAACACATAGGAGGGCAATGCATGTTTTAGACCAGCGATCCCACAATGGTGAGAGTTCTTCCTTATTAGTACATATTACGTGCTCACCACCATGCCAGGCCCCTTTCTCTCTTCTCAACAGCCATGAAGTAGTGGCCAGAGCAGTAACTATTGCTGCCAGTTGTTTTGGAGTCGTGCAGAGGGAGACTCAGAGGTGACGTGTAAGCGGGAAGCCATGGGGCAGCGGAGGTCAGCAGGCTGCAGAGAAGGTCGCCAGCCCGCTCTGGGGCCGGGGGCGCCGTCTGACACCGCGGGTGTGCGGGCAGCAGCTGCATCTGGGCTCTGAACCCCTGCATGGCATCAGGTGAGCCCTGCTGCGCTCGCCCGTCCCCATCAGGAGAAGGCCCCGGCAGAGCAGATGCTCCTGCTGCTTGTCGGCCCATCTGCATCTGGAGCCGACAGCAAGGACAACCTTCTGCCAGCCTGCTGCCCCCATGCCTTGCAGCCCAGACGGTTTTGAGTGGTGGGTGTGCGCCCTGCAGTGGGTTCAGTGGGGCAGACTCAGGGCTCTGCCGGTGGCCGTTCCACCAGGAGAGCGTGCCCCTGGGAGACCCTCGCTGCCCCCCTACCCACCCACGTGCTGCGGGGCCGTGATGCGGCCCCATAGGGCCCAGACCCTGTGCTGTTTGCTCTCCCTAGAAATACCCTCACCGCTGGCTGCCTCTCCTTCAAGCCTCATCTCCATTCAGGATGGATGGGCCCCTCCCACCAAGAGATGCTCCCTGTGCCGCAGGTCTGAGTGGCCCATCTGCCGTCAGCTCAGGTCCCAGGGTGAGAGCCCCCGGAGCTCCAGCAATGAGGACAGCGACACCCACGACGGCAGGGCCTGGGCTTTTACTCGGAAAGGTGGCTCTGTAGCTCCCGCTCTGTTGAGAATCTGCCTGTGGTCAAGCAGGCCTTCCTACCAGCCCCACCGCCCAGCAGGACCTCAGGTGTGATGGGCGGGCAGGAAGCCAGGAACAACTCTGGTGCCTGAGAGCAATAGGCAGTGCAGCCGGGCGCTAGGCCCCCTGCTCTGATGGGACTGAAACAGACTTGGCCACGGGTTTAAAAACGGAATGCTGGTGCACAGAAGACTGGAGATTCTGGCCTAACTTGACCCCTATCTGCCTCCAAACACTTGCTGGTCCAGTCCTGGGACTTAGAAGGCATTTTAAAAATTATATCCAGATTGTTATCAGTCACTTACATGTTGTAAAATATCCTCTCACTAAATTGTTCTTCATTGTTTGAAATGGCCATCATACCCAAACCACATTCTGGTTACAAAAGCCAAGGAAACACTTTTTAAAGTGTACACGTTGGACTAAAACATGTCAGGATTGTAGTTCTTCCTCTTTTATCAACCATTGATGCAGCTCCAAAGCTAGACATGCGAGAAAACAAACCAAAAAACCTCCCGAGTATTTTCCTGGTTAAATTGTTCCTGGAACTTAGATTGTATGAGACGAAGTTTTATGCATGTCATTGTAACTGACTTACAAGGGCGTATTCAGCTCCAGTTTACAGACAGTGGAGTTGAAGCCAGGGTGAGAACAACTGCCCAGGTCATGCAGGGGTTCAGAGCTGGGCTCGGGATCCATGCAGTCTGCGTGTTGCCCGCCATACTGCAGAGCCCATCAAGGGACCCTTGCAAGAGGGTCTGGGATGTGTGTGTGACACTCTTCATTCCTGAGGGGCAGGGTATATGTGTGGGGGGATCCCTGCTTGTAAGGATGTTGTCCTGGTAAGGAAAAACAAAAGCCATGGGGCCAGCAGGAGGCAGCTCGGAGGCAGGTGGCATCACTCTGTTGCAGATCTGAATGTGAGTTTATGAACCTTTACCAGGAATTCCTCCCACTTGGAGCCAAGAGTGAGCTCGGGTAACAGGCATGGGCTGTGGTTTCTGTCCTCTCCCGTCTGCCCTCGGATGGCTCTGGAAATGTTCTCGCTGAAGCCTTTTCCTTTCCTTTTTGGCATTCATCCCATCTGTGACTAATCCCTCACTTGATTACCTGGGGTCTCCCCCACCAGCCCCAGCAGAGAGCTGAGAGAGCTGAGAGCAGAAAGCTCTCCTCCATCCCACGTGTGCCTGCCTCTGAAAACCCTCTCCTGCCGCAGCAAACAGATGCCTCTCCTTTGGACTCACCAGTGGAGTCGGGGTCTTTTCTACATCCAGAATTAACTTGCCGATGTTCCCTCGGTCGTGGATCCGCTGCATGGCCTCCTTCACCTAGGAGACAGGGAGAGAGAGTGATGGTGAGGTGAGAAGTCACCCAGGGGACAGGTTCAGTTCAGTAGCTCAGGCGTGTCTGACTCTTTGCGACCCCATGGACTGCAGCACGCCAGGCCTCCCTGTCCTTCACCAACTCCCGGAGCTTGCTCAGACTCATGCCCATTGAGTCGGTGATGCCATCCGGTGACAAGAGGACCTGGACAAGCCAAACCACTCGCTGTCCACCAGGGGGCGCGGCAGTCAAAGTTTAGCAGCTCAACCCGCGGTGGTACCCAACAGCGCGTGCACTTCAATTCTGGTTGTCACTCACACTCTCTGTTCTTATGCAAGCAGCTTGGTTTCCCGGGTCTAAAAAATGAGAGTGATAGCTCCAGAAATGAAAGGAGGAACGTTTCTTAAAAAAAAAAAAAAAAAGAACTGCGGTAGGAGAGTTCTGTGGAGTTCAGTGCTGCAGAAAGTGGCAGGGCCCATTAATCAGAGTAAATTTTGACCAATAAATTATAAAATTATTTTTCTAGGATCATTTGTGCCCAGCTTACTCAAATGTTACATAACCTGATTCGCAGTTTGGCTAAAATGACCCATGACCCAGGTTGAACTACATTCAGGATAAGTTTTTCCCACCCAAGTGGAGGCTTCTCCAGAACTAGCATTTTCCCCAGTGAAGGGTCTTCCCGTTTCTTCTCAAGTGATGGGAGCTTGTCAGACAAGTACATAGATGCCTCTTGGGACCCCTTCAGGCAGGTGTGTGATGGAATGTGATGGAGGCTTCCAGCGTTTCATTGTTGCTGTATGGAAAATGAACACTAGGGGGTGCTGTGGGGATTAAATAAAAGAAGGAAATGGCAACAGAAGGCCAGGGCTTGGCATGGATAAATCCTCCACATCTCTTAGTAAAATCTAAATGGAAATGCAGTATCTCTTGATTTTCTTTTTTTTAAAGAAACAACAGATCTAGTTAAAATATTTTTCCTGAAGTTTCAGTTTTAAATATCTTTGTTCATGCATTCATTCAATCCACAAACATTCACTAGTTGTTGCTTATAGGCTACATGCCATGGCATAAAAAAAAAAATTTTTTTTAAGTGAACTAGGGACTCTGCCTTTGAGGAACTCAATCTGGGGTTTATGGAGCAGTGTTTGCTTATAGAAAAACCAAAGCCAGCCTCCTATATGAATGAAAACTTGACAGAGCCACTAAAAGGTGCATATTCTAATTGCTTTTCTGGGACTTTTGTCCTAAAGACACAATTCAAATTCTGGGGAAGAAATTATCACACAAAAGATACTCAATTGCTTTCAATGACAAAACACTGGAGCAACTTATATGTCACAGAATAAGGGACAATAATCACAGAATAAGGGAATGATCAAGTAAATTGAAGTTCTGACATATATCTACCGATTGGAACTGTTTTGTAGCTGTTAAAGTGCTAATTATAAAGACTGTGCAGTAGGATTAAATGCCTTTGTAATATTGTTAAATGAGTCAAAATGGCTATTCTACCCAAAGCAATCTATAGATTCAATGCAATCCCTATCAAGTTACCAACAGTATTTTTCACAGAACTAGAACAAATAATTTCACAATTTGTATGGAAATACAAAAAACCTCGAATAGCCAGAGTAATCTTGAGAAAGAAGAATGGAACTGGAGGAATCAACCTGCCTGACTTCAGACTCTACTACAAAGCCACAGTCATCAAGACAGTATGGTACTGGCACAAAGACAGAAATATAGATCAATGGAACAGAATAGAAAGCCCAGAGATAAATCCATGAACCTATGGACACCTTATCTTTGACAAAGTAGGCAAGGATATACAATGGAAAAAAGACAATCTCTTTAACAAGTGGTGCTGGGAAAACTGGTCAACCACTTGTAAAAGAATGAAATGAGAAAGTCGAGGTGCATATCTTTACATCTCCATAAAAGCATGGGCATCCTACCATAACTGGAAATATATGATAAAACATTATGTAGGGGAAATAGGTGCCTTTCAATTCTAACGTCCAAACATTGTTATCTGGTAACCTGTTATCAAACCAGCGTTCATTATAAAGTAAATGCATCTTTAAATGCGTTCTTTGGATAAGGTAGCATTGGTTAGAATAAACCTCTTATAGACGGATAGCATCATGTGGTTGTTGCATTCCATGCCCCTCGCACGTAACCCAGGGGTCTCTCCTGTTTCTCCGATGAACACTGCTTTCCAAGTGCTTTTGTATTTCGGAGCTAACAACTACTGTTTACTGAGAATCTGTAAACATTGTGGCAGGCA
Organism: Muntiacus reevesi; assembly: GCF_963930625.1. Taxonomy (NCBI): domain Eukaryota; kingdom Metazoa; phylum Chordata; class Mammalia; order Artiodactyla; family Cervidae; genus Muntiacus; species Muntiacus reevesi. Next base: position 218,801,630 of record NC_089250.1, on the reverse strand, counting down.
GCTTCTAAAACTGCTCCCAACCCCCTCCCAGGACTCACCTCCGTGTGTATTCCCCGCCCCCATTAAATGTGAGCTGGACCCAGCAACTTGCTTCTAACAAACTGCATATAGCAGAAGTGATGGCATGCCCCTTCCTGATTAGGTTATGAAAGACTGACTTCTGTCCTGCGGTCTGTCTCTTTCTCTGACTCTTCTTGCCTCTTGAACTGATGACACAAATTGGCATGTTGTGAGCTGCCCTGTGGAGAGGTTCCCGCCTCCCCTGGCAAGGAATGGAGGGAGAGCTCCAGCCAACAGCCAATGAGAAGCTGATACCCTCCATTCAAAAGCCCCCGAGGCTCTGGATCCTGCCGACAGCCAATGAGAGGGCTTGGAAGCAGATCCTCCCTCAGTCAAGCCTTGAAATGAGACCACAGCGTTTGCTGACACCTTGACTGCAGCCAAAGGACCCAGCTAAGCCCCGCCCAGAGTCCTCACCCACAGGTACTGAGATCATGAAGTTATTTTAAGTCAGTAAGTCTTAGGGATAATTTGTCATGCAGCCACAGATAATTAATACATTGTTACCTTGAATGTATAATTCTTCCCTTGCAAGATACATATTACCCCATTCAATACCTTGGTGCTCAAAGACATAAGCAATTTGTCCAAAGATTAACATGGTTATTGGCGACAGAATCGAGTTTCTGACTTAGATTTGTCAGACTTCAAAAACCAATGCTTTTCCCTAGTACTGCCCAGAACTTGCTGCTTCCTTTGATTCTCACATAATGGTTTCCCAGAATTCAGTTGTTTATTACCCAGGCAAGTTATTAAACACCTGGAAACTCCTTGGAGATTAGGAACAGTTTTTAAACTGCTTCTCCAATAAGGCAGAGCCCAGGGAAACAGAGAAGCTGTGTTCTTACCAGTTAAAACTGATTGTGGTGCTCGGAAGAGAGCTCCCTGCGGGGCTGGCTCTAATCTGCATATTTTTTGTACATTTCTTTCTGAAATGAACTGATGCCTTGAAGTTCGTACATGGGGGATGGAGAAAGGATTAGGAATCTGATCCCCAGTCATGCTGTTTGAGTTTACAGTTCTCCTGGGCTGCTCTTGGGGGTGGGAAGAATCTTTTATGACAGCTCTCAGAGGGAAAGAAACTTGATACCATTTTTTGATCAATTCTTTATGAAGCACAGCGTGAGGCATTTTACACATGTTGCTTCATTTTATCTGCACCTCAAGCCTCTTAGATGACCATAGGCATCAGAGTTTCAACAGAGAAACCCGAAGATGAAAAATCGAAGGGGTCTGTGGCAAGTCATCCATCTGAATGGTATAGGAACCACGTGGGAATTAAGAGTGCAGCTTGCCCTTTCTAGGACTCTGGGAAAACCAGAGCAGATGGGTCTCTGGTGTGTGCACCCCAAAGCTTCCCTCCAACGACATCATCAAAAGGTAAAATCTGCAAAGAGAGATTTCGCTCCCAAGTTGCCAGTTTATGAACTGAAGCACCTGCATGGGTGACTGTGCCCAGAAGATGGAAGTGACAACATTCAGAAAGCTACTCATCTCCCCTGTGGCTGCCAAGGAGGGTTTTCTAAAGCACACCTCTGCTTAGCCCCTCTCCCCGCTGCATGCAGGAGAGAAGTCCGGCAGACGTGGCGTGGCCTGTCACAGCGACCACTCGCTGCACATGACGCTGAGCACTTGAACCATGGCCGGTCCCAGCTGTGATGCTGGGGGTGAAATACACAGCGCACTTCAGTGATTTAATCATAAGAGAAGGAGGGAAACTCTCTGTTAATGTCGGGAGGTGACCAGTGCATCTTCAGTGCATGGCAGACACCGAAAGCCGCTGCCCTGGGACAACCCAGAGGGATGGGGCGGGGAGGGAGGTGGGGGCTTCAGGATGGGGGACACATGTGTGTCCATGGCTGATTCGTGTCGCTGCATGGCAAAACCACCACAGTATTGTAAAGTAATTATCCTCCAATTAAAATAAATTAATTTAAAAATACTGAAACAATAGCATTTTAAATATCCTGGGTAAAGGAAAACATATGATTTAAATTAATTTCACCTATTTCTACATTTCTGCCTGTGAAAGTGAAAATGTTAGTTGCTCAGTCATGTCTAACTCTTTGTGATCCTATGGACTGTAGCCCACCAGGCTCCTCTGTCCATGGGACTCTCCAGGCAAGAATACTGGAGTGGGTTGCTGTGCTTTCTTCCAGGGGATCTTCCTGACCCAGGGATCGAGCCCACATCTCTTACGTCTCCTGTTTTGTTTGGCAGGTAGGTTCTTTACCACTAGCACCACCTAGGAAGCCCCAATTAAGCCCAGTAAGAAGTGTAAAAAGAAGCTGAGATTCATTTTAAAAATGTATTTTCTTTAACTAGATTATTATCTAATTATTTTATATACCTTATATCTATAATCTTGTTATCTATTATCTGTTTATTATCTATCTGAAATATTATCATTTCAATATATGCTCAATCTAATAAAGTTATGAATGAAATGTTATATATATATATATATACACACACACACATTTATATACACATATCTGTAGTGCTAAGTGTTTGGAATCCGGGGTGCATTTGACTCTTAGAGCATGTCTGAGTTCAGACCAGCTACACTTCAGTTGCTCTCGTCTGCTGTATTGGAGAGTACAGCCTGAATGGCAGGACAATGGCACCAACCTCAGGGATCCCAGTGCAGAGGAGCGTCTGGCATATGACTGCTTCCAGAACGAATGAATGAGCGAACAAGGAAGTTGATTTGTGGGGAGAGTAGGACATCACATGCTGAGCCAACCCAGAGGTTTCTGTCTGGTCCATGCCACGTCCCAGAGCCCCTGGCCCAGGCGGCCTGCTAGGCGGCCTGCCGGGGCGGCCCAGTGCAGTCTGCTCATAATCACGGCATGGTCCCCGCACCCAATCTGAGACACCCCTCCTGGCTGCGGTAGAGATGGACTGACTGGAGCCAGAATCCCAGCTGCGGGGCTGGCCAGAGCTGGTCTCAGCAGCTGGATTTTCCAGGGCTAGGGATCCTGGCTGCAGTCAGCCCATCTCTTCCAGAGCTGCTTTTCCATCCAGACGGCAGGAGGGAATCTGAGTCATGGTACTCAAACACCTCAAGAGGCCAAGATCCTGAGCACTGAGGCCATCTGAGTCTTTTCTGACACTTCTGGTCCCCGGGAGGCTACCTTGATAAACCAGCCCAAGTGGATGGTGGCAGGAGGCAGGGATGATATCCCCACTTCTCAGGCTCTGCTTTGACTAGTAACATCATTCCAGCAAGTTGCTTCACCTCTTTGCTCCCCATCTTCTTGATATGTAAAATGATAACTGTTATTCTATCCATCTGTTCGTTCAGTCTGTCACTCATCCAACAGTGCCAAATCTCCTTTCCAGGAGCTGTGTAAGGAGTAATGGTTGAAACAGACACACTTTCTGTCCAGAAGGAAACACAATTTCACTTACTAAACAGGTTAGTCATCATAAAAAGAGTTTCATGATCTAAATAACGTGCTTCTGATTTGTTTATTTCACCCCAATGGGTGACAACCCATCAGAGTTGACCCTGTACCACTGGTTTGTATTTCAGCCAAGTCCAGTAGCATTCAAGCTGGTGTTCAAGCATGACCCCTGGGGAAAATGTGATTGGCTCAGGCTGTGTTCACAGAGGAACACTAGCTGTGGTCATTCTTATTTCCTCCTGCAACGGATCTAGGAGAAGTGGTTTTCTGGAAGTTGGGGAAAATGATGATGAGCAAACCTACAAGATCCCAGCCTTCATGGTCTTACAGAGACACCGACTTAATCAAAATGACTCAAATAAATGTAGGCTTGCCACTGGGTAATTCTAAGATGGTGTCAAGAGAATGTGGATAGGGGAACTGACCTGGTTGGGAAGATCATGGAAAACTCCTCTGAAGAAGTGACAATCGAGCTGGGTTTTAAAGGATGAGTAGAACATGACTAGGAAAAGAAGGGAGAGAGGACCATCGCAAGAAGAGGGAGCCAAGTGTGAAAGCAGAGACTGCAAAGAGGCTAGCAGACAGGAGGACAGAGAACAAAAGTGAACACCGGGCAAGACGCTGGGGAAGTTGGCTGGGGATGTTGGCACTACATTCCAGAGTCTGCCAGGGTGCAGTTGTCCAGTGCAGATCACACAAATCTACAGCATCCAGTCATTTCCAGAGTGGTCAGTTCCTTCAGGCTTGAGCAATGAGGGTTAATGATGCTCCATCTTTGGGGTCTCAGTTAATGTTTCACAGTATTTCATTTCCTTTTCAGTGTTGTGAAAGGCACAAATTCATTAGAGTACAAATGATACCACTTAATAACCAAAGCATTTGGCTTGCGCTATGAATAGTAATAAGCCTAGCCATCTAAAAGAGGAAAAAAATTAAGATGGATTAGTCCATGGATCACTGTGTCTATTAGATGATAAATTAAAAGCTTTGAAAAAGAAGAAATGAGTAATACTCTAATTAAGAAGCACATCTACCCAATTCATATTTGGAAGATGACTCATATTAATGACATTCATCTTTGGGGGGGAATGAATGATTGCTTAAAATCCAAAGTGGGTGTGGAAAAGTAACACATTCATTGCAGGTAGACTTGAAATCTGGTATTTATGTTCTGTCAAGAAACTGTGAGAATCTAAAGTGAGTGAGCCCTGAGATTTTGACCTATATGGAAGAGTGACTGAAAAAGTAAAATGTCCAGAATCATGGATTGATCCACTGGGAAGGTGGAGAAAAAATTCAAACACAAGTCATGTTTGGATTAGATGCAAATGGATCTGTGCAGTGATGCAAGGCATGGGTTAGGATGGGGCATTAAGAGAGTGCTCACTCCCAGGGTCATCTGAGTGGTGGTTTAGCACCCAAGAGTGAGTGCTTCCTTAAAATTTGCACCCTAGTCACCTACCTTGACCCATTCTCGTTTTGGTACTGCATGGAAGCCAAATATTGTTAAAAGAAGGAGACAGTATGTTGTCATTTTAAAAGAAGTGTCTGCTTGGCCACAAACTAGTGTGGATGGTCCAAGAAGATTTTTAAGGGGCCATTGGTAGGAGCACTGGCTTAGAAGAGGGACAGATTATTTGGAGAGTGAGGAAGAGGGAAGACAAAAAAGCACAACAACAGAATCAGATGAAGCAACTGGTCCTTGTCTCCTTCGGAACCTGGATGACATTGACACTAATGATCAAATATGTATCGCGGTCAAGAGGAGTTCAAATGAAGTAAACATTGAGTTAAAAGCCAGAATTGTTCTTCAGAAATCTACAACCCATAATCAAGCCATACTGTATATTCTAGTCCAATTGTATTTTGAAGTAAAGCAAAAGATGAAAAAAAAATCTAGTGAATTGCCTTCAATGTTTGTTTGATTTTCTTTAACAGTGTTCCCCAGTGTCAAATTTGGATGTTGGAGTAGAATTAAACTGGACACTTCAAGGATGCTTATTCCAACATATAAGTGAAGTCTGGGGCAGGGGCAGATTAAAAAAAAAATGCGTGAAATGATTCTTGTTCCCTGCAGAAAAATATCTGCTGTACAATCTGTAAGAGAGATGTTTGAAGTGTGACGGGCACAGAAAAGGAAGCAATTGGGGTTAGGAGAAGGATGAAAATCAGGGGGAAACTCTTGGCAGGAATGAACTTACAGACTGAGACTTGAAGGTCAACTAGGAGTTTGTCACTCAGCCAAGGAGAAGGACATAGAAATATTAAGAGTTTAAGGAAATATTGCTCTACTCCAAGAATGAGTCATTGACAGCCACTAGAACTCTGAGGGCAATGGTGGTGATGATGCTTTGAAAATCCTCTTGAATTAAGATTTTCAAGTCTGCTGCAAATGGGTTACATCATTACTTGAGCTCCTGCCACTTCTGAAATCCCACACGACAGTTGCAGAACTTACAGAATATCATGTCAACTGATTCTTGCTTCAAATCCTTTAGCAAAATCCTCCAGCCAGGGAGAGAAACTCTTATTCCTGCTTGGACCTTGCCTCCAGATAATACTAGTTTTATTCATTCCCTGATGGATAATGACACCTGAAGGTTTTCCATTCCACTACACCTGAAGGATTTCCCCTGGAACAGTGCAATGGGGAAGTAATGGAAAAGGGTTAGAACTATAAGGAGGCCAAAGAAAAGACACTTCAAAATCTTGAAAGTTCTTGTTTTTCCAAAGGGATGATGGCCAGAGCTGCTGACATTTAGGAAACTACAGTTTAGAAAGCAGAGGTGACCTTTCCTTAGACTTCCAGAGAAATGGCTTGCTTGAAGGCTGTTTGGGGAGCATTTTTGTACCTAAGGGAACTGAGATAACATTGACTGTGTCATCTAGACATGGCTGTCATTTAGATAAGGGTTAGGATGTCCAGGGTGCAAAATGAGAGGTGGCTAACAGAGGCAGATATGCCTGGGACAACTGTCTGGGGATGCTCTAAAGTAAGGAATAGAAATAAAAGAGTAATTGTGTTTGTATAAGAGGCATTTGCAAGCAAAGCACTCCGGGAGAAAGCTGATCTCCACTACTTTTAAGGGGATCTGTGGATCCTCCACTAAGACAGGAAGGAAAAGAAGGTTTTAGGCTTTGGACTGCAGTAATATAACCTGCCCTCAGGTTACATTAGGAGAAGGTGAGAGTCTCAGGGAAAGAGATGAATCTAAAACTCAGGTAACTGTAAATGACAAGGCAGTGGTGGTGCATGCCCCTGGGGCTGTGGGGGACGATGCACGCTCTCATCACAGCAGCCAACACATGCAAATGCTCAGCAGGTGCTTCACCAAGCAAAGCATTTTCTACACCTGATCTCTGTGAGGTGAGCAGGAGCTTGTCCAACTGTCGATCAAGGGTACATACAAATACTCTCTTTTTTCTCCTGGAGCCCCTGTTGCTTGCGGAGGAGAGCTGAGATCACACTGAGGTTTGGCAAGGTGATGCAGCTTGTCCCAAGTCAAGCTGTGGGATGTGAAGATGTCAGCTTCAAACCGAGCCGTGCGAACCCCCAGGGGCTTGGTGCACTGTTGCCAGATGTGTGGAGCCGGGGAGGAGGCAGGAGGTGGAGAGGAGGGGCCATGGGGCACTGGGTGCTGCCCCGTGGAACCCCGTAGGATGTGTTATTTCCTCTGCACTTCCACACGCACCCTGTAGGATGTGTTATTTCCTCTGCACTTCCGCACGCACCCCGTAGGATGTGTTATTTCCTCTGCACTTCCGCACGCACCCCGTAGGATGTGTTATTTCCTCTGCACTTCCGCACGCACCCCGTAGGATGTGTTATTTCCTCTGCACTTCCGCACGCACCCCGTAGGATGTGTTATTTCCTCTGCACTTCCGCACGCACCCCGTAGGATGTGCTATTTCCTCTGCACTTCCGCACGCACCCCGTAGGATGTGCTATTTCCTCTGCACTTCCGCACACACCCCGTAGGATGTGTTATTTCCTCTGCACTTCCGCACGCACCCCGTAGGATGTGTTATTTCCTCTGCACTTCCGCACGCACCCCGTAGGATGTGCTATTTCCTCTGCACTTCCGCACGCACCCCGTAGGATGTGCTATTTCCTCTGCACTTCCGCACGCACCCCGTAGGATGTGTTATTTCCTCTGCACTTCCGCACGCACCCCGTAGGATGTGTTATTTCCTCTGCACTTCCGCACGCACCCTGTTGCTCCCGGGTTGTAACACCTAATTCCACTCTCTCTTGAAGAGTCTCTCAACCTAGGAGCACTGACTTTTGGAGGCAGAGAATTCTTGGTTGCGGGGGCTGTCCTGGGCATCACAGAGCGATGCACTGTGTGTGTGACACTCGAAAATGCACTCCCAGTGTGACAAATGAAAATGCTCCCAGGCATTTGTCAAATGTCCCCTGGAGGGAAAGAATCAGCTCTAGCTGAGACGGTGTGAGGTCTCAGTCTCCACTCCACACCTCCCATTCAAGCGCAGACGCCTGCCTCCCCCCAGCACACACAGGACGCCTTGGCCAGGGACTTGCCACCAGAGACTGGTGTCTGTTCCATCCTCAGGACTAGGAAGGGAATGTGGCACATGGCGGGTGCTGTGTGGTCTCTGACCTCAGAACACTCATTGGTTAGGTCAGGTTTTCTTAAAATGTGGACGGAAGACAGTGTTTATCAATGGGGTCACCACTAATGAACCTATGTGCAGGGAAGCAAAGGAGAGGCAGCCATAGAGAGCAGACCTGTGGACACAGTGGGGGTAGGAGAGGGAGGGGCAAACTGACAGAGTAGCATGGAAACGTACACCTTACCATGTGCAGAAATGATAACCAGTGGGTCAGGAGGAGCCAAGATGGTGGAGGAGTAGGACGGAGAAACCACTTTCTCTCCTAAAAATTCATCAAAAGAACAACTGAACGCAGAGCAAACTTCACAAAACAACTTCTGATCGCTAGCTGAGGTCATCAGGCGCCCAGAAAAGCAGCCCATTGTCTTCGAAAGGAGGTAGGACAAAATATAAAAGATAAAAAGTGAGTCAAAAGAGATAAGGACGGAGATCCGCCCCAGGAAGGGTTTTTAATAGAGGACATTTCCAGACACTGGGAAACCCTCGCACTGGCGGGCCTGGGGGAAGTGTTTGAATATCAGAGTTTGAATCTGACTGGGAGGGATACAATAAATAAAACCCACAGATTACGAGCCTAAAAGCAACTCCCAGCAGACAAGTACCCCAGACGCCCGCATCCGCAACCAGCAAGTGGGGGCGGAACGGAGAGGAGCGGGCGGCATTGCTTGGGGCAGGGTCCGGGCCTGAGTGCCCTGAGGACAATCGGAGGGAGCTTTTGTGAGTTCCCAGCTTGAACTGTGGGAGAGCAAAAGAGAGAGAGAAAATTTACCGGCCCGAACACACTGCCGGCCGTTCCAGAACAAAGGGACCGAGAAAGTCCTGAGAAGAGCTCGCAGGCTGCGGACCGGCCCAGCCCCGCCGGGGCAGGAGGCAGGGGGGAGGGGAAGGGGGCAGGCTCGGCCCCAAGGATCGCATCCCCTACCACACTGCAAACAGGCCTCCACCTTCTAATCAAAGACCTCCCGAGATTCTGGATGGTCGACATCCGCTGGGAGGGTCGTGGCTAGACACGGTACACTCGCCCAGCCCGTGCGGACAGGGATTGGGGCTGGGGACGCGGAGGGTAGAAGGCAAACGCACCCAACTGGCGTGGGCGGAAACTGAGGCTGGGATCGCGCAGGACAGAAGACGCGCCACACCCGGGGAGAGAGCGCCCGACAAGCGCCTGGCTGCCTGAGCCACTCGGGCAGCGTAGGGACTAAACACAGGCGCAGCTTTGTGTTCTGCGCTTTTGTGGATCACCCAAGGGCTGGAACCGCGCACAGCGTGGGGCGCGCTCCATGCAGAGCAGCCGGGAGCCTGAGCAGCGCAGAAGGAGAAAACAGCGCCAGCCCCTCCCCGCAGTGCGACGGAACTAGCTACCTGAATAAGAGTCCACCTCCGCCCGCCTGTGTCAGGGCGGAAATTAGGCGCGGAAGAAACCGGCAACAGAAGCCAAATAAACAAAGGGAACCGCTTCAGAAGGGACCGGTGCAACAGATTAAAATCCCTGAAGAAAACACCAACTTCACCAGAAGGGCCTGTAGATATCGAGAAGTGTAAGCTGGAACGAGGAGATATCTGAAACTGAGCCGAACCCACACTGACCGCAACAGTTCCAGAGAAATTCCTAGATGCATTTTTTTTTTTTTTAAGTAAGGAGGAAAAAAAAATTTTTTTCTTTTTTTTTCTCTTTTATTTTCCTTTAAAATTCCCTGTTACTCCCCCATTACTCCTTAACTTTCATTTTCATAGATTTTTACGATTTTTTTAATTAGGTAAAACAATTTTTTTTTCTTTTTTTCTTTTTCTTCTTCTTTTTATTTCTTTTCTTTTTTTCTTCTATTTTCTATTTTTCTTTTTCTCTTATTTCTTTTAAAGTCCTCTAGTACTCCTCTTACTACTCCTTAATTTTCATTTTCAATACACTATAACCTTACAGGAAAAAAGAAAAAAAGAAAAAAAAGAAGAAGAGAAGCCCTATTTTTAAACCAAACTTCATATATATTTCTAAACTTTTTTTTTGTATGTTTTGGTTTTTGTTTTTAATATAGTATTTTTAAGAGTCTAACCTCTACTCTAGATTTTTAATCTTTGTTTTTCAGTACATGATATAAATTGTGAACATTTAAGAATACAATATTCAGCTCCCATTTTTATTCAGGAGTGTGTTGATTATTCTCTCCCAATCTTGACTCTCTGTTTTCTACCTCAGAACACCTCTATTTCCTCCTTTCCCCTTCTCTTCCCAATCAAATTCTGTGAATCTTTGTGGGTGTCTGGGCTACGGAGAACACTCTGGGATCAGACAACTTCATAGATCTGTCTCTCTCCTCTTGAGTCCCCCTTTTTCTCCTCCTGCTCATCTCTATCTCCCTCCTCCCTCTCCCCTTCCTCATGTAACTCTGTGAACCTCTCTGGGTGTCCCTAACGGGGGAGAAACTTTTCACCATTAACCTAGAAGTTTTATTATCAGTGCTGTATGGTTGGAGAAGTCCTGAGACTACAGGAAGAATAAAACTGAAATCCAGAGGCAGGAGACTTAAGCCCAAAACCTGAGAACACCAGAAAACTCCTGAATACATGGATCTTTAAGTAATAAATGAACATCCAAAAGCCTCCATACCTACACTGAAACCAACCACCACCCAAGAGCCAATAAGTTTTAGAGCAAGACGTACCATGCAAATTCTCCAGCAACGCAGGAACATAGCCCTGAATGTCAACATAGAGACTGCCCAAGGTCACACCTAACACATAGACCCATCTCAAAACTCATTACTGGGCACTCCATTGCTCTCCAAAGAGAAGAAATCAAGATTCACGCATCAGAACACTGACGCAAGCTTCGCTAATCAGGAAACCTTGACAAGCCAATCATCTAACCCCATCCACTGGGTAAAACCTCCACAATAAAAAGGAACCACAGACCTCCAGAATACAGAAAGCCCACTCCAGACACAGCAATCTAAACAAGATGAAAAGGCAGAGAAATACCCAACAGGTAAAGGAACATGAAAAATGCCCACCAAGTCAAACAAAAGAGGAGGAGATAGGGAATCTACCTGAAAAAGAATTTAGAATAATGATAATAAAAATGATCCAAAATCTTGAAAGCAAAATGGAGTTACAGATAAATAGCCTGGAGACAAAGACTGAAAAGATGCAAGAAATGTTTAATAAAGACCTAGAAGAAATAAAAAAGAGTCAATTAAAAATGAATAATGCAATGAATGAGATCGAAAACACTCTGGAGGGAACCAAGAGTAGAATAACGGAGACAGAAGATAGGATAAGTGAGGTAGAAGATAGAATGGTGGAAATAAATGAAGCAGCGAGGAAAAAAGAAAAAAGGATCAAAAGAAATGAGGACAACCTCAGAGACCTCTGGGACAATGTGAAACGCCCCAATATTCAAATCATAGGAGTCCCAGAAGAAGACAAAAAGAAAGGCCATGAGAAAATACTTGAGGAGATAATAGCTGAAAACTTCCCTAAAATGGGGAAGGAACTAGCCACCCAAGTCCAAGAAACCCAGAGAGTCCCAAACAGGATAAACCCAAGGCGAAACACACCAAGACACATATTAATCAAATTAACAAAGATCAAACACAAAGAACAAATACTAAAAGCAGCAAGGGAGAAACAACAAATAACACACAAAGGGATTCCCATAAGGATAACAGCTGATCTATCAATAGAAACCCTCCAGGTCAGAAGGGAATGACAGGACATACTGAAAGTAATGAAAGAGAATAACCTACAACCTAGATTACTGTACCCAGCAAGGATCTCATTCAGATATGAAGGAGAATTCAAAAGCTTTACAGACAAACAAAAGCTGAGAGAATTCAGCACCACCAAACCAGCTCTTCAACAAATGCTAAAGGATCTTCTCTAGACAGGAAATGCAGAAAGGTTGTATAAACGTGAACCCAAAACAACAAAGTAAATGGCAACGGGTCCACACCTATCAATAATTACCTTAAATGTAAATGGGTTGAATGCCCCAACCAAAAGACAAAGATTGGCTGAATGGATACAAAAACATGGCCCCTATATATGCTGTCTACAACAGACCCACCTCAAAACCAGAGACACATACAGACTAAAAGTGAAGGGCTGGAAAAAAATATTTCACGCAAACGGAGACCAAAAGAAAGCAGGAGTCGCAATACTCATATCAGATAAAATAGACTTTCAAATAAAGGATGTGAAAAGAGACAAAGAAGGACACTACATAATGATCAAAGGATCAATCCAAGAAGAAGATATAACAATTATAAATATATATGCACCCAACATAGGAGCACTGCAATATGTACGGCAAACGCTAACGAGTATGAAAGAGGAAATTAATAGTAACACAATAATAGTGGGAGACTTTAATACCCCACTCACAACTATGGATAGATCAACTAAACAGAAAATCAATAAGGAAACACAAACCTTAAATGATACAATGGACCAGCTAGACCTAATTGATATCTATAGGACATTTCACCCCAAAACAATCAACTTCACCTTTTTCTCAAGTGCACAGGGAACCTTCTCCAGAATAGATCACATCCTGGGCCATAAATCTGGTCTTGGAAAATTCAAAAAAATTGAAATCATTCCAGTCAACTTTTCTGACCACAGTGCAGTAAGATTAGATCTCAATTACAGGAAAAAAATTGTTAAAAATTCCAACATATGGAGGCTAAATAAGACGCTTCTGAATAACCAACAAATCATAGAAGAAATCAAAAAATAAATCAAAATATGTATAGAAACGAATGAAAATGAAAACACAACAACCCAAAACCTATGGGACACTGTAAAAGCAGTGCTAAGGGGAAGGTTCATAGCATTACAGGCTTACATCAAGAAATAAGAAAAAAGCCAAATAAATAACCTAACTCTACACCTAAAGCAATTAGAGAAGGAAGAAATGAAGAACCCCAGGGTTAGCAGAAGGAAAGAAATCTTAAAAATTAGGGCAGAAATAAATGCAAAAAAACCTAAAGAGACCATATCAAAAATCAACAAAGCTAAAAGCTGGTTTTTTGAAAAAATAAACAAAATTGACAAACCATTAGCAAGACTCATTAAGAAACAAAGAGAGAAGAACCAAATTAACAAAATAAGAAATGAAAAGGGTGAGATCACAACAGACAACACTGAAATCCAAAGGATCATAAGAGACTACTACCAGCAGCTCTATGCCAATAAAATGGACAACTTGGATGAAATGGACAAATTCTTAGAAAAGTATAACTTTCCAAAACTGAACCAGGAAGAAATAGAAGATCTTAACAGAACCATCACAAGCAATGAAATCGAAACTATAATCAAAAATCTTCCAGCAAACAAAAGCCCAGGACCGGATGGCTTCACAGCTGAATTCTTCCAAAAATTTAGAGAAGAGCTAACACCTATCTTACTCAAACTCTTCCAGAAAATTGCAGATGTAGGTAAACTTCCAAACTCGTTCTATGAGGCCACCATCACCCTAATTCCAAAACCAGACAAAGATGCCACAAAAACATAAAACTACAGGCCAATATCACTGATGAACATAGATGCAAAAATCCTTAACAAAATTCTAGCAAACAGAATCCAACAACATATTTAAAAAGTCATACACCATGACCAAGTAGGCTTTATCCCAGGAATGCAAAGATTCTTTAATATCCGCAAATGAATCAATGTAATACACCACATTAACAAATTGGAAGATAAAAACCATATGATTCTCTCAATAGAGGCAGAGAAAGCCTTTGACAAAATTCAACACTCATTTATGATTAAAACTCTCCAGAAAGCAGGAATGGAAGGAACATACCTCAACATAATAAAAGCTATATATGACAAACCCACAGCAAGCATCACCCTCAATGGTGAAAAATTGAAAGCATTTCCTCTGAAATCAGGAACAAGACAAGGATGCCCACTCTCACCACTACTATTCAACATAGTGTTGGAAGTTTTGGCCACAGCAATCAGAGCAGAAAAAGACGTAAAAGGAATCCAGATAGGAAAAGAAGAAGTGAAACTCTCGCTGTTTGCAGATGACATGATCCTCTACATAGAAAACCCTAAAGACTCTTTCAGAAAATTACTAGAGCTAATCAATGAATATAGTAAAGTTGCAGGATATAAAATTAACACACAGAAATTCCTTGCATTCCTATATACTAACAATGAAAAAACAGAGAAATTAAGGAAACAATACCATTCACCATTGCAACAAAAAGAATAAAATACTTAGGAGTATATCTACCTAAAGAAACAAAAGACCTATACACAGAAAACTATAAAACATTGATGAAAGAAATCAAAGAGGACACAAACAGATGGAGAAACATACCGTGTTCATGGATTGGAAGAATCAATATTGTCAAAATGGCTATTCTACCCAAAGCAATCTATAGATTCAATGCAATCCCTATCAAGTTACCAACGGTATTTTTCACAGAACTAGAACAAATAATTTCACAATTTGTATGGAAAAACAAAAAGCCTCGAATAGCCAAAGTAATCTTGAGAAAGAAGAATGGAACCGGAGGAATCAACCTGCCTGACTTCAGACTCTACTACAAAGCCACAGTCATCAAGACAGTATGGTACTGGCACAAAGACAGAAACATAGATCAATGGAACAGAATAGAAAGCCCATAGATAAATCCAAGAACCTATGGACACCTTATCTTCGACAAAGTAGGCAAGGATATACAATGGAAAAATGACAATCTCTTTAATAAGTGGTGCTGGGAAAACTGGTCAGCCACTTGTAAAAGAATAAAACTAGAACAACTTTCTAACACCATACACAAAAATAAACTCAAAATGGATTAAAGATCTAAATGTAAGACCAGAAACTATAAAACTCCTAGCGGAGAACATAGGCAAAACACTCTCCGACATAAATTACAGCAAGATCTTCTATGACCCACCTCCCAGAATATTGGAAATAAAAGCAAAAATAAACAAATGGGACCTAATGAAAATTAAAAGCTTTTGCACAACAAAGGAAACTATAAGTAAGGTGAAAAGACAGCCCTCAGATTGGGAGAAAATAATAGCAAATGAGGAAACAGACAAAGGATTAATCTCAGAAATATACAAGCAACTCCTAAAGCTCAATTCCAGAAAAATAAATGACCCAATCAAAAAATGGGCCAAAGAACTAAACAGACATTTCTCCAAAGAAGACATACAAATGGGTAACAAACACATGAAAATATGCTCAACATCACTTATCATCAGAGAAGTGCAAATCAAAACCACAATGAGGTACCATTACACGCCAGTCAGGATGGCTGCTATCCAAAAGTCTACAAGCAACAAATGCTGGAGAGGGTGTGGAGAAAAGGGAACCCTCTTACACTGTTGGTGGGAATGCAAACTAGTACAGCCACTATGGAAAACAGTGTGGAGATTTCTTAAAAAACTGGAAATAGAACTGCCATATGACCCAGCAATACCACTTCTGGGCATACACACTGAGGAATCCAGATCTGAAAGAGACATGTGCACCCCAATGTTCATCGCAGCACTGTTTATAATAGCCAGGACATGGAAGCAACCTAGATGCCCATCAGCAGATGAATGGATAAGGAAGCTGTGGTACATATACACCATGGAATATTACTCAGCCGTTAAAAAGAATTCATTTGAATCAGTTCTAATGAGATGGATGAAACTGGAGCCCATTATACAGAGTGAAGTAAGCCAGAAAGATAAAGAACATCACAGTATACTAACACATATATACGGAATTTAGAAAGATGGTAACGATGGCCCTATATGCAGGGCAGAAGAAGAGATGCAGAAGTACAGAACAGACTTTTAAATTCTGTGGGAGAAGGTGAGGGTGGGTTGTTTCGAAAGAACAGCATGTATATTATCTGTGTTGAAACATACCACCAGTCCAGGTGGGATGCATGAGTCAAGTGCTCGGGCCTGGTGGGCTGGGAAGACCCAGAGGAATCGGGTGGAGAGGGAGGTGGGATGGGGGACCGGAATGGGGAATACGTGTAACTCTATGGCTGATTCATATCAATGTATGACAAAACCCACTGAAAAATTAAAAAAAAAAACAAAAACAAAAAAAACCCCAAACAAACAAAAAAAGATAACCAGTGGGAATTTGCTGTTACGACACAGAGAGTGCAAACCCTGTGCTCGGTGACAACCTAGAAGGGTGGGATGGAATGGGAGGCATGAGGGAGGTTCCAGAGGGAGGAGGGGACATGTGTATACCTACGGCTGATTCATGTTGGTGTATGGCAGGAACCAACGCAATATGGTAAATCAATTATCCTCCAATTAAATAAGTTTTTAGAAAAGTGTTGTGTTGGCTTCAGCTTAGACCTGTTTGTTGAGAATGCAGAGGCACACCACTCTGGGCGATCCTGGGGCTCTGATATTTTAGACTCTTGACCTAAGTGGTGCTTCATGTAGCAAATATCCACTGCCCACCACGGGTCTGTGCTCTGCGCTTGACTGACTCACAGCAAGAAACAAGAAAGATCAGTCCCCCCCTAGGAGTGGTAAGATCTCTCTGCGAGGGGTGGGTCTGGTGTACCATGTTTTAATATCTGGAAAGGACCTGTTTGGCACTTGGCGTCAATATTACTGCATGTCGGAAAGTAGCAGAGAGTCACAATTACAGCCCTTCTCATTCTAGGGCAAGTGAGAATGAATTTTCTCAGCTTTGATTCTGCACACCTGTGTGGACATCAAACAACCTGCTTTCTGCTCAGTACATGAAGAAAGTTTCAGGAAAGTTAAAGGCCTGAAATCAAGGTGTCAGAAGGGTGGGTTCCTGGCAAAGGCTCCAAGGAAGAATCTTTTTCCAGTTCTCTCCTAGCTTCTGGGGGTTGCTGACAATGCTTGCTGTCCTTGGCTTGTAGCCACAGCATTCCGATCTCTGCCTCCGTCATCACGTGCCCTTCTGTGTTTGTGTCTCTCCTCTTCTTACAAGGACAGCTCATATTAGATTAAGGGCTTATCCTATTCCAGGATGACCTCATCTGAACTCGACCCTCTGCAGCTCAGCTGTGTTGAAATACCTCTGCAGTGAGCCTAGTTCCACACTCACATTCTAAGGTTCAGGGAAGGACATGAAGTGAAGGACACACCTATCCAAACAGACAGGTAGTAACACCTTTAAGTTTTTCTTTTTAAACTTTTTTTTTTTTTAATTATAAAATAAAACACATACACAGACAGCCCCCATGTATAGTTTGTAAGCACGCAGGTCAAGAAACAGAACTTTGCTGGATGTCCCCAAAGCCTCTCCGTGTGTTCTGTCACAGCCCCAACTCCCTCCCCTTCTCCAGATATTACCACTGCATCCCAACTTTTAGAGCAACCACTTCCTCATATTTCTTTTGTTTTTCACCTAACTGTGCATCCCCAGGGACCAGCAATTTGTCTTGTGCCATTTGAAAAAAAATATACCTTCGGGTCCTTTTATTTTTTTTTATTTTTTAGGCTATTATTATTTTTTAAAACTTTAATTGGAGGCTAATTACTTTACAATATTGTGGTGGGTTTTGCCCATACATTCACATGAATCAGCCATGGGCACACATGTGTTCCCCATCCTGAACTCCCTTCCCCATCCTGAATCCCATCCCTCTGGGTCATCCCAGTGCACCAGCCCTGAGCACCCTGCCTCATGCATCGAACCTGGACTGGTGATCTGTTTCACATATGATAATATACACGCCTCAATGCTATTCTCTCAAATCATCCCACCCTCGCCTTCTTCCACAGAGTCCAATAGTCTGTTCTTTACATCTGTGTCTCTTTTGCTGTCTTGCATATAGGATCATTGTTATCATCTTTCTAAATTCCATCTATATGCGTTAATATACTGTATTGGTGTTTTTCTTTCTGACTTACTTTGCTCTGTATAATAGGCTCCAGTTTCATCCACCTCATTAGAACTGATTCAAGTGCATTCTTTTTAATAGCCGAGTAATATTCCATGGTGTATATGTACCACAGCTTTCTTATCCGTTCGTCAGTCGAAGGACATCTAGGTTGCTTCCATGTCCTGGCTATTGTAAACAATGCTGTGATGAACACTGGGGTACACATGTCTCTTTCAATTCTGGGTTCCTTGGTGTGTGTGCCCAGCAGTGGGATTGCTGGGTCATATGGCAGTTCTATTTCCAGTTTTTTAAGGAATCTCCACACTGTTCTCCATAGTGGCTGTACTAGTTTGCATTCCCACTGACAGTGTAAGAGGGTTCCCTTTTCTCCACACCCTCTCCAGGATTTATTGCTTGTAGACTTTTTGATAGCAGCCATTCTGACCAGCGTGAGATGGTACCTCATTGTGGTTTTGATTTGCACTTCTCTGATAATGAGTGATGTTGAGCATCTTTTCATGTGTTTGTTAGCCTTTTGTATATCTTCTTTGGAGAAATGTCTGTTTAGTTCTTTGGCCCATTTTTTATTGGGTCGCTTATTTTTCTGGGAATTGAGCTGCAGGAGCTGCTTGTATATTTTTGAGATTAATCCTTTGTCAGTTGCTTCATTTGCTATTATTTTCTCCCATTCTGAAGGCTGTCTTTTCACCTTGCTTATAGTTTCCTTTATTGTGCAAAAACTTTTAAGTTTAATTATGTCCCATTTGTTTATTTTTGCTTTTATTTCCAATATTCTGGGAGGTGGGTCATAGAGGATCTTGCTGTGATTTATGTCAGAGAGTGTTTTGCCTATGTTCTCCTCTAGGAGTTTTATAGTTTCTGGTCTTACATTTAGATCTTTAATCCATTTTGAGTTTATTTTTGTGTATGGTGTTAGAAAGTGTTCTAGTTTCATTCTTTTACAAGTGGCTGACCAGTTTTCCCAGCACCACTTGTTAAAGAGGTTGTCTTTTTTCCATTGTATATTCTTGCCTCCTTTGTCAAAGATAAGGTGTCACTAGGTGCATGGATTTATCTCTGGACTTTCTATTCTGTTCCATTGATCTATGTTTCTGTCTTTGTGACAGTACTATACTGTCTTGATGACTGTTGCTATATACTGTAGCCTGAAGTCGGGCAGCTTGATTCCTCCAGTTCCATTCTTCTTCCTCATGATTGCTTTGGCTATTCGAGGTTTTTTGTAATTCCATACAAATTGTGAAATTATTTATTCTAATTCTCTGAAAAACATTGCTGGTAGCTTGATAGGGATTGTGTTGAATCTATAGATTATTTTGGGTAGTATACTTATTTTCACTCTATTGATTCTTCTGATCCATGAACATGGTATATTTCTCCATCTATTTGTGTCATCTTTGATTTCTTTCATTAGTGTTTTATAGTTTTCTATATATAGGTCTTTTTGTTTCTTTAGGTAGATTTATTCTTAAGTATTTTATTCTTTTCTTTGCAATGGTGAATGCAATTGTTTCCTTAATTTCTCTTTGTTTTCTCAGTGTTAATGTACAGGAATGTAAGGGATTTCTGTGTTTTAATTTTATATCCTGCAACTTTACTGTATTTATTAATTAGCTCTAGTAATTTTCTGGTGGAGTCTTTAGGGTTGTCTATGTAGAGGATCATGTCATCTGCAAACAGTGAGTGTTTTACTTCTTCTTTTCCAATCTGAATTCCTTTTATTTCTTTTTCTGCTCTGATTGCTGTGGCCAAAACTTCCAAAACTGTGTTCAATAGTAGTGGTGAGAGTGGGCACTCTTGTTCCTGACTTTGGGGGAAATGCTTTCAATTTTTCACCATTGAGGATAATGTTGGCTGTGAGGTTTATCATATATGGCTTTTATTATGCTGAGGCATATTCCTTCTATGCCTGCTTTCTAGAGGGTTTTTATCATAAATGGATGTTGAATTTTGTCAAAGGCTTTCTCTGCATCTATTGTTCATGTCCTTTTAAATCTAGAGGCTCTCCCATTTTGTTATGGCTGCTGTTGTTCTTTGCAAGTGGAAAAGTCTGGCTTGCTCAGCAGTGCTTTCCCTCCTACGGTCTGGATTCTGTGATTGCAGACAACCGGTACAGTCCAGCAGGAACCCCTCTGCTCTGCATTTCCTTCCGGTTGGTAAGAGGTTTGACCAGACTGAGACCATAGGCGCTGTGTGTCCTCTGGGAGACACACAATGGCTGGTTGGCCCTCTTTTCCTGATTTTAGTGCCCAGACCCGTTAATTTAGTGGGGGCTGTGAAATTCTGATTCCAAGGCTCTGTGTTATTACCTGCCTTCATTTTATAAGGAGCCACACCCCTTCATGTATTAGTTGATTGAGTGGTGAACAGCTCCTATAGCAATGGGAAGATAAACACTTGATTCTTTCCTTGGGTTTATTGGGAGAAGCAGCCTTTTCAAAGAAGCAAAATTAAGGAACTTGAGTAAAGCTTTATGCGTAAAACATTCACTCACTGAATATTAATAAATTCTTATTTGATATTTAAAAAGAAAAAATTGGAAGCAAAACATGTCTATCAATGTCTATCAGGATGGTTAAGGGAATTATAGGATAACCCTGAAAGGTCACCTCATCCCACTTCTTATTGACATGCTAAGGAGAAAGAGTAATTATATATTCAGTGTGGTCATACCTTCATAGAATACATATTAATATAAAGAATAAATGAGAGCTTATATCAACCCAACTACCCTGGGTATATCTGTAGTAGGATTATGGCTAGTTTTTATTTTCTCCATTATACTTTTTCTGTTTTTCATTTTTAATTTTTTTTTCAATTACAATAGAGTTTATGCTGAAATACTAAGAACACAGATACAGTGTAAAAGCTACAGATCAAGCTGAAGGTAGGTTAGAGATTTGCTGTAACCACTAGAGGAGTGCCAAGACAGAGGCCATGGCTGGTGAGGAGAAGGGTTCAGAGTAACTCGGGAAGGCTTCGCAGCGGGAGGAAGACCCCGGAAGAAACGTACTATTTGGACGAGGGAAGAAAGAACCCCAGAGGTGGCGGCGTGAACACGGGCTGGGACGCAGGAATGAGGGCAGAGTGAGGCGAGGCCCCGCCCCGCCGGAGCAGCGCCCGGGCCTAGGGACGCCGCGAGCTGCGGATGCAGGGGCCCCGGGGGATGCGGCAGCGGCGGCCCAGAGCCTGGCTGCATTTCTCCTGCACAGGCTGCGCTTGCTGACGCTGGACAAGCTGCCATGGCACTTGCAGGCTTTCCCACCCACCTTACGTCCATGCAGCAGGTAGCAGAGCAGCAAGCCTCTGAGCACACAGAGGCTCGGGCAGGCCCGCAGAGGGCGTCTCCCAGACCTGCCTCAGAACTTGGGCTTTGAAAGTAAAGCCACGTGTCAGGCTTCCAGTCTGAATCCCCATCTGACATTTCGAGGCGGCATGAAGTTCTCCAAATGGAAAGAATGTGGGAGGATCCTCCCATGTAACTCAAAGTTCCTTCGGCACCAGAGGAACCACAATGGGGAGAAGCCCTTCAAGTGTAAGGAGCATGGCAAAGCTTTCAAGTCCAGTTATGCCTGTACCAGCCTTCCCTGGTGGCTCAGACACTAAAGAACCTGCCTTCAATGCAGGAGACCTGGATTCAGTCCCTGGGTTAGGAAGATCCCCTGGAGAAGGAAATGGCAACCCACTCCAGTGCTCTTGCTGGGAGAATCTCATGGATGGAGGAGCCTGGTGGGCTACAGTCCATGGAGTCATAAAGAGTCGGACACAGCTGAGCGACTTCACTTTCACTTTGACTTTTACGACTGTATGGTACACAAGAAAAATCCCCAGGGTTTCTCCTGGGTGTAGATGCACCGGTGGACGATAAAAAGTGACCTACACCGGAAACCTTTCCAACACTCCGCATTTATAGACTTTCTTCCCTGCACCTCCCGACCCTCCCCTGCCCCGTGCATAGCCTCAGGTGCTGCAGGTAGGTGGCGCTCTGACAGAAGGCCCTACCACACTCCTTGCACACATAGGGCTTCTCCCCTGTGCGGACCCTCTGATGCTGGGCCAGGGTGGTGTTGGAACTCAGACCTTCGCCATGCTCCTTACATTCATAGGGTCCTACCACCAGCTCTTCTGTCTCGATGTGGGACTTGCCACCTGTACAGTTGCCTCTCAAAACCTCTGCTTCCCAGGGATTGGGGTCCCCTGGAGCTTCCCCTCTCTCCAGGTGGGAGACCAGATCAGGTCTGGGGGAATGGAGACACTAGGGAATCTATATTTGCATAATTCCCCAGCATCACCTCCCTGCACAGGGCCCTCTGTGCAGAGTCCAGACTGGCCCACTGGTTCTGAGTAAAACACACAGCCATGTCCTCAGAGGTCACTGGCTCCTGAGGCCAAGTGGTTTGGAGCATGGCTGATGTCCATGGCTCTGTGCACTTTTCCTGGTTTGCAAAAGCAGGAACCTTAAAAGCCTCTTCCCCTCTGAGCCCCAAGAAGTGGGTCTCTCAAAGATCATGCAGAACCAAGCACTGGGGCCCAGAGCCCCTCTAGGCCTCCCATCTCGGTCTGTCTTTTTATCTTTATGTTTTAAACCACTCTATTAAAGTATAATTGCTATGTAAAAAGCTATAATAGTTAATGGTTACAACTCAATGAACTTGAGGATACGTGTACATCTGTGAAACCATCACCACCATCATGGCCATAAACATATCTGTCACCCCTCAACGTTTTCTCTCACCCTTTTTATCACAGTTATTATTTGGGGGTAAGAACAATTAGGAGATGCCGAGGATGCAGGTTTGATCCCTGAGTCGAGACGATCCCTTGGAGAAGGAAATGGCAACCCACTCCTGTATTCTTGCCGGGGAAATCCCATGGACAGAGGAGCCTGGTGGACCGCAGTCCATGGGATTGCAAGGAGTTGGACATGACTGGGCAACTGGGCACACAGACACAAGAACAATTAATATAAGCTCTACCCTTGTAACAGATGTTAAGTACACTATACAGTATTGTTAGCTATGGGCGCTACACCACATAGTAGATCTCCAAAAGTTACTTATCCTGCAGAAAACTTTGTTCCCTTTGACTATAATCTCTCCTCCCCCCGCCCCCACCAAACCCCTGGTACACACCCTTCTACTCCCTGCTTCTGTGATTTTGCCAGTTTAGATTCCACATACAAGCAAGATCACATTTTTGTGTGTGTCTTTTTTAAAAGGTTCATGGTGAGTGTGTATTCATGGAGAATAAGTTTTAAAAGTGGTGGTGGGTAAAGCACCAACTCCACTTTGATTATCAGGACAGTGAAGGGGGGTTGCAGAGCATGGGGGGAAAGGAAGCTCATGGGGGTCTGGAGCCTTTCACAGAGATGTGTAAGTGGCTTCAAAGTAAAATGAACCACCAGCTATACAAGGGAAGCCATATGCTGCCATAATCAGCAGCCTCATGTGTCACATGTCTTTCCCAGGATGTCCATCAATCAGTGCTGTAAAGACAAAGGCTCTCAGAGGAAACTTCATCATCTCACACCTTCTCCCCTCCCTTAGCTGACTCTCTTCAGGCCACCAGTATCTAAACTCAATCTTTAGTTGCAGCAAGCACCTCCCCGGAGGCCTTTGCTCTCATCTCCCTGTGAGTTCTCTCCACCTCCATCACTGTCTAGTTCAAGGCCCCATTATCTCCCTCCGGGATGATGCTTCCAGCCTCCTATTGGATATCTGAGGCTCCAGTGTCTCCATGCTCCAATCTGTTCTCCTTCAACTGCCAGAGCTATGATTAGTGGTTGATACATTTGTGTGTCTCTTGTGTCTCAAATGCTTGGGACTGGGCTGTAGATTCAGTAAGGATAATGGTAATGATGGTGATTTTAATGGTTAACACCAACCACTTAGCACACAAGCTGGGCAAATGCCAAGCATCACGTGTTTTTTTGCAGAATAGTCCATTTGCTCCTCATTATAACCCTATGATGGATGTGCCATGATTATTCTCATTTTATATACACAGAACAGGAGGATCAGGGAGGTTAATTAATCTGCCCAAGGTCACAGACAGTGTAGGTAGAAGGGGTAGGATTTTCACCTAGACAGTTGATGAAATATTGTTAGATGAAATGACATCATGTCTGGGATTTGCCTTAAAATGCTCCAGAAAAGCTGTGGGGGAGGGGAGGCAGCAAAGGAAACAAACTGACCTGGTGTTCATCACTGTGGAGGCTGCCTCCGTGGGTGCGTGGCTGGGGTGGGTCAGGATTTGCTGCTTGTTTGAAATTTCCCAAAAAATGTTCTAAAACATGAACTTTGAGTTCTGTTGCCCAAACCGCAACCCTACCAACAATCTCAGCAGCCAAATGCTCAACTGTGTATGTTGGATGCTGACGTTATGAATGAGGGGTTTGGGCTGGAGAAGGTCGAGATCTGCGCCCATTTCCCCAGATAGAATAATGTTAGTCTTTTCAGCAAACAACCCAGCTTTGTGAGGGTAATAGATTCCAGTATTGGGTACTTATCCTGCGCCAGGCAGCACTCAGCAAGATGAACACACACAGGCAGCCCCTTCCCCAGACAACACCCCCCCCCCCCCACTGGCTGCCAAGGTGGGAACTCCACCTACACACTCCATCCAGGACAGCGTGGGAAGAGCTCCTGAATGAAGAGCCCAGGGGGGTGGTAAATGATGCCACTTAGAGAAAAATGGCATTTTCCCAGGGCTTGTAAGGGTGGGAGGTGTTTTCCTGGAAGAGAAAATGCATGCAGAGTCCTGAAAGGGGAAGGTGGCTCGTGCAGGGACCTGAGAGTCAGTGACACTGTGCAGATCTGCGTCTGCGGGGCTCGGGACTCAGACCTGACTGGAAGTGAGTCTAGAGAAGACGGACCGAGAGGGATGCCCGCAGGCAAGGCAGGGGACGAGGAGAGAGGGGGAGACCAGCGGATCCTGGGAGTCAGGGCGGCTGTGAGGTGGAACTGACAAGATCCACGGTGGGATACTGCAATAGGCTGTCCATCCCACCAAACCTGTGCGATCATTTCAGGCTCTTTGGAAGTCATCTGATTCCCCAAAGGGAAGAAAGAGCCTCTAAAATGACTTATGCTTGGAAAGGTTCTCCATCAAAGCAGAGAGGAGAGCTGAGGTCATCTGATTTATCTTTGTCCATTTTAATCAGCGTCGGAAACAGATGACTCTGCTAGACCTGGAACCTTCCTTCTGTTGGAGCCTGCGTGACCCTAAAGCCAAATTTTTAATTATCTCTGCCGCTTTGCCGAGGCATGGAGGGGCATCTGGGGCTAACCTGTTCTTTCCTGCATTGTCCTGGCTTGTCTGTCAGCTGAGTTTTTTTCCTCTAAGCACCAAGGAGTATCTATTAGCCTGAGGTTGCGTTGCTATGGCAACGAGACAGAAAACAGGCTCAATACGCTGGGGGAAAAGTCTACAGATGAGGGAGGTTTTGTCTTCCAGACACTTTCCTTTCCCGCTCAGGGGCCCACCGTCTCAGCTGACAGGGCCACGCCTTGGGCTGGGGTGACCAGGTGGTCACAGGGACTGAAACCCGGGGGACAGCTTTAGGGCAACAGTCAGACCCTCGGGAGTCATGGGATGAAGAAGGTCCCATCTGGGAAGGTCCCCACAGCTAAGAGTTGGGTAGAGGTTGGGAAGGTGGGTGGTAGTTCACCCACATTTATACAAAACTGAAGTCGTATTCACACCAAGCAGCGTAGGCAATGCTTGCAGAGCCTTTACAGTCTTTAAAGCAGCTTGTAAAGTCTTTAAAATTCTCTGACCTAACTTCCACTTTTGAGAATATATCTTAAGGAAGTAGTCCTACATTTGGAATAACAAGAAGAGAAAAAAAATTTTATAGCCAAAATATTTATTGCAGTTATAACAGTAAAAATAACCTAGATATCCAGGAGTGGGGAGGGCAGTTGAATAAACCCTGACATAAACATTTGTTGGAATGATATGTGACCATGAGTTTGAGCAAACTCAGGGAGCTAGTGAAGGATGGGGAAGCCTGGCATGCTGCAGTCATGGGATCAAAAATAGCCAGACGTGATTTAGCACCTGAACAACAGTGAGGGTTAAAAATGCTGGAAGAGTCTACTAGAGGGGGAAAAAAGCAGTCAGCAAAAGTTTTTACAGTGTGATTATAATTTCTAAAAAATGTCAACCCCCTGAACAAAAGAAAATCAAAACAACCCCCTGAATGCACAAAAGAAAAATGTTGGAAGGAAAAAAAAAATAAGGTTATTTTGGATGATGGGAATTAGACAGTTTTGTCAGTGTTTCTTGTCTTGTCTTTGAAGGGGTATATTGTTAAATGTCTCCATTGAGTATGATATTTTTTGTATTGGGAGAAAACAGTTCTCCAATGGTTTTAGTGCTTTTCTTTTTTTAATTTATTTTTTATTGAAGTATAGTTGATTTACCATGTTGTGTTAGTTTCCAGTGCACAATAGTATGATTCAGCTATATATAAGGGGGGGTGGTTTATTACAGGATGTCAAATAGAGTTCCCTGTACTATCCTGGGTCCCTCTTGTTTGTATATTTTATATATGACAGCACGTATCTGTTAACCGCAAACTCCTAATTTACCCCCCTTTGCTCTCCCTTCGCAGCCACAAGCCTCCTCTCTATGTCTGTCAGTCTGTTTGTGTTTTACAGATAAGTTCATTTATGTCGTACTTTAGACTCCACAGTTAGGTGATATTATATGGTACTTGCCTTTCTCTTTCTGACTGACTTCATTTACTGTGAAAATCTCTAGGTCCGTCCCTGTAGCAGCAAATGGCATCGTGTCCTTTTTCATGGCTGAGTAGTAGTCCATTGTATATATGCACCATGTCTCCTTTATCCATTCCTCTGTCAGTGAACACCTGGGTTGTTCCATGACTTGTAAATAGTGCTGCGGTGAACACTGGGGGCATGCATTTCTTCCAGTTATGGTTGTGTCTAGATATCTTCCGGGGGGGGGGGCACTGCTGGAGCTTTATTTTTAGTTATTTTAGGGAACATCCACACTGTTCTCCATAGCAGCTGTAGCGACTTACATCCCAACCAAAGAGTAGAAGGGCTCTCTTTTCTCCACAGCCTCTCCAGTATTTGTTACTTTTGTAGGATTTTTAGTAATGGCCATTCTGACCGATGTACAGTCATTGCAGTTTGGATTTGCACTTCTCTAATAATTAGTGATGTAGAGCATCTTTTCATATGCCCATTGGCCATCTGTATGTAGAGGAAAATAACTTTTCAAAAAGGTTCTACAATCTGGAATTGGTCATGCTTCCAAGTGAATGAGTCAATAGTCTCACTGAGTACAGATCCAGAAGCCACTTATTACACTTTTTTTTAGACGCTTCTGTTGTCAACGCAATCCCAGGCATTGCTGCAAAACCAGATGATGCAGCATTTTGGCCCCCCATGGACTTGACAGAGCAGGTCTATCCACTTCCGGATGTTCTGTGATTGAGCACTCCCAACAGACCCTGACTCAGCCCAGATCCCCGGTATGAACCAGGGCAGGTGGAGTCCGTATAATCAGGCTCGTCGGTTTTCACTGCGTGGGATTCCTCACAGGTTTTAAGGAAATCATCGCGCGGAGGAAGAGAGCTTGGGAGAGGGTTCAGCTCGTGAATGCGTGTGTGCAGGTGGGACCGTGAGCAACCCGCCCCGTGGAGGACCCTTCAGCCTGGGTTGCTCTCCCCTCCTGCTGCTCAGCAGGGTACCGTCTTGGCACAAGGAAGAAGTAGGCATATGTGCCTCTCAGCCACCCACGGCTGTTTAAAACACTGAAACAGATCTAGAATAATGTGGATGAAAATAGCTACTTCAACTCTGATTATTGCAGGCAATATAATAGTAATAGATAGTCATCATTATAATGGTTATGTCTATTGAGTGCTTATAACGTGCCAGCAGTAACATGCTAACTGACATGCAGGCATCATCTCCCTTCATCTCCACATCGACTCTGTACATGGCGGGTCATTATTTCTACTTTACAGAGGACAAAACTGAGAACCCTAGGACTTAATATGCTCAAGGTGACACAGCTTAAAAAAAAAAAAGTAGAAGAGCTAGGATATAAAGATGGGAACTAGAGGACTTAAAATCTGTTCCGTCGTGACCATTTAGTCATTCAGCTTCTAACAAGTCTGGAAAATGATGCATCACTGCCATTTTAAAAGATGAGAAAACCAAAGCTAAGAGAGGTTGAATAACTTTCCCAGCATCGCACAGCTAGAAGGCCGCATAGCTGGGATTTGAACCCAGCTAGTGTCTCTGCAGTCTGCTTCCTTCCCCACTGTGACTGCATGGTGGCCCTGCCACCTAACGTGACAAATAATGTCAGGCAAATATTTCATTTCTAACACTTAACATCGGATGTAGTACAGAGCAGATGCTTAAAAAGATTTGTGGAAAGGATGAATAATGGACGTGTAGATGTCGAGATACTGAAGAAGACAAGGTGCTTCTATCCATCTCAAACCATGCAATCACCTGGCAATCACACATCTTGGAATCACTATTGAAGGAGTGTGTACATCAAAGTGTCCATCCACACCTGTGACTGCAGAGGTATAAAGAAATATGTCACCCCCTGAGTCACTGGTTTTGCTCTTCCAGAAACTGGGTGCTGCCCCATGGGGTTGCCTTGCTGGGAGGTGGCTCTGAATGTCAGATAGGAAGCAGTCACCAGGTAGGAGAAAGTGAGGTGGGAGATACAGTGGAGAGATGAAGGAAGCCCCCTTGTGACCCCAAGTAGATGGTCCCCAACCCTCCCGAGGGAGCCTGAGATTTATTTCCAACACCTGGAGGCTGTGTCGGACTTTGCTTCTCAGGATGGAAGCTGAAGGGATTTCTCTAGGATTACAGTAGAATAAAATCAGTCTCCTGAGTGGCCCAGTTCCCTAACTCCTTACAGGGGGGTTTTCAACCTCGACATTAGTGACGTTCCGGGCTGGATGACTCTCTGTTGCATGTGGGGCCGTCCTGTGTATTGCGGGACATTTAGTACCGTTCCTGCCCTCTGCTCACTCGATGCCAGCAGTGTCCTCGCAGGCATGAAGACCCAGGGTGCCTCCAGACCCTGCCAGAAGTCCCGGGAGGACAGACTCTCTCCCAGATGGGAACCCCTGCCTTGCAAGTAGGCGTTAGAAACTAGAAGCTGGAGGGGAGCCTTTCAGTCATCCTGGGCCCCCCCTTAACTTGATCCTTCTAAGCCAGGAGGTCACTAAGTGGAGAAGGGGAGGGAGAAGGCTGTGGATGCAAGGCTTCTCTTCCCCCAAGGAATTATCTCTCCTTCAAAGACTTCAAACTCCCAGATGGCTCAGCGGTAAAGAATCTGCCTGCCAATGTAGGTGGCCCAGGAGACAAGAGTTCAATTCCTGGGTTGGGAATTTCCCCTGGAGAAGGAAATGGCAACCAACTCCAATATTTTTGCCTGGAGAATCCCATGACAGAGGAGCCTGGCGGCCTGCAGTCCATGGGGTTGCAGAGTCGGACACGACTGAAGTGACTAAGGACACACACAGTTGTCACAAGTTGCCGCTGTCATTGCCACTCTGACCTCCAGAGGGCGCTGATGTTCTTCACTCTGCCGTCAACCTGCCGCTGTTCAGTTCAGCTCCTGGCAGTTCAGTCGCTGAGTCGTCTCCGACTCTCTGCGACACCATGGACTGCAGCACTCCAGGCTTCCCTGTCCTCCACTGTCTTCTGAAGCTTACTCAAACTCATGTCAGTGGAGTCGGTGATGCCATCCAACCACCCGATCGTCTGTCACCCCCTTCTCCTCCTGCCTTCAATCTTTCCCAGCATCAGGGTCTTTTTCAATGAGTCAGTTCTTCTCATCAGGTGGCCGAAGTATTGGAGTTTCAGCTTCAACATTAGTCCTTCCAAAGAATATTCATGGTTGATTTACTTTAGGATGGACTGGTTGGATCTCCTTGCAGTCCTAGGGACTCTCAAGAGTCTTCTCCAACACCACAGTTCAAAAGCATCAATTCTTCAGCGCTCAGCCTTCTTTATGGTTCACCTCTCACACCCATACATGACTACTGGAAAAATCATAGCTTTGACTAGACGGGCCTTCGTCGGCAAAGTAACGTCTCTGCTTTTTAATATGCTGTCTAGGTTGGTCAGTGCTTCCTCGGTGGCTCAGTGGTAAAGAATCCGCCTGTGATGCAGGAGACGCAGGAGACTTGCATTTGATCCCTGGATCAGGAAGATCCCCTGGAGGAGGACATGGCAACCCACTGTAGTACTCTTGCCTGGAGAATCCCAGGGACTGAAGAGTCTGGAGGGCTACCGTCGACGGGGTCACAAAGGGTTGGACACATCTGAGGCGACTGAGCACACGCATGCACACACTAGGTTTGCCATAGCTTTCCTTCCAAGGAGCAAGTGTCTTTTAATTTCATGGCTGCAATCCGAGTGCTGACTGAGACCTGGGTTTATATCTCAACTCCATCACTCGCCAGCTTTACAACCTTGGGCGTGTCCTGTAATCTCTCTGCCCCAAACCTGCTTATCTGTAGAACAGTGATAACTACCAGCAACTATAACCTTGGGGGCCAGCATGAGCTGGCATGAGAAAGCATCTTGCCTGGAAAGCATCCTTGTGACCCCAGGGACTGTAGCCCACCAGGCTCCTCTGTCCAGGGGATTCTCCAGGCCAGAATACTGGAGTGGGTTACCATGCCCTCCTCCAGGGGATCTTCCCAACCCAGGGATTGAACCCAGGTCTCCCACATTGCAGGTGGATTCTTTACCATCTGAGCCACCAGGCAAGCCCATCTTTGCCTGATGCCTTCCGTATAATCCCACAGTGACTGTAAGCGGTGGCCACAGCCAGTGTGTGCTGGAGCCACTCCTGCTGGGCCAGGGAGGCTGACTGTGTACATTTCTTTCCCAATCTCAGTTCAGTGAAGTCATGTCAGTTGCTTGAAATCAGCCACGGTGGGAATATTTACACCAGAGAAACAGGCAAACAGCAACAAATCAGCGTGTAATAGCAGATACAGCTTGAGCCTCAATCTGTGTGATTTAGATGAAGGGGGGCAGGCGCTCCCATAGACAAAGGATAACTGCTGAGGCACTCAAGCTGCCTCTGGCCCGTTCTGCCCCCAGAGGGCCCAGCAAGCAGACCCCATGAAAGGCTGGGTCTCATCTTCAAGGTGCTCAACAGCCAGTGACTTTTGCTCCATCCAGGTACCTCCTCCTAAGTACAGGGAGCATATTTAATAACACACTGAAAAGAAAACTCCGAGTTGCTTCCATAAGTGGTGTGTGTGGGGGGAGATCGGTATTGTTTGCCATTAAAAGCCAAACAGGTGGCGCAGATTCTTTACTGTCTGAGCCGCCAGGGAAGCCCTAAAGAGGTGTAAACAAGCTCAAAATAGCATGGGAGGTGTTAAGGAAGCCCCTTGCCAGTGCAGGAGACATGAGAGGAGCAGGTTCGATCCCAGGGTTGGGAAGAGCCCCTGGAGAAGAAAATGGCCACCCATTCCAGTATTCTTTGCCTGGAGAATCCCATGGACAGAGGAGCCTGCTTGGTGGTCTACAGTCCAGGGGGTCACCAAAAACTCAGACACAGCTGAGTGACTGAGCACACATGCACACACTCCTGAAAGCCAGACACAGTGAGGAAGACAAAAGGAAACATTTTATCACGTTCTAGCTTGATGCCACTGCCTCCTTGAAGAAGAGGGCCGGAGGACTGTTCTCTCTTGGTTCAAAAAGGAGAGGACACCTGTCTAGAGCCGTGGCAGCACACTGGCTCCCCGGACTGTTCTCCTGAGTAATCAGAGGACTGAGAGAGG
Source organism: Muntiacus reevesi (assembly GCF_963930625.1). NCBI lineage: Eukaryota > Metazoa > Chordata > Mammalia > Artiodactyla > Cervidae > Muntiacus > Muntiacus reevesi. Next base: position 218,769,840 of record NC_089250.1, on the reverse strand, counting down.
AAACGCAAGGGTCATATTCGTCTCATTACATGATTCAGTGTGACGCTAGTTTGCGTCAAAGCCCTGCTCCACGTCATCACACATGAAAGGAGAGCTTTCTTATGGAAACACTGTGCTAGCTGATGCTAGAAGATTTGAAAACAGAAGAAAACAATCATTTAAAAAAAATGAAGCATCATTGAGCCGAGTGCAAAATTCATATTAACTTTAAAGCTAACATCAGTGGCATGTTGAAGCTGGCTTGTACTGGCTCATGGGGCTCAATGGTTAAATTTTCAGGGATTTAGCTAATCAGCTGACAGTGCATCCATTGCTTGGAATTGGCCAGGGGGGAGCTTTTACATGACAGAAATTGACAAATGCTACAAATCAGAGCTTCCCACAACCCCAAGATCTAATTATGAAAACATTCACAAGGGTGCTACTAGCTAAGGCTTTCCATGCTGTTTGAAACTTGTTTAAATCTCTTTAAGGCTTTCCTGTGGCTCAGACAGTAAAGAATCTGCCTGCAATGCAGAAGACCACCTATGATGCAGGAGACATGGGTTCAACCCCTGGGTTTGGAAAACCCCCTGGAGAAGGGAATGGCAACCCACTTCAGCATTCTTGCCTGGAGAATCCCATGGACAGAGAAACCTGGCAGGCTACAGTCCATGGGGTTGCAGTCAGATACGACTGAGTGACTAACATGCACACATACGCGCACACACACACACGCACACACCTCTTTAGGCTATAGCTTTAGACAGCCAGGAACATTCATTCCTTCTCCTACCTTAGAGAGTCTGCATGGAGCAACTTGAGATACACTGAGTAACAAACATCCTTAAAGTCTGATGAGCTCATTTCCATTATAGCATCTTAAAGAAGAGTGATAGAAACCACTGCTGAGAAATTGCCGTAATTGATTATTGTATATAAAGTACACTGACAATCCTTCTTTCCAACCCACACTCTTTAATGAGCTATTTTAGTGCTGGTTCTGCTAAATGCTTGGAATTTATAATGCCCTGGAAACTCATCAATTTCTAAGGGTGCAATCAATGACTGACTATTAGGGAAAAAACACCAACAACAAACATGCAAGATACAAGACAATAAATTGAGCGCAGAAAGCTTTCACCCTTGGCAATCCCTCATGTCACTACTATACATTTTATTCCAAGCCTTTCTGCGTATGTTTTGGTCCAGAACCTCAACTCCTTCGGTCTTTACTTGTGTGTATGCGTTTGTGCGTGTGCTCCGTCATGTCTAACTCTTTGCAACCCTGCAGACTGTATCCCGCCAGGCTCCTCTTACCATGGGATTTCCCACGCAAGGATACTGGAGTGGGTTGCCATTTCCTGCTCCAGGGGATCTTCCTGACCCAGGGATCTCTCGAGTCTCCTGAGTCCACATTGGCAGGTGGACTCTTTACCACCGTGCCATCTGGGAGGCCCAGATCTCTGTTTACCCACACACCCTGGTCACCTGATGTTAGGGGAGAGGGTTGGGCTCTGGAATGTGACTGTCTCCTTTGTAAGTGTTACCACTGCTGCGATGGTGCATGTGCAGCAACACCGTTGTTATGGATCTCACGGGTGGGGAGTGGGCGCCTGCTGATTTCTGGTGGAACTGCTCCCAACACCGCTGATCTACTCAGCACCATCACGGGGACAGAGCTGGAAGCCCTCAGGAGCCGGCAAACACAGGCTTCAGCACACACCGCCGCTAAATGCGGCTCCGAGAAATCTCTCCAACGTTTCGGAGACCGGTAGGTACTCTTTCCTTCAGAGAACTGTAGACGGTGTTGACCTCGGGAATGAACCAGCCAGTTGTTTCACCGGCAAAACGCGTTTATTCGGGAATAGCAGGGAATTGCAATGTGACGGGACAGGCGAGCTACGGTGAAATTTGCATGCGAGCTGGGAGAGACAAAGAGAAGGTTGGCTTTTCTCTGGCTTTAGGAGGAGACGGGGGAGAGTTTTGAAGGAGACGCTCACTGGAGAGAAGAGTTGGAGGCTGCGGCAGCTTCTCATTGGCTCCAAGTGGTTATTAGAGCGTTGCTGCTGGGGGCAGGGAGGGAACATCCTTTTTCTTACAAGCAGGGGATAAAATTCCACGGGTGAGAAATGTCCTTCCTTGTCAAAACAATTTCAATCTTCCTTTTCCCTGCCAGTGAGGCTGGCTGAGTGGCACTCACGTGGAAAAGCCCCCTTCAGGGTTTTCTGACTCCATTTAAAATGAGTTTTCCTTCATTTTCATGAAGGGTAGTTTGCCACTTATAAGCTTGGAAAGGTGATGGCAAAGGCCAGCCGGCAATGGACGGGTTATTCCACTGTCCAGGGTTTATTGTTCATTATTTTCCCCTCAACTCACTCACCTCCCACCTCCCCCGCATGCAGTAGAAGGTAAGCACTGAAGATTTTTTTGTGGGGGTCCATTTTGTTTACATGTAGCCAACGTGCCTAAAACAGCCTGGCAAATAAATGGAATTTCAATAAATATCTGTCAAATTAATATCCAGTAGGCAAAGATGCAAGACAGAGCTTGGAGCAGGTTCCCAGCCTGCAGTGGGCATTCGGGTCACTGGGGAGCATGATAGAATGAAAGACCCCAGACTTATCTCTAGTCTCTTCTAACTCACTGGGTTGGAGGCGGGGCCCAGGAATTGGCCCAAGGAGCGCACACCCTGGAAACCCTGCCTGTCCAAGGAGCAACTGGGGCCATTGCTGATAGGAGAAAGGCTTCTGCCCGTCGTTTAGAGGCACACTTCCCAGAGGGCGGCTCCCAGCTGGGTGGACCCACCAGTTGGTGCCTGGGCAGAGAGAAAGGAGCCAAGCTGTGTGGTCTCTGGGTGGGTCCAGACCCACTTCAATATCGGGGTTTTCCAGCACGTGGCTTCAGCATCCGGTAGACTTGGTGATGGCACCAGCACCCATCCCAGCTGCCGAGAGTCATGCTGATGTTTGGAGCTGCACGCTTTCCCAGTCCCTAAGCTTTCAGGGACTTTGCGTCGTCCTTCATGAGACTGGAGTTCCATCTCACATCTCTGGGCATGCTTTCTCGGGTGACTGTCGATTCTATACCACGGGCTTAACAGCCTCTCTGGGATTTTCACCTGGTAGGTGCGTTGGCGTGTCTCCTCAATTTGTGTGAATCTAGAGACCCAGCTCGCCTGGTCCGAGAAGCTTTCTCCTGGTGTCAGAGCTTGGCTCCTTCCCTGTGCTGCTGGATTTTACCTGAAGGTGGTAGGGGGGCTGGTGTAACGTGGTAGGAAGAGCTGCTTACGTGGTGATTTGGGAAGATTCAGGCTCTTCTCACTGGACTTTGTAATCCTGGGCGTATCATGATGCCACTCTGAGCCTCTGTTTCTTCAGCCTGAACATGGGCAATACATTGCTTCAGAGCTATAGAGGGAATTTGGCTACAGAAGTACAAGTTTTCTTTAACCTTAAGTCTCAGGATATTATGTAACCAGGAAGATCCAGTTTGGAAGCACCAACTGTACCGTGAGGTCTTTCCCCCATCAGTCTGGGGAGTTTATAAGATAAGTCATTGGTGCTATGATCTCTTTACAACCTTATCTTGCCTCCCACCTTCTTCCTACCTGCCTCCCCCCTCCACCCCCCAGACCTATGTCACTGACATTTGGAGGAGGAAGTCACGAAGTGTCAAAAAGAAGAGAGGGAGGCGGGAGGCTCTGGAGAATGAAATGGTTATTCATGAAGTAACTAGTATGCTTTAGACAGTGCAGAGCGCTCTAGATACACCATTACACCACAGGTCTAAGAGTCCTGCAAACAGGTGTTATCACTTCACTCTGATGGAGAGAAACGCTGAAGCTCAGAGGGAATGGACATCCTATCCAGGGTCCCACAGGTAGTTTATGCCAGAGATGGGCTTCAGATTCTGGTCAGCTTAACTTTATGACCAAGTATTGATTTTACTGAGCAATCCTGTCTCTGGCAATAATGACTGGAGACACAACCCAGAAGTCTAAACCTCTTTCTCATGCTTTCCACTTTTTTTTTAAAAAAACTTTTTAACTAATTTTGTTGATTCATTTCTTCTGGCTGTGCTGGGTCTTCGTTGCTCCTGCTCGGGCTTTTCTCTAGTTGCGGCGAGTGGGGGCTACTCTCTGGCCATGGCGCGTGGGCTTCTCACTGCAGGGGCTTCTCGAGGGCGCTCGGACTTCAGGGGCTGAGGCTCCCGAGCTGTAGGGTGCGCGCCCAGCAGCGGTGGCACAGGGTTTAGTTGCTCTGGGGCATGTGGGGTCCTCCCAGACCAGGCATCGAACCCATGTCTTCTGCATTGGAGGGGGCACTCTTTACCACCGAGCCACCAGGGAAGCCCTTTTCTTCTTTAAAAGTTATTTTATTTACTAATTTTGATTTAATCTTATTTATTAATTTTTAAATTGAAGTGTAGTTGGTGTACAATGCTGAATTAGTTTCAGGTGGGCAGCACAGTGGTATATACACACACACATATTGTGTGTTTCAGATTCTCTTCCCTTACAGGTTATTGTTGAGTATAGTTCTCCTGTGCTACACAGTAGGTCCTTGCTGTTTATTTTACATACTGTAGAGTGTATATGTTAATCTCAAATTTCTAATTTACCCCTCCCCCAGCCCTCTTTGGTAACCATAAGTGTCTTTTCTATGTCTGTGGGTCTATTTCTGTTTTGTAAATAAGTTCATTTGTATTATTTCCCACTCCCCTTTCTGATCTTCATTCTCCCCCACCCCTTCTCATTCACTCTCTCTCTCTGTCTCTGAGATTTGGGTAAGGTGAAGGTTTTCTCTTAAACATTACTGAATGGTCAGCAAGGAAGGACAGGGGACAAGGTTTCTTCTGATTGGCAAGTGTTAAAAAAAAATTCTTGATGCCCTGAAGAGGTGGCTTTCCCCTGGTTTCCCAAAGAGTTGTAATTCTGTAGTTCTGTTACCTGCACTGCCAATTTATTTCATTATCTGTAATAAGCAGTAATGACATTTCTTAATTGCATTCCATAAAAATCTCAATTATCACTTTAGAATTACATCAGATTAGATGAAGCGACATCTCCCACAACCGGAAAGAAATTTCACTCTTCAAATGAAACTTTGATTATTTTTTTCAGAGATGCCCTATGCTCTAGAATCAGTTGGCTGGTTTCAATTCAAAGGAAGAGCCAAGTGAAATAAACTACTTTGGTGAGGCAAAAGTAAGAGAGAAAACAAAAATTGCCTGAAGAAATGTTCTTCGGGACCATATGGAAACAGAGCATCTTGATGCATTTTTCTCTCACTCAGAAATGAGGACTAGATCAGAGTCCCTTTTGCTGGTAGTGCGAGAGGCAGGTCCATTAAGCTTCCATGAAATTGTTCCCCAGCCTGTGTTTCTCCACAAGACCTGGCCCTGCTTCCTTATACTTCCATCGCCTTATGCAGGACTTGCCATAATTGGCACCTCCTGCTTGACTTCGAAGCTCTAAGAAGCACCCAACTGCGTACTTTTCATCTTACAGTTGAACCATAAACCACCCTGTCTCTCTTTGTCCTCTCTGCTGTCATCCCTAGTTTTTCATGGTGGTTATTGTTCAGTGTTTTCAAAAGATTGTTCCACATACCATCTTAGTTCCTCTTGCTGCTGTAACCAATTACCACAAACTTAGTGGCCAAAATCAATACAGACTTATTATCTTACGGTCCTGGAGATCGGAAGTCCATGATGGCTTTCACTGGGGTAAAATTACAGTGTCCGAAGGGCAGTGTTCCTTCTGGATATCTAGGAGATCTGTTTCTTTGGATTCCACCTGCATCCCTTGGCTTGTGGCCCCTTCCTCTATCTTCAAAGCCAGTAGCATCTTCAAACCTCTCTGACCCTCATGCTCCATCTTCCAAGTACCCTTGTGATTACAACAGACCACCCTGGACAATCCAGGAAAATCTCCCCATCTCAAGATTTATACCTGAGTCACCTCTGTAAGTCTCTCTTGTCACATAACATACTCACAAGTCCCAGGAGTTAGGACGTGGACATATTTGGGGGTCATTATTCTACCTACAGGGCTTCCTCGGTGGCTCAGTGGTAAAGACTCTGCCTGCAATTTGGGAGACACAGAAGATGTGGGTTCGGTCCCTGAGCTACAGTTTCCCCATTAAAAGAGGAACTGAGACATATTGCAGGTTTGTTATAAGTTCAGATGAGACAGAGTCATGAAACCACAGGATGTGATACCTGAAGTAAGCTATCAAGTAAATTTCCATTTCTTCTTCTCCCCACTGAAATTAGCAAGAATTTAGGGGCCTGGGGTAAAGACACTTGTGCTACCCACATCTGGTTTCCCTCCCTTCCTGGACACCAAGGAAGACTACATTTCCCAGGCTCCTTGCAGTGAGGGGGGCCACATGACCAGGTTTAGCCAATGAGATTTGCTTAGGAGGAATGCCCAAGTCCTTGGAATCTCACTGACTCATCAACCATGTGGAGACTTAGCATGCGCCCGTCCTAACATTCCTTCTCCTGTGGGCCAGCTCAGTCAGCATCCCTGGTTAAGAAAGGCCCCCTTTGTCTTTCCCTTTTGGATTTCTGTGAATTCATGGAGGCAAACAAGAATGCGGGTTTGTGGGCAGAGCAAAGAGAGGAGCCTGGGGGTTCACAAGCCATGAGCTGTGACATCTCAGCCATTGCTTCACTGGTAGGAGACTACGTCCTTCTCCCTGACGCTCCCTGTCTCTTCTGTGGGCCCCAGATGATGAAGCACCGTAGTGTTCTTCCCCTCAAGTCAGAATCATTGCATCACTAGGATCTGATAGTCTGGTGGCAGAGACAGAGCTATCTGTTTGTAAAGAAATTAGTTTTCCAAGCTGTGTTCCAGGGAACACTTGTGCCTTAGGAAATTGCATTAAGTGAGCTACAAAGAAAAAGGATTCCACAGTCAAATAAGGACAGTGCAGTACATTCTCTGATCAAGGAGTCCTGTGGGAAAGAAACCTGTTGAACTTTGTTTCACCTAGCATTTTTTAAACTTTATTTCAAACTCACAGAATACATTCCCTGATTTCTCGTCCCCACCTTGCAATAAAAGAATAAGAATCCCAAAATTGCCTTACACTAAATGTCCAGGTATGGATGAATAATGAGAACCCAAGGCAAAATAATATATTGGTAACTCCATTAGTGGTGAAACAGGCAACCTAAAACATCACAGTCATGATACATTCCGCACCTCCCCCCACCACATTCAATCAGAAACTTTCTTATCAAAAATAGCAAGTTAAAATAAACATAGCTGCTTAAGTGTAGAGTTGGGTTTTCTCCCTATATTTTAAATTTAAACACATGACTACTAAGCCTGCCAGGTGCCCGCATTCACATAGCTATGTGATTTCCATGCCCTTCAGGGCTTTGTAAGGTGTAACTACATAGCTAGACTTGGCAATTTCCAACTAGGATTCCACTATACAAACACTAGAATGTATAGTTTTTTTGCATGTGTAATTTTTATCCCTCTGTGAAGTCACTTTCTAAAAAGTATAGTTAAAACTGTGATTTTGCACAAAATTTATGGCATTGCATAGCAGTTCAGTTGCTCAGACGTGTCTGACTCTTTGCAACCCCATGGACACCAGACCAGGCCTCCCTGTCCATCACCAACTCCCAGAGCTTGCTCAAACTCATGTCCATCAAGTCGGTGATGCCATCCAACCATCTCATCCTCTGTCGTCCCCCTCTCCTCCTTCCTTCAATCTTTTCCAGCATCAGGGTCTTTTCCAATGAGTCGGTTCTTCCCATCAGGTGGCCAAAGTACTGGAACTTTAGTTTCATTATCAGTCCTTCCAAAGAATATTCAGGACTGATTTCCTTTAGGATGGACTGGTTGGATCTCCTTGCAGTCCAAGGGACTCTCAAGAGTCTTCTCCAACACCACAGTTCAAAAGCATCCATTCTTTGGTGCTCAGCTTTCTTTATGGTCCAACTCTCACATCCATGCATGACTACTGGAGAAACCATAGCTTTGACTTTGGAGTCTCCAGCAGAGGCGTGGGTCGGCGGTGGCCTGCTGCAGGGTCGGGGCCCTGAGTGCAGCACTGCATGCCTGAGACCTTTTGGAGGCGGTCACCATGACCTTCATCACCTCCACCATAGTCTGGTTTCAGCTCAAACAACAGGGAGGGAACACAGCCCCGCCCATCAACAGAAAATTGGATTAAAGATTTACTGAGCATGGCCCGCCCATCAGAACAAGACCCAGTTTCCCATTCAGTCAGACTCTCCCACCAGGAAGCTTCCATAAGCCTCTTATTCTTCTCCATCAGAGCATGGACAGAGTGAAAACCACAATCACAGAAAATGAATCAAACTGATCACATGGACCACAGCCTTGTCTAAATCAATGAAACCATGAGCCATGCCATGTAGGGCCACCCAAGACAGACGGGTCATGGTGGAGAGTTCTGACAAAACATGGTCCACTGGAGAAGGGAATGGCAAACCGCTTCAGTATTCTTGCCTTGAGAACCCCATGAACAGAATAAAAATGGCATTGCATAGGTCTCATATAACTAACTGGTGAATTTTGCATAACAGCAAATATAGTATTTGACCCCAGAACCCTTTTCTTTCCCTCTGCTGAGTTACTTTTTAACATTTCCCAGGCCGTACTCTTCCATGGAACGCATGTCAGAAAATCTGATGTAAAAATTAATTCTATGTAAACTGTTGTCAGTTGTTTCACAGAAAAATGTGTGATTTTGGCAGAATTACTTCCTCCCTCTGGGCCTCAGTTAGCTTCTGTATAAAAAAGGTAGCTGTTGAAATAGTGAAAGCCCAGAATCTTCCAGCATCCTGTCGTCAGTGTTCAAGAGCATCATTTTGTATGCAGCTTAGGAATGGAGGCTTCCCTGGTGGCTCAGTGGTAAAGAACCCACCGGCCAATGCAGGAGACGTGGGTTCGATCCCTGGGTCGAGAAGATCCCCAGGAGAAGGACATGGCAACCCACTCCAGTATTCTTGCCTGGGAACTTCCATGGACAGAGGAGCCTGGTGGGTCGAGTCCATGGGGTCCCAGAGAGTTGGACACAGCTTAGCGGCTGGACAGCAACTGGACATGACTGGTCAAGGTGTCCTCCCTGTGATCCCCCAACCCCACATCTGTCTCACGGCCATGGCAGAGAGGCAGTCAGAGGACAAGATCAGACTCAAGTCCCGTGGCCCTCCTCACTGTGATGAGAGACGGCCCAGTGGACGGGGCAAGAGGAGGTGGCCCCTGTGCAGGGAAGCGCCGACCCCAATGTCCCTAAGAACACCAGTAGTGGTATTAGTGGGGGATACCTAGCGGCTGCCACTGAACAGGAAACAGAAGGAGTACAGGCTCGGGGTCGAATTTGCTGGTTCATCCCAAGAATGATGAGTATGGGCATGGGGGTGGCTGAGTGATTCACCCCAGGAAGTACGAGGAATACGGGTTGGGGGTACTGGTGATCCATGCCAAGCGCGATCAGAAATCAGGCTTGTGGGTGGAGGTGTCAATGGCTCCTGCCAAGAAGGATAAGGGGTGTGGGCAGGAGGAGGGGCTGGGCTGGTGGTTCATTCCCGAAAGGGTATAAGAGCATGGGCTCTGGACGTGGGTTGGAGGCTCATTTGGAAATACGGGGCTTTCTTCTGGAAGGACACGCAGGAAGCAGAGCGCCTTGTGCCGGGTGGGAGAGTGGCTCGGAGGGCAGCTTTTGGGTTCATTCTGCTGGCTTCAAGTCCCAGTCCTATCACTTACCAGCTGAGTCTTCTCGGATAATCTGCATAACCTCTATTTCCTCAACTACACCACGGCGTTAATTGCAGCCCCCTACCCTACGTCATCTTATGAGGATGAAAGCACTTGGGGGGGATGACGGTGGCCTTGACGTCATTCCGTTAGGGATCTCCATCCCACCAAAGAGTTCCCTTCTGATCCCCTATCTCCCACCCTTCCCGCTCTGCAGACATCAGTGGTTTGAGATAATGTGGACTGCTTGGGAAAATGGGGCTCTTTTCTTCCATTTGAAATTTACTTTTATATTTTAAATGTTCTCTGGAACACATCCACAATCTGCTAGAGCTGAGAATTGCTGCCAAGGCTTGATTTATGAAGTATTAAACACCAAAAGAAATTCAGCATGCCTTGAAACTCCTTAGGGAATAATACAAATAGATGGCCTTAAAAACACATGTATGGAGCAATCGTATAACTCCGGTTTCTATCAAAGCAGAAAAAAATGTTGCTGATCCTTCCCTCACTAAAGACTCCCATCTGGAAGAGAGCGCCCCACTGCTGAGGTGGCCCTGAGTCTAGCAAATGATTATTGACAGAGAGGGAGGAGGTTTTCTGGAAACGGAAGGATGTCATATTCCATCCATCCAGAGAAGTCAGAGCTCAAATAAGGAGCAGAGTATGTCAGTACCATGCAGCTTAAAAATAACAAGGGTATCCTGGTACAACAACTGTTGTAGAACATTGCAGACACTCATTTAAAAAAATAAACAAACTTACATTTCTGACTGCACTATTAATCAACTCTTCTTAATCAAGATAAGATGTTTTGTGCAACTGGTTTTATAACTGATTTTAGTGAATAATATCAAACTTTCACATCTTACTTCCTTGACCATAACTGTGCTTTTTTCACATGTCACCGTGGTGGAGAGAGTGAGGGACAGATGATTTAAGGGGAAAAGGTTGGATGTAAAACCCAAGATTTTCCAGGTTTCCGAGATGTCAGCGAGGGAACATTTGTACATGACTTTTGTCTCACACAAAATGTGGTGTTATAGAAAGGCTGAACACTTGATGGATGAGCTTCTAGAAGCTAAGGGACAACCTCCCTCCATCCCTGAGTCCTGCCCCATCCATGTTGGAATAATTGTTGTTCAGTCACAAAATTGTGTCTGACTCTTTGTGACCCCATGGACTGCAGCACGTCAGCCTCTTCTGTCCTTCACTATCTCCCATAGTTTGCTCAAATTCATGTCAATTGAGTTAGTGATGCCATCCACCCATCTCATCCTCTGTCACCCCCTTCTCCTTTTGCCCTCAATCTTTCCCAGCATTAGGGTCTTTTCCAATGAGTTCAAATAATAGTAAGAGAGAAATACTAGCAGTAGCAATAGTGGAATGACTGAACAATGAATGAGCTTTCATAAGTGCTCGGCACTGTGCTAGGTTATTATATAGCTTTTCTCATTGAAAATTATCTGATGCTCATTTGTCAGAAAGGAGGCTGGTGATCAGAGAAATGATGATTTCCCTGGCATCTCAAAGGTAACAAATGGTCCAGAGTCAGGTCTCACAGTCCTCAAACTTTCACAGAGGGAGGCCAACTCTGGGGTCTTTGATTGGGCTCAACATTAAAATGGCTTTGCCAATAAGTTCTGCTGTGACAATGTTCTGCTTGAGCCAAACAGACACCAAAGATATGAAATTTTGCTCTATTATTCTGATGGTGCAAAGAGGAGGCATCTCATTGTAAAGGGAAGGATTGAACTGGAGGTCAAAAGACTTGATTTTCATGAACAAAGAGAATCAGAACCAGGGGTCAGAAATGCTAAGAATTTGAAAAGAATTTTGAAAACTTGATGGCTATGGCAATTTTAATTTCTAAACTGCAGATCAGGACAGCTGACCTGATGCGAATAAGTGGGTGACCAGAGGGAGACAGCACAGGTTTGTGGCTAAGAGTGTAGCCTCTGGAGATGGACTCACTGGTTTTGATCCTGGTTCTACCTCTTACTAGCTGTTCGACCTTCATCATATGACTGAAACTTACTGGGCCTCAGTTTCTCTACTGTAAAACAGGCACAATAGCAAAACTCCTATATGCAAAGCCCACTGAACCATGCAATGGGTACTATGTTCTGCTCTCAATAAATAAATAAGACATTCCTGACTAGCAGACAGGGCTTCCCTGCTGGCTCAGCGGTAAAGAACCCACCAGCCAATGCAGAAGACTCAGGTTCAATCCCTGAGTTGGGAAGACCCCCTGGAAAAGGAAATGGCAGCCCACTCCAGTATTCTTGCCTGGGAACTTCCATGAATAGGGGAGCCTGGCAGCCTACAGTCCGTGGAGTTGCAAAAGACTCAGACACGACTTAGTAACCGAACACTCGGGAACTAGGCAGACAGCTGAAATATGTAAATATGTAGAGGACTTTGAAACTCCAGAGGAAGTGGTTGACTGATCTCTAACTTTAGGGGCAGCCAGGTTGGCGTGACCTACGGAGACAAATTCCAGGTTACACGGAGAGGGAGAGGTACCCTGCAGAAGAGACTGCAGGAAGAATGAGACAGGGTCGAGTCTCTGGGCCGAAAGCAAAGGCTCAGTCAGACCTGTAGGTTGGGAAATTGCTTAGTCAGAAAAGCCACTGGGTGTGGGAGGAAGAGGGGCTGGGGAGGGCTGTGGAGCCAACTTTATTTCTATTCTGAGATACATAAGAAAAAATCTGGCCGCATTTCCATGCGCTTAATCAACCACCGCATCTCTGAGTGTTCTATTTTTTTTTCCATTACTTTTTAATGATGGAAGGAAAGGATCAAATGAACACATACCATTGATCATCAAAGGACCAAATAAAGCATCTAGTCAATTTCATGGTCAAGGACTTTCAAAGCAAGAGGTGGGGGAGGGAATTAACGAAAGATGATGCTTCCGGCGTCTTATGTTGTTTTAAAGATTTCTCAAAGGGCACCCATCTTGTGATCTAGCAATGACTTCCTAAGTCCACGATCTATTTTATTCTTTCAATTTCCTTTACTCTCCCCTCTAGACTTTACATCATTTGCAATGCTGGGGAAAAAGCAAAATTGATTTCAGGAAGGGAAACTGTGAAAAATGGTATGGGTTAGTCTCATCTCCTGCTGAGTTCATTTTATTAAACGAAGCAGAAAAAACACCGGAGCCTGGGAAGCTGAAATGGTCCCTTTTTCTTAGATTAGTTCTGGGCAGAGACGAGCAGCATTTACTGAATGAAGAATTCTGCATCTATGGACCCCTTTCATCCCCTCAACAAACCTTTACCTTAAGGGGGTCTGAGCCTGATTTTCTATAGAGTTTAAGCAACTTGGTCGAGTTCAAATAATAACTATTTGGTTAAGCTGAGATCAGACTCAAATCAACATAAGGGACAGAGAGTGCTGTAACCAGGGCCAGAACCAGGATGAGGCGAGATGTAAGGAGGCTCTCAGAGGCTCGAGGCTGTACCTGAACCAGGAGAAAGGAAGCGTCTCTGTGCGTTACCGCGCCAACCCAGCCCGTCCATCCACCCTGCTCACCCATCCACCCAGCTGTCAGCATTGATTGATGGTGGGGGGCAGGGGAGGGCACATGAGCCTCCTGTGAGTGGGATGCTGCTGGGAACTTTATGCACACAAAGGACCGCCTGTCCTCTTAGATGCCTTACCTGCAGTGTACACACGCTTGTGAAAAAGTGCAAATGTTAGGCGCTCAGATGTATCTGACTCTGTGCGACCCGTGGACTGTAGCCCACCAGGCTCCTCTGTCCATGGGATTCTTCAGGCAAGAATCCTGGAGTGGGTAGCCATTCCCTTCTCCAGGGGATCTTCCTGAACCAGGGGTTGAACCCGGGTCTCCTGCATCGCAGGCGGATTCTTTACCGTCCGAGCCACCTGGGAAGCATGCTTAGGTACGACTGTATGCACCATAATGCCTCTTCCAGCAAGAGCGCCGTATATTTGCAAAGACATCCTTTAATTAAAAGAAACAGGACAGAGAATGAGCTGGCCTTCCCTCGGTCCAGAGCTTAGGTGTTTGCTAAGACCAAGTCTAAAGGGAGAAAAAGAAATTACTCTGTCAGCCAGAGGGAGAGGAATGGATAGTCTGGGTGGTAGGTTGAGAGGAAATAGAAACAAGAGGGATTGTGTGGCAGCTCAAAGACTGGGGCTTCTTGCCCCTTGATGTCAAATGCTCCCAAATTGCCAGCAAGTTTACCAAGGTTCAAAATGTGTGTGTGTGTATGTGTGTGTGTGTGCACACACGTGTGCAGTGGGGGCGGGGCAGCAGGTGCATTACAGGACTCAGCGAAGGTGCTGCATTGGTGCCTGTGTGATCCCAGGTGAAACAGAGACCTTGCCCATAGACACAGGGAAGACCACCAGATCCTAAGCCCCAGGAAATAGCAAATATGGAAGGAAGAGTTTCAGGCTGAGTCAATGTGGCTCTTTAAGGGGAAGTGGAGGTGCTCGACAGACATCTGAATTATGTATAAATGGAGACAGTGAGGTTCAAAGAGGCTGAGTCAAGTGCTCGGTACCCCAGAGCCAGTTGGAGGTGGGCTGCAGCCTCTGGTGGGTCCGTTTCACAGCTGCAGATATGGGCATCGTCACCCATGCTGGGCAAAGGGGAAGGGGGGCCAGGCCCAAACCTGGAGGGGACAGCAGGGCTGGCGGTGAGGGGCCAGCCTGCCACACAGGCCCAGCATGGGCCAGCGTGTGCCTGGGAAGCTCATAGCAGCTGCCCTGGACAGCTTTCTCCATGGTCACTTTTTTTTCCAGTGAAGACCGTGTGTTTTCAGAAGCTGCACCCCCAACTTGGGTAGAATCTTTGGGCCAAAAGGAGGCCTTGGTAGGTGTCCTGGCCCATCTGCTTTGTTTTACATGTCAAGAAATCGAGGCCCAGAGGAGGAAGCCCCGGTTCCAGGTGGGAGGCTGGCTTCTGAAAAATGCCAAAGGGATTCTACAGAACGGAGCAGAAAAAGCCCGGCAAGTGAGGAAGCCTGCTTAACCTGATAAAATTAACCCCACAGGGACAGGGATTTGAAGACCTGATTCCGGGCCCTGCGGTCGCTCCCTTGGGTGGGTGCTCTTGGCCGCCCAGCGGGTCCCCGACTGCCGCTCCTACTGCTGCCTGAGAACCACCCCCAGCTGCCCCCTGGCCATGGAGCTGCCCTCTGGAAGCTGAAGACCTGGGGGTCTTCAAGCTCCGCTGTGGCGGAGGGCATGGTGAGCTCGAGCTTGGGGAGCTTTCCAAAGCCCACCTCTGTGACAGGACAGTGCTGCCTTTGAGAGGCCACCAGGGCTGGTGGCGGAGTTCTCAACATGGAGCGCATGTAGAGGCTGCCCAAGATTCTGAATTGAATAGATCTGGGCTGGGCCCCCCGAATCTGCATTACAAAGCTCCCAGAAATTCCCCCTGGGTGGTTCCCAGGCCACACTTGGGCTGGGAGCCCCGTGGCTGCGTGGAGGTGGGGTAGGGGCTTGCTCCCCTCTGTGCTCTGTGAAGCGTCTCCTGCGGCTGCTGCTGCACCTTCCTCCTCTTTTTCTGCCTCTCCTCCTCCCCTCCCCTCCTCTTCCTGTTCCTCTCCTTCTCCTCCCCCACCTTTATGATCCAACTGGAAGTCCAAAATTCATTAACAGAATTTCTACTACAAAAAGTAAAATAGAAGGCTACTGACTGTCCTTAAGCTTCCTCTCTCATCACATGGGAAGTGGTTCAGGAAGTCGAGTGAGACTTAAGGAAAAGGGCCCAATAGGGCCTGGCACAGAGTAGGGAGGCACTTGGAAACACACAGACCCTTCTCCCTCTTGGCCCCTATTTTAGGGCTGAATCCTTTCCTGCTTCTCCCACGTATGACCCTTCCCTGCCAGCAAAGGCCACATCACTGCTCTTTCCATGGTGTCCCAGCCGTGATGAGCCGCCAGCAGCCGCCCGTCTTTTCATCCTAAGGAATGAATCGCCTATCCTTCTGAGGCCGAAGTGGAAGAACGTTCACTTGCAGCCATCAGTAGGCAGTGCATTTCTAACAAAGGTCCAGGCTCTCTTTGTTCAGTTGAAATCTGTCTTAGCTCGGCTGCCTTGAAGGAACTGGCCTTGGTAATTACTGTAATTTTGTGGCTCTGAATAGCTCAGCTTGAAGGTGATGCCTTTTAATTCCCAGACATTTAGAGCCACATATATTTCTTACGCACACACAGAGTTATTCTTTTTAGCAAATGCAATGTTCCACACGCTTGAATTTTCCAGGTAGTCACAACTTGTCTCAATAGATGCTAATCTGAAAAAAGTTCCTCTAAGTGTCCACAGTTCCCTAATCATTATTTATTTCATTAGGATTTGGGGGGGACTGAGGAAAATGCATATGCTCAAAGTGATCACATTAGGACAAACGAGCGGTATTAATAGAAAGATAAAATTAAGTCAGGGGTGGGATGAGCAGGTAAAACACATAGAGCTGGCCCTGTGAGGTTTACAGGGCCACCTGCGTCCAGTTCTCACCACCACTGTGAAAGGCAGACCCAGCTCATCACCGGATGTGTGGTCCCCCGATGACCAGGCCAGCCAGCCTCTTAGGAGAATCACGGTTCCGTCTCCCGCTGGATGGTTTTCTCCCCTGTGTCCTCATAACTGGGAATCTCTAGAATGGACAAGTCCTTAACACCCATAGGAGATACACAATGGAATTTCTTCTTGCTGCTATACCTCTGGCTACAGGATAGGAAAAAATGTCAGCACAGCTGAATACAAGCATTCCACGAGGACTTGGAGCAATAGGGTTTTGATTTATAACCGTGTTCTTGGGCTCTGACGTGCTCGCCAGAAAAGAGTAGAAAGACTCTCACCACTTGCTTCCCTCCCAAGTCCCATGACACACGTTATCACCTCTAAGAAGGAGCTTTTTGCTTTCTAAGGTAAGTTTTGGTCTCAGAATCCTTCCTAGCAGATTTTCAGGTAGCTACTAGCAACCTACTGACATTGGTATATGAGGTAAAATTTATGTTAAAATTTTGTGTTAACTTCTGATGGATTCACTCTGTGTGTGTGTGTATACACATTATATATATGTACATTCATATATACACATATTATATACATATAATATATAAACAGGCTTTCCAGGTGGCTCAGTGGGAAAGAATCTGCCTACCAAGCAGGAGATTCAAGTTTGATCCCTGGGCTGGGAAGATTCCCTGAAGAAGGAAATGGCAACCTGCTCCAGCATTCTTGCCTGGAAAATCCCATGAACAGAGGAGCCTGGTTGGCTGTAGTCCATGGGGTTGCAAAAGAGTTGAACACAACTTAGTGACGAAAGAACGTCAATACATATGCAGACATATTATATATACACACATATAGTTAGACACTCAGTCTTCTGAGAATCGAATTTGGATCCATTTGGACATAGCACTCAGTCTTCTGAGAAGATACAACACAAGGTCATCATTATGATGGTCAGGTTATGTCTTCAATTCTAATAAGTTAGTGGAGATTTTTCGAGCACTAATTAGGTGCATGGAATGAGTGTCAGTCACTCAGTCGTGTCCGACTCTTTGCGACCCCATGGACTGCAGCCAGCCAGGCTCCTCTATCCATGGGATTCTTCAGGCAAGAATACCGGCACGAGTAGCCATTCCCTTCTCCAGGGAATCTTCCTGACCCAGGGATCGAACCCAGGTCTCCGGCGTTGGAGGCAGATTCTTCACCACTGAGCCGCCAGGGCAGCCCTGTGGAGTTACTCTGTGCTTACTGTAAACGGCAGCTGTGTTTGGGGGTGGGCTTTGGGCAGCTTCTGGGAGGTCTACTCTGCTCTTCCCTCCCCCGTTGCCGGGCTACTGGCTATCGCTCTGGACCTGCCTCCATCTGTTTCCTCTACCTTTTGAAACTTCGGATACCACAGCAGACCAAGATGCGCAGCAGTTAGAACTGCGTGAAAAGGACACGTCCCCCGGAGCCGAGCTGGGTCCCCCTGACGAGGCAGATGCTTTCGGCCCCTCTCTGTGGTCCCAGCAGCAATCACTCTGCCATTCCATCTGGACTTCTGGCTGCGTTATTCAGATACAGTTTGCCTTTTAGATAAATGACATATATTTGGCCTGTCTTAATAGTTCCAGGTATTTCTTCTTTCTGAACTCCTGCCCTGCACACCCAAGAGCCAAGGAGATTTAGTTAGTAAGGGATATCTTATAATGCTCCTCCCTTTCCCTGTCCCAGTGCTCTTTCCTCTTTCCCGCAGAGAGATTCACTTTAGCTCGTGCTACCTAAGAGCCATCACTTGAAGAAATGAGATCTTAGCGGGCAGCTCAGACTCCCCCAAGAACCCTCACATAGCCCCACATCGTGTTCCCAAACCCCAGCTCTGCAAAGCAGGGAAGGGGGGTGTTCTGGGGGCCACATATTTGCATCTCAGATTCATTTTAAACCCTTTGCCTGGCAACACTGTTGCTGTTCCCATCCCAGCTCCAGACTCTTATTTCTGTTAATTAGAGTGTTTTGTTTCCACTTATCATCCGAGCATCCTTTCCAATCAAAACAGCATCCTGGTCCGGGTCCAACACCCATCACCGAGGGGCCTCGTCGGGTTTACCAATCAGGAAGCACAAGCAGCTTTGTGTTTCTCTCTGGGTGCCCAGGTTGTTGGCAAAGCATCTGGACACACACAGGCACGCACACACATGCTTTTCTAGAAGCTCTGAGAGGACTCTTCATTGGTGGTTGATTGGTTTCAATGCTCCTTCCCTTCCCCATTGGCATAGCCTCTACTATAAAAGAAGATACAGATGCCTGAGCATCACTTATGTAGCCAAGTCTCTCTTAAATAAACAAGAAGCTAGAGAGAGAGAGATAAACACACGTATTCCAAACATTTACTCGGACCCTGTCCTGGCCAAACATTCTGTTATGCATTCTGAACCCAGAGATGATTAAAGGAAGGTTCCCCCTCCAAGGAGCTCAAAATTGAAGGTGAAGTAGGAACTATGTCGACTGTGGTAAGAGGTAAGACAAAGTAAATCAGGGGTCCCGGGAACATGGTGGAAGGACAGTTGACTCTTGTCAGAGAGTAAACAAGGAAAGCTCCCTGGAGGAGGTGATGTTTTGTTTGAGTCTGAAAGAATTCCTGGTAGAACAAGATTTTCTTTCTCTCCTTGATCCCTTCCTCCCTACCCCTCCTCATCCATGGTGTGTGTGTGTGTGTGTGTGTGTGTGTGTGTGTGTGTGTGTGTGTGTGTGTGTGGTGGTGGGGCTAGCCTCTGGGTAAGAGACTAGCAAGAAACAGGCACCTTAGTAGAACAGTAACATACTGCAGTTGTATTCTATGGCAGGCATCAGCGTCAGTAAGAAGAAATGTGGGTGCCGTTTTGTAGTGCGCACAGGGCAACATGCCTCTCTGACTACACAGCAGGATGAAGACTGGAGTGATATGCAGCTGTGCTACTCCAGGGTGGAGCCAGGGCCCTACAGGGTGTCAGGGGAGGAGAAGGACTCAGGAGACAGTGGGGTGGACAGAAGACGAGGAGCCCCTAGGGCTCATAACTACTAGACCATCTCAGTTCGGTCGCTCAGTCGTGTCCGACTCTTTGCAACCCCATGGACTGCAGCATACCAGGCCTCCCTGTCCATCACCAACTCCCAGAGCTTACTCAAACTCATGTCCATTGAGTCAGTGATGCCATCCAACCATCTCATCCTCTGTCGTCCCCTCCTCCTCCCGCCTTCAATCTTTCCCAGCATCAGAGTCTTTTCAAATGAGTCAGTTCTTCGCAACAGGTGGCCAAAGTATTGGAGCTTCAGCTACAACATCAGTCCTTACAATGAATATTCAGAACTGATTTCCTTTAGGATGGACTGGTTGGATCTCCTTGCAGTCCAAGGGACTCTCAAGAGTCTTCTCCAACACCACAGTTCAAAAGCATCAATTCTTCAGTGCTCAGCCTTCCTTATAGTCCAACTCTCACATCCATACATGACCACTGGAAAAACCATAGCTTTGACTAGACCATTTACGGACTGGAAACTCAAGGTGCCTTGTTAGCTGTCCTGTGGGAGGCATGCTCATGGTCAGCTTATGGGGGTGGGGAAGGTAGCAGTGCAGATACACTTTCTTCCCCTTTTAAGCCTGTATTTTCAGGGATGGAGCTGGATGTTGAGGAATTATTGGAAGAGGAAGCTTCCCATCCACCCCACAGCTCTGGTTGCCCAAGTGCACCATGGGTAGCACCTAGACTCCCAGCATGCATCTGGCCCTGATGTTCTCAGGTTGGCCAGGGGAGACTGGGAGTCCAGGAACAGAGGCAGCGAGAGAGACAGCCAGTGAAAGCATCCAACTAAGGGAAAATGACAGGGGTGATGATAGCAGTGGCTGTAGGAGTGAAGAGAAAGTACTGGATTCAAGAGAAACATAGAGGGAAGAATGGGCCAAATAGTATTTGCATAGGTGTGTGCGGTGGTAGAGACATTTCTTCTGCGGCCGCTTGCGTGGACGGCAGTACCATTAAGCGGGATATAATGGGAAAAACATTTCCCAGCTTCTTGGACCCACTATATCACCTTTTCCTGATCTCTGAGACAACACAGAATAAACAGCTTGCTGGGCCAGCTGCTGTGGGGTCAGTGAGAGAACCTTCCAGCTTCTTCAGCCAATTAGTGAAGTCGTCAATGCTTCCACCTTGCATTCCCATAACTTCCCTGTTCACATGCTTACTGGGCCATGAAAGTCTTCAGAGTGTATCTTTGCATAGAAAAGATTTGGGCTTCTATCTCTGCCCTTTATTTTCCTGCCTCATTGGGGGACAAATAAATGATCATTTCCTAGGATGATGGCAGGGGGCTGCCTAGGTTCTAGAGAGTCAAATTGGTTGATTTCTCCATTCCCAAGGCTCCCTCAAGTATGAAGATGGGGAGACTGGAAATTTAGAATCCTTGCAACCCATGAGTCTCCCACTTAAAGGCAGAGCAAATCAGATGGCTTCCTCATCACTCTTTAGTGTAGTTCTGTAATAATAATGTCTCATGTGTGCTCAGTCGTGTCCGACTCTGTGTGACTCCATGGACTGTAGCCCGCCAGGCTCCTCTGTCCATGGGATTTCCCAGGCAAGAGTAGTGGAGCAGGTTGCTGTTTCCTCTTCCAGGGGATCTTCCCGACCCAGGGATCAAACCCTCATCCCTTTCGTCTCCAACACTGGCAGTCAGATTCCTAACCATTGTGCCACCTGGGAAGCCCGTTCCCAGAAACTCACTGGAACCAAAACGCAAGGCAACAGAGTAGAAAGACCTTCAGATTAGACAGAAAGGACCCGAATCGCCCTGCACGCCATCTCAGCCTTTTAGAGCCTCAGTGCTCTCCTATCCAGCCTTGTAAACAGCCTATTAATAGAAACTACAAACAAAACATAAAGAAAATGTGGTTAAGACTCTGAGCTGCACTGAAAAGTGCCTTCTTCTTCAATTCAATGATTTGAAGTTGAACAGGGGGGTCTTTGGGACTGCTTTGGGATGAATTTCATTATCTCTGTTAAATCTGGAGTGGGATCCAGCCGAGTCCCTTTAGCAATTTTTATTACCCAGTATTAAAGGTGATACGGTTAAAGGAAGTACTTTAATAAAAGGTAATATCACTGAAATTATAAAGTACAGATATGCCTTTCCCCTGTAATAGCTGTATCTTAGCACTCAAGGTAGATCACCCCTCCCTTTTTCATCTTATTCAATTCTCCTCCCCTTCTCATTCTACCTCCCATTTTAATACTTACTAGCAGATGAGCCTAGATTTCCTCTAACCTCTTCCTTCATTTTCCTCTCATCCTTTTTCCAAATTGGCTCTCAATTAATGAACTGAGTCTTCCAAGATGACTCTGAGAATCAGGTTATTTTTCAGAGGCTCCATTAGGCCAAGGAGTCGAACCACTCCTGAGTATCTCTTATCTAAATCCTTCAACTGCTGGTGGATGAATAATAAACTGTGATTCACTGGAGTAATACACAGAGTTTTGTTTTTTTTTTAAATCAAAGCAGCATCTGTTAGAGCCACTGCTTGCCTGGCTATAACAGTGAGAGTGACTAATGTCACCAGAGTGCCATCACCATGAATCAGGGGTCACTCTCTGCACAGGATGCCCACGACAAAGTGGAGGAAAGGCTGGGGTCAGTTTGGACGTATGCCTGCCTTAAAAAAAAAAAAAGAACAAAATTCAGTATGTCCTAAGAAAGATCCTCATAGGTGTAGGTTTAAAAAAAGGAAAATCTCTGCTATAGAGTCTTTTGCAAACCTCATTCTTTCTTTGAAATTTTGACAAGTGATAACAGTATCAAAATGCTAGTCTATAAAACTCCCTCACATGTATTCTTTTCACTTATTTAAATCACCTTATTTATGGACATTTGGGGCCCAAACAACAAAAATATTATTTAGAGGAAACTCTTGCAGTATTTTTAAAATCATTTTTAAAACTTTAATTGGAGGATAATTGCTTTACAACGTTGTGTTGGTTTCTGACATACAACAGCATGAATCAGCCGTAAGTATACATGCGTGCATGCTAAGTCGCTTCAGTTGTGTCCAACTCTTTTCGAATCTATGGAGTGTAGCCCGCCAGGCTCCTCTGTCCATGGGATTCTCCAGGCAAGAATACTGGAGTGGGTTGCCATGCCCTCCTCCAGGGGATCTTCCAGACACAGGGATTGAACCCGCATCCGTTATGTCTCCTGCATTGACAGGCAAGTTCTTTACCACTAGTGCAGCCTAGGAAGCCTCCTATATTTACATACATATGCTTACTAGAAACATTACTGACATAAAAAATGTATAATCCCCAATTTTCAGTTCAGTTCAGTCGCTCAGTCATGTCCGACTCTTTGCGACCCCATGAATCGCAGCACACCAGGCCTCCCAGTCCATCACCAACTCCCGGAATTTACTCAAACTCATGCCCATCAAGTTGGTGATGCCATCCAGCCATCTCATCCTCTGTCGTCCCCTTCTCCTCCTGCCCCCAATCCCTCCCAGCATCAGGGTCTTTTCCAATGAGTCAACTCTTTGCATGAGAAAAATATGTAATATATGCTTTATGAAATCTACATAATGAATTGAACCCCATAGAATGCTCTCATTGATTTTTGCCCACCCATGGTGGCCCATCTGTAGGCAACCTGTGGCCACAATTCAATCAGGATTTTACAAATTGATTTTTTGCCCTACCCTAATCCAATTACTCGCTACCCAGTAGATTTGTTGTTGTTGATCCTAATATGTGATTGATCTCTGATCTGCTGCTGAACTATTTCTTACGCTCCTATAAATTTGTACACACTCCCCTGTAACCTCTTTCCTACTCAGCACTAGACATGACACATTTTAAAAGTTTAACCTGCACTATTCACATTTTCTCTATTCCTTTCCGAAGTTTGAACAGTCGACAAAATGACCAATGAAGAATCAAGCCCTGATTTCTGTGCTGTATATGATCCCAACCAGGCTATTTTACAAGCTTCCCCAGTGATGTCACCGCAGGCAATGAGGAAGCAGTGGGCACAGCAGGTCACCGTGCAGCGCTTTCCCCGAGCAGATGAAATAAACGTAAGGAGCCCCGAGAGCACACACGGTCAAAGGCAGTAAAGTAATTAAGAAGTGATGAGTCTTAAGTATTTGTGACCTTTGTCTGCAACAGAATTTTTATTGTAAGTTTATATACTTCAGTATTTCGTATAACAGTTGTGTTGATTGATCGGCTCACCAATTTCCTGAACGTCTGACAATAGGCTCTTGTGAGCAGGTAGGAGCCAGCTCTGGCGCACCACAGCCTCAGTGTTGTAATTCCGAGTGCTGAGCATGGTCTGGGCAGCAGTCAGAGTTCTCAGTGCTTGCTGCGTGAGTGGCTTTTTAGCTCTCAAAAGGGTGGATGACCAAAGAGCTTGAGAAAATAAAGCCACCATCAGACATTTTCTCACTGAACTGCTCCAGGCAACAAGCCAGAGGAGGGGAGGGGGTGGCCCCTGGGCTGATAGTGGAGAGAAGAGTCAAGTCATGGAGGCTGTCCATCGCCTCTTGGTTCCTTGCTTATTGTATATAACCAAGGATCTTGGCTGATTAGCAGTTGGATTCCCCTGTTTTCTCCTCAACAGAGACAGGGGCCAACCAGAGCTATTGTGTATCTGAGACTGAGGTTATGTTTCTCACGGTCAGTTAACAAACTGGCATTCTGGTTTGGACACTGGTCTTACTGGGTGGTGCAGGCTGAGTTAGACGCTGGCTGGCCATTGCAAACTAGCTCGGGAGTCCTGTCCTATTGGATGATAGTAAATGTGCACATATAACTGTTACCAGCAAGGCTTCAGAGTCACACTGCTTGAGTTCAGATGCTAGTGGCTAGCCATGTGCCCCAAGGAAAGTTATTCAATTTCTCTAAGACCCTGCCTCACCATCTATAACATGGGGCAGTCACTGTACCTTATAATCTTGTAAAGATTCAATGTGAAATTGTACATTAAAGCTCTTTGCACAGTGCCGTGCAGATAGTACGAGCTCAAATGATGTAAAATGATGATAATAACAGTACTATAGTAGTATCCTAACAATTTTGGAAAATGGTAGTTCAACTACTATTAATGAGGTGTCTTTAATATAGGACTCCAAAAAGTGTTTAAGATCTAAGAATGCCTACTGTCATACTAAGAAGCGATATTGCATGCTTGTTTCCAAAACTACTTATGTTGGCATTTCTGAAACACTCCCTGAGATGCCCGTTTTCAACATTTGTTGAAATTTCCCTTCAGGAGAAAAGAGGGGCTGCTGTTCCCCAGCTTTTAATTTTCCCCTCCCTCAAGGCAGAATTCTTATCGGTACCTACATTCCAGAAGAAGGGAGTCAAGTAGAGTTATAGGGACCCTCATATTTCCTATTGAAAGGATTCACATGTCTGCAAAGAGTACTCCAACCCAGACTGAACCCAGACTGAACCCAACCCATACCCAACCCAGACTGAATTTCACCTTGTTGGTCCTCTCTTAAGACTGCCCGCTCTAGCAGTTGGGTTGTTGACATAGTTTTGACATGGCTTCCATTTGTTTTCTTCCAGAAGCCTGAGATGTTCCTGCAGGACTGCACTCAGGACAAAGGAGGGGAGGGTGAGCTGGAGGCTGGACTGACAGGCAGAAGTAGCATGCAGGCATGGGAAGAGTTAGAGTCCTGTGGTTGGGTTCACACCCACCTCCTCCACCATGCAGATGGGTAGTCTTACACCAGAGGCTGACTCTTTCTAAGCCTTCATCTCCTGAACTGCCACAGCTTGACTGGTTGTGAGTGGAATGCACAAGAAAATACAGGTAGAGTGCTCTTAGCACTTAGCTAAGAGCTTAGCAGCTTAGCACCTCAGAAGTCTTACGAGTCTTACTGCAGAGAAGTGGGGAAAAGAAGGGCAGAAGGGGATGTCCTTGGTGGTCTAATGGTTAAGAATTCACCTGCCAAAGCAGGGGTCATGGGTTCAACCCCTGGTCAGGGAAGATTCTACATGCCGCAGGACGACAAAGCCCATGCTCCACAACTACTGAGCTCGCATGCCCTAGAGCCTGTGCTCTTCAATGAAGAGTAGCCCCCCACTTGCCGCAACTAGAAAAGCCAGTGTGTACTAACCAAGACCCAATGCAGCCAAAAATAAATAAGTAAATACTTTTTAAAAAGAAATGCAGAAGGAGGCAAGGATTGGAGAAAACAGGCAACTTCATAAAGAGCTGTCATCACCTAATTTTAAAAAAAGCCTCTCTAAAAAGAAGTGATTCATCTTATCTTTCATATCTTACTGTGCGACCTTGGGCAAGTTACTTACCTCCTCTGTGTCTCATTTTCTATCCAGTTGAATATCAATAAATAATAGCGTCTACTTCCTGTGGTTATTGGTAGGATGAAATGAGGTACAGAGCATACAAAGGGGGTAGGATGGTGTCGAGTTTGTAGCAAATGTTCAAAGTGTGTTCCCACCAGCATCATCATTATTATCATTATCAGCATCCATTGCCCGGCTCCTCTTGTTTGCCCTTTCTTCTCCCTCAGCTCTACTTTCCTTTTCATTGGTTAAGCCATTAACAGAGCATCACTGTCAGAAGATGAACACCCATCCTCCTGCAGGTTCCGCAAGTGTTCTTGACTTTTTCCAAGCTCTGACAGCTCCTGTTATCTGGGCTTTCACCTGGTGATTAATCACAGAGAGCCTTCTGATGGCTCCTCTGTTGCTGTCTGAGCTGTCATCCCAGTCTTTCACTGAAACTCTATGCTTTTATTACCATTCTCTCTACACAAGCACTAAGCAATGATTTCAGGCCCTCACTCTAATTATCGATGGTGAGAAACAGCTTTCTACAGACCTAAACTGCCCAGCTCAAGGGCAAAGAGCATGTACTCTCCTGAGCACTCTTCCTCAAGGGAGAAGAGAGGAGAGGAGAGGAACAGACAGGTTCCAAATCGGGAAAGGAGTACATCAAGGCTGTATATCATCACCCTGCTTATATGCACCCTGCTTATATGCAGAATACATCATGCGAAATGCCAGGCTGAATGAAGCACAAGCTGGAATCAAGATTGCCAGGAGAAATATCAATAACCTCAGATATGCAGATGACACCACCCTTGTGGCAGAAAGTGAAGAAGAACTAATGAGCCTCTTAATGAAAGTGAAAAAGGAGACTGAAAAAGTTGAGTTAAAACTCACCATTCAGAAAACTAAGATCATGGCATCTGGTTCCATCACTTCATGGTAAGTAGAGGGAAAACAATGGAAACAGTGACAGACTTCATTTTCTTGGGTTCCAAAATCACCGCAGATGGTGACTGCAGCCATGAAATTAAAAGATGCTTGCTCCTTGAAAGAAAAGTTATGACCAACCTAGACAGCATATTAAAAAGCAAAGACATTACTTTGCCAACAAAGGTCCGTCTAGTTAAGGCTATGGTTTTTCCAGTAGTCATGTATGGATGTGAGAGTTGGACCATAAAGAAAGCTGAGCACTGAAGACTTGATGCTTTTGAACTGTGGTGTTGGAGAAGACTCTTGAGAGTCCCTTGGACTGCAAGGAGATCCAACCAGTCCATCCTAAAGGAAATCAGTCCTGAATATTCATTGGGAGGACTGATGCTGAAGCTGAAACTCCAATACTTTGGCCACCTGATGTGAAGAACTGACTCATTAGAAAAGACCCTGATGCTGGGAAAGATTGAAGGCAGGAGGAGAGAGGGCGACAGAGGATGAGATGGTTGGATGGCATTACCGACTTGGTGGACATGAGTTTGAGTAAGCTCCGGGAGTTGGTGATGGACAGGGAGGCCTGGTGTGCTGCAGTCCATGGTGCCGCAAAGAGTGGGACACGACTGAGCGACGGAACTGAACTGAGAAAAGATTAAGGAAGTTTCAGGTCCTGTGCCTGAAATCCAATGCCAGGAACATCGACTTAACACAATGTCCGCCCCGGCCTTTAGGAAGCGTAGGGTTTGGTGGGGAAACCAGACAATAAGAAGACAATGTATCTCAGTGCTGGAAGCACAGGATGTGTACAGGAGCTGGAGGTGAGAGTCTGAGTAAAGAGAGCTTAGCAGAGGCCTGAAGAACAAGGCAGAAGCAGACCCAAGGCCTGCACTGCTAAGGGAGGGAGCTTCTGCCTGGATATTGATTTTTAAAATATTTATTTGATTTCCAATATTTGTTAGTTTCAGATGTACAGCACAGTGATTCAGTTACACCAGGTATACATATGAAGTACACATGAAGTGAAAGTCACTCAGTCTTGTCCGACTGTTTGTGACCCAGTGGACTGTACAGTCCATGGAATTCTCCAGGCCAGAATCCTGGAGAGGGTAGTTGTTCCCTTCTTCAGGGGATCTTCCCAACCCAGGAACTGAACTTTGGTCCCCCATATTGCAGGCATATTCTTTACCAGCTCAGCTGGGTTGGGAAGATCCCTTGGAGAAGGGAACAACTACCCACTCCAGTGTTCTGGCCTGGAGAATTCCATGGATAGAGAGAACCTGGTGGGCTATCGTCCATAGGGTCAGAAAGAGTCAGACACAACTGAAGCGACTTAGCACCCACATATATATATTGTGAGACTTCCCTGGTAGTTCAGCAGTAAAGAACCTGCCTGCCAATGCAGAAGATGCAAGAGACGCAGTTTCCATCCCTGGGTTGAGAAGATCCCCTGAAAAAGGAAATGGCAGCCTGCTCCAGTAGTCTTGCTTGGGAAATTCTGTGGGCAGAGGAGCCTGGCAGGCTACAGTCCACAGGGTCGCAATGGAGTCAGGCATGGCTTAATAACTGAACAACAACAATACCTATCTTCTTTTACAAATTCTTTTCCCTTGGAGGGTGTGGCAGAATATTGAGTATACTTCCCTGTGCTATCCAGTAGCTGGCTGAATGTTAATTTTTTTATACAGTCTCCTAGTAAACATTCTGGAATGTTCTGAGATGGTTTTCCCAGTTGCACTGCACAAGGTGGGCAAGCCGGCACAGAGTCAGGGTTTCTCCACACAGGAGACCAGCAGAAGTGAGCTCTCTGCCTGATGGTGCTTGAGGGACCCCACCCTCCAAGCGCTATTCTATCACTGGCCAACCTGGGGGCCTTGGTACCAGGGATGTGCTTCGGGGGAGTCAGCTCTGGCAGCTGATGGCGTGCATCTCTCCCAAACTGTGCACTCATGATGGTAACTCGATCCTGGTCCTGATGGAGAGCATTTGCAACAGGGAAATTGGCAAATTCTCCCCATCAAGGAGTTCTTTTCCAAGGGGAGCTGTTAAACAGCTTCCAGTGCCCCACTGTGAGCACCTTGCACTCGAGTGCTGCCTTTTGCAAGACCTACTGCTTTCCAGGTCTCCAGATCTTATTCAGCTAAAGAAACTTTCCATCCGTTGGATTGGACCCGTCATGCACAGCACTTGAAATCTTCTGGATCCCCCTCATTCTCCAGCTACTGCTGCTGGGACCCGCACCATGCGGTGTTGACCAGCTTCACGGGGGTGCAGCTGACAGTGCTCTGGGCCCTGCCTGTACCTGGCCTTCACCTGCAGTGTACCCGATGTGTGAGCAGGGGAACCCATCCTCATACCCGCACAGTCCTGGGGGCCTGTGGGGCCACCTGGACTGATGGGGAGTGACAGTCAGTGAACACCCTGTGGTTTCCCGGGAGACAGTTCTGTGATGCATTTCCTAGGTCTCCCCAAGAACTGGGCCTTCTTCCTGTGTCTTCTCATGCCATCTACCCATCGCAGCCAGTCTGACTAAGGCAGGTAAGGAGAGGAAGGCTCGGAGAGTCAGGGACTTGTTTAAGATCACCATTCTTGGTGGTGGAGGAGGTGGGATTTGAACCCACTTCCCGGGGACAGTGTCTCTCCACGCCTGCACATTGCCTCTGCCTGTCAAGTCAGTCTTGCCAGTTGAGCCTCCCTTTCTTCCTCTTGAGAGTGGCTCCTAGGGGAATACCCAGGCTCTAGGAATTATGCTCTTGGAAACCACTATAGCAATAGCTGCCTCTGATAAGTCTTTCCCTCATGTCCTGAATGCTCTCCACTGCTTTCATTTTCCTCCCTGTGATCGCTTCTCACATAAATTCTTGCACCCAAGCCTGTACCCCAGGCTCTGCATTGAAGGGATCTCAGCCTAAGACATCGTCTGAGTCTGTTGATGCCTGTCCGTCACTCACAGGACTCTCCCCGTGTGACAGCAGTGATAAGCAGGAAGTGGTGATGGAGAACCAGGTCAAGGTGACTGACCTCCTCTTTGAAGGAAGTCTTGCCTGCTACCCCCCAAGACCTGGTCACGCTTTGTTCCCATGGGAACCACACTGCACTGGAATGGAGCGATTTATACATCAGACCTCTCCCTAGAGACTCTGGAAGATGAAACATTTTCCATTATTGTCTTCATTTACAACATCCCCTAGCACAGAGTAGGTATCAATAAATGTTTGGGGAACTTCCCTGGTCATCCAGTGGCTAAAAGTCTGTGCTCTCAATGCAGGGGGCTTGGGTTCAGTCCCCTGTTGGGGAACGAGATCCCACTTGCTGCAACTGAGAGTTTGGATGACACAGCAGAAGATCCTGCATGCTGCAGTGAAGGGGGAAGACTTCATGTGCCACAGCTAAGACCTCGCTCTGCCAAATAAATGTTTAAAAATAAATAAATAAACTTTTTGAAGAGTGAATGCAGACAGCATTCCTCTCCCCACCCCGCCCCCTGCAAAAAAAAAAAAAAAAAAAGCTTACTGTTGAGCACAAGTAAGAAAAGTCATTCATTTGACACTCATTGTTGATAGAAGGTGGGGAAGAGCATTCCTGGTGTGAACCAAGGCCATCCAAGCACCATAGAGCGATGGTGAGCAGAAACTCAAACTACAGGCAAGGAAAGGTACAAAATTAAGCCTGCAGCAAACAAGAAAATATTCAGCCAGCACCTCCTAGAGCCAATAAAATGCTCGGAATGTCAGCACGAGAAGCAGTCATCAACTAGTTTTTGTAAGTATTTTTTTAAATGTGTGACTGCCTTGGGTCTTCACTGCTGTGCGGGCTCCTCTTAGTTGCCGGGAGACGTGGCTACTCTGTCGCTGTGGTGGTTGCGCTTCTCATTGCAGTGGCTTCTCTTGTGGCTCCGGGCGCAGGCTCGGTAGCTGTGGCCCAGGGATGTAGTTTCTCTATGGCAGGTGGGATCTTCCCGGACCAGGGACTGAGCCTGCGCCTCCTTCACTGGCAGGAGGATTCTTTACCGCTGAGCACCAGGGGCAAACTATAACCACTTTTTTAGAGGCATCTTTCTCAACACTGCAGGTGTGTGATAAGTTTATAAACACTTAGGGGGAAGTGCAAACATAGGTGATGAAAGTTACAGCGAGCGAGTCCTATTTGCAGCGCTTTGAGGATGATCCCATCACACCACAAACCTAAATTGCAGCTAATGATATAAACAGAGAATAATGATGTGGGGAAGCCTGCCAGCCTAGGAACGAGAAGAAAGAAAGTCAACTGGTGGGTAAATAATAAGGCAGCGGAGGACACTGGAAAATGGCAGCCACCTGGAAACCAGGGAAACAACTTAAAAATGGATCCAAACAGGAAAACCATCCCAGCAGGGGCAGCAGAGGCTACTCCATACTTGCTCTTAGCAGCATCCTCCAAGGAGGAGCTGAAGAAATCGCCTCATCACATTTTTAAACACAAAAAATAAACATCTTGACCAAAAAAAAAAGGACAGCGTAATTTCAAGGTATCTCCTTTTAGCTCTTACTTATTCTGTCTTGACTTGCCTTAGGTTTTTTTTTTTTTCTTCCTTTTTTAAAGACAATGAAGATCTACCAACATATTAAATGCACCTTTCTTTAAAAAAAAAAAATTGGAAAATTATTTCAAGATTGAGAGCACCAAAATCTTCAGCTGTCTAACAAGTTGTCAACAAGAGGTGGATAAATGAAGACTGCAACCCTGATGGGGAGGATGTGGTTTATAAAGGGTCTCACCACCATGAGACCACTCAAGCAGAGTTGAATTCCTGCCGTTTGCCACCAGTGTTCCTCATGAATGTTCCCATCAGTGAGCTTGCAACACAATATTGTAATTGTCTGTTTACATGTCTGCCACCGGCTGGCGTTTGCTCCTCAAGGACACCTTGCTTTTCTGTCTCTTCAGGGCCTAACTCTGGGCTTTGGTAAATAGTAAGTGCTCAATAAATGCAAGCTGGCTTGAAAAACTATCATGTGCAACTCTACGGAAACTGGAAAAAAGAAACAAACACCTTAAATGAAAAACAAGTCAAGGAAGGAATCCAAAGGCACCTAAACAGTATTGGAGGCACACTTCTTTACCCCATTTTTATATTAGAAAGAAAAGAAGGATTAAACTAAATCTCTAGGTAATTTAGGGAGTGTTATGAACTGAATGCTTGTGTCCCTGCAAAATTCCTATGTGGACGCCCTAACCCTTCAATGGCCCAGAGCAAAGACCTCCATTTCGTTGTGGTTTCATGCCCCTCCTTAGACAAGCATCATAACACCCTCCTAACGTGCTCACACAGGCTCAGGAGGGAATCTGGACCGCTTACAACTGTCAGGGTGGAGGGGAAGAAGGTGTATAGAATAAAACCGAGAATGGCGCACATTAGGACAAGAGTAGCAGTTTCGTTTGTGGTTGTTTAGTTGCTCAGTTGTGCCCAACTCTTTTGTGACCCCATGGACCGTAGTCTGCCAGGCTCTTCTGTCCATGAGATTTCCATGGGATTTCCACTGGAGTGGTTCGCAATTTCCTTCTCCAGGGGATCTTCCCAACCCAGAGATCAAACCTGCATCTCCTGCATTGGCAGGTGGGTTCTTTACCGCTGGACCACCAGGGAAGCCTTAGGGTAGCACAATTATGGGTGATCTTTTTTCTTTCTCTTCTGTTTTCTAACTGGGTGTTGCGGTCATATGATATTTATATCATTTAATCTTTTAATTGCAAGAAAAAATTATGCTAGGGAAATAGGCAAAACACACATAATCACAGCACACACACAAATACACAAACATACACCTTACACACAAAGACACATATATTCACAAACACACAAACGTATACATACCAATGCACACACAAAGACACACACATCACACACACACACACACACACACACACACACACACACATAAACAAACACATACTCATGAACACACAAAGACACACGAACTCCAAAGTAAGAAACCTTGCTTGGGTTCCTGGTTCTGCTGCTTTGTACCATTTATCTTCCTCAGTCCCTCTTTATAAAAATCTGTATTATGGGCACAACTCCTGACCTGCCTATCTCTGTGGGATAACTGTGGGGCTCAGTGCCCACAAGGCAAGTAAAATGCTGTGTAGATAGAAGGGGTATGGTGGGTGCAACCTTTGTGTAGCGTCATCTTTACTTCCCACCACACCCTTGGACACAGTGACTGACCTGGATGGTAAAGAGGATCATTTGGAACATGTACACTTGCCAAGAATAAAAGTGAAATCAGCCCAAATAGCTCATAAGTCACAGCCACTGGGGCAGGGCAGAGAGGGAGCTGGTGAGACCCAAGTACTGGCCTGGGAGTCACGGGAATTTGTGCTGTCACTCAAGTCTCACGTCTCAGAGGAGAGTCAGCACCCCTCACCTGAGTCTTCTCACCTGAGACGTGGGCAGAGCAACACCCACCCCAGAAGGCTGAGGCGAGCATCATGTGCCTGAGGCTGGTTCACCACGGCCTCATCCTCACCCAAGAGCTGTTTGACAACGCGTGTGAGTGTGCCAGGGGCTGGTGTAAATGACACATGTTTGGGAGGAGACAGGGACAGGAAGAAATGAATGGAAAGTTACATGAAGCACCCACCCGAAGCATCTACATAGCACATGGTTTACTGCTGCCACATGGCTTCCCCAGACTTTAACCCTGGCAGGAAGGGTGAGGGTCATCAGCCCCATTTTACAGAGGAAGAAAACCAAGGCTCACGGTTCAGAGTCAACTGTCTGCACTCTCATAAGTTCAGGATGGATGCACAAGGGCTTTGAAAACCAGTCTCACCCCTGACTCAGGAAACATCCAACTGGGGAGTCGGGGCTACAGGACATAGGGCTGGGAAAGTCCCCCCCTTCCAGGAGGGGCTGAGATCAGACGAAGGACAGAGCCAGCCCGAGAGTGGAGGTTCATCTCCAGGGCTTCTCTGCTGTGTGACCTCGTCTGGGCCACGTAGCCCTCTCTCCATGCCTCGGTCTCCGCATCTGTGAGATGGGCGACATAATGTCTCTTTCTAGGACAGTCGGGAGTCTAGGTGAGTGACATGCTCCGTGTCGACAGCCACCTTCAGCCACCGCTCCTACTGTCCCTTGTCCAGGACTCGCAGCTGCGCATTTAGTTTATTAAATGGCCAACCAGAGCACGGCGCTCTCCTGGCAGAGCCACCCCCAACAAGCTGACAGTCTAGAAACCCGAGACGGGATGGGCGGAGGCTCCGAGGATGCCGACAGCAGCTTGTGTTTCCCGTCAGTGCTGCTCTGAGCAGCTGTTCCACGAAGCGGCTCCCGTGGGAATGAAGGGGAAGCATAAGGCCAGGGCCGTGGTTAGCCTGTCTGCATCACGCAGTGGCAAATGGAGGGGGGAATCAGCCCGGGGGTTCACCTGCGGAGGGAAAGATGGGACCCCCCCCATCCCACCCCTTGGATATGGTGACAGAGGCTGACTTTTACTCAGGGCCGGGCACTGCTCCCCTGCGTTGCCCCGACAATGACCCCACAGAGGAGGCCCTGCTATTACCCCATCTCACAGATGCAGAAAGCGAGGCCTCAGGAAGTGAAACACCTTTCTCACAAACTCACAGTTACCACTGGAGGACCTGAATGATTCAGGAATCTGTCCTTTTAAGCCTAATGTGAAATTTTGCGTCTTCAGCCCTTCATAGTTCACAAAATATTTTTCCGTTTGATCTTATCTGACTCACCATTTGTTATGGATTGAATTGTGTCCCATCCTCTCCCACCCCCTGCAAATTCCCATGCGTGCTAAGTTGCTTCAGTCGTGTCTGACTCTTGGAAACCCCACAGACTTGTAGCCCACCAGGCTCCTCTGTCCATGGGGCTCTCCAGGCAAGAACCCTGGAGTGAAGACCTCCTCCAGGGGATCTTCCTGGCCCAGGGATTGAACCCACATCTCTTACATCTCCTGCAATTAGCAGGTGGGTTCTTTACCACTAACGCCACCTGGGAAGCCCTCAACGTCCTAACTCCCCAGAACCTCAGGATGTGACCTTGTTTGGAAACAGGGTCTCTGAAGACGAAATTAGTAGGGTTCACCCTGGAGCAGGGTGGGCCTCCATCCAATATGACTGATGTCCTTCGAAGAAGGGGAAATGTGGACACACACACACACAAAGAGAACATCATGCGGAAAGGGAGGCAGAGAGGAAGGCTGCTTCTACAAGCCAAGAAATACCAAAGACAGCCAGCAAACCGCCAGACGTGGGGTGAGAGGCCCGGGACAGTCTCCCCAACAACCCTCAGATGAAACTAATTCTGTTGACACGTGGACTTCCGACTTTTGGCCCCCAGACCCGGGAGACAGTAAATGTCTGTTGTTGTTCAGTTTGGGATACTTTGTTATGCCAGCTCCAGGAAACAAACGTATAACTCTTCTGAGAAATAGGATCAGTTGTTCCTATTTTATTTTATTAAAAAATTTTTTTTAATTAAAAAAATTTTCTTGGCTGCACCTCGCAGCATGAAGGATCTTAGTTTCTTGGCCAGGGATCAAGCCTGTGCTCCATGCAGTGAAAGCAGGGCATCTTAACCACCGGATCACCAGGGAAGCCCCCAGTTGCTCCTATGTTACAGGTGAGGAAAAGGAAACTCAGAGAAAAGAAGCGTTACAGGCCAAACAGCCAAGAAGTGAGAGGGTCGGGAAACCCAACATGTTTGTTTCCTGTCTGAAAGCTTATCCCATCTGATTGGTGCTGCTCTCACATGTTATAATATGAAATTAAAAGGTGCTTGCTCCTTGGAAGAAAAGCATATGACCAACCTAGACAAACCTCGTATCAAAGAGCAGAGACATTACTTTGCCAGCAAAGGTCTGTATAGTCAAAGCTATGGTTTTTCCAGTAGTCATGTATGGATGTGAGATTTGGACTATAAAGAAAGCTGAACACGGAAGAATTGATGCTTTTGAATTGTTGTGTTGGAGGAGACTCTTGAGAGTCCCTTGGACTGCACGGAGATCCAACCAATCAATCCTAAAGGAAATCAGTCCTGAATATTCTTTGGAAGGACTGATGCTGAAGCTGAAGCTCCAATACTTTGGGTACCTGATGCAAAGAACTGACTCATAAGAAAAGACACTGATGCTGGGAAAGATTGAAGGCAGGAGGAGAAGGGGTTAACAGAGGGTGAGATGGTTGGATGGCATCACTGACTCAATGGACATGAGTTTGAGCAAGCTCTGGGAGATGGTGAAGGACAGGGAGGCCTGGCGTGCTACAGTCGATGGGATCACAGAGTAGGACATGACTGAGTAGCTGAACAACACATTGGCAGACTGCTTTACAGTTTGCAAGGTTTCAACATACATCCATTGATGGCACAAGAACCACAAAATCCTTTGCAATTACAGGGAACATGGTAGCAGCCCCATTTCCAGTGAAGGAAAAGGGTGCTTAGGAAGGAGGATGGATTTCAGAAGGTGAAATTGAAATCAACATCCACAGTGTGTTCACCTGCTGCGGTGTGACCTTTATTCCTGCATTCCCTGATTTAAATGTCTGTTCTCCTGCTCACATGATCCTGGTCTGAAGAACAGTTATTTATCCCTCTTCTCTGGTCTAGCGAATAGGCCAGAGTCTGTGATGAACACATCAGCACAGGTACCTCGAAAAATATTTGAAAACAGTCCTTTGATGCCACTTTGCAAGTAAGACATGTACCCTGATTCCCCCACCTCCTAGGAAGGCAAGCAGAAGCAAACAGCCGTGTTCCTGTCCAGTCTCTGGAAGCAGCAGAATCTCGTCCGGGTCTTGGAAGAACACAGCAAAGAGCAGCCTACACTGACTCCATCCCCGGCTCATGAGGAAATCCAGTTCTGTGACTCATGTTTTCAGCTAGACAACAGGTATGAAGGCGAGAGCAATCATTTCTTTCACAACAGACATGTTTTCGGAGCTGAGCTCCCAGATCTCTTAACAGGGAGCACCGGACTGCAAATAAACCTAATCCTGCAACACACCGGGGACTCTGGCAGAGATAAATTTATGTGGCTAGGGCCTGAGTGGCAGGGGAGGCCACTGGTGGATGCCAACCTGCCCTGAGACCCCAGGCACCTTCTGCACAGAGCATCCTTGCTTGGTACCTTGTCTGAGAGTCCCTGACCGCAAAGACCATGACCCCACCCCACGGGGAACGCACTTGTGACGGTGCTATACTAACAGCTTGCCAACTCTTGCTCCCTATCCAGCTTTGGGTGCAGTGCCTTTCAATTCCTCCAAACTGACGGAAGGTACCATTATCTTCACAGCTGACTGTCCGTGAGCGTGTCAGTGAGGGCGGCTAACCCCTGGGATCTGAAAGCAGGGATTCCTATGTGGGGGTTGGGGTCAGGACAAGGTTAGGGGGTGTTGGGGGTGTTTTTACAGAGGAGTGAACACTGCCCCTGAGTCTTGACAGGTGAGCAGGAATTTTGCAGAAGGACAAAGATGAGGGGAGGACGTGGCAGCTGGAGATAAGAGGATGGATAAAGCAAGGAGGCAGCAGAGACTCGGGTCTCTGAAGAGCACCATGGTGCGGGAGGCTGGAGTGATGGGGGTGCTGGGCGGTTGGTGGGGATTTCTCCCTACCCCGCCTCCTCCCGAGGCCGGGCTTCCTGGCCTCCCCATCTCTGCGTTCCGCCCAATGCACTCTTTTCAAGGCTTGGATGCTCCCACCTCCGTCTCACTCTAGCTTCCAGGCCCTTCTCCGGGCCAAGGTGCACACCTGGTCACGCTTCCATCCAGCTCCACCCCTCCAGGGCTCACCTCCCGCTCGTGTAATTATCTGACTGCTCCTCGAGTGTGGACCCAGCCCCTCTCAGCTCTCAGAGCCCGGCCCCTATTAAGTATCTGTTGAACGGATGGCGTGCTGATTTCCAATTGTTGCTATGGTGCATCACCGCAAACTCACAGCTTAACACAACGCAAATGTACTCTTCTACGGCTCTGCAGGTCAGAAGCTTGAACTTGGCCGAATGCATAGAAACCAAGGTGTCCACAGGACTGCTCTCTTCCGGAGATCTGGGCTTCCCTGTTTTTGCCGGTTTCCAGAGACCACCTGCCCTCCCTGGCTTGTGTCCCCTCATCACATGGCCTCGCCCCGCTCCACTTCCTTGCTCACGTCTCCTCCGACTCCCCTGACTCCCTCGTGAGGACTCTTTGGGATGGGATCAGTCTCTCCCAAAAAGTCCAGGGAAGTCTCCTCATCACATGAGCAGGGTCCCCTTGCTACATAAGGGCGCATACTCAAAGACTTCGGGGATTAGGATGTGGACATCTTGAAGGGGCTGTTATTCATCTTGCCATGGATGAGGATGCTAACTCAGGGGGCTTGATCTGCTGGACAACTAGAGTGGGGTGACAGCGGGTGCATGGCAGCGCTGGGGGCATGACGGTGCTGACACGTGTGAGGTGCACAAAACCTGTGAGGTAGGACTTCCCTGGTGGCTCAGACGGTAAAGCGTCTGCCTACAATGCAGGAGACCTGGTTTCAAGCCCTGGGTCGGGAAGATCTCTTGGAGAAGGAAATGGCAGCCCACTCCGGTACTCTTGCCTGGAAAATCCCATGGACAGAGGTAGGCTCCTCCATCCATGGAGTCGCAGAGTCGGACATGACTGAGCAACTTCACTTTCACTTTCAAACCTGTGAATAGGGCATGCCGGGAGAATGTGTGTGGAAATTAGAAAGTTGTGCGTGGGGGACTGATTATGTTAAACTGAACAGTCTAGGGTTTCACTTGAAAGAAAGGGGAACATGCTGCCAAAAAAAAAAAAAAAAAGTAAGGGACATAAAACAAACATAATGTTACTTCTGTGGCCCTGGTTTCCTCATCTAAAAACTGGGAGGATGGGCTAGGCTGAATGTCTGGTTCCATCAGGCCATGAAGCTAGGATATCAGTCAGGATGGAGACCAGGGATCTGACTCCCCAGACTGTACCTCTTTCCCTTCTCTCTTGTTCTCTTATCCCATCCTTAAATAGCCCTGCTCTCTCTCCCTCCTTCTGTGTGTGTCTGTACTGAGACACACTTTAAACACCACACGATTCCTCAGAGGGTGCAGAGCAATGGTTTTTAGTGTCTTCACAGAGCTGTACAACCGTCATTAACTTTAGAACATGTTTATCTCTCTAAACAGAAATGCCCCTGAGCCCGTGGCAACCCATGACCTACATTCTCAGCAGCCCTTCCGTGGGTCTTGCTCCTCCTGGCCATCTGCCAGTCTTTATTCTGCTCGGTGCCAAATGGGAGGCTTACGCTGGCTGTCAGCTTGTCCTACCCACGCGTTCACTTCTTGACCCTCTGCCTTCAGACTTCTGCCCACATCATTCTATTGAAAAGCTTTCTGAAAGGTCAACAGTGACCCCCGGGCCAGATTCAAAGGCTTCTCCTTGGTCCCTCCCGACTGGTCAGCAGTCTGGACACTAAGGACCTGCTGATGGTCATGGTGGTCCCTTTTACCAGCCCCCACGCCCTCCCCTGCCTGGGATGCCTCATCTTTTACAGGCAGTGTGAAGGGTGGGGATGGGGTTCTGGCCTTACCCTCTTCCTTCTTCAGTTTAAGCTAATGCCTGTGATCTGAATGCCAACTTCACCACACCCCAGCCGTGTGAGCCTGGGCAGCTTACTTCATCTAAGCCCCCTTCCCTAATTATTGGTGTCTCAGGACGAGTAACAATACCTACCCCTTGGGGTTGTCGTGAGGATTAAATGGGTTAATTCATGGAAAGTGTTTGCTTGGAGAACTCCTAGGGACATTTGTTGTTGTTTAGTCGCTCAGTTGTGTCTGACTCTTTGTGACTGACCCCCTGGACTGTAGCCCGCCGGGCTCCTGACTGTCCATGGGATTTCCCAGGCCACTGGGCACATACAAACATGCTATGCTACGTGTTTGCTAATATTATTTTGCTCCTTCTTTTATTCAATGAGTATATTCATAGCCATTTTCTTTTTCAATAACTTCTATGCATTGGACTTCCCTGGGGTTCAAATTTCCATTAAATTCAATTGTAAGCAAGGACTTTGGGCATGGGTAACTCCCCCCAAAGCCTCACTTTTGCAACCTATAAGATGAGGATCATAGTAGCTGGGTCTTAGGCTTGTTGCGTGCACAGTCTCCTGCTTAGTTTTGCAACCCCATGAACTGTAGCCCACCAGGCTCCTCTGTCACAGGATTTTCCCGGCAAGAATACTGAAGTGAGTTGCCATTTCCTTCTCCAGGGGATATTCCCTATCCAGGGATCCAGGGACATGTCTTCTGCATTGGTAGGAGGATTCTTTACCACTGTGCCACCTGGGAAGCCTTAGGATTTTTGGAGAATTTAAATAAGTTAATCCATGCAAAACCCCAAGGAGTATACAGTCCATGGAATTCTTCAGGCCAGAATACTGGCGTTAGCCTATCCCTCTCCAGGGGATCTTCCCAACCCAGGGATTGAACCCAAGTCTCCCACATTGCAGGCGGATTCTTTACCAGCTGAGCCACCAGGGAAGCTCCAGAACAATGCCCGGAATGTAGTAAATCCTCTAGAAATGTCAGTAGTAGTGGTAGTTGCAATTATCCAGGCTTCACCTCTCACGTTCAGGTGCATTTGACTTGCCCCTGGACATCACTTGCTGTTTTACCATCACTTTAAACCAAACCCACATCTGAGCTTGTTAATTTTTTCACAGCAGCTTCCATCACTGCTAACTCAAATCACACTGCTAGCAAGCTCAGTCCTGGTTTCCCAGACTGACTGATCATTGGTCATCTTGCGTCTCCTTTGTTCTTTATATTGGATTTCCATCCTTCCCAATGACTCAGATTCACTCATTCTCTCCCATTCCACAGCTTCCACTTTTGTCTGGGGCTTGTCTACCCAGGTGTAAATATTTGCAATGACCTCCTGTCTGCCCCCAGTCCATCCTCCAAACCAGTGTGTACATGACATTACATACCTAAATTAACTGCTTCAAGATGATGCTTCTAAGTACTCTCCCTACACCCAACTGTGCCTCTGAAGGGGCTCCTAAATCTTTTTATTTGTTTTTGGCTGTGTGCGGTCTTTGTCGCTGCATGCGGGCTTTCTCGAGTTGCGGCGAGCGGGGGCTCCTCTGTAGTGGAGCAAGGGCTTATTGTGGTGGCTTCTCTTGTTGCAGAGCACAGGCTCTAGGGCACTCGGGCATCAGTAGTTTCAGCACACGGACTCAGCTGCCTTACACACGTGGGACTTCCAAGACCAGGGGTCAAACCCACGTCCCCTGCATTGACAGGAGGATTCTTAACTACTGGACAACCAGGAAAGTCCCAAGAGCTTGTAAATCTTTAAAAGAGGCCTCTACCAGCCAACTGCCGTCTGCCATAATTAAGTGGGACTTTCCGTGGTTTCTTCTTCAGTCTTTACCTCTTGGTTTTGGCTTGGGTATCTGTTTCAGATAATTGGCTTCATCTTTTCTTACCTTCCCAGTCTGGTGTTGGAGCTGAAGTCTGGGACTTCTTTAAAAGTGACAACCACACCCTCACTCATCCTGTTCTCTTGAGCC
The DNA here is from genome assembly GCF_963930625.1 of Muntiacus reevesi. Classification (NCBI taxonomy): domain Eukaryota; kingdom Metazoa; phylum Chordata; class Mammalia; order Artiodactyla; family Cervidae; genus Muntiacus; species Muntiacus reevesi. The sequence continues at coordinate 218,728,843 of NC_089250.1, read as the reverse complement.
ATTCCACCCTCCCTATCACTGGTTCAACAGTAATCTCCCTTTTATCATGTCAACCTCTTGCTCTGTGTCAGATAAGGGTCCCTAATCAAACTCAGCATCACATTATTTGTCCTTCATTTATTCTTTTAGGCAGACCTCTATCTTTGTAGGTTTCGTGATGTCACAGAATGAAAGACACATGTATAATTAAGCCACAGCTAATAACATGAAGGGGATAATGCAGGGGACCCATAATGAGAGATTGGAGCACTTAAATCAAATAAACGACTGCATTTGGGCAGTGAACTTCACTAAAGCCAAGGCAAAGAGAGATATACAAGGAAGGGCATAATTAACTTAATTTACTAAGGGTAATCATACCAGATTGCTGGAGAAACAAATTCCTTTCCTACCTTCAAACAGGAGGATGACATCATCTCATAGAGCAGCTCCAGGAGAATTTCTGCAGTGATGGGAATGTCCTTCCACCTCTGCATGGTCCAACATGGTAGCCACTAGCCACATGCAATTACCGACCACTTGAAATGTGGCCAAGGAACTGAATTTTTCATTTGACTTAATTAAATTAAATTTGGATAGCTACCTGTGGCTAATGGTACCATAATTAGAGCATAATCACAGACTTACATGCAAATAATGTTATAAAATATCTTTAATGGAATATCATAAAATTGTCAAGACCCTCCTGCATCCTGAATCTGTTTGCTAGGGCTGCCATAACAAAATATTGCAGACTTGGAGATGGTATTAAATAACAGAAATGTATTTTCTCAAATCCTGGAGGCTGGAAGTCCAACATCAAGGCATTGGTGGGGTTGGGTTCACTCTGGGCCTCTTCCCTGGGCTTGCAGATGGCTGTCTTTTTCATGAGACCATCTCCTCACTTAGTCTGTATGCAAACATCCCCAATATCTCTCTTCAACCTAATCTCTCTTCTTATAAGGATAGCAGTTGGATGGATTCATTTTAGTTATCTCTTTAAAGGCCTATCTCTAAATACAGTCATATTCTGTGGTACTGGGGTTTGGGGCTTTAACATGTGAATTTCATGGAGTACACAATTCAGCTCATAACAGTTTTCTCTGTGTGCTATTAAACAGCAGAAAGGAAAAGGCATTTGTGATCAGAAGCCATAGCTATATACTCCAGGCGTGTATCTTTCTAGTGCCATACTTGGGGCCAAGATGTGCTTCCGGGAATTGACAGATGAAATGATGTCATATTCTTTAGGCCACAGTCTCTAAATAACAATCTTCTCACCCAGAATGTCAACTCATTCTCCTTTAAAGTGAAGTCTCTCAGTTGTGTCTGACTCTTTGCGACCCCCTGGACTGTAGCCTACCAGGCTTCTCCATCCATGGGATTTTCCAGGCAAGAATACTGGAGTGGGTTGCCATTTCTTTCTCCAGGAGATCTTCCCAACCCAGGGATTGAACCTGGGTCTCCCGCATTGCAGGCAGACGCTTTACTGTCTGAGCCTGGCAGCAAAGGCAAGGCAAGTTCAAACCCAAGATTTGAACCCCATTGACCGGATCAGCCTTATTTCCTCTCCTCCTTTGTTCCTGTTCCTCTGCTTTGTTCAGACTTCTCTACCCCAGGTACCCCATACTCACTCCCATTTCTCTGATTTTGTTCACACTGTCCCTCCTGCTGGCAATACCCTGTTTTTGTTAACCCCAACATCATCCTAAGAATCTATATTCTGCTAATCTCAGCCAAGACCTAACTCATCCTCAGAACCATCTCTGAACATTCATTCTTCCTTAACACTATTCTCTTCTGTTTTCAAATCCAGTCACACTTGAAACTGACATCCCAAAATTGAAAATGCAGTTCTTCTGTTTCATAGGTCTTAGGGATTGTTTCAGCAAAGAAATCATAAAAGTAAGGGTCAGGGAACAAGTGACCTATCCCTTCTGTAGATGTGACATCTTAATATAGTGGGAGCACACAGTAGGTGCCCAATAATGTCTCTGCTGCTTGACTGACAGATGTATTTTGTTCTCCCTTTCCCACCTCTGAACTGTTTTTCCAATTTTATGTACAGCTGCACATTTAGTATCTGGAGCCAAACCTGAGGCTGCAGCATATCACCCAAGCTATGTACAACATTTACAATAAAGTTGAAGATACATGGCTAAAAAGGAACCCTAATCATCTCTGATATTATTAAATCCTCTAGTTTGAGTTCTCAGAGAGCCCAAGAAAATTTTCTTTTAATCTCTATGGGCTTTCTGTTCCATAGATGAAGTTATAGAGCTGGCCTGAGAAGTAATTTTGTGAACTCATTTACCAAAGGGGATGGGGGAGACTCCTTGCAGTCATCCTTCAGAGGTTTGCAAGTAATAAGCATGCTCTGTTCTCTTCAAGCCCAGAAGAGCTGTGTGGGCTTGATAAATAGCCAAGCTTGGCCCGAGTGCAGCTTCTAAAACGCTGTCTGTAAATACTGCTGAAGAGAACCATCAAAAAGTTGGTGGGTGTCGCTGATGAGTGTCTGTGGGTGCTTTTGTTAGCAAACAGGGCAGCAGCCGTCTCTCTCCACTCCGTGAATGACTAGCCTGCTACAGGGACTATAATTCCTTTGCTTTCCTGGTGACTGTCTTAACTAATATGACGTCTTTGACTTTTTTTAATCAAATCAAATTAATTAGTTATTTTTGGCTATGCTGGTTCTTCACTGTGGCACGGGTTTTCTCTAACTGTGGTGCTCAGGCTTCTCATTGCAGTGGCTTCTCTTGTTGTGGAGCACAGACTCTAGGGCACACAGGCTTCAGTAGTTGCAGCTCCTGGACTCTGGAGCACAGGTTCACCAGTTGTGGTGCAAGGGCTTATTTGCTCCGAGGCATATGGGATCTTCAAGCAGGGTTTGAACCTGAATCTCCTGCACTGACAGGTGAATTCTTTACCACTGAGCCACTGGGGAAACCTCAATACACCTTTTTATGTGAGTGGTCGTTCTCAACTAGGGAAGGTTTTGCCTTCTCCTCATCCCTCCTGGGGAACATTTGACAATGGCAGGAAACAGTTTTTATTGTCATAGTTGGCAGTGGGGGCGGGGTACTATTGGTTTAGTGGGAGCAAAACCACCCCCAAAGGGGTGAAAATTGGTTCTCGGAGGATTTTTTTTTTAAGTCTTACACTTTTAATATGTGTAAAGCACAAATATACATACAGGACATAGATAGATGATAGGTGGGTAGGTAGGTAGATGGTATATCTGTGGGACTGAAGTTTCATAGAGGAGGTTAATTAAGAAAAAAGTATTTTAAAAAAACTCCATATGGGACAAAAATTTTAAACTGTTGAAAAGACTACTTTGTAGAAACTTCTCCCCCTCTCACTTACTTGCCAACATATATCCTAATTAATTCCTTCCAGAACTTACTGCAGTTGGAGAATACTCTACTTACTTTTGTTCACTTGAGTTTTTCTTTTTTTTGGGGGGGGGGTTAATTTTAAAAATTATGACAGTATGATAACACATTTACAGGAGACTTAGAAAATATGGAGTAAGGTTACATATAGTTCTGCTATATATTACAATTATTTTTTAAGTAGATAAATTAATATTTTTAGTTGGAGTTTTGATATCAAACTCTCAAAAATTAATAGAATGAATATATAGAAAAGTAGAAGGATATAGCAGACCTGAAAAGCACTATGAACCAATTCAACATGACTCAGATTTATATAATTTCACACAACAGTAGGACAACATATTCTATTCAAGTTCCCATAGACTATAAACTAGGAGACACTGGAACATATCCAGGAACATAAAACAAGGTGCAGACATTCATGTCTCAAGGTGTCCCTTGAGCTTTTCTGCCCCACCCCTCTGAACGTGAGCTTGACCCTGAGAGACCTTGGCCAGCTGCTTGCCACTGTGACCCCAGCAATGCATAGCGTTGGGCATGCAGTTGTTATTCAGCCCACATTTGGTGATTCGAGTGCACTGTAACCAAGGAATGATTTCCAACACCAGACCAAGGACCCACTGGATCAACCAGACCCCTCTTCAACTTTAAGCCTCACTTCAGTGCTACCAGATTTGTTGGATCCCTTTTGGAAATTAAGTTGAAGTCCCCTTCTTTGCTCCACGGTCAAGTTACTCTCTTATACTTGGTCTCAACTAGCCCAAGTTTACTCTTCTCCCTGACCTCTGAGACCAGTCATTCTACAGTCTAGCCCTTTTCTCTTCCAATGAGAGACCACAGTGAATACCATACAGATGTCTGACCCATTAAATTAAGACATTTTCAAGAAAAATATAACCATAGGCTAACCATCTTGGAAATTACACAGCAGAGGAAATGTATGCTTATCTGATTTGACTTAGCAATCAATAGAATTACAGTGAACATGGGCAGAAGAAAAAAGACTGGAAGTAATCCAAAATATTAACAGTGTTACCCATCTCTGGAATGTGGATTTTCAGTTTATTTTTTCCTGTGTTTTTGGCTAATTTAGGAATTTCTTATAATAAGCACACATTTCTTTTACCACAGAGAAGGGGTTTTGGTGGCTGGGTTTTTAAAGCACCATTTATGATATTGCCATGTCAAGGAGGCATATATAGGCTTGATCCACAGATCTAGGACTGATCCTATTTGATTACATGGGGACTCCCACAAAAATATTTTGGGTGGGAGGGATTTCTGTGCTCAGGAAAGCCATTGGATTTTGGCCAACCTAGTCCATTAGGCAAACAGCACCAAGTTTCATGCCAGGATGATGACTACTATTTGTCCCAAGAATATTTTATATTTGTTAGATTTTTCATAAGTGTCCATGATTCCCCAAAATACAAGACATTCATTCATGCTAAATGCAAAAACTGACCAACCAAACAAAAGAACACAAGCCTACATCTTTTACAGTATTTTCTAAGGGCTTCTTGGCTGCCTGAAGTCAAGCTCATGACATCCGGACCAAGGAAGATTTCCTAATGAAATGTCTCTTGAAACCTAGACCACATTTCTTCATTTCTTCCTCACGGGTAGCTTCCATGACTGACTTCCCAAATATCCAAAACCACTCCTGTCCTGAAAAATTTTCTAGGTACTCCCTCCTCCTAGCCCATCTCCCCTGAACCATCGCAGCCAGTTCACACTTCAGTATTTGAGGAGTTCTTGTTTTGTGTGATCAAGGAATGCTTTCAAATACTAGAACTTTGGCAGATCAGTTAATAAAAAGACTCAAACACTAGATCAGGCAATTCATGAATAATTACAGTGCCCAGGGTGAAGCTAACAATGTCTGGAAGGGGATCCAAGCACCCAGGCTTGGCACACAAATTGTTTCAGCTCTGAGTCATTGTCTGCTCTGACCTTGGTCTCATATACCCGCAAGTGAGGATGTAATTAATGCTGCAACAATGTACACGCTCTCTTGTAGTTAAGGCAAATCATACATACCCATCAAAATTTGGTGACCTACTGGGAAGGGTTCATGGCATTCATGGCACAAGAGGCATATTGACACACGTGGTTTAAGAACCACTACAAAATTTAAAGTATATCTTATATTCATAGCACTTCATACTCTAGGACAATGACTTTTAGGATCCTCTTTTAAAACAAACAAACCTGGGGGGTAAGAATCCCTTAAGAAAAGATTAGATCTGGCTACCCAAATCTGCCAGAATTAAAAGGAAGAGACTATCTGCTGGGGGAAACATCATCCTTACCTCCTCCAGGGCCCACAGAGAGTCCACCACGGGCTTGATCTTCTTCTGATTGTAGAGTGCGATGAGCTTGTCCACCACTCCCCGAATGAGGCCAGCACGGCCCTGTTTGAAGAGCAGGTTTAGAAGGGAAAACCCAGCGATGACTTTGTTCTCTTCGTATAGCTTGATGGGGTTCACCTTCTCGACTTGCCACCACTGGAAAGAGAGCAGGTGTGGGTGACAAGGAGTCAGTGCTGGGCAGGCTGGGGGGATTCCAGTGGGCCGGGAGGTACCTCTGGCTGGTGTATTTTTGTAAGTGCCTCCTAGGCTCGGCGCTGCCATGAATGCAAAGCGATGCTTCTAAGATGCCCAGGATCTAGGTTGCGGGGAGCCCTTTACGAAGACAGCCCCTAGGCCACATGTGACCAGAATGCTGAGTCACACAGTTGGAATTGTGATCTGGAGCTGGATCCCGCCTGACAATCTGCTCCCAGTCACTCTCCAGGCTTCATTTTCCTCAGTGATGGACTGTGGCAGGATACTGCCTCTGAGGTTTCTTGGGAGAATTTAGCCTAAAGCACTTGGCTTAGTGGATGCTGATGGTGCTGGTGATGGGCTGGTGAAGGGAGCAGGGGGCAGAGAAGTCCAAGCAAGATGGGGGTGGGGTGGGGTGGGGTGCCTGTGAAAGCAGCTTTCCTTACGGGGGACGGCAGCAGGGCTGGGGAGGTGGGTTGGAAAACACAAGATAAAGAAGAGAAGAGAAGCGTAACAGAGGAAGAAGGAACAGCATGGCGGAGTGATGAGGCCAGAGGGTTGGGACTAAATTGGCAGCTCTCAGCTAGGGGCAGTTTTACCCTCCCCCCTCCCAAAGGGCGTTTGGTAAATGTTTGGGGATGTTTTTTTGTTGTGATAACTCAAGGCAGGGAATGAACTGGCATCTACTGGGTAGAAGCCAGTGTGTGTGTGCTCACTCGGATCTAACTCTTTACTACCCCTTGGACTATAGCCTGCCAGCCTCCTCTGTCCATGAAATTTTCTAGCAAGAATGCTGGAGTGGGTTCCTGGAGTATTTCCTACTCCAGGAATCTTCCCAACCCAGGGGTAAAACCCATCTCTTGCATCTCCTGCATTGGCAGGTGGACTCTTTACCACTGCACCACCTGGGAATTGGGAAAAAGCCAGGGATGTTGCTAAATATCCTGCAATACACAGGGCAAGTCCTTGAGACAAAATCATCCATCCCCAAATGTCACTAGCACTAAGGTCCTAAGTGGGGAACCCACACCTGACAAGTACAGCTGCCTTATTTCCTGTCTCTCGTCTTCCACTTTAGGCATGAAAAATAAGTGAAAGTGAAAGTCGCTCAGTCGTGTCCAACTCTTTGCAGCCCCATGGACTATACAGTCCATGGAATTCTCCAGGCCAGAATACTGGAGTGGGTAGCCTTTCCCTTCTCCAGGGGATCTTCTCAACCCAGGGTTTGAACCCAGGTCTCCTGCATTGCAGGTGGATTCTTTACCAGCTGAGCTATCAGGGAAGCCATAAGTAAGAAAAAATAAGTAGATAACCCATAACAAAACACAGAAATGGTTATCCAACTGCTTTGTTCTGACTTAATTATGTCCCCTTTGGTGCTGGTTAGACTTTAGAAATTTGAAGTTCTAGTTTCCGGAGGACTCTAAGAGATTAAAATGGTTACTAGTTTAATACAGAAGGCAAAGTGCCATGTGATGGACACTTAGGAACATTTATAATTTAACGTTTTTGTTATGGTTTGTTTCCTTTACATCCTGCCCCCTTCCAGGATTGAGGAAGCTCAAAAAAGTAAAATACCTTGGCTTTTTTTTTAAAGTGGGGACATGACAAGGTTGGAAAATAAGTCTAAGAAAGACAGGTTGTCAACAGGGATAAGGTTCACGCACAACATTTTCACCAAAATACAGCCCCCAGGGGCCCAGGGCCGGCTCTAGAAGAGACATGTATTTGGCCTGGCTGCTTGCCGCAGAAGCAGAGGTGGAGAAATGATTAATAACTTGATTCATGGTGTATGCACACTGCTTCCAGCAGTGTTTGTGAAACGAAAGCTCACTGAGTCTGTAATGCTGCCCAGTCGTGGTTAAGTGAGTTCCAGAGTCCAATGCCTGGTTTTGAATCCCAGTTCTGTCACGGACTAGGTGTGCAACTGTAAGCAGATTGCTTAACCTGTCTGTGTTCAGTTTCCCTACCACACTTCGCAGGGTCGTCATGGGGAATAAGTGTGTTAATACATACAAATGACTTAGCTCAGCATCTGTAGTATGTGGTCTATAAGTATGAAATCTTTTTATCATCAGAAGCTGGAGAGATATTTTGGATTGAGTGAATAAGAGTTTGGGATCTGGAGTCAGACTGCTCTTGAAATGTTGACTTCAATTGTTATTATCATTACCCTTATGATCTAAAAACAAATGCCATGTGAACACAAACTCTGTAAGAATTTTAAGTGGGAACATCATTAAGATAGCTGCGTGAGAAATTCCTGTATGATTCCGACTGTGCCTTCGATTTCTAAGCTTTTCTCCAATGTACAGAAGAAAATGCCTTTCTAGAGCCTTCCATAGCAAAGCCATCAGTCCACTCCCTCAGCATGCCCTACCTTCAGTTTGCTTTTAACCGACCTACTAATACTGAACCCAGCCTCTGAAAGGGAATGGACTTTGTTCTTGACCTCCAACTATAAACTCTTCTGGTAATCAGGAGCCTTGTTCTGGGCAGGAGAATCTTACCCTCCATCCTGGCGCCTTCATTGAACCTGGGCACACTGCAATTATTTCATTAGCACTGTGTGTTGTGATTGTGCATGTAGGGGAGAAAGGGAAAACACTTCTTACAATTGTATGTAATTTGGGAGCAATTTGGTTCCCCACAGCAGGCCGTCAGCATCACATTAATTACAGCCACAGCAATGAAACAGCTGCCAGGGACACAAAGCCTGTCTTCAGGGGACATGATCCAGACAGCATCCTTCATTAGGCTCCATTCTTGCTCCCCTGTTTATCCTGTAGCTGCATAATCCTTGACCTGAACTTTGAAGTTCAAACGCAAGCAGAGGCCCTTTCATTCCACTCTCAGGGCAGGGAGTATTGATCATTCCGGAATCAGAGGGTGTTTGGGGATAAAGCCTTTGGCAATCAGAGTTGGCACTTTGAGGGCATCTGGATACCTCTACAGCGTCACGCTGAGAGTAAATTCTAAACCCCTTGCCCCGGCTTTGTCTGACCACCATATTCATAATGCCTCCACCCCATCCTGCTCTTCTCTGTTGCAACACCCTATCATCCCTTTCAGAGATGTTCTGAAAAGCATCTTATTAATATGTGTTATTTATTTCAGCTTGTCTCCCTCCCTCCCAAGGACATCAAATGCACCAGCCTCATTCACTGCGGTACCCAGTGCTTGGCACAGCGCCACAAACAGTAGGCGCTCAGAAGATGCTCACAGAGCGAGTGAGTCCCTTAACACCTCACTGGCTGCTGGGGAGGGTAGAGGAGAGAGGACAAAGGCAAGCTCTGATGAGACAAAGCGACTCCTTGTTGTAGGTGTGGGGGTAAAAATGCAGGTTCGAGTCCAGATTAGTTTAATTCTAGCAACTGTAGCTCTAGGTGGGAATGCAGACCTGAGTAGGTTCGTGATGCAGTGAATGTACCAGGAATGCAGCTTCTCAACTGCAGACACAGTTACCACTGTATTCAGGACATGAGCATGTAAGTTAGTGGTTCAAACACTTGCCCCTATAAAAAAAATTGCCCCAGAAGCTTGTGAAAATTTGAGGTCCCATTGTATCTCCAAGTCAGTAGAATTAGGATAAGGAGAAATGTCAGGCAGCTCTGGAGACCCGGTTCGAAAGTAGCCAAACTGAAAGACTGGTCTCTCCATGGACCAAACAGAATTCACTAATGCTAGGTTTATTTTTGACCAATGATTAAGAACACCAACAATCTCTGTTGAAACCAAAATAAAGCTTTCTGGAGTTTCTCTGACTCTCTCACCTCTCTGCTTCATTTGAACAAAAGTGCCCCAAGTCACAGTTCTGACCATGTGTAACGAGCAGGGTGGCAACACAGGCTGTCTTGCAAATGAACGATGCAGATGAAAGACAAGATTTCCATGTCCTTAGAAGAGCTTACAGCATGCCAGGCAGCACCCCACCCTCGTACGTTAGACGTGCATGGACACTTACTGATTTTGCAAAGCTGAAGAAGCTCTTGGTCTCTCCAGTCACCATGTTGGATGAACCTGCAAAAGGAAGACTCCCAAGTCAAGCTCAGGAAAATCAATCTCTTGATTCACATGGAAGAATGGCAGTTTTTGGCCCTGAACTGTCAAGAGCTTGAAAAGAAATTTAATTCAGCCTTGGAAAAATGAGGGAAATGGAGGGGGTGGGTAGTGTCAAGTTGACAATTTTAACTAAGTATCATTGGATCAAAGAGGAAGTAACATTTCTCAAGGTGACCATTTTCATCACTTGGGAAAATTGGTCCTGTGGCAAAATGTGATTTAAGCCAACATTCTAACAAAGTGATGGGCTGCCAAAATGTCTTGCTGGTTCCATTCTTGGAGACTGAGAAATGAACTCATTTGTGAGCTTCCTTTATGGTTTTAATTTGATTACTCGGTGAGTGAGAGGCTTGGGGAGATGACATTGACTGGGCGTTTAAGTGGTGGGGAGAGGTGGGGCTGGGCTAGAATTTAAATGGATGAAAATATAGGGTACAGAGCAACAGATGAGGGTGAAAACAGGCTCAGAAATCAAGGAAATGGTGTGAGTCATATGTTAGCTCCAAAGAGGTCTGGGCAGAAAGGGGAAAACCATTTGAGACCAAAGGTGTAGGTAACCAAGCTTTGCTAGTGAACTAGTGATATTCAGAGGGAAGACAGGGAGCTGAGTTAGGGAAGATTCCCTAAGATGCTCGTGCAAAAAGAAAAGACCCCTTTCTGGGTTCTGGGTTGGGTGGAGTGTGAGAGATTCTATACAATACTGGTGCCTTTTCAACAACTTCTCTGCTTTGCCCCCACAGGGACTAAGATCTTCTCAGAGAATCATTAAATGAAAAAACAATGTCTATCTTAAACTCACTTTTTTGGCATTGGTGAACTTGCTTCTTCTTTCATGGCATGGCTTTTATGAGATACAAACATCACAGCACTAGGCTTTCATTACTTAGTAGTCAATTAATTGCTATAATGAATTAGATACTTGTGATACTTGTGATATGATCAAGTTGTATTATACCAGAATCACATTGTAAAAGTAAGGCAAAAAAACAGAACTAGTACATGAGCAATGATGCATAAAGTGTTCATCTGCATTTGACTCACATGTCAGTCATAGCCAATATCTGTATGTTGTACATTGACATTCATAGCTTCTCTTATCAATAGTAATAATTTTTAAATTATGCATCCACCTCCAAAAACTTTCACTATTAATACATGGCCACTATAGATAATGCCAGAATACTCCAGCAATGAAAGCTTTTTCCTGCTGTTTCTGTCACAATGATCTGATGATGACAAGATGATGCATGACCACTTATATCTTTCACGTATCTCTTTTATAAACTTCTCAGCTAATAGTACAGAACTGAGTATTTTTTCCCTGAGTTATACAGAAGTAAGGCTTAATTTTCTACTCTATTGCCATGGAACAGAGTGCCAAAAATCTCACACACTGGAGAAGCCCAAGATCATATGGCTTTGGAATGTGACATCTGGCTTCAGATATGTTTTTTTCTTTATGGAGACTAGTGTTTAAATTGCTTTCTATGCCTGTAACAAAGAGGAGAAGAAGGGGAAGGAGGAGGAGGTGGTGTTGGAGGAGGAAGACAAGGAGGCAAGGAAGAAGAAGAGGGAGGAAAGAGAAAGAGGAGGCTCCAGGGTCTCACTTTGCTGGAGGAAATCACTCCAAGATGTCCTTCATAAATCCCCCAGACCCAAGAGCATATAAGTGAATGTACAGGCAGGCATGGACTCCGTCCCTTCAGAGCTTCTGTCTTGATTGGGACATACAGAGTAGTTTAGAGGAAGGAAATTCTGTACTTTGCAATTTCATCTTCAGTAATGAAGATCTCCCCATTTATCCCCAGCACCCCCACCACTGCCTGCATCCTATCCACTCCTCTCCATCCGCCTGTGGGTCCTTTATTGCTTCCTTTTTGGAACTCCCTATGAAGCTGTTAGTGTTTCCCTCCTGTGCCACCTACTGTGGCCGGATTTCATCTCATCACTGCCTTGGCTTGGCCTTGCTTTATTTCTTCTAGAATGAGACATGCTCATAGGATAATAGTGCAGTAGGCACTTTTATAATCGAAAATAATGAACAGCGATAGCAATATTATAGAAAACATGAAAAAACTGAGACCGCCCCCATCTTATCCTGCCAACATTTCAGCACAGCTCATCTTTCTGAGCCTTTGTAAGCACCCGTGCGGTGCTCCCTGCCCCCCCCCCACTTCTGTTGAGCACTCACCATATAAGATGTAGGTCCCCAGTGGTTTGAGAAGGCTGAGGCCTTTCCCGGTGTTGTCCCCACAGAGGCAATCCAAAACAATGTCCACTCCTTCAGCAGAGATTCTAAATGGCAAGACGACAAAGTGAAATATTATAAGCTGTCAGGGAACAAACTGTCAGGCCCTCTCCCCTCCCATGTCATACTGTTGACTCTCAGGAACACAGAGAGCTCTGAGAGCATCAAGACATACAGCAGAAGCCTGGAGGCAGAGGTATCCTCCTGAGTCTACCTCAAAGAATTGCACAAAGCTGGAGGATGCTAAGAACCCAGCTGGTGGTGCCAGCATGGAAAGTCACAGTCTGTCTAGCCACCTCAGTCAACGTCTCTGAGCCTCAGCTTTCTTCTTTGGAAAGTGAACCCAGCATGTCTTTTTGTGCTAGGAGTGAAGTGAGATGACAAATGTGATGCTTGGCCCATTGCTCACCACAAAACAGTCACTTTGTAAGTCAATCAACAACTCATATTTGTGGAGCTTGGGTCATGTGACCGACTCTGTCCAAGGTGCTGAAGACAGAGTGCTACAACCAAACAAGCTCTCTGTCTTCATGGGGCTTCCAGTTTCGCAAGGTTTGGCCTTTTCCTTCTCCACCTCCCTCCTCAGTGAATCTATAAAGGCACACTAATGTAACTTGCAAACTTCTGTTTGTCCAATCTCCAGGTTCAATGTATAAATCCACTCTCAGAGGAAGAGGGTTAAATAGAGGGGATCTTCCTACAGTGATGGAGGGTTCCAGCAAAGAGGGAATCCACATACATCCTCTATTAGGAAGATTCCTTCATCTGTTTATTTATTTAACACTTAGTAATTCACTTACTCATGCACTTAATAAACATGTACGGGCCTTCCTGGGTTAAAAGAGATTATGCAGGAGGGGCTGTAGGACTGGAACTCTCTGGGGACGTGTAGGGAAAATATTCCTGCCCACAGTGTTACCTGTTGTGGCTGGACCCTGCTCTGGTCAGACAAGAAAGGCATTTCCTCAGATTTGTCAGTTTGCAGGTGTTATCTTGTCTCAGCACATCACTCAATTTTTCTACCCCCACTCCCATCCCTCAGTGAAGTTCAGGCACTAGCTAATGTCACCAGCTAATGTCCACAGTATCACCAGCTAGGAAATTACACATGCACCTACTGGGTTCAGACGAGAAGTTGATCTTCTCATGCCCCCAAGAGCTGAGTCTTAACAAGAGTGTGCCCTTTAAAAGTCCTTGGGTCTTATCCAAAACCCAGCCCATTATAGAGGCTCTTCCAAAGTGATCAGCTTTGTTTTCTACCCAATAGAGGGCTTATCTCATAGGTGTGTCTGTTCAAGTTCCATCTGTAAATTAGCTGAGCATTGAACAATTGATGCTTTTGAACTGTGGTGTTGGAGAGGACTCTTGAGAGTCCCTTGGACTGCAAGGAGATCCAACCAGTCCATCCTAAAGGAAATCAGTCCTGAATATTCATTGGAAGGACTGATGTTGAAGCTGAAACTCCAATACTTTGGCAACCTGATTCGAAGAGCTGACTCATTTGAAAAGACCCCAATGTTGGGAAAGATTGAGGGCAAGAGAAGAGGATGACAGAGGATAAGATGATTGGATGGCATCACTGACTCGATGGACATGAGTTTGAGTAAACTCTGGGAGTTGGTGATGGACAGGGAGGCCTGGTGTGCTGCAGTCCACGGGGTCCCAGAGAGTCAGACACGACTAAGTGACTGAACTGAACTGAGAGAATTAGGCCAGTGGATCTCAAACCTGAGTGGGCCCAAGGATTTGCATTTCTAAGAAGTTCCCAGCTGCTGCTGCCGCTGCTGCTGATTTCAGATGCACACTGTGAAAGCCCCTGGTTTAAGGTCAAGGCAGCACTGTTTAATTAGTAATTGATTTGCTCATTGAATATTGAGCACTGGTACCGCCCTAGGCAGGGGGGATGTCATGGTGAACCCAAACAGATTTGATTTCTCCCCCTTTTTTTGGAGCTTACTTTAGGCAGATATAAATCAATCATTATACAAATAAAAATTAAATTGAAATCGAATGGGGTCCAGTGCCACAAAGGTGCCATGAGACCATTTACACTGAGGGTCTGCCCGATCAAGGCTGCCAGAGAACACATCCTTGGGGAAGTGATGACTGGCAGGTGGAGGAGATATGTGGGTGAAGAGAGGTGGTAACAGGGTCCCAGGCAGAGGGGACAGCATGTAGACAGGGTGCTCAGGGCTGGTGCACTGGGATGACCCTGAGGGATGGGATGGGGAGGGAGGTGAGGGCGGTGTTCAGGATGGGATGACACATGTACACTCATGGCTGATTCATATCAGTTCAGTCACTCAGTCGTGTCCAACTCTTTGTGACCCCACAAATCGCAGCACGCCAGGCCTCCCTGTCCATCACCAACTCCCGGAGTTTACTCAAACTCATGCCCATCGAGTCGGTGATGCCATCCAGCCATCTCATCCTGTCGTCCCCTTCTCCTCCTGCCCCCAATCCCTCCCAGCATCAGGGTCTTTTCTATTGAGTCAACTCTTTGCATGAGGTGGCCAAAGTACTGGAGTTTCAGCTTCAGCATCAGTCCTTCCAATGAACACCCAGGACTGATCTCCCCTAGGATGGACTGGTTGGATCTCCTTGCAGTCCAAGGGACTCTAAAGAGTCTTCTCCAACACCACAGTTCAAAAGCATCAATTCTTTGGTGCTCAGCTTTCTTCACAGTCCAACTCTCACATCCACACATGACTACTGGAAAAACCATAGTCTTGACTAGACAGACCTTTGTCGGCAAAGTAATGTCTCTGCTTTTTAATATGCTATCTAGGTTGGTCATGACTTTCCATCCAAGGAGTAAGTGTCTTTTAATTTCATGACTGCAATCACCATCTGCAGTGATTTTGCAGCCCAAAAAAATAAAGTCTGACACTGTTTCCACTGTTTCCCTTGATTCATATCAATGTACGGCAAAAACCACTACAATATTATAAAGTAATTAGCTTCCAATTAAAATAAATAAATTCATTTTTAAAATCTTTTAAAAAATTAACTCTCCATAATGATCAAAATTGATTGCTTCACGTGAAAAAAAAATGCTCAATGTTGCTAATTATTAGAGAAATGCAAATCAAAACTACAATGAGGTATCACTTCACAGCAGTCAGAATGGTCATCATTAAAACGTCTACAAACAATAAACTCCAGAGAGGGTGTGGAAAAAAAGGGAGCCCTCCTACACTTTTGGTGGCAATGTAAATTGGTGCAGCCACTGTGGAAAAACAATATGGAGGTTTCTTAAAAAACTAAAAATAGAACTACCATATGATCCAGTAATCCCACTCCTGAGCATGTATCTGGAAAAAACACAATTCAAAAGATACGTGCATCCCAATGTTCACTGCAGCACTATTTACAACAGCCAAGACATGGAAGCAAAATGTAAATGTCCACTGACAGGAATGGACAAAGAGGATGCAGTGTACACAAACAGACACACAATGCAATACTGCGCAGCCATGGAAAAGCATGCAGTGATGCCATCTGCAGCAACGTGGACGGGCCTAGAGAGTATCATGCCAACTGAGGTAAATCAGAAAGAGAAAGACAAACACCATATGATGTCACTTATATGTGGAATTTTAAAAAATGGTACAAATGAATTTATTCACAAAACAGAAACAGACTCACAGACTTATAAAACAGACTGTGGCTATCAAAGGGGAAAGGTTGGAGGAGGGATAATGGAGGAGATTGGGATTAAAAAAAAATAACAAACTGTAGTAAGGACATTTCATTTCACCAAACTTTCATTTCCATCTATGTATTTTTAAAATATGAGGGTGTGTGAGTTTATATAAACATGCAGAAGTATATGTGCATGAAACAAGTGTGTATGTAAATAAGTACTGAGTCTGAACCACTATAAGATGAATTTTTCATGGTGTGTAGTAATAGAAAAAAGGGGTTACAAACTTTCCTTGGTAAATGTTCTTTTCTTCTGGTTTGCACACTAATTGAAATAAAGCGATTTAGAATGTTAGAAAATAAAAAAATGGGAGGGAGCCTGGGGCAGGCTGGAGGGGCGGCGGGAGGCGGAGCACAGACGCTGTGAGGCCGGCTGAGCCTGCCCTGCTGGGGAGCTGCACACCTTCCTTCCTCACGTCCACCGGTCAGTTTTGCGCCCTCCCGTGGAAGTGAGAGCCTGCCCTGCCTCTCCTAGCCAGCCCTCCCGGACCAAGTCCTCCCCGTGAACTTCACTTCCCTGAGGCCCTTCCCTCGGCCTGCAGGATGCCACCCAGGGGCAGGAGTGGCCTCCCTGACACAGGCTGTGGACACCTTCTGGGGCATCCCTGCTGGCCCTGCCTGTCCTCTGCTCCCCACTTCCTGTCCGGGGCTCCTCACACCCACGTTCTGCTCATGGGCCCACAACCTCCCCTCTGCCCATCCCAGTTCCTTGCACTGGCTGCCTGGCCTCGGCCTGTGGCTCTAGCCTCTGGTCTGTGGTTCTGCAGAAATGCAGGGCATGCCCACAGAAACACGTGGCCATATGCTCTGCCCACTTCCCCATCCTCACCTCTGACTCACCACCCTAGACACCCTGACTTTCTAGCTATTCCTAAAGCCCCAAGTTCAAGGGCACCTACTGTGTGCCAGGCATAGCACAAGTCTCATCTCACGAGGCCTCGTGCCAATCCCAAGACTCAGAGCCATTTGATGGATGAGGAAACAGGCTCAGTGGGGAATAGGAGGGACTTGGTTTGAGCCGGACGCCAAGTGAGAGTCCCAGAGATGGAGTAGTTTTGTAGGGTGGATTGTGGCCAAGCTGGGGGTGACTACCACTGCCACTTATAGTTCCGTGGAGGCTGAGCAGAGAGTCAGGCAAGACAGGGTTTGCCTGTGCACAAAGCTCGAAATAAGCCACAAATTCGCTGCACGTTGCTGACATCACATCCTTTTGAAGGTCACTGGTGAAGTGGGGCTGAAGGGATGGGAGGAGATGGATTCTGAGGATGAGAAGCTGGGTAGAGGCTGGTGCCATTCCTGGGGGCCCTGAGGGTAAGAACACTCCACTGACTCAATTTGGTTGTAGAAGTCAAACCTGCGAGCAGACATTGCTCCTTTCAGGGCCAGCAATGTTCCTTCAGGTGAGAGCTGCAAAATGGAAAAGCGCTCCATCCCCTGTTTAGTCATTAGAAGCCCAGTCAGTGGATCAGACTGAACTGAACACTGGGTCTAGTTAAAATGCTCAGGCCCCGCAAGTAGGGACCTCCCTGGTGGCTCAAATGGTAAAGAATCTGCCGCAATGCAGGAGACCCAGGTTCGACTCCTGGGTCAGGAAGATCCCCTGGAGAAGGAAATGGCAACCCACTCCAGCATTCTTGCCTGGAGAATCCCATGGACAGAGGAGCCTGGCAGCCTGCAGTCCATGGGGTCACAAAGCGTCGGATATGACTGAACAACGAACACTTTCACTGCCTTTCCACAAGGAGGCTTGGGTCAGGTCCTCCCTTGCTCATCCTTCCATTGACAAGCACCTTAGCAGCATCTTTTAATGGAACAATCATGACTCTCACAAGCAGAGCTACACAGCCCGTCAGAGGCACAGAGACCATCCTCATTTCTGAGCCGCCCCCAGGGCCCCAGTTTCTTGAGTGGCCACCTTGCCTGCATAATCACATAAACACAGAGGGGGCAGAGAGTTAAAGGCAGCAGTTCCTACTTTGCTTTCTCCTGCTGTCATAAATCTCTGCAGACTTAAGAAGCAAACAGAAATAGCCCCAGCTCAGAGATCCTCTGCCAAATTCAGCAGCAAGATATTTGGGGATTGCTGACCCGAGATTTTCCTGTCTGTCTGTCCTTGGTCCCCAACCCCTGGCTCCTTTCCAGAAAGTGCCGCCTCTTTGCTTCTCGCCCACTTGGACCAGCAGGGAATTTCTCCTGAGTGGTGGCCTTTGCCATTGGGTCATTACTGGGCAAGCGGCCCTTTGACTTTGTCAATCAAGAAATCAATTCCCCTTTATCATCGTAACTTCCGTTTCCAGTTGGGCCCTTGGCTCTCCTGCACGTCTTCTCGTTCAGAATCCCCTCGTCTCTGAGAACTCATTCCTGCCATGGTTTAACCACCACCACTGAACTCGTGACAGAGGGATGAGGCGATTTCATCGAGCCCAGCACACAGTAGGCTGCTTAGTAAAGGTTCACTACCGACGCCTCCCACTGGCACTTAGCAAAACCACCTCTAGGAAGGAACCCTTTCTCTATTGTTTTCTCTCTGCTCTCTCCTGCTGGTTAGGCGTTTGTTAATTTCCACTTGGCCTCAGTTTCTTTATCTGTAAGATGTGGCATTTCCATCTTGCTGGATACACATCAAATGGTCTCACTAAGATGCTCTAAAGAGGATAGGACAGATGCACACCTGGCGTGGGATTCACTCCCCGCCCCTCTCTACGGACTAAAATACTTCCCAGTCTTCGAGCTCCCACGTGGGGGCTGGGGGGCCGTCCACCTTGGTGCTCCCTCTGGTCTTTTCTCTCCTCTTTATTTTTAAAGCCCTTACAGTCAGACACACACAATTCAAAGCTTCGAACTCATCCACTTTGTTTCCTCTCCTGAAACAAAGAGCATACTCATCTGTCTCCTCCTGAAAAGAGAAGGGGGGAGTGACATAAAGGCTATGTCTGTATTATAAATATTTTTCCCCCATTCTCTTTAAAATGTCTGGTTCTGGGCTGCAGACATGTTCAAAAGAAGCAGACTGACTGGTTGATAAAAGAATTTCCGTCCCAAGAAATTTTACGCTATTATTTTTCCTAGTTGATTACACACAGCATTGTGTAACAAATAATATCCATGGATCAGAAAAGAAGGAAAAGTCACTCTGCATTCCACTCCTGTTGCATCTTAGTGGGTGGGTCTTTTTCCCTTTCATTTTATGTCCTCACACGCCAAGGATTTATACAAAGCTGTGATCACAGTGTAGCTGGAATTTGGCATACTGCTTTTTTCACTCAATATGCTACTACAGATATTTTTTTCATTTTCTGACAGAGTCTTCATAACTAGTATGTGTTTTTTTAGGGGCTGCATAATACTCAAGTGTGTGGGTGTAGTGTAATCTACCGAGCCATTTCCCTTCTCTTGCTGCTGGGGGCTGGTTCTGAATTTTCGCTATTACAGACGATGCTGTAATTCACCCTGTCGGTCCTGGGCGCCTACAGTGAGGCAGAAACAGCTCTTGGCTCTGCAAACAGGCAACATGGACCTGTGGCTTTTATCTTCTTTTGGATTATTTCCTGAGGGTAGGATTCATGGGACAGAGAGTATAAATATACCTGTGACTTCTCAAGTCATTTTTAGGCTAATCCTAGGACCTCTACTTAAAAACTCAAGGAAGTGTTGGAGGTCATGTTTGCAGGATTGTGGTCGGAGGAGATGACCCTCAGATGCTGTTATCTTTTGCTTTTCTGACATCAGCAGAAATCGTCGATTCCGGGCTAATGGAGCAGGTCAAGTGCAGTGAGGGGATGAGGGGATGGTGCAGCTCCTGGGGCGTGGGGACCACGGAGGCTCCCTGGTATGGACTGGCACCTCGTCAGAAGAGCTGCCATCCCCTGCTTCTCTCCTACCACCTCCCAAATCCTCTGACCACGTCCTCCAGCCGCACTGGTCTCCTTGCAGATTCTGGAACTGACCAAGTCTCTCCCGACCCCGGGCCTTAGCACACGCCATTCCCCTTGGTCAGAAACGCTCTTCCTTTGGCCTAAGTCTCATCCCTCAGTTCTCAGTCCGAATCTCACCCTTTGATGGTGACACGTCTGATTTCCCCATGTGCCTGTGCTGATTTCACTAGCACCTTGCATTTCTCCACCGGAGTGCACACCAAAGTGTAAAGCAATGAACCTTTCAGTATCTTCTGTCCTGTCTTCCCCACTGAGACTCTCCGCTCCATGAAGACAGTGATTCTCACGGTGGTTTCTGCTGGACCTGCTGCCCTAGCAGAGTACCCGGCCCACCATACATAGACACTTGGTACTGACTGAGCTGGTCAGGGCAGGAACAGAGGAGAGGATGCTTGCGAAAATATCGCTTCAGAGGATGAAAGAAAAGAGGACGGGGGATCAGATGACAGCTTGAAAGATGTGAGTTAAAGAAAGGAAGTAACTTCCCTGGTGGCTACTCTCCTACCAAAGCAGGAGACTCGGGTTCAATTCCTGCTCCGGGAAGATCCTAGATGCCACAGAGCAACTAAGCCCATGCCCACAACCACTGTGCCTGAGTGCTGCAACTCCTGAAGCCTGTGCCTCACAACAAGAGAAGCCACCACGAGATGCCCGAGCACCGCAACCAGAGAGGGTCACTCCCACTCGCTGCAGCTAGAGAAAGCCTGCGAACAGCAGCATCGAAGACCCAGCGAGCTAAAAAAATAAAGAAAGAACCACCTGAGGTGTATAAAAACAGGCAAAAGTATATTCTGAAAGTCTTTCAGACTACTATACATAAAATAGATAAGCAACAAGGATTCACTGTATAGCACAGGGAATTCTATTCAATATCCTGTAAAACTATACTGGAAAATATAATCATCTATACTTAATTTTTTTACAAAATGCCTGCGATCTCTGGACATCTGAGAAATGGATGGTGAAGTTCTAATATCTAGCTTTAAAGCTCTCTTTTCACACCTCATGGGAAATACTGGGGCAACCTTAAATAGCATGTAGATCTCCCCATTCAAAATCTAAAAACAAATGGGAGAATTCAGACCATTAGAAGGCTTTCTTTTCCAAGAAACTTCCCAAGTTTCACCTAATCTGCTCCAAATCTATCACTTCAAGCAACCAGATCTCCCGTCTTGCAGCCCTTCAATTTATCATCTTAATCAGGGATGTGGAAAAAAATGGTTTCTTTGTTATGATGCTAGCTGGACAACCTAATCCTGTGTAGCTTACAGTTTTGTGCTGGAGACTGAAAATACATAAACAGTGGCTCTGGGATGTGGCTGAATCCTCCCAGGGGCTGTGGGTGGAGCAGAGCCTGGGAATCAGCCTTGAATGCTGAGAATCAGCAGGGCGGAGACCCACAGATCATCTGCAAGTGTGGCGGCAGCTGGGTGTGCCATCTGATTCCCTGTGATGGCGTGCACATGACCATGATCAATAGCTTCAGGATCACAGGTGGAATACGGATCCAATTATAAACGAAAGTCTCCCCGTGGAAACCGCAACAGCCAGCAGACTGACACCTCTGCCTTCAGGCTCCCGTCTCCTATTCATTCTCCCTGCAGCACCAGTGACTGTTGCAAACCCGTGTCCCATTTGTCCCCACCGTGGTCCTTTGGTGGCTCTCAGTCACACCCAGGTTGGAGTCCACGTTCCCTGGGGCTGTTATGTGAATGAATGAGAAACAAACTTCTCTGTGTTATGGTAGTGTTGCAGCAGTTCTCACAATTCAGCTTGGTGAGTTACTTAACTTCTCAGTTCCTTGGGTTTATCCTCTCCAAAATGGGGATAATAATAAGGCTGTTGAGAGGATTAGATGAGCGAATTACATGTGAAATAGCCCAGAGCTAGTAATATGCATGTTCATCATTATGGCATTGTGACACTGAAAGAGTGTGTGCATGCTCAGCTGCTGAGTCGTGTCTGACTCTGACCCCACGGGCTGTAGCTTGCCAGGCTCCTCTGTCCATGGGATTTCCCAGGCAAGAACACTGGAGTAGGTTGCTGCTTCCTTCTCTGGAGGATCTTCCCAACCTAGGGATCAAGCCGGAGTCTCCTGCGTTGGCAGGCAGGTTCTTTACCACTGAGCTGATGACTATTATTAGCCCTCCTCTAAATGATGCTCCTGTTCTTTAAGAGGGGGCTTCCCTGATGGCTCAGTTGGTAAAGAATCCACCAGCAATGCAGGAGACCCCGGTCTGATTCCTGGGTCAGGAAGATCCCCTGGAGGAGGGATAGGCTACCCACTCTCCAGTATTCTTGGGCTTCCCTGGGGGCTCAGCTGGTGGAGAATCCACCTGCAATGTGGGAGACCTGGGCCTATACAGTCCATGGGGTCTCGAAGAGTCAGACACGACTGAGAGAAATTCTCTAAGAGAGAAGTGCAGGGACCATTCTAGTACCTTTAGAACAAGCATCTTACCGCTTCACGTCCTGCACATAGTCTGCATTTCTGTCCAAGAGGTGGGTCACGGAGTCCTTGATGGCTTCATGCTTGAAAGTAGAAGCCGTTCCAAAGACAGTCACGCTGGGGACAGTGGAGCACAGCTGAGCCACAGCTTGGCCCTAGAAGTGAAATATCACAGACAAGTCACACAGGAGAGCCACCACCCGACAGCTAGTCTTGCTGGGCAAAAAGCAGGATTTCTCAGCCTTGGCGCTATTGACCTTTTTTTGGCTGGATTGGTCTTCATTGCAGGGGGCTGAACTGTGCATTGTGAGGTGTTTAGCAGGGTCCCTGGCCTCCACCTACTCGGTACCAGCAGCAAGCCCCCAGCTGTGACACCCAAAAATATCTCCAGTCAACATCGCTCACTATTAGAGAGATGCAAATCAAAACTACCTCACACTGGTCAAAACAGCCATCATCAAAAAATGCACAAACAATAAATTCTGGAGAGGGTGTGGAGAAAAGGGAACCCTCTTGCACTGTTGGTGGGAATGTAAATTGAAACAGCCACTATGGAGATTCCTTAAAAAAAAGTCTGGGCTGTTTCAAAACCCACTGCAATGTTGTGAAGTGACTGGCCTCCAACTAATAAAAATAAATGAAGAAAAAAAAAAACCCTACATTGAAAAATAGAAAAAAATAAATAAATAAAGTAGTCTTTGAATGACAAAAAAAAAAAAAAAAAAAAAAAACCTAGGAATAAAACTACCATAGGACCCAGCAAGTCCTACTACTGGGCATATACCCTGAGGAAACCAAACTGAAAAAGACACAGATGCCCCACTGTTCATTGCAGCACTATTTACAATAGCTAGGACATGGAAGCATCCTAGATGTCTATCAACAGATGAATGGGTAAAGAAGCTGTGGTGCATATACACAATGAGACATTACTCAGCCATAAGAAGGAACACATTTGAGTCAGTTCCAATGAGGCGGATGAACCTAGAGCCTATTACACAAAGTGAAGTAAGTCAGAAAGAGAAAAACAAGTATTGTATATTAACGCACATATATGGAATCTAGAAAGAGGTACTGATGAACCTCTGTGCGGGGCAGCAGTGGAGATGCAGACAGAGAAAGCAGACTTATGGACACAGGGGTAGGGAGGAAGGAGAAGATGGGACAAGTGGAAACATAGACATTACCGTATGAAAAATAGCCCACAGGAATTTGCCGTATGACTCAGGGAGCTCAAACTGGGGCTCTGTAACAACCTAGAAGGTTGGGATGGGGTGGGAGGTGGGGCGGAGGTTCAGAGGGAGGGGACATGTGTATATCTATGGCTGATTCATGTTGGTGTATGGCAGAAACCAATACTGCGGAGCAATTACCTTGCAGTTAAAGAATAAATGAATTAAAAAAATATCTCCAAACATTTCAAAATGTCCCCTGGGAAACACAGTCTCCCCTGGTTGAGAATCACTGGTACAGAGGAAGGAGAGCCAGCAAAACCCTGGTACCAAGACAGAACAACGATCATTTAACCATCTGGGCTTCAGGTTCTCCATCTATAAATCAGCACTAATATTACCTACACCCCAGGGATCTTGGAGGATGTCCTAGTTTGGATTCCCCAGAAGCAGATCCTGAGGCAAGGATTTTGAGAGCAAGTCCTTTATCTGGAATAGGATCACAGGAAATACCAGGGTATTGTAAGACAGAAATAGAAGGCAGTCAATAAACAAATCAACCCTGAATATTCATTGGAAGGATTGTTGCTGAAGCTTTAATACTTTGGCCACTTGATGCACAGAGTTGACTCACTGGAAAAGACCCTGATGCTGGGAAACATTGGGGGAAGGAGGAGAAGGGGGCAACAGAGGATGAGATTGTTGGATGGCATCACTGACTCAATGGACATGACTTTGAGCAAACTCCGGGAGATGGTGAAGTTCAGGGGAGCCTGGTGTGCTGCTGTCCATGGGGTCACAAAGAGTCCGACATGACTTAGTGGCTGAACAACAAACAACAACAGCCTTTGTCTGGAATAGGACTGCAGGAAACACCAGGATATCAAGACAGAAATAGGAGGCAGTCAATAAAGGGTGTGTTTATCAAGTCAACGTCCACCATGGTAACTGGAACTGGGTCCCTCTGAGGAACTTCATGAGCAAATGTAGATTACACCTGGGATTATCCGAACCAAGTGGTGAGGAAGCTGGAGTATCTGTCCACCAAATTTCCATCTGATATGGGTTCAGGGCTGCTTCTGCAGCAGTAGGCATATCTGGTTTGCCCTTAGAGACCAAACGTGCTTCCACAGCCAGTTAGGAGCCCTGAGTGAGCAAACTGCAGCACGCTGAGTGCTGAGAAGGTATGATGTGCCTGATAGCATCTGCTCCGGGGGCGTGAAATGAGGTGATGTGTAACACAGGTCAGCGCCTGGCACAAAACATGGTACTCAGTCAATGTTAACCATCCATGCCCCATAGTGGCTTATTACACCCAGAGCTGAGCTGTCCAAACATATGAAGAAAAAGCCAGTACGTGAGGTTTAAATATCAAATGGTTCAAGAGAAATCACAAAAGTAGTTAGGAATGGGTAATCTCCCCATGTCCTTTTTCAGTATGGTCAGAAGTTTGAGTCAGTGGGCAAAATACTACAATCGCATGCATTCACAAACCTTCCAGTAAAACCCAATTTGCTAATTAATTTGCATCCTAAAACCAAATGCTATCTTTTCCCAGTGTTCCATCAACCATCTTCATGAGGCAGAAACTATTAAGTAGGGAAATTATTCCACCAAAGGCATCTGTGATATGAATTACCGCCTCTCATTTTATTTACATTTTCATGTTGCTGGACTCAATCAGGCTGGCAGGTCAGTTTGTGGAAATACGATTCTTCCCAACATTTGCAATGAAAGGCAACATTGAGAGCATCAGAAAATGTCAGATTTATAAGCTCATCCAGTTACCCCCTCCTCCTCATTGTTTTACAGAGCAGGGACAGGGGACTCTGAAAGGTTAGGGTGACCCAGTTCTTCTGAGGCAGACCTGAGATGCAAAGCAAGGTCTCTTGACTCCCAGCAACTGCCATTTTCTATTATGCCATGCTGTCTACTTATTTTGACATTTCGAGCTAAGTGGACTTTTAAGTTGCCGTCTAAAATAGACACATTACTGACATGCCCGCCTGGAGGTCAACATTTTAGACCATGGCCATGAACCTGAGACTCTAGATGGGCTGTTGTTCTCTGCTCTAAGACTAGCCTTGGTATTTTGGTTAATTTCTTTAAAAATTTATTTATTTATTTATTTTTGGCTGCGTTGGGTCTTTGTTGCTGCATTTGGGCTTTCTCTAGCTGTGGCTAGCGGGGGCTACCCTCCAGCTGCAGTGTGAGGGCTTCTCATTGGGGCGGCCTCCCTGGGTGCAGAGCCGGGGCTCCCGGGCGTGCAGGATTCAGCAGTCGCACCTGTGGGCGCAGCAGTTTCGGCAGGTGGGCTCCAGAGTGCGGACTCAGTGGCTGTGGCGCACGGGCTCAGTAGCCCCGAGGCCGCTTGGTTTCCCCTTAGCTGCCCCAACCAGCGGCCGAACCCATGTCCCCTGCACTGGCAGGCAGATTCTTAATTACTCAACTACCAGGGAAGTCTGGCTCATTTCTGTATCTCCTCATTTTAGAGAACAAAAAAGGGGTTATCCTTCCTCTGTGTGCGTCCTGAGCTGCTTCAGTCGCATCCGACTGTGTGTGACCCTGTGGGCTATAGCCCATCAGAGTGTAAATGTCAGCAACCAATGTGACGATCCTTGAAAATTCGACAGGTACTGTTGGTACTGCTGGGGTGGGAGCTTAGAGCTGGTGCTCATAGCTGTGTAGTCCCTCCTGCCTTCCGTCCTTAAACAAGTGAGCGAAAGTCACTCAGTCATGTCCGACTCTTTACAACCCCATGGACTATAGCCTGCCAGGCTCCTCTGTCTACGGAATTCTCCAGGCCAGAATAGTGAAGTGGGTAGCCATTCCCTTCTCCAGGGGATCTTCCACAGATCTCCCACACTGCAGGCAGATTCTTTACCATCTGAGCCACCAGGGAAGCCCTTAAGCAAATCTGACATTTATCCACTCAACTCCGTTGCAGATTCCTACTATACGCTACCTCGTCACACTGTGTAATAGATGCTGGAGAGGCAGATTCCTGATACACCTTCATATCTCTAGTCCCACCGAGGCCCACAGTTGTGTACTGAACTACATCTTACCAGCCGTCTTCACCCGGCTCTCCAGAAACCACACATCAGACTCAAGTGATCCAAAACATAACTCATGGCTCTCTCCAAATGAGTTACTCCTTGTATGAGCTTGCGAGGGCTGCCATCACGAAATGCCACAGACTGGGTGGCTTAACCAACAGGACTTCGCTGTTTCACGGTTCTGAGGATGGAGGTCTGAACTCAGAGTGTCAGCTCCTTCCAATGACCGTGAGGGAGGGAGTGGACCCAGGCCTCCCTCCCCGCTTGCAGATGGCCGTCTTCTCCCTGGGTCTCCTCACACTGGTCTTCTCTCTCTGTGCCCGTCTGTGCCCACAGACCCCCTTCTTGTAAGGATAGCAGTCTTGTGGGTTTTACAGCTTACCCTCATGACCCTATTGTAACTCGATGACCTCTGTGAAGATCCTGCCTCCAAACAGGGGCACATTTTGAGGTGCTGGGCTTTAGGATTTTAATTTATGAACTGGATGATGGCAGAGGGACATGATCCAACCCCAAACACTCCTCCCACTGCATTTCCGGCCTCAGTGGATGGAGCGGCACCATTCACGCATTGCTAAAGACAGGAAGCGTGGAGTCGTGCTGAACCCCTCTTCCAGTTGGCACACATGTTGCTTCCACTCACCATCCCTTGTGACCGCCACTTCCTCCCCTGGACTATGACATCACCCCTCTCACCAGCCTGGCTGTTTCCACGTGGACTTTACAGTGTGAAGGGTGATTTTCCTCAAACACACCATTGAACATTTCCTCATGGGTTGCAAGGCTGCCCAACGCCTGTCCCGCCTTCCGGATGAAATGCACACCGTTTACCTGACTGCACAAGGCCAGCCCCCTGGGATCTGACCCAGTCACCTCACTAAGAGACACCCGCCGCCTTGCCAATATCCACTCCCTAGCTACACACACTTGAGCCATCACTGACAGTGGCCCTGACCCCCATCCCAGGTGTTCTGAGAACAAGCCTTCAACCTTCTTTTACTGAGGAAGGAGCTGAGGTTCCCGGGGGTCAGGAGCCTGGGCCAAGGCCACCAGGGTGCGATGTGGCAGAGCTTGACGTGCTGTGTTCACCGGCTGAGGGATCCTGAGTAACCGTTCACTCCTCTGCATTTTATAGCATGTACATCACATGGCATACTATATAAATTCTAAGATTGCTGTAGGGCATAATGCACCCACAGGCTTAGCACAGGGAACACTCAATAAGCATCTGCACTCATTACCACTAGGACTCCTATTGCCATTTTTCTCCATGTTATTATGGTTATACGGGCAGTGGGAGTAGACCCACGATCTACCCTGCAGCCCCACATGCTGTTTGCAACAGTGCTGGTTTCCCCAAATGCTTCCCCTCTCCTGTCATGACCTGGCTGTCCACTCCCTTCTGCAGCTCACAGTACTTGCTCTGAGGCTGCCCGTCTCCCCAGCATCCCAGGCAGAACCTCTGCCCTCTTCCAGGGCCGCCACTGAATGTCCTCCAGGACAGCAGCCACCACTTTCTGTGGCTGCTCGCTGACCCATCCATGCACCTCAAGGGGTCCGAGATGGTGCCTCGTGGGCTCCCTACCCCAGCGCCCAAGGCAGAGCCTGGCACGGAGCAGGTGTTTGGTAAAATGTGTTGAATCGATGCACGAGAAATAACAGGGGTTTGACGTAATGGGGAAGCCCCTTGTCACTTTGCAAATTTCTTTGTTCTTTAGCTTTGCAGAGCGGGAATAAAGCAGAGATTTAACACTCAGCATAACTAGTCTCTGGCCCAAGCAGAAATTTACCATTTCCATTTTAAAGAGAAAGATACATGTGGTAATAAAATGAAGTGACAGAAGTAACTGAGTTACCTACATATTTATATTATTATGTAATATATGTGAGCATTACATATAATATATAATACATAAATATATAATATAATTACAGTCAGCCCTCATGGATACTGATTCTGCATCTGTGGAGGCAACAATCGGTGATTTGAAAATATTCTGGAAAAATAAATTCCAGAAGGTTCCAGAAAATAAAACTTGAATTCACCTCATGCTGGCAACTATTTACATAGAATTTATCTTGTGTTAGGGCTTATAAGTAATCTTGAGATGATTTAACGTACATGAAGGATGTGCATAGGTTATATGCAAACACTACCCCATTTTATATAAAAGACTTGAGCACCCTTGGATTTTGATTTCTGTTGGGGGAGGGGTATGGCCCTGTTGATACCAAGGGACAACTGTGTATATATAATTATATATACAATCTAAAACTAGTATTATATGTATGTATGTACAGGCTTCCCAGATGGTGCTAGTGGTAAAGAACCTGCCTAATAACGCAGGAGACAGGAGAGATGTGAGTTCGATCCCTGGGTTGGGAAGAGCCCCTGGAGGAGGGCATGGCAACCCATGCCCAATATTCTTGCCTGTAGCACCCCACGGACAGGGGAGCCTTGTGGGCTACAGTCCCTGGGGTTGCAAAGAATCAGACACAACTGAGCACACATGCATGTATATAATATAAATGCACATATAGTTAGCACAGTATACAAGTAGTACATGTAGTATTATGTCTATTATTATATAAATAGTGATGGGTAGTAAACACAAGCTCAGTACACCTCTATCTGCAGCACTCCCACCCCGTCTTTTAGCTCTTAATTAATTCACTCAGGCAATGAGAGGCCCTGCAAGATCCTCAGTGATTGTCTAAAATAAATAATGCTCAGCATTCTGTATTTAAGAATAAAAGTGCTCTCCCTCACATTTATAGAAAATCTGTACCCTCCCTTCTCCAACTCCCAAGGTGAATGCAAGATCAGCATCTAATTTATCCTCGGTTTCTCCTACGTGCCTAGCAAACAGCATGGACTCAATAAACATTTGTGGAAGACGGAGTGAATTTTCAATAAAAGGATTTTGCAATTTACCTGCAGACCCAGAACATAAAATGAACAAGACAATCCAGTCTCCCAGCAACAGCAGTAAATGGAGATTTGCATGTACTTGTTTCTAATTGATTCCCCTTCCCTCTGTAGGATGTAAGAGCTCGAAGCAAGCCTCTGCCTCCCTTCCCTGCAGCTGACCGTGCAGCGGTAACAGCGGCCGTGGTTCCTGCCTCCCACCTTGTGCCAGGTACCGGGCTGAAGAGCTTCCTTAAATCCTTACATCACGTGTGGAACACTTTGTTTCTCTCTTATACCTGAAAATGGGGATTCAGAGAGGAAAAGGAACCCGTCCAGGGTTATGGCGCTTGTGCGTGGTTAGGCTGGGGTCAGACTCAGCTGTCCCCGACTCCTTGGCCGCTCTGCTCTTAGTCTTTTTGTCCATCCTGCTAAGCACTGTGAGAAGGAAATGGCAACCCACCCCAGTACTCTTGCCTAGAGAATTCCGTGGACAGAGGAGCCTGGTGGGCTGCTGCCTGTGGGGTCGCAGAGAGTCAGACACGACTGAAGCAGCTTAGCAGCAGCAGCAGCTAAACACTCAAGTTGCTGACATGGAAATCTTAGAGAAAGCCATGGGTCCTTGACATCAGTCTGGCAGGCTTCATTGATCCACTCTGGATAGCTCTGTCTCAGGTTAAGATAGGTGAACGGATTTCAACCAGTTCAGTCCTAATCCCAGGGCTGTTGAGGTCTCCTCAAGCAGAGCACAGACAGTGGGAAATCCAAGGCCAATAATTATGAGGGAGTTGTTTGGGGAGGGGGGTGGTTCCTGAAATTCAACTCTTATCAACAGACGGCAGCTCAAAGCAAGATCTTATTCCAGAAAACCTGGGCACAGAAGATGAACAATCTGAGGAGCAGGTGGTTGTTTTAGTTGCTAAGCTGTGTCCCACTCTTTGCAACCCGATGGACTGTAGCCCTCGGGGCTCCTCTGTCCATGGGATTCTCCAGGCGAGAATACTGGAGTGGGCTGACATTTCCTTCTCCAGGTGATCTTTCCACGGTTCAAACCTCCATCTCCTGCTTGGCAGGCAGGCTCTTTACCACTGTGCCACCTGGGAAGGTCAGAGGAGCAGGTACATCTGTACAAAAGGCTTCGCACATGCCTGAGACTATTCAGTATGTTAAATGACAATTTCTAACACAGCTGTCCTGGAATCAGGACTGAGCCTGGTTGAAATTCTGGTTACCCACTCCACCGGAGTTTAGAATAGATGCTCTCCCTTATATGTGGAATCTAAAAAGACATGATACAAATGAACTTATTTACAAAACAGAAGCAGATTCACAGACTTAGAGAGGGACTTATGGTTGCTGGGGAGGAGGGGGAATGAGGGAAGAGATAGTTAGGGGGTTTGGGATGGACATGTACATACTGCTATATTTAAACTGGATAACCACAAGGACCTACTGTATACCACAGGGGACTCTGCTCAATGTTATGTGGCAGCCTGGATGGGAGGGGGGTTGGGGGAGAATGGAAACATGGCTGAGTCCCTATGCTGTCCTCCGGAAACTATCACACCACTGTTAACTGGTCACGCTCCAGTACAAAGCTAAAAGTTTAATTTAAAAAAATCTAAAAAAAATAACAGACTGTTGGACTCAGTAGGGGAAGGAGAGGGTGGGATGATTTGAGAGAAAAGCATTGAAATATATGCATTACTGTACGTGAAATAGATAGCCAGTGGGAGTTTGATGGATGACACAGGGAACGCAAAGTTGGTGCTCTATGACAACTGAGAAGGGTGGGATGAGGAGGGAGGTGGGGGGGATTCAAGAGGGAGGGGACCTATGTATACCTAGGGCCGATTCATGTTGATGTATGGCAAAAACCATGACAATATTGTAAACAATTATCCTCTAATTAAAAAAAAAACCAAAAAATCTTTGATTATGGAATAGGCACTCCTGTCAGGGCACTGAGATTCAGGATGCGGCATCAGATTCTCAAGGAAGTAGGAGACAATGGAAAGATGGCTTCAAAGGGCCTCTCTGATACAGAGGTTCTCTACATCCTCATCATATACCACAACTCTAGCTTTGGACAGACCGAGCATATGGAGAAATGCCAAGTCTTTCCTAAGCACCACACCCTCTCACCACAGGACCTTTGCACATACAGGTTCCACTGCCTGTAGGCCTCTCTCCTGTCTTTTCTCTTGGCTGATTCCCAGTCATCCCTTGAACCTCAGCCGTCACTTCTTTGTCGCTCATTCCATCATTAGAGGGCTATTTCATGACTGCCTCTAGTACGTTAGACCCTAACCCTAACCCTACGGGAGTTCCTGGAAAGATAAAGGTGAACAAGTTATAAATGGTTCCTATCACTTTGGAGCTTGCATTCCTCTAAAGGCAACAGATATTAATAAAATAAAGATACTATTAAAGGTACAGTCATACACTTAAACCAATGGAGTGAGAATGCCAATTCCAACCACTGAACCTGGGATGAGACCACGTTGGCACACTGCACTCTTGCAAATGTGTGGGAAATAAGGGACATGCACTTAACTGCACGTAGACATACGAAGGGAAAGACTAGACAAACTGGGAACTTGAACTTGATCCCCGTGGTCTCTCCAGTGCCATGATTTCTAGGTCACACGGACTGGTTCTTAGCTGGTCTATAAAAAATCTATTTGAAAAGCCTCCCAAAGAGAATGAGACTTTACACAGTATCCTACATTTAGTGAAAAATGGAATTTTCTACTGCTAACTTGACATTTCTGAGATCACTTATAAAAGAGAATTAGGGTTATCTCTTCCACAAGTTGTTTTCACTTTTGAAACAGCTCCCGGAAACCACCAATCATTCTTGTGGTCAAAGAATGGAAAAGAACAAGCTTGGCGGGTATATAGAGGCGATGCCTGGAGGAAACAGTGAGGGTGGATTGTTCTGTTCTCAAGAACCATCAGTTTACTTTTTCATCTTCATCAAGGCAGAAAGGCACTTGGACCAGGAGAGATAAATGAATGTTATCACAAAATTTAGTACATTGGAGACCTGAGCCCTCGTTATGCTTTTCATATGACAATACTGACTCCCACACTGGGATTCAGACACAGGTTTAGAAACTCTTCTTTCTTCCCAGATCAGTGCTGTCATTTGCCTGTTCAACAATTCACTTGACTCAATTGTTGTAAGAAGAGCAAATTCACATCCCACTGCGTGGGCTGATCCATGTGACCCGCCATCAAAGGCAGCAAAGAACATTCTATATTTTCCCCCAGTATGTTTTCAGAATCAGCTCCTCTTTATCTTGTCCATTGCTTCAAAACTCTTGAACTACACATGACACTCCCTGTAACATGTATGTGCTGAGCATATCAACAGCAAGAAGTTCCAGGACACAATGGCTGAGGGAGAAGAGAGAGAAGGAGGAAAAAAGTGAAGATCAGTGGAGACAGGCATTTTTCAATTGCTCAAGGTCTCATGGTACTGGAGAGACAATAGAGGATGAACCGGTTGGATGGCATCACCGACTTGATGGACATGAGTTTGATCCTGCTCTGGGAGTTGGTGATGGACAGGGAGGCCTGTCGTGCTGTAGTCCATTGGATTGCAAAGAGTCAGACACGACTGAGTGACTGAACTGAACTGAAAGTCTAAATATGGATTTTTTTTTTTAATCCAAAAAAGCAGTAGACACATTTCTCTGGGAAGACCTGGTGGATGATACCTTTGATTGATGATTGATTTTATCTATTATACAGCTCAGAAGCTCACTTCACAGCTTCTCCTTGTGAGGTGCTAGTGGCGCATCACTTCATCTGGAGACTTGTTAGAAACGCAGGTTCTCAGGCCCACCCCCAGACCTGCAGAATCAGAATCCCAAGGGGGTGGAGCCTGGCACTCGGAGGTTTAACAAGTCTCCCAGGAGATCCTGATGCCACTCATCCTTCACGGCACCATTCCACTTGGCTAAGGCCCCCAGGATGCTCTGAATACCTTAATAGCGCATGTTTTCTTTCAAGCCAGGGTGGTGCCTAGTTATTTGTCTGTATTTTATGAGTTCCAGAGGGTAATTCTAATGTGTAGAGTCTGCTGAGATCCAGTGCACTATAAAGTTTCCTTCTTCTAATTTCGTCAGTTACAGCCTTGACTATGCACCTCCCGATGGCTCAGGGTGTAAAGAATCCACCTGCAAAGCAGGAGACACAGGAGACGCGGGTTCAATTCCTGGGGTGTGAAGATCCCCCAGAGGAGGAAATAAATGGCAACCCACTCCAGTATCCTTGCCTGGAGAATCCCATGGACAGAGGAGCCTTGTGGGCTACAGTCCATGAGATCGCAAAGAGTCAGACACGACTGATGACCAAGCACAGCACAGCCTTGACTACAATCCACTTCCTCCTTTCCAAGTCGAGGTTGACATCGAAGTCTGTGGGTTTAGCCTGTGAGATCCTGTAGGTGAGGATATGACTAACAGTCTTCTGTGAGTCAGAGACGCAGGAAGAGAAAACAGTCGCCCCTCCGTCAGCAGAGTCTGAAGCTCTGGAGGCCCGGAAACGCTCAGCCTCCCTGCTCCTGGGGCCTCAGTGAGGCTGCTAAACAGCCCCGGCCACCCACAGCTCTGCCCATCCATGACGGCAAGGTGAATATTTACACTTTTCCTCTGCTCAGGCTGCACTGAGCTCACGGCACAGGCTCTCAGGTGAGAAGCAGCGGGGCAAAGTGGGGAAGAGTCTAGATTTATTTATCCAGTGTCATTTGCTCAGAGCTTCCTGTGTACCGGGCAGGGTTCTCGGCTCTCTGCAAACACCAGCTCATTCCATCCATATCCCGTCCTCCATGAGGAGGGTACCACTTCATCCTCATCTTTCAGAAGAAAGAACTGAGGCGCAGAGAAGGGATGTAACCACCCAAAGGCATACAGCAACAACAGATACTAGATCTGAACCCTCGTCACCTGGCTCCAGCATCCACAGTCTTAGCCACTGCCCTGTGCTGCAGGACAGTAGTGGGCCTGGGGGCTACGAGGAGAGAAGGAAGGGGAAGCATCTCTCACTGGCCGGGTGCCCTTTGCCAAGCACTGTGCCAGGACCTTCCACACACATCTCATTTGACCCTCCCAGCAAAATACTCCCAACATGAAGACAGACTCCAAAGGATCAAGGTTATCCTGCTAGTCACGGGAAACCGAGGCTCAGAGAGGCTAATACTAATAGCAGGAAGTGATGAGATCTAAACTCAAGCCTCATTGTCACTAAACCCAAGTTCTTTGTTCTGATACCAAGACAATTGCATAGAAACGAGATCCATCCATGGTTGCAGAGCAAGCTAGGGCTCTCGGACCCCAGACTCACTTCTGTCCTGGAGCTGCTGTGTAAGTTGGTTGACCCCTAGATTCTTCTCTAATTCAGGGATGATAACATTTACTCAATGAGGTCAACTGTGGGTCAAAGGAGGCAACATGTGTGATGTGATTCACTACAGAAGACTCACAGCAGGTGGTCAATAATCAGGCTTCCAAAGTCGCCATCCTGGAGATCCCTAGTGGAGTTAATATCTCCTCATTGCTCAGTTGTGTCCACTCTTTGTGACCTCATGGACTGCAGCACGCCAGGCTTCCCTGTCCTTCACTATCTCCTGGAGTTTGCTCAAATTCATGCCCACTTAGTCAGTGATGCCATCTGTCGCCCCCTTCTCTTTCTGCCTTCAATCTTTCCCAGCATCAGGGTCTTTTCCAATGAGTCAGCTCTTCCCATCAGGTAGCCAGAGTACTGGAGCTTCAGCTTTAGCATCAGTCCTTTCAGTGAATATTCAGGGTTGATTTCCTTTAGGATTGACTGGTTTATTTCCTTGCTGTACAAGGGGCTCACAAGAGTCTTCTCCAATACCATAGTTTGAAAGCATCAAACATCTCTTGCTTTGCCCTAAAACTCATACACATCAGTCTTCAACCATCTTCCACTCTGGCTGTGAATCTCCTTCCCACCTTCTGCCTCCTCTTCCTCTTTCTTTTGAAAAATCTTTCTCTTGTGTCTCCCACTAGCCCATCAGCTCCTTTAGGGGAGGACCATGTCTTATTTACCTTTATCCACAGCAGTGAGTTGCACAGGTCTCAGTAGCTGCATGTTGAATGGGTAAAGTAGCAGAAGAGATGGAAGTTTGGTGGCAAAGAGCAAGGGGTCAAAGAGGACCCACAATGTCAGAGGGCGACTGAGGGCTGAGACTGCACATGTGTGCCCTTTCTAGACGAGGAGGCTTGGAAGGATGGTCCTAGCTGCTGCCCAGTAGGCTTCCTTGCTTTCTCCCTTGCTTGGATGTTGCTCTGTCCCACATGCCTTGGGCGGTTCTGACTTTACATTAATGATGGGAAATGGGCTGGAAAGGTATGTGCTCACTCTATGGATGGGTTGTGTGACTGTGGAAAGTTATTTCATTTCTTGGCGTCTCCATGGTCTCATCTATAAAACAGAGAAAGGGCTATCGACTCCAAATGTTGGTCTGAGATTCACACACAGACAGATGAGTACTCAGGCCAGTGCCAGGCAGAGAGCAGAAGCCCAGTACATGTTTAGTGCCCTTGTGCAATCCTTACGTGCATGCCCTGTTATCTTGCCTCTGGTTAAGCCCCAGGTGCTCTCGGACTGCAAGGCAGCAAGCTGAGCTGGAAGGGTTCAATTTAGGGCCACCACTCCCCGCTCCTCCACCTCCAAACAGACAGCTGCAAGCCTTGGCAACTGAAGTGTGGGCATCTGTATTGTAAATGTTTAAAGTTTTCTGTGTATCATGTGATGTTTTGACATGTTCAGAACCTCACTGGCTGGGGAGAGGCAGGCCCCTCCTGGGCACTCTAATTCAATAACAAAGGGCTCCCCTGGGGGCCGAGGGCACTCTTTGATATGCAAACTAATCAACCCTCTCTTCCTTCATACACCCCAGGCAACTCTCTTCTGCCTTATCTATCCCTCAGCCAGACAGGAGGCCTGTAATTGTTGTTGTTCAGTAGCTAGGTTGTGTCCCACTATTTGCGATCCCATGGACTGCCGCACGCCAGGCTTCCCTGTCGTTCACTATCTCCCGGAGTTTCCTCAAACTCATGTCCACTGAGTTGATGATGCCATCCAACCATCTCATCCTCTGTCGCCCCCTTCTCCTGCCCTCAATCTTTCCCAGCATCAGGGTCTTTTCCAATGAGTCCACTCTGCATCAGGTGGCCAAAGTACTGGGAGTTTCAGCTTCAGCATCAGTCCTTCCAAAGAATACTCAGGTTGATTAGTGACCGGCCCTATAGCCCAATTCCTGCCAAAATGATTCAAAATAGCCAGTCCTTGACTGTCCACCCAGCCCAGCCTGGCCTTTCCCACAGAAACCCCAGTAAAATCACAGCCAGTATCTGCCCCGCTCCCTCCTTCTGCCTCCTGAGCACCCTGGTGTCTTTCCTTTTCCTTGTGCGCATGCTATGCTGCTGTCTCTAGGACTAGAGAGTATAATGACCTTCGTCTTCCTGAGCCTTCCTCTGTCTCCGCCTGCAGTTGCATCAGACTGACCATCTCATAAAAGAATACAAAACAGCATCCCTCACTGTTGCCCCACGGGTTGAGCGTTTTTGTGCCTGTCCAACTGCACATGGTAACTCTGCTAACCAGCCCTCCTGGGGATACGTATCTTTCGTTGGGACTATTTTCCCATAGACACCCAGGTACCCATAGGACAATCCAGAGCCCACACTGCCTGAGAACTGGACTCTGGGAACCATGTGGCTGGAATCCTGGCCAGGGAGCCAGTCCAGGCTGCCAGATGGCAAAGACCCCTTCACAGGGCTCTAAATCGTGGTGGGTCAGAGCCACTTCCAGGCTGGCTGCCTTCCACGCGGTGCATCTGGATACATTTCCTGGATGATTACTGTTGCACAGTGGGATGCCGGATTCACGGTTCTCAGCCAAATTATAGTTTGTACTCACATTTCGGAGCTGTGGTTTTGATAAATGTGTCTGTTTCAACCCAAAACTTGTTAGGTAGGGTGAGCATATAATGCATCATCCAAAATGGGATACTCTTGGAGAGCAGGGGATGAGTGGGATGCTGTTACTAACTTTGCTCACTCAACAGGCAGAAAGTGGAAGTGCCCTAGGTAAACGGGGTGGCCACACCTATTCCTGGGCTTCCCTAGTGGCTCAGATAGTAAAGCATGTGCCTGCAATGCAGGAGACCTGGGTTCTATCCCCGAGATCCCATCCTAGTATTCTTGCCTGGAAAACGCCATGGACAGAGGAGCCTTCTGGGCTACAGTCCATGGGGTCACAAGAGTTGGACACGACTTAGCGACTAAAACACACACACACACCCCTATTGTTGTGTGAGTGCCCTAATATCACGTCAAGGACCGGAAGGAACAGGGTGGCCAGAGCGAAGGGCAAAGGTGTAGGCATTCGTTAAGACTTGGACTTTGACCCTTGATCGATGACTTACCACCCGGGGGCTATGGCCCAATGATTCTCAACTGACAGCTTGATCTCTCGAGTTGGGATGATAATACCTACCTCTCTGTGCTAAATAGGGGTTCCCAGGTGGTACTAGTGGTAAAGAACCCATGTGCTGATGCAGGAGATGCTGCAGACAAGGGTTCGATCCCTGGGTGGGGAAGATACCCTGGAAGAGAGCCTGGCAACCCACTCCAGTATTCTTGCCTGGAGAATCCCATGGACAGAGGAGCCTGGAGGGCTACAGTCCATGGGGTCAAAAAAGAAGAACATGACTGAAGCGATTTAGCACACACGCACGTGCTAAACAGACATACAGACAGGAGCGCTGCCCGCGTTCAAGCACAAGGCGGGGGCTTAGGCAGTAAAAGCTCACTTCCCGGCCCAGCGACTACACTGTCTGCCGTAACCCCGGGGTTTGTGAAGCCAACGCGTGACGGCACTTGGGATGACGGTGTCCACAGCTCAGTGCTCTGGCTCTGTGCCTTTTTCTGAGCATCCCCGCTTGTTGAAGGCACCTCATTAGTCAGGCCTCTGGGCAGGACCAAGAGCCGGACCTCGGTTTCCGCTCCTGTCAGATCTGAGGACAAGTTCACAGCAAAGCCCCCGCCCCAGGCATGAAATACTCAGACCCTCAAAC
Organism: Muntiacus reevesi; assembly: GCF_963930625.1. Classification (NCBI taxonomy): domain Eukaryota; kingdom Metazoa; phylum Chordata; class Mammalia; order Artiodactyla; family Cervidae; genus Muntiacus; species Muntiacus reevesi. The sequence goes on along the minus strand of NC_089250.1, from coordinate 218,690,267 downwards.
CCCTGCTCCCCCCGCCAGCTCTCCTGGATCAGACGTCTGGGCCCTTTCTGTGACTGCCAATCCCCGGACTGAGATTCCGAACTCGGTGTGGGTGTAGAGCCCGTGACACCTGGAAGGTGGCATCAGACGCTTCCGGGTGAGAGTGCTTCAGGGTCAGTCCCACAGGGAAGAGAAGCGCCATCTCCAGAGAGGAACTCCCCGGGGTGTTTAGCCCTGTCCTATCCACCTTTGCTCCGTCTCCATCCCCTCGTGACCTGTTCTCTTTAAAGAGCAACTCACTTCCCAAAGCTTCATCCTGCTGTTTCATATGAACAAAAAACTTTCAAAGTTCACTGACTTTCTTTATAAATGCAATAAATGTACAGTTATTTAACTCTTAATATTGTTTATCAATCCATCTCCTTTGGGTAAACATTAATATCACCAGTTCCTACATCATGTCTTGAATCACCTCTTTATCTGGGGCCCCTGGCACAGCAATAGGCATGCAGAAGGCATTCATAAAACGTGGGAATGAATGAATGAATGAATGAATGAAAATCTCTTTGCATTTTTTCCTTCTCTGACACATCTTGAGATCAAATTGCCAACATCCATTGGATCATCAAAAAAGCAAGAGAGTTCCAGAAAAACATCTACTTCTGCTTTACTGACTATGCCAAAGACTTTGACTGTGTGGATTGCAACAAACTATGGAAAATTCTTAAAGAAATGGCCACCAGACCACCTGACTGCCTCCTGAGAAACCTGTATGCAGGTCAAGAAGCAACAGTTAGAACTGGACATGGAAAAACAGACTGGTTCCAAATAGGAAAAGGAGTACGTCAAGGTTGTATATTGTCACCCTGCTTATTTAACTTACATGCATAGTACATTATGTGAAATGCTGGGCTGGATGAAGCACAAGCTGGAATCAAGATTGTCAGGAGAAATATCAGTAACCTCAGATATGCAGATGACACCACCCTTATGGCAGAAAGTAAAGAAGAACTAAAGGGCCTCTTGATGAAGGTGAAAGAGGAGAGTGAAAAAGTTGGCTTTAAACTTAATATTCAGAAAATTAAGATCATGGCATCCAGTCCCATCACTTCATGGCAAATAGATGGGGAAACAATGGAAGCAGTGACAGACTTTATTTTCTTGGGCTCCAAAATCACTGCAGATGGTGACTGCAGCCATGAATTAAAAGATGCTTATTCCTTGGAAGAAAAGTTATGACCAACCTAGACAGCATATTAAAAAACAGAGAGACATTACTTTGCCAACAAAGGTCTGCCTAAGTCAAAGCTATGGTTTTTCCAGTAGTCATGTATGGATGTGAGAGTTGGACTATAAAGAAAGCTGAGTTCCAAAGAATTGATGCTTTTGAACTGTGGTGTTGGAGGAGACCCTTGAGAACCCCTTGGACTGCAAAGAGATTCAACCAGTCCATCCTAAAGGAAATCAGTCCTGAATATTTATTGGAAGGACTGATGCTGAAGCTGAAACTCCAATACTTTGGTCACCTGATGTGAAGAATTGACTCTTTAGAAAAGACCCTGATGCTGGGAAAGATTGAAGATAAGAGGAGAAGGGTATGACAGAGAATGAGATGGTTGGATGGCATCACTGACTCAATGGACATGAGTTTGGGTAAACTCCGGGAGTTGGTGATGGACAGGGAGGCCTGGCCTGCTGCAGTTCATGGGGTCGCAAAGAGTTGGACATGACTGAGCGACTCAACTGCACTGAACTGACACATCTTAGTAAGGGAATACCTTGTTTCTTTCCTGGTATCCTTTTCACTGCCCCATAAATTTTTCTTGTTTATTTATTGCTCTATTCAGTGGAAATGCATGTGCTGTGGACATAAATCAATGTTATGCATAGAAATCAAGCTGGTTTGTACACATTTCCTTTGTGCCACATGCCACGTTGGGCTCTAGGAATCCTTAGTGGGAGGTTCTGACCTTTGGGGTACCCTTTACCACACTCACCAGCCATCTGGAAATGGACAAGTCCTGTGCGTACTCAGAACCCTCAGCTCGTGCCCTCCTTAAGGTGGGTGTGAGGAGAGGAGCCTGTGACCCCACGGAGGGCTGGGCATCCTGCCTGGCACCAGGCAATATGACAGTTAAGGATTTCTGCACCTGTTTCTCCAGCACGATCTCCGACCAGGCAGAGATGCGGCGCTCAGGGGCTGCGGGTTCACCTGTGAGCAGCCTGGGGGACCGAGGGGGTAGGGGACAGCTGGGTTTTTGTCTCCTCCCTCCTCCCCCACACCTGCTGCTTTCGGCCACTAAGCATTTATAGACTGCAGTCAATGACAGCGCTGACAAAGGTACACAACTCTCACGGCTCCAGAGTTTCCTAAGTGCTTCTTTATTCTCTGAAAGCTCTGGGTAAGACTGAAGCTATTATTTCCCCAAGCACAGTATAAACTGATCATATTAGTAAATTCTCCTGGGAGGTGAGAGAACGCAACGGCATGTTTGGCAGAATCTATGCTGATCTCTACTAAGTTCTTTAAAAAAAACAGTATTTGAAAGCAGCACATGTTTGTGTTCCTCATAAAGAATGAAATTGGGAAAATACAGAAAACAATAAAAATATCAACCATCATGCCAGATGTCAGAGATAAATATGCTACATGATTTGACTTTTTTGTTCTAGTAGTTGTCCGACACGTACAGATTAATATCTGGTTGTCTACAGCATTGAAATCACACTGAATATACCACTGTGTAGTGTACCCTGATTATTTTTTTCTAAGCTTATATCATGAGTACATTCTTGGGTCATGAAACATTCTTTAACATCATTATGTTGACTACTTAGGGAATACTCTATTGTGTGATATACTATAATTCCTTATAACCCATCCATATCTTAGAGGAAATTATAATGCCATATTTCAGTGAATATCTTAGAATGTACATCTTTGAGGGTAAGTTTCAGATGGCACAGTCTATATCTGTTTTATCTGCCACTGCATACTTTGTGTTCATCTCAATGTTGGATAGACTGTAGATAGTCAATGTTTGAATACAGATTTGCCACTCATTTGACTAACTCCTTGAGTATTTCTTTATTAGACATTGTCAGTAGATAGGGTTCCATCCTATAGTTTATATGGCAACTCACCCAGTATAAATTATAAATTATGAGGTCCACCAGCTTAGTATAGTTCTAAAGAGGAGATGTGGGAGGCAAGGCAGGGATTCCAAACTCTGGAGTCCACAGACTGATACAGCAGAGCAAGTGGACGGACTGATAAACGAGCCCAAGCTGGCAGCCGTCTCTGCTTTGAAGATACATTTAGGGACTGGGAAATGCAATGTGGTTCCTGACTTAACAGCTGACAAGCTAGTTTAAGCCATGAAACAGCGTCTACATGTAGTTCACATTTTGACAACATAGTCATTTGTTAATTCCACATACTTAATAAATGTATCCTTCTCTGTGCAATTAGGAATCTCATTATCATTGCACAGATGCTGTCTGCCTGGAACAGGTGAAGTTAATGAATTTAATTAGATCAAACAATTAAAAATGGCCAAGCACCCACTCACTCCAACTGGACCCTACACTACATGCCAGAAGCAGAGGGATGCCTCAGACTCACTGTGAACCTCATGATCTGGACGAGAAGACTGCAGAACAATTGCAGTACCTGATACATGAAGGTCGGTGATGGGTAGATGGATGGGTAAATGGATAGATGAGGTCTGGTGAAGGCATTATCCATAATACAATTGTGAAACATTCTTTAACATCATTATTTTGAATGGCTGGGAATATTCAAACTGTTGAGGCTGTAGAAATGGAAAAGCAGGGAAGGCTTCCATGGGGAAGTGATTTTTAAATGATGAACAGGAATTTGTCAGAGAAGTAAGGGGAGCTGGCAAAGGCTGTCGGGAGTGAAAAGGCATGGTTGCAAGGGGAAGATGGACAGATGAGCATGGCTAGAGATGAACAAGTTGGTGGCAGATGATGGTGAGAGGCGCTTGAGTTCATCTTTGGCTGATCATGACTTGTTCAAAGGTTTTGGGCTTCCCCCTAAGGACACCCTAGAATGAAGATATGTGTGAGCACGTGTTTTATTTGGCAATTGATCCCAGGAAGTAAGATGAAGGAGTATGGCAGTGCGGCAGGAGAGAAAGGAAAACCTATAAACCTATAAAACGGCTTACCCCGGTGACTAGTTGGAGTGCATTTCTAGTGGGGAATCTTCTAAACCTTGTAGGACACAGGGGTAATTGTCCCAGTTCAGGTATTTATTTGCCAACTCCCATCATGCACTTGAGGACACTCCTGGGGGCATTAACTCCTAGACACTTACACCTTGCATCAAGCCAGGGCCAAGTTGCAAACCAGAAAACAACCTCAGGCAGAGAACTACAGGAATCTGAAGGCATGAGCTGGGGCCATGCAATTACCTCAGGGGGGTTGGCTGGGCAACTGGGGCATCTATGGCAAAGCCTAGTGGGTAACAAGCTAGACCTGGGAAAGACAATGCTATGATTCAGTTCAGTTCAGTTCACTCGCTCAGTCGTGTCCGGCTCTTTGTGATCCCATGGACTACAACACATCAGGCTTCCCTGTCCATCACCAACTCCCAGAGCTTACTCAAACTCATGTCCATTCACTCAGTGATGCCATCCAACCATCTCATGCTCTGTTGTCCCCTTCTCCTCCCGCCTTCAATCTTTCCCAGCATCAGGGTCTTTTCCAATGAGTCAGTTCTTCTCATCAAGTGACTAAAGTATTGGTTTCAGCTTCAGCATCAGTCCTTCCAATGAACACTCAGGACTGATTTCCTTAAGGATGGACTGGTTTATCTTCTTGCAGTCCAAGGGACTCTCAAGAGTCTTCTCCAACACCACAGTTCAAAAGCATCAATTCTTTGGCACTCAGCTTTCTTTATAGTCCAACTCTCACATCTATACACGACTACTGGAAAAACCATAGCCTTAACTAGATGGACCTTTGTTGGCAAAGTAATGTCTTTGCTTTTTAATATGCTGTCTAGGTTGGTCATAGCTTTTCTTCCAAGGAGTAAGCGTCTTTTAATTTCATGGCTGCAGTCACCATCTGCAGTGATTTTGGAGCCCAAGAAAATAAAGTCTGTCACTGTTTCCATTGTTTCCCCTTCTATTTGCCATGAAGTGATGGGACTGGATGCCATGATCTTAATTTTCTGAATGTTGAGTTTTAAGCCAACTTTTTCACTTTCCTCTTTCACTTGCGTCAAGAGGCTCTTTAGTTCTTCTTTACTTTCTGCCATAAGGGTGGTGTCATCTGCATATCTGAGTTTACTGATATTTCTCCCAACAATCATGATTAGACAAGAATAATCTTCTTCCAGCGACTTAATACTGTCAGTAATTCCTGCCTCAGGTATCCACTGTTTCCTAAAGCCTGCAATGGACTTCTTTCTTGCTTTTCATGTAATTGCAACCTGTCTCTGCTTAAATGTCACCCACTCAGTGAGGTCATCTTTGATGATTCAATCTGCAGCGCAGCTTCCTCCCTGATTATTCTATAACAGCACCTTGATCCTTTCCAGGTGTATATCATGTAATATACATGCATGTACGCATATATGCATATGCATGTTTGTGTATACATAAAGTGTGTCCACATGTGCATATATTTGTTTGATCTTTGGCTGTGTGCCCATCTCCCTTATTTGCCATTGCATTCTAGACACCTAGCGTGTTGCCTGGCACATAGTGAGTGATCAGTGAAGGTCTGCTGGGTAAAGGCGTAGGGTCAGCAACCTGCCTCCTGTACCTTCTGGCAGAGGACGTCTTCTCCACTGTCCTGGGGCTGGGGGATGGGGAAGAGCCCTGAGCAGTGGAGGGTTGCTGGGGGGATGGAGGGGAGGTCCTGGTCTCGGCACTGCACGGAGTCACTTTAGGGGATGGACTCTAGAGAACAGGGCTCCTTTCAGTTGCATCTCTTGGGGCTTAAAATATTTGCCCTCCTTAATGCATTCCTGCCTGGATGCATCCCTTAATCACCTCAAATCCAGGATTTCAGCCTCACTGGTGTAATTAGCTTCTTGGAAGGTTTAGGAGTTTTTGTGTGAGAGCTTGGGGGCCCCTGGGAGGGAAGGATTGCCAGATCAAATCTGAATTTTGCTAAATCTGGCAACCCTACTGGGATTGACCTTCTGCTGGGGCCCCAGAGAGTGGGGGGGAAAGTGCCCGCCCCTCCAAGCTGACTTGGTGCGTACCACCACCCCCTTCCCACTACCCCCGCCCTATGGACTTCACTCCTGCCCCCCACTGCCCACCTGGCTTCTCAGAGGCCAAAGTGACCCCAAACACCATCAAAAAAGACAGCTTGTGGCAAGGTCCCCTCAGTGTGCCAGAAATAGGCAGGTACGCAGCAATCCTGAGCAGATGGCTGGACCTTACCTGCTGTCTCCTTCCTCATTTTCGAACCTGCCTTAGAGGTTTAAAACACAGGCTTTGAGAAAGACCCCTCTGAGTGTGAATCCTGTTTCTGTCTTTGCCACTCATGTGGCTTTGGCTAAGGAACTTCACTTTCACACGCTGTAGTATCCTGAACCTCAAAATGGGTTGATGATAACAGTAAATACCATATAGGGTGGTTGTCAGTCAGCACACCTAAAATAATGAGTGCAAGGTACTTGGCAGCATGTGTTTTAAAAAATCAAGCAACACATACATTCCTGTGCTTAAATTTATACATGAAAATGAAGTTGCTCAGTCGTGTCTGACTCTTTGCTTGCCTGGCTCCTCTGTCCATGGGATTTTCCAGGCAAGAATACCAGAGTGGGTTGCCATTATAATTCACAAAATTTGAAAAATTGAAATTTTATAATTAAATTTAAAAACTGCTACTAGGTATTATCCTGGATCTCATTTATCCATCAGTTTGTCTATTCAAAGAGTTATGAATAAAACTCAAATAGTGGTGCTGAGAGTACGGAGTCAGGGATGATATTGCAAAGCCAACAGGACAGGCAGTTCAGGGCCCCTGTGATGGAGACTTGTCTTCCTTCCTCACTCATCACTGCCCACCCACCACGTGCAGCTCCATGCTTCCCCTGACCCTCTATGCCATGTTTTCTGGCAGCCTGGAAAACTCACCTTTGTCTGTAAGAATTCTGCTGACATAGCATCCCTCCCACATAGAGACTTAACCCATCTTTCTCCCAAGTGCTTCCACTGGTGCAGACTCCACATTCTAGTTCATGCATGCAGTTGCTTGTCCGTGTCCTCACGAGGCAGGAACTGCCTTATGCATCTTTGTCTCTGTAGGGGCCTCTCCTGGACCAAGCACAGACGGGGCACCTGTCTATATCGCTCTATTTCAATGGACCCTCAGGTTTATTCAGGCCCAGGAAAGAGTTCTCGTTCCTTAGAAAAGTGTGAGTAGCCTGATTTTGAAAGCCTTTGACAGCATCCCCTGATGGACAGTCTTGGGTATCACTTGTTATTGCTGTTGTTATTTGCTTGCTAAGTTGTGTCCGACTCTTAGCAATCACATAGGCTGCAGCACGCCAGGCTCCTCTGTCCTCCACTATCTCCTGGAGCTTGCTCAACTTCATGTCCATTGAGCGGTGATGCCATCCAACCATGTCATTCTCTGTCGTCCCCTTCTCCTCCTGCCCTCAATCTTTCCCAGCATCGGGGTCTTTTCCAATGAGTCGGCTCTTCACATCAGGTGGCCAAAGTATTGCAGCTTCAGCTTCAGCATCAGTCCTTCCAATGGATATTCAGGGTTGATTTCCTTTAGGGTGGACTGGTTGGATCTCCTTGCTGTCCCAGGGACTCTCAAGGTACCCACTGCTGCTTTCCACAAAAGCCAAGCCCAGACCTGACCTTGCATTAGCTGGACTCTTATTTTGACACCACATCCCAACCCCAGGCTGAGCCCAGCACCATCACCTCCCAAGGAAGAAGCCTCCAGGCTCCTCCCATCACCAAGGTCCCCTGCTTCTGTCTTCTTGTCAGAACAGTGAAGCCCCAGCTCGAAAAGCCTGGGTGTTCAGGACAGGCTGACAGCCCAATGGAGCTTTCTGTCAGCTCGTTGACATGCCTGGCATCCCCATATCCCTGACTCAGCCTGACCATGGCCTGGCATTTATAGTGGAGAACAGGGGGACATTAGGTGACCCTCCACTGCCCCCAAGACCACCACTGTTGGTGGGGGTGATGGTCCACAGTCAGCAAGGAGGGACTAAGAGGGCCACTACCAACTGTTGTCAGAGCTACACATGAGCAATTAGAGATGCTTGGGGAAACATGTCATGGTCATGCAAGAGGGCTTTGAGTTGATGGTTAACTTTTAAAAAAATTATTTTTAATTGAAGAATAATTAATTGCTTTACAGTATTGTGTTGGTTTCTGCCATACATCAATGTGAATCCATATAGCTCACTCCTGGTTTGAAAGTGAAGTTATCATAACCCCGATTTAGCCTGAGAATAACAAGGCAGGAAAAAAAAGTGCAAAAACAAGCATGCTTATGTAATTTGAATATCTGTCTCCTTAAATCCATGCTGGATGGTCTAACACCATTTCCAATAGTACAATTAAAAATAGCTAAGTGGGCGTCATGTGCTGTGTTGACTACTTGCATAAATACTGAATGAGTTTTCTCATTTTACAAATGGGAAAAAATGAGATTGGTAAAAGTTAGGAGATGATACATAATCAGCAAGTAGCAGGGCTGGGGTTTGAACCCATGTCCGGACGCCAAGGCCAGAGCCCTAACCTCATGAGTAGACATATTCCTTCCTTAGTGGCTGAGTATTTGGTCAGAACCTCTATTTGGTCTGCACTTCTTCTGCCAGCTCATAAAAATGAATGCCCGCTCCAGGTGGAGGAACAGGACAGGAACGCCAGACAGATTTTATGGATACAAAGTAAGCAATGAAACCACGGAGGATAAAAGCCTCCTTAGCGTCCAAATATTCCTTATGGGCTATTTTTCTTGTCATTTTACACTGAAGTTTTTCCTGATGCTCTCAAACCACAAACTTCCTCCTCTATCAAGATGTCAGTCCTTCCACTAGGCGGGCACGCAGCCCAACAAGGTGGGCATGAGAAAAGCTCAAAAATGGAAGAGTTCACAGCTTTGAGATTTTGAAAATAACCATTCATTCCGCTGTGACACAGATGGGTACCATTTCATGAGGACTTCTCTCCTCCCTACACAACAAGCTGGGTCCACGTCTGCTTTTATGAGCAAACATGGAAAAGTTACAGGATAATTATGCCATTACATCTTCTCTCTGACATAGGGCATGACTTGGAGAGAATCACAGTCGCTATTTACTGTGCTCTCACTTGGCACTGGCATTGTATGAAGGATTTCATCCTCTCCTTAACTGCATAACAATCTCAGGAGGGTTGTGCTATGATGTGAATTTTACACATGGGAATATTGAGACTTCAATTAAGCACCTTGGTTAAGACCATCCAGTAAATTATTGAAGTTGGGATGCAAATACAGTTGGCTGAGTCTAAACCTCTGAGTCCTAGTGAACCTAAACTAGTGTACACTAATACAGAAGACTGAAATGAATACTAATTCGCTCTTTAATGCATGACATTTCATGTGCATTACCCACTACAATGCACGACCACCCAAATGACAGGGATACCTAATTCCTAGTGAATTCTTCTGCGTGTCAGGCTCTATTAGAAGCCCCCTGTATCACCGCTTCTCAAACCTGACCTTGCACTGGAGTCCCTGGTGGGCTTGTTAAAACCAGGTTGCTGGCTTCCACCCCAGAGTCTCAGACTCCGTCGTTGGTCTGGGATAAGATCCAAGGATTTGCCTTTCTAACAACTTCCAGGTGATGCCAATGGTCCAGAACCATGCTGTGGAAAACCACAGCTCTATATGAATTTACTCACTGATTACTCACATCTCCACTTTCATCCTCATTGTGAAGATGAAGAAACCAAGGTCCTCGGGGTTAAGTAGCTCGCCCAAATAAAGAGAAATACACCTTTAACCTGAGCTTCTCTTCTTTAAGCCAAGCCCAGAATAGCTTTATTTCTCTCTTCTTGATACTGAAAGCAAACCCTATACCTTAAGAGATGAAAGCCCAGGGCCCAGTTTACCCAGCTCAGGGCCATGTTGCGAAGTTATTCTGATGTTTTGTCTGGTGTATATCCTGGGTTTAGTAATATCAAATGGAGCCCAAATGGTTTAGGAAAAAGAAAGTATGCACCAGCTCCGTTCTCTTCACACTTATTCAACCCATCAGCACTTATGAGCTTCTTCTGGGCACTCAGCAGCATTCTAGACAACAGGAAGGATTCTCAGAAAGGAGAGAAGATAAACTTCCAGAACTAAGCACAGGGTGGGGAAGCAAGGTCTAAAGGACAATCATCATTGAGAATTCAATCAAGGAACCAGGCAGGCAAGCAGGGGTATGATGATATGATGATAATAACTCATAATGCTCATCACAGTAACTGTCAAGAGCCAGGTTCTCTGAAAAAGGACTCTGAGTGGAGACCTGCATGCAGAGTGCTTAATGGGAAGTGCTCTTGGGAACAGCATCTGCAAAGGAGTGAGGGAAGCAGAACTGGGCAGAGAGAGAAGTTGAGCTGTGGCGCGCCTGCAAAAGATGATCAGGCCAGTCCCATCACTTTCAAAGATGGGTGAGTCCTTCAGAGTTGTCTCCATGGACGCACGGGGACCGGGTTTCTGTAGCCCTGTGTCCAACAGTGACTAGACAGGGGCTGCCCCAGTAAGGGGCAGAAACCTTGAGCAAGGCAGCTCCCTCCCCCTGACAGCTATTACTGGGGAGGGGATACAGGCATGAGTCATCAGTAGCCAAAGCTTCTGGCAGCTCGGGGAAATGCGAACCTCAGTTCTGAAGGGTGTTCTAGATGGCACAGCACAGCATCCCCTACAGTTTCATTAGGTAACGTTTGAGTACTTACTAGGTTTGGGCACTGTTTACATGTTTTACATATATTGACTTATTCAAGCCTCCCAGTACTATGAGATAAGTATAATAACTCTATTACCCACAAGGGAACTAACAAACAGCTAAGTGGTAAGTCATAGAAATCAGGACTCAAACCCAGGAAGTCTGTTCCAAAGACTGAACGTTTAACAACTGTTAACTGTTTCTCTGACTCTTACGAATTTAAAGAAGGGAATCACGGTGTGGGTGGATGAATAGGGAGGCGAGCTGGTGCTGGTGAGGAGAGTGATAGGTAAAGAAGTTTTCATCTAGGAGGTAAAGACTGGCCACATCACAAGAGAGTATGGCATCACCAATGAAGGTGGACAGGGCCTTAGAAACCATTGAGTCTAGCTCAGTTTACAGGAGAAACATCTGGTCTACCTTATTTTACAGAAGCAGCATTGCAATTACCTCATTTTACAGGAAAACCTAAGGCACGAGATGGGAAAAGCCTTACCGAGGGCTACACTGTGATGCTGTCAGACCAAAGGATAGAGCCCTGGATGCCTGAACCTCTGGCATTCAGGCATCCAGAGCTCTAATTGCTCTAAAGAGAAGCTGAAGGACACTCTGGCCATCCCTCAATCACTCAGCTTCCACCCTGACCCACTCAAATCTATTCACCCTTCAGCAATACAGAATCTTATAAAACTGTCAACCACAAGTTAAATCTGCTCAAAACCCTCCCCTGACCCCAATGGCTTTTAGGATAAGGATAAAATGGTCATCATGCTGCCCCGAGGTCATGCACCTGCCAATCACTCACTGTCCCTTCTTTCTCTCTTCTTCTCCTCTCTGGCCACACTCTGGTCAGTTTCCGGAACATACGCAGATTCCACATTGTTGATCATTCTTTTAACCGCCTAACCTCCTCCCTTCACTCTTCGCGCCTCCCCAGCTCCTCGTCATCCTTAAATAGCAGTCCTAAGTTTGGTTCCTAAGTATAGTCATCTCTGGTTCCCTAGACCAGGTGCTTAGACCTCGTATCCTACAGTCACAGCACCATTTACTCCCCGCTTGGCTCCTATCACCACTCACCGATGATTGATGTGTCCCTGGTAAAGATGTATTATATGCATGAGGCTGCAGGCTTCAGGATGGAGGCATCGGGCTTATGTTGCTCACTCTGTAACACCCAGAGACTGACACAGTTACCTATCCTCAGGGCTTGTACTAGATAGATGAAGAAAGAGAGAGGGAGGGAGGAAAAGAGAAAGAGAGAAGGGAGGAAAGATGGAAGGCAGGACAGAAAGAAGAGAGAAAGGAAGGGGAGAGAGAAAAAGACAAAGGAAAGAAAAAAGGAAGGAATGAGAAAAAGATAAAAGCAAGGAGGGAAGGCAAGAAAGAAATGGAGAGGGAAGGAGACCGAAAGATACAGAAAAAGAAAAAAAGCAAGAGATAGAGATGCAGAGAAAGGCAGATGCAAATAGAAACAAAGCCAGGCAAAGAGAGAGGAGAGAGACGGGGGCTGGCGGGGGGAGGGAAGGGAATTATGAGCAAGTGTGGGGGGTGGGTAGGAAGACCGCGGGGCGGGGTGCCAGGAGGACTCAGGCTTGTGTGAGCAAAGGTGAGGCTGAGAGTTCATCTCTCTCTCCAGTCATACAGTTGAGGAACCCAAGTGAGGTTTGAACAGGGGCTGCGTGGGGGATTCTCTGGAGTTTCTCATGGAGCAAGTCGCAGGATGGACACCATCAGAGGGACCAGTGGCCAGCCGGGGATGGGTAGAGGGCTGGGACCATGGCTGACAGCCTGGTGGGTGCCCATGAGAACAGGCAAGGCTGCTTCGTGCTGCACATCTCACACTTTCCCAGCTGAACAGTTTTTTTCTTTTCATCTTAATATGGGCAATAATATTCTGAAAAGCAAGTGTGGCCTTTCAAGTATGTTGCTGGGGAAGTGGATGGGTCCCTGGGGTTATATAAACTCAGCAAGACTAGTCTGTGTGTTTGGAGTTCTCGGCGCGTGTCCAAGGATTAGAACTACGGAGGTACATTTTTCTTCACGTCTAATTATGTCTTATGTGTTTGAGGAAAGTGATGCTTCAAAAGGGGCTTGTGTGACAGCCCAGCTAATTGATGAGATCATTGTGCAGACACCTGTCAGGCAGGATGAACAAAGGATGCTGAGATCGGCTTTACCTGCCCCTCACTCCATGTTCCAACAGCCAGCTGCCCGCTGACTGTCCGATTTGTTGCTCTCTTGCTTCTGCCCCACAGGGGCACTGAGTAGTATTTTCTAACCAGAGAGTGATAATAATAACACGAGGATAATAGTAATAATAGCAGCTGACACTTGACTTTCCTGTATGCCAGCTAGCTTGCAAAGCCCACTACATAATCCTCTTTTAAAATGCTGTACAAAAACTGAGATTGCTATTACACCCATTTTTACAGATGAAGAAATAAGATCCAAGGAAGTTAAAGCACTTATTCAAGGTCTCTCACCTGGAAAACAGAGAAGCCAGGATGAAAACCAGCTCAGACTTTGGAATTTGAGCACTTGAAGTTCTGTACTGTCTCTATAACTAATGTAAACGCTGCCTTTTCTCTCTTCATTCCTTCTGCCCCTTTCTTCCTTCATTCCATCTACAAATACTCATTAAGTAACCCCAGTGTATTGGGCACTGGGCTCTGTGCTCAGGATATAGTGTTGAGGAGTTCACACCATCCCTGCCTTCAGGGACACGACAACCTAGAGTTTATTTCCAGCTGGGAAATTAACATGAAGAGAAGCTCCAGCACTAAATCTGCCTTCCTCTTGAAAGGCTGGTTGTATCAACAGAAGATGGCCCCCTCCTCCTCCTGAAGATAGCTCAACTCTCCTGAGTAACCCCAGACTGTCCTCAGCTCCTAGGGGTGGAAGTCCACCAAGAAAACCCATAGAGAGGAATCCATTCCACTTCATTGTAAGCAGAAGCAGGGTTTCTCTGCACGTGGCCTCCCAGTACTTAAAAAACATGAGCTCTATATTCAAAGAGACCCAAGTACACATGCAAGCCCATCCTCTCTATGGCTGCTGCCGCTGTTGCTGCTAAGTCACTTCAGTAGTGTCCGACTCTGTGCAATCCCATGGATGGCAGCCCACCAGGCTCCTCTGTCCATGGGATTCTCCAGGCAAGTACACTAGAGTGGGTTGCCATTGCCTTCTCCTCTCTATGGCTGGGTGACCTGAAAGAGGTAACTCAACCTCTCTGTGTCTCAATTTCCTCTGTTATAATGGGGATGAAATACTATCTACCTCACAGCCGCTGTATGGAAATTACTGAACTCTATTTCAGCTCTTATTCCCTCGTGATATGATATATACATTCAACGAATATTGAATGAACGAAGCCTCTGTCTCAGAGGCCAAATTTAACCTTTATAATGTTTATAATAAAGATAGTTTCTTTGGTTCACTCATGACTTACTGTAAAGGAGTTAAAAGCAACTAAAAATAAAGATCAAGTGAGGCTTATCCAGACATAGACCTAGCTTGGAAGAAGTGTTTTTAGATACATTTTTCTTAATCTAAGGTATATTGCTGACTTGTGAAGAGTCAGGCAGTGGCAGCCAGCATCAGAGGTTTCCAGAAGCAGGGAGGTGGGGCCTGGTGCCACAACACATCTCTGCAGCATCTTTGACATTTAGGAGAGTGAGGGCCTGTTTCTTGGGGTCAGCGGTTACAGAATGAGGGTCTTACACATCCCAGGGGGTCCCCAGGCCACAGCCCTTCCTGCTGATGGCTGAGATACAGTTAATCCTTGTCTCTTCTATTATTCATGTATATGACATGGATATTCAAGGATATGACAGAGGCACTTTATCCTCTTAAAATTTTCAGAGATTCCATTTCCAAGTGTTGCAGGCCCCTGGGGACTTGGAGGTCTTGCTATGGTGTAGACCCTCTTATCCAGGGCCTAGGGTAGGGGGCAGACAGAAGACAGGGGCAGTGCAGACAGTTCTGAGGCCGCCTCTGTGGGGCAATCTCAAGAGCGATGGATGGGAGAGTTCCTGGCCCTGGAATTTCTAGTTCAAATTTGATCCTTCCATCTAATGAATGGTTGTGGGCTTGGAAACAACTCTGAAACTCTGGATCTGGGAAATTACAATGGCTCATTTTTACTGGGTGTTTATCATGTGCAAGTATACTGCTTCAAGTTCACAGGTACCGCCTGAGGCTGGCCATAATGCCACCCCACTTCACAAATGAGAAAGTCAACTCTCCAAAGGGCTGGAAGATGGAGCTGGTACTAAGCCCAGGGAGTCCGACTCTAGAACTCATGGTCTGAAGTCTTCACTACTACATACTCTCCCTCCCGGATGGTTGTTACAAGGGCTACATGAATTCTGTTTACAATGACTCCGGTACACAGCTGGTGTGGGACACAACCTGGTGTCTTCATCTCCTTCTGGCTCTTGAGATCTCACACATGCACCCTCTAGTTGGGGTGCTGAAGAGTACAGACAGCATAGCTGGACCGTGGCTGATGGAGGGGGATATGGGTGAAACAGTCACAGGGCCTTGAAAAGGGGGCTTCATTCAACTAATAATGCACACCAGATGCAGAGAGGAAACTCGGAACAATATCACAATGTGGGATGGCATGAGCTAGACCGCCAAAGATGGCTTACGAGACTGAAATTGACAAGATCCCTAGGAATGATTTTTTTTTTTTTGAGATTAAATCATGGATGGGACTCTTGTTAGCTCAGCAAATAACTTTTCCAGGACAGAAAAAATGGCTTGCAACAGACTTTTGTTTCACAAGTTTTTACTGCATTTATGATGTAGCAGTAACAAATCAGTGGTAAAGAACACACCTGCAGATGCAGGAGATACAGGTTTGATCCCTGGGTTAGGAAGATCCCCTGGAGAAGGAGATGGCAACCCGCTCCAGTATTCTTGCCTGGGAAATCCCATGGAGGGAAGAACCTGGTAGGTTATAGTCCATGGGGTCACAAAGAGTCAGACATGACTGAGCGACTAACAAAGATTTGGTTGGAGCTTCCCCGGTGGCACTAGTGGTAAAGAATCCAACACAGGAGATGCAAGAGACAGTGGCTCAGTCCCTGAGTCAGGAAGATCCCCTGGGGTAGGAAGTGGGCAACCCACTCCAGTATTCTTGTCTGAATTCCATGGACAGAGGAGCCTGGTGGGCTGGAGTCCATGGGGCTGCAAGGACTTGGATGTGACTGAGCACTCACAGAGATTTGGTTAGGGGCGTTACCTTCTCAGACCATCTGACTCTGCTACTGTCAGAGGAAACCAACAGCATCTTCAGAGGTGTGACTGAGCAGCGGAGGCTCAGGCAATTTCGATGAGGAAGTGACTGGCTCTGGATTGAATTATTTCCCTATATGATATTAAAGTTGCCTTCCAAATCACGTTTAGGTTGGCATTTTTCACTTCCTGCCTGCAAATTCTGCTTCATAGTCTCTGATAAAGTCAGACAGAAGAAGTCTTGGTACCACGAGGACTGCACACTTTATATGAACTCAGTTTAGGAAACTTTTTCCTAATTAGGTTGAACCTGCTTTGTCATCTGATCATCATCAAGTTAGAAACCATATACCCAGGCCACAGCCTTTCTGGTTCTTAGAAATGTCTATAGCTGGCACTAAAGTAGAAGATGAACAAATATGTGTTGAATGAATGAATAAATGAATGAATGAATGATTGAGTTGTTAAGTGGAAAGAGAAGCGTGTTTGAATCAGTCAGAGGACGATGTGAATCCTAATTTTGCAACTTATTACTGGCTTTTCACCGTGAAAAGGGAAGCAACCCAGAGAAAGAGGCTCTATGAATTCATTTCCTATTGTTGCTACAAAAAATTACCATCAAGTTCCATGGCTAAAAACAAATAAAACCAATTTATTCTGCCAGAGTTTTATCTTGTAATAGGATATATAACAATGCAGTCTGTATTACATTATATACAGAGGTGTTAGATTGCAGTTCTGGAGATCAGAAATGCAAAATGGGTTGCCCGAGGCTAAAATCAAGGTTTCAGCAGAGTTGTGTTCCTTCTGGAAGCTCCAGGGGAGTCCCTTTCTCTGTCTCTTTCAGCATCGAGGGGCTGCCCACATCCCTTGGCTTATGGTCTCTTCCTCCATCCTTGAGGCCAGCAGTGTAACATCTCTGAATCTCCTTCTGACTCTTTTTATCAGACCCACCTGGATAATCCAGAAGGGTCTCCCCATCTCGGGGTCCTTTCCTTAATCCCATCTGCACAATCCCTTTTGCTGTATAAGGGATTATGACGTGGATGTCTGGGGTGGGGTGGGGGGAGTCAGGGATGGAGAGAGAATCACCCTGCCTATCACAGCTGGGCTGTGCGCTAAGTCGCTTCAGTCACATCCGACTCTTTGCGACCCTATGGACCATAGCCCACCAGGCTCCTCTGTCCATGGGATTCTCCAGGCAAGAACACTGGAGTGAGTTGTCATGCCCTCCTCCAGGGCGTCTTCCCAACCTACGGATCGAACCTGTGTCTCTTGTCTGCTGCATGGGCAGGCAGGTTCTTTATCACTGGTGCCACCTGGGAAGCTCCCATGCCACATACCACCCATTAAATCTTGATTGGGAAAAATGCTATTTAGAGACCCATGCACCTGAGAGCTGGGCAGCCCAACCCCAACCTTCAAGTGCCCACAGATTTAGCCAAACCACATCCTTTTGGCCCCACGCTATTCACTTTCACTAAACTTTGCTTTACTTTAGTGCTATTAGACTATGTGACAAGCACATCATAAGAAACAGCATCACAGAAGAAGTTGCATTTATTGTAACTGTTTTGTGAGTGGATGTACATTACATGTCAGCATACATTTCTTATGAGAAATGACAGATAATTATCCCTGGTCTTAAAATCCAGCACTGGGATTTCCCTGATGGCTCGGTGGTTAAGACTCTGGGCTTTCACTGCAGGGGTAGGGGTTTGATACCTGGTGGAGGAACTGAGATCCCACAACCTGCATGGCCTGGCCAAAAACAAAGTAACTAACAAACAACACCCCACTACTGGCTATGGTTTCCCTAGTGACTGGTTTATTTCCATCAAATGAACACTAGTGCACATGGCTGATCATTTTTCTCCCTTTGCACAACCCACTATTCGGAAGCCAAGAACCTCAACAAAGCTACAATACATCAAAGCCTGCATTATATGCACCATTAGTTACCCACCCTCGTTGTCCCTTTTCTCCAGTTCCTTCCTGTTTCACATTTTATTTCTTCTAGGTCTTTGTTAAACATTTCTTGCATCTTCTCTATCTTTGTCTCCAGGCTATTTATCTGTAACTCCATTTTGTTTTCAAGATTTTGGATCATTTTTATTATCATTATTCTAAATTCTTTTTCAGGTAGATTCCCTATCTCCTCCTCTTTTGTTTGACTTGGTGGGCATTTTTCATGTTCCTTTACCTGTTGGGTATTTCTCTGCCTTTTCATCTTGTTTAGATTGCTGTGTCTGGAGTGGGCTTTCTGTATTCTGGAGGTCTGTGGTTCCTTTTTATTGTGGAGGTTTCACCCAGTGGGTGGGGTTGGACGATTGACTTGTCAAGGTTCCCTGGTTAGGGAAGCTTGTGTCGGTGTTCTGGTGCGTGGAACTGGATTTCTTCTCTCTGGAGAGCAATGGAGTGCCCAGTAATGAGTTTTGAGATGGGTCTATGTGTTAGGTGTGACTATGGCAGCCTGTAAGTTGACGTTCAGGGCTATGTTCCTGTGTTGCTGGAGAATTTGCGTGGTATGTCTTGCTCTGAAACTTACTGGCTCTTGGGTGGTGGTTGGTTTCAGTGTAGGTATGGAGGCTTTTGGATGGTCTCTTATTACTTAATGTTCCACGTAGTCAGTTTTCTGGTGTTCTCAGGTTTTGGGCTTAAGTCTCCTGCCTCTGGATTTCAGTTTTATTCTTCCAGTAGTCTCAAGACTTGTCCAACTATACAGCACTGATAATAAAACTTCTAGGTTAATGGTGAAAATATTCTCCACCATGAGGGACACCCAGAGAGGTTTACAGAGTTACATGAAGAAGAGGAGAGGGAGGAGGGAGATAGAGATGAGCAGGAGGAGAAAAAGGGGGACTCAAGAGGAGAGAGACCGATCCACGCAGTTCTCTATTCCCAAAGTGTTCTCCATAGCCCAGACACCCACAGAGATTCACAGAATTGGATTGGGAAGAGAAGGGGAAAGGAGGAAATAGAGGTGTTCTGAGGTAGAAAACGGACAGTCAAAAGTGGGAGAGAGTAATCAACACACTCCTGAGTAAAAATGGGAACTGAATATTGGACTCTTAAATGTCCAAAGTTTATATCACATACTGAAAAACAAAGATTAAAAATCTAGAGTAGAAGTTAGACTCTTAAAAATACAATATTAAAAATAAAAACAAAAACAAAAAATTTTAGAAATATATATGAAGTTCAGTTTAAAAATAGGGCTTCTCTCTTTTTTTTTGCAAGGTTATAGTGAAATGAAAATGAAAATTAAGGAGTAGTAGAGGAGTAATAAAGGACTTTAAAAGAAAATAAGAGAAAAAGAAAACAACAACAAAAAAAAAACAAGAAAAAAATTTTTTTCCTAATTAAGAAAATCGTAAAAATCTATGAAAATGAAAGTTAAGGAGTAATAGGGGAGTAATAGGGAATTTTAAAAGAAAATAAAAGAGAAAAAATAAAAAAGAAAAGAAAAGGGAAAAAAAAGTAAAAATATATCTAGGGATTTCTCTAGAGCTGTTGCGGTCAGTGTGGGTTCGGCTCAGTTTCAGATAGCTCCTCGTTCCAGCTTACACTTCTCGATATCTACAGGCCCCTTCCGGTGTAGTCAGTGTTACCTACAGGGATTTCAATCAGTTGCACTGGTCCCTTCTGAAGTGGTTCCCTTTGTTTATTTGGCTTCTGTTTGCTGGTCTCTTCAGGGCCTCATTTCCGCCCTGACACAGGCGGGTGGAGGTGGTCTCTTATTCAGGTTGCTAGTTCAGTCGCGCTGCGGGGAGGGACGAGCGCTGTTTTCCCCGTCTGCCCTGCTCAGGCTCCGGGCTGCTCTATATGGAGCGGGCCCTGCGTTGCGTGCAATTCCAGTTTTCGGGTACTCCACAAAAGCGCGGACTCGGCTGCGCCTGCGTTTTGTGCCTTCCCCGCCCGAGCAGCTCAGGCAGCCAGGAGCTTGACGGGCGCTCTCTCCCCGGGTGCGATGTGCCTTCTCCCCTCCGCGATCCCAGGCTCAGTTTCAGCTCGCGCCGGTCAGGTGCGTGTGCCCTGTGTTTAGCCACGACCCTCCCAACGGATGTCAACCATCCAGAATCTCAGGAAGTCTTTATTAGAAACTGGAGGCCTGTTTGCAGTGTGGTAGGGGGTGCCATCTCTGGGGCCGAGTTTGCCCCTTTCCCCTCCCCCCTGCCTCCTGCCTCTGGCGGGGCTGGGCCGGTCCACAGCCGGCTAGCTCTTCTCTGGACTTGCTCAGACCCTTTGTTCTGCAAACAGCCGGCAGCATGTTCAGGCCGGTTAATTTTCTCTCTCTTTTGCAGTCCCACAATTTAAGTTGGTTTCTCACAAAAGCTCCCTCCGATTGCCCTCAGGGCACTCAGGCCTGGTCCTTACCCTAAGCAATGCCTCCCGCTCCTCTCCGTTCTGCCCTCACTTGCTGGTGGCGGATGCGGATGTCTGGGGTACTTTTCTGCTGGGAGTTGCTTTTAGGTACGTAATCTGTGGGTTTTATTTATTTTCCTCCCAGTTAGGTTGCCCTCCGAGATTCGAAAACTTCCCCCAGACCCGCCAGTGCGAGGGTTTCCTGGTGTTTGGAAACTTCCTCTATTAAGACTCCCTTCCTGGGATGGGTCTCTGTCCCTAACTCTTTTGTCTCTCTTTTTATCTTTTATACTTTGTCCTACCTCCTTTCAAAGACAGTGGGCTGCTTTTCTGGGCGCCTGATGTCCTGTCCTTTAGTTTAGTTCAGAGTTTAGTCCTTCAGTGTCTGTGAGCCCAGAATAAGGCATGGTAAGAACTTTTGTTATTTCCCAAGACATTTTTTTCTCTTTTGTGAGACCCAGGTCCCTGATACATTTCTCTTGGTTCCAAGAAGAACAAACTCAAATGAAAAACAAAAAATCAAAACATAAAACCAAACAACGTCAATGCCAATATTTCAACCCAGACTCTCAGCAGAACTGAATCTAGCTCACTGTAGAGCCTGGCACTGAGGCTGATAAAAGGAAAACAGGTCTCTCACACTTTACATGCTGAGCACATCGAGCTCATAGATGCCAGCATTCTAAATGGCTCACTTGCTGTTAATAGATTCACTGGCACTGAAATCCATTTCTTTTCTGGGGGATATTTAACTTTTATTGTATCTTTACTCATGGTCAAAAGACATTGGCAAATTTGCTAAAGTGATCGAAGATACTCTTCTTAAAGGCATTCCTGAAGTTTTGCCTTCATATCTTTGTATTTGAGCTTGTCTTCTTGGAAAGGAAAACCAGAAATGAGCTTTATAGGATATAAGGTTTTAGTAGTTGTAGAAAGCCAAGGTTAAAAAAAAAAACCAAAAACCAACCTTAGTAGAACCACCAATGAAAAAACCTTTAAGATATACGCAACCTAAGAGTTCATCTCTGAGTGCATAAAACGACAGAATCTTTAACACTAAGAACCTGTCATATCCTACTAGATAGTGTATCCAGACCTTCTCTTTTTAATCTCTATCCCCATAGAGCCCAAGATGTAGCATGTATTCAATGCACAGTCGCTGAATTAATGAGTAACATCTCTCACTCTCTGTCCATGGAATTTCCCAGTCAAGGCCTGACTTAGTGACTGACCACAAGCACCTCTCATTCTGAAAGGTTAGAGTTCTCCTCCAACCCCAAGACACCCAGGGGAACACAGTGCTTGCTGTGGGACAGGCGGGCATTACCTGTGATGTGACTGGTACTGAGATCCATCCAAACCATGAAAGAAATCTCTGCCATTCCTCAGCTCCAGGGCAGCAATTTTAATTTCCTTTATTTCTTCCCTTGTCAAAACACACCTTACAGATGACATTCCTACAAGCAACCACTCTCATGGGTAGACTTAGATTAAAGTGTCATTCCCACTGTGCTAGTACAATCTCCGTCTACCTCTCTGCCACTCAAGAAAATATATCAGAACACAAATGAACGAGGATGCCATTACTTTGGGAAGTATCATGAATTCGTGGCAACTTATTGAAAAGAGTAAATCATCCGCCATTTTGGTTTCAGATAATATTGGTTGTACATGACCTATGAAGGATCTCACAGTGATGGACGTGAAAGTTCACCGGGATGCCAAGAATGAGAGAGTGCTTCTCTACAGAATCCACCACTGAGACACACCATCTAGGAGATCTTCCCAAACCATCTCTGAGGCTCACATTAACCCCAACACACTGGTCTGTATGAACTCTGCCATGCACGTGAGATTCAGGAGAACCACAGTGATCATCTCTACAAATGGGGACAGCTCACATGGAAACATCCGCAAACGCATGCCACGCCACTCTCTGCGCCCTGACCCCGGGGAGGAGGACGCACAGAAGCCCACTCACCACGCCGCCGCCAGCCGAGTGTATGAGCACAGACATCCCTTCTCGGAGGTTGGCGACTTCGAAGAGCATCATGTAGGCGGTGACGAAGTTCATGGGGAAAGCAGCAGCCTCAGAGAAGCTCATGTCCTCGGGGATCTTGTAGACAAATTCCACAGGTGTGCACACCACCTCTGCCCAGGCGTTGTAATTGACAAATGCCATGACACGGTCCCCGATCTGGCAAGAGGGAAGCACGGGGTTAGTGGAGGTTTCTTGGTCTTTTTTTGAGAGATTTCTCAAATACACTTAACGATCTAGCAAAAATTATAGAGTTCTTCCCAGGAAAAAAAAAAAAAAGAAACCTTAAACCCTCAAATATGCACACCTTCACCTCACCTGCCTTCTGAGGCATTTGTGGATGCTCTGAAACCAATCTCTGCAAGCTTCCCAGAGGCCATGGAAGCCAGGGTCTCTATCCCTCTTCCCGAGCATAAATATACGATGTGCACCACATCGCATGCTTTGGAATGTTAGTGTCAGAAGCTCACATTACTGATCCGACCTCTCATCTAATCTCTCTGTTTCGGGACGTGGAGGGTCAAGGGGGCAGGACTGGGAGTCAGTCTGCTCTCTTTGGCTCTCTCCCACCCCATTCTGATTCCCTGCCAGGCTAGTTCATGCAGGATTTGCATCAAAGGTTAGCACCGGACTACTGATGGCATTAGATGTGAAACGTGATGCGTCAGAAAAGTCACCTAAATGTGATTGCAGGGAATTGAATAAAAGCAACCAGGTTCAGAGAGAAATGGGAGAATGCCAGTGGGTGTGAGGAGTGACAACCAGCCTTTATTGCCCCCGTGTTATATGGCAGACGTTATCCTAAAGGTGCCACATGTTCCACCTCCTGATTAGAAGAGGCAGGGCTGAATACTGCCATCTTTTTAAAATCAGTGGTTTACATAGCCAGACACCAGGCAGAAAAGAAAAGAGTGGTCTTCCCTTTAAAGTGGTTATAATCGTGTGCTAAGTTTTTTTTTTCCCCATAGCATATCATTATTCAAGGGAAATACAAAGTAAATCATCATGAACAGCTTAGAGTTGCCAAGTACTAGTTCAATGGAACCATTCTGCTACCTGATGTTAGGCTTATACTGTGACTCTTCAATGCAATATTCAAATTGTTACAGTCATAGTGATTTCTCAGTAAACTAATGGCTTTCATATATCTGTGTTTTAGTTTACTTTTTTTTTTTAGTAATTGATTCTACTGTTTTCTTCTAGTTTAGCCTTTCTCTTTTACTTCTGTTCAACAAACAACAACAAAAGCCTCCCGTGAGACTGATTTTTTTATAGTTCCATATTACAGATGAATGATGAGAGGTTTTTGCAGACACTTAAACTGAAGCAAAACGAAGGTCACATCACTGATCTGACCCAAGAGTCATGCAGTTAGAGAGTAGCTGAACCTGGATGTGAACATAGCTAGGCTGACTCCAGATACAAATAGCTAATTCATTACACCTATGTGCTACAAAGAAGACACAGACTTATATAAGGGTGTGCAACAGGGGAAACCTATCAAGTCTGGGAATATTAGTTTAAGGTCTTTAAGTTTCAGTTTCCTTGGCTCTTACATGAGTTTAATATTAGGAACGGGTCCTTATGAGATTAAATAACACAATAGGCAAGCAGCCTATGTGGCATGGTGCATGTAAACTGAGGAAAGAACAATCAATGCTAACTCTTAAAAAGACTGGTTCCTGATCTCCCATGGAATTCACAGTTTAACGATCAAAAGCTAAATATCGACCCACTGAGTTTCATGAAGCAGAGGAAGAGCTATCTAATGAGGAAACTGATGGATAGGAGAGGCTGTCTCATGGGCAGTGAGCGCCAATCCTTGGAAGCGTTGAGAATCAAATGATGATGTCAGGAATATCATGGCCGATGCGAGGGCTTGGACCAGAGGATCGCTCAGGTCTAATATTGGCATCCTCCTTTTACAGAGTCATGCAAATCTAAAGCTCTATCATAACACCACAGAGTAGCTGATGACCTGCAGTGTGAACAGAGTGGGAAAAGAGTATCTCAACCGCCTTGACGGTGATGGTTGTGTCTGCTCCAGGCCTCTCATTTCATTATCAAGATGGCAAAAAGGGGGTCAGCCATCAGATAAACCCTAATCTCAGAGTCCAGAGGTGGTAAACTTTTAAAAATATATCTAATTCACCTCATTATTTGCTTCTGTTAGGGAAAAGAAATTAGTCCTTGGCAACGAAGCCCAAGTGATTCCTTTTCTGCAGTGCTCCCAGCAATAATTTTTCAAGGCTTCCTTGTAATCGATCAAGCCAAGAGAGCTAGCTGTTCCGTGTGTTGCTGTGTGGAATTCTATCTCCAACATGATTGAAAATCTCAAGTCAGACTTATAGAGGGCATATTAGTATTGGTTTTTCTCCCCAATCATGCCCTGACTGGAAACCTGTAGGTGGCTTCTTTTGTTTGTGCAGCTGAAAGTACTGGAGGAGGGGTGGAAGAGATGATGGATCAATCTGACAATAAGCAAGCCAGGGCTAACTAGCAAAAGAAAGATCAAACATAAGGGAAAATATATATAATCAAGCACAGTGATTCCTCCCTATAAACCAAGGTCAACCCATCCCTAAAATGATGGGTTGTTTATCCAGTGCTCAGGATTGATAGAGCAAATGGTATGATCTTTTCCTTTGGGACAATGTGGAGGAATGAAGAACAGATTGTATTTCTTATACACAGCATTTTCAGGGAGAGACGGTGCTGCCTCTGGCTATATTGCCTACCTGGGGACAGAAAATGTAAAGTCATAGAGAAGAAAAGAAAAAGCACATTTACTTCTCTCTGAACGTTTTTTTGCCGTGTTATCTGGAAACCACTGACAAAAAGACAGATGAGCTGGTTGAGGTGTTCAGACATTCATCATAATGAATTTGGAGCATATTGATATTTTCAAAGTATACTGAAGCTCCGAGCTACTGAGACCAACCAGCAGGCTCAAAATTGATTCCAAGGGGGTTTTCGCATTGCCTTTTACAGGATTTTTCTTCCTGTATTAACCATCCAATGCAGCATTTGCAGGTGGGGAGGAGGGGTAAAGATTGTAGGACTGTAGGAAGAGTCAAAATTCTCTAGTGGTTTGAATTCAGGTTCACCTTCTACTTGCTCTCATTCTGACCTCATGGAAAATTACCAAACCCTTCTGAACTTCATGTCTAAGGGGATAAGAATCTTCACCTTGCAGGGTTGTGATGGGGCTGAAAAACAGTAACTTGCCCATGTTTCCGGTTATGGTGGATTCTCAAGTGTGAGGTCTCTTTGTCTCTCCATGGGGAAGCATTAAAGTTGAGTGAGAGCTCTTATGCCTGATTTCCAACGGTTTTTCTTGCTCTCAACTATCACAGTTTTGTGTAGTTGATTTGCCCATAGGTTTTTAGTTTTTATAGACCAGATCCTATCTGATTTGCATGGTAATGGTAAAAAGGATCTTTTCAGTGATTAAAAATTTTGTTATTGGGAGTTATGTACACATACAAAAAACAGAATTATATAATAACCCTTTGTAGACTTGTCTTACTCCCTGTTCGCTTCGGCAGCACACATACTGTCTCATTGTCAGACACCTCTACCCTTGGTCTTTAAATGCCCTTTCTCAATGTCTGAAATAATAACTTATAAGTGATCACTTAAATGCATTGGTTAAATAGATACTTAAAGGCACCAAACTATAAAACACAGAGGCTATTTCTCACCAACCTTTGCATTTTGTAATTAACTTCTGAGCCTGATGTGATGGTGAAATGGGAGCCACGGGTAGAGAGAGGAGGGGTATACGCTTGGTTAATCCACGGCCAAATCCAAAATTGCATTCGTTTTAATCTTTTTAAAAAATATTTTTCTTTTTAAAAATCTTTTTAATAACTATAAAGTGAATAAAGAGGATGCTAAAGTTTCCCCTGGCCACTTCACCAGACTGTTGCCAGGAGCTGTAACAAGATGGTCCCTGAGAAAGGCATGATACATTCGGAAAGTTCTATCACTTATAAACATGTGTGAAATAGATAGCTAAGGGCAGTTGCTGATAGCACAGGGGGCTCCAGGCCACTCTGTGAAAACCTAGAGGGGTGGGGCGGGCTGGGGTGGGGGGAGGTTCAAGAGCGAGGGGACTTATGTATACCTATGACTGATTCACTCATTGTATGGCAGAAACCAACACACTACTATAAGGCAATTATCCTTCAATTGAAATAAATTTTAAAAAGCAAATAACAAGAAGACACGTTATAGATGATTTCAAACGCATTTTGCATAATATTTTGTTTAATCTTGTATTATTTCCATAGATTCCAGATAAATATCACCCTTTCAGTCAGAAGTCAAAACATTACCTCAAATCCTTTAACGCTGTCCCCCAGGGCTTCAACAATCCCAGAGCACTCAAATCCTGGCACCAGGGGGGTCTTGGGAGGGTTGTCAATGTTCCCCTGGCGCACCATCAAGTCAATGAAGTTTAAACCACTGTAAATAGCAAACGTGAAAAGAGAGAAATTCACAATGAGATGGAAAGAAAGCACTGACTTGACTCTTCTTTCCTTCCCATCCCCTCCCTCCCCTTCCTCCCCCAGTTCCTCTCTTCTTTCTTTTTTAACTTTCTGGCAAAATGTGTCTAATAGTAATGTTACTTAGACATTGTTAGACATTGTTAACATTGTTAGACAATGTTAATGTTTGGTGACTTTAGATGTCACCAAAAAAGCAAAACAACCATCACTCTAGACAACTTATGCTTTCTCAGCCCTTCAAATGGCATCTGCAGCATTCACGCTCTAATTCAAGAGAGAGCCTCTTTGTCCCCACTCACAGCCTCCTTACTCCTACTCTAAAAATGTATTGACCAGCCTGGTCATCAGCCCTTCTAGCACTTAATTCAGGGTAAAAAAATACTAGGAAGAGTTTATAAGAAGAAACATAGAAAGCAGCCAGACATAATGGCCACCCACCAATCTATGAAAAAGAAAGAGAAAAAAAGATCTAACTTAAAAGGTCTCAAAAAGACTGTCACCAGTAGCTCAGCTGGTAGACAATCCACCTGCAATGCAGGAGACCCTGGTTTGATTCCTGGGTTGGGAAGATCCCCTGGGGAAGGGAATGGCAACCCACTCCAGTATTCTGGACTGGAGAATTCCAGGGTCGCAAAGAGTCAGACATGATTGAATAACTTTCACCGTCAACCATCTCACAGACTTACACCAGCACCATGCCATTAAGGGCAGCCGTAATGGTGGCCGAGCCATTCAGAGGCCACGCTGGGTGCACCGCAGCACGGTGACTCGAAAGACAGAGGTCAAAGGGACAGGCCGGTGGTGTGGGAAGACTGGAAGGTTCGCTTCAAAAACCTGAGTTGTCTCTGGCTGAGAGAAGCCATTTGGTATTTTCTATAGACATATTACTTTTGAAATAAGGAAGTTATCACTAAACCATGTCAAAGTCATTGCCTTGGAAAACCACATACTTGATTCTAATGATGCTACCAGTGTTACAAACTATTGGTTTTGTTTTGTTTCTTAAGAGCTACAGTTGAAAATTGCGTTTAACACCCATGAAGGAATGGGGTGAGAAAGCATGTATGTGAAACATGTGAACGTGGATTTTTTTCGCACCACATGTGGCTCTAACATACTTCCTGTTTTCTCAAGCTGCCATCTAAGGAAGACGTGGGTTGGAGAAACCAAACTCCTCGGTCTGGCCCAAGGCCTATTATTCTCTGACTACAGCTTCTTTCCCAAGCAGAAGACTTGAACTCTCTCTTAAACGCAGCTTGTCTGTTTCCTCCTGGGCCTCTTTGGAGCCAAGGACACGTGGACGTCTACCTACCACCTCTGCTCTCTGCTTGCCAGTCTCGCCATAAGCAACGGATAAGGGCAAGGAGGGTAACTTCCTTGAAAGGTGGATTTGAGAGTCACCCCTTTCTCAAGGTTTTTCTAGCCACAAATGAGGTAAGATTCCCATATTCCCCCCACTGACGTATCTCTGACGTGTGCCCTTTCTGAAGACAGCTGCATGCCTCACACTTCTGGGCTCCCAGAATACCTAGCATCCCTCATACCCACAGCAACATAGTAGGTACTCAAGCAACATACACTGAATGAAGGAATATTCATGAATATTCAAAAACATGTACTGCCAGCTTGAGTACTAACTCCTTTTAGGAAACAGCCAAGGGATGCTCAGAGTCATGGACAACTTTCTGAAATATGTGTGCAGACTTCCAAAGATCCTGTTTTGGTGTTTAATAGTTTTTAGGGCCACTTATTAACCAAAATGTTCTCCAATAATGTGACTCAATAAAGTCTCAATTCCACGACTTCTCTCTGGAGAACCTTGGGTCAGTTCCTCAACCTCTCTAAGCCTCAGTTTCTTCATCTGTGAAATGGGGGTTATGAGAGCACCCATATCACAGGGTTGTTGGGAAAACTGATGAGAGTTAAGCATTGTGCCAAGTAAAAAGTATGTATTCAATAATAACAATATCTATTAAGAAGGCTGAAGTGTGAGACACATTTTGGGAAGATTCCCATTAAATGAGAGTGAAAGATCGTTTCAGAGCTGAAATGGGAAAACTTGAGCTATCTGTAAGCTTCACTTCTGTGAAATAGTCCATTTTCTGACACAATCAAATAAATAAAGCATCACTGTATAACAATAAAAAAAAAAAAATTTCTACATCCCAAATCAAACATTCCATCTCACTTCACACGTATTTCAGCTCACTGTGTTATATCCCCCATGTGAAAACTTATGATTTCCCAAGACTCTGATGGAGAAATGGCAGAAGAGATGACTTGACAGATCTGTAAACGTGCCAGCCCCTTGGATAAGGCTTCAGCCTAGGTGCTGTTGCACTGCTCCGTAGGGCAGCCTTCAATTTCCATCCGGCACGAAGCGGGTGCAATGATTATAAATGAGGAGCCAGCTACTCGACGCCAGAGAGAAGGGCTAAGACTGACCTTATAGAGCCAGTAGCACCGTTTTCTCAGTGAGGCATGCAGTGATCCCGTCAGGACGGAAACAGGAAGGAGCTGTGTCCCACGTGAGGGGGTCAGTGTTGTTTATCTCAACACAGAGGAGCTGAAGAGGCGCTTACATCAGACCTGCCGCATGATGCCTGCCCATGCGCCTCCTCCTCATACGGACCTAGCCAGCATTTACTGAGGGCTCCATTTGTGGCAGAAACTGTGATAAACACTTTCCTTCCATTGCTTAAGTCTCAACAACAATGGACTATCATACCCACTTTTCAGATGAGGAAACTTAGACTCAACAAGTTACTTGTATAAAGTCTCACCTTTGGAAACTGTCAAAGTCAGGATCCAAATCCAAGCCAAGTCCAGACCCCAGGACCTCACAGATGACACCTTATTCCCTCTTTATAGGGACTTCATCCACTGCCCTTGATGAAGGGGGCACATTCAGGGGCCATATTTATAACTTCCTATCTCTTTGCCAGCTGAATGTACCAGTGGTTGGACCCAGTGCTGGAGGAGTGGCCATTCCTAGTTTAAGCAGGAGCCCATTCAGCATAAAGTAAACGAGCTGGTCCAAGAACTGGATCTCAAAAACTATGAATTGGGAAACATGCATCAAGAGAACAATTTGGTACCAGAGAGGATGTCAAAAAACAGAACTGAGCTGGGTCGCGGAGCCAACCCAACAGCTTCCACCAGGGTTAGCTATACACACCTCACTGTGGAGTTATCAAGGATGGAAGAGACCCCTCTCTACCATCTGTGGTACCACCTAGCCCCATGTGCCTTCTCCCGTCAGATATCTAAGGGGTCCTTGGATACTTCACATGTGTGTTTATAACAGAGCCTGTCATTGGGTTACAGGTGTGGTTTCTGCCTCATGAACCCAAAATACAAATGAAAACAAATACCATAGTCAATATCCGTAAATCACCCACTGGACAACCATTAATGACCTCATTTATTTTCTTTTTCAAGCAAAACCAGTAACATTGTTTAGAGATAATAAGTTCCTTGCCCAAGATCACACAGGCAGTGAATGGTGAAGGCAGGGAATTAAACTTGGGTCTGTCAAACATGTTTTTCTTCCCACCCCCTCTGGAAAAAAAACAGGGGCATATCAAGCCATACATCGTCATTATAATAGTTTCCAATTTTCTCTAAGATTTTATTTTCAGCTGGAAATTCTGAGGGGGTGGCCATGACTATGCCTGGTGATTCAGGCCCACACCAGGGGTAACTGCCAGGGGTCTTTCTTGCTGACTTTTTATGTGGCTCTCTTAAACAGCTGAGAGCGCTGCAAAAAGAAATACTGCTGCGAGGTGCTTGATGCAAAAATGCAATCCTGTGTTTCTCCAAGACTGATATAGTTATAAACGTAAGGCTTTTTCTCCCTCCCACACTAAATTATTAGTCAAATAAGAGGCTTAAAGTGTTATGACTGAGATTTACAGGGTTTCAGGCATACAGCAAAGTGATTCAGCTTTTTATATATGTATATATACATATACATCATGTATATAGATATACACTTTTTCAGATTCTTTCCCATCATAGATTATTAAAATATATTAAACATAGCTCCTTCGCTATAGTAGGTCCTTTTTAAAATCTATTTTATAGACAGTAGTGTATATCGGCTAATCCTCAATTCCTGAATTTATCCCTCCACCCCCCCTCCCCTTTGGTAACCATATGTTCGTTTTCTTTGTGAGTCTATTTTTGTTTTTTAAATAAGCTCAACTGTATCATTTTTTAGATTCAACAGATAAATGATATTGTATGATACTTGTCTTTCTCTGTCTTGCTTACGTCACTTAGTATGATAATCTGTGATTTCATCCATGTTGTTGCAAATGGCATCATTTCATTCTTTTTTATGGCTGGGTGATCTTCCATCATACGCATGTATGTATCAGGTGTGTGTGGGTGCTCAGTCGCTTCAGTCCCGTCTGACTGTGACCCCATGGACTCTAGCCTGCCAGGCTCCTCTGTCCATGGGATACTCCAGGCAAGAATACTGGAGTGGGTTGCCATGTCCGTCTCTGGGGGATCTTTCTGACCCAGGGATCGAACCCATGACTCAAGTCTCGCAGTGGCAGGCGGGTTCTTTACCACTAGCACCACCCGGGAAGCCCATGTATGCACCACATCTTCTTTATCCATTCATCTGTCGATGGACATTTAGGTCGTTCCCATGTCTTGACTATTGAAAACAGCACTGCAATGAACATAGGGGCGCATATCTTCTCAAATTATAGTTCTATGCCCAGGAGTGGCATTGCAGGGATTTTAGGTTTTTAAGGAACCCCCCTAATGTTCTCCACAGTGGCTGTACCAGCTTACATCCCCACCAACAATGTAGGCGGCTCCCTTTTCTGTATACCCTCTCCAGCACTGATTATTTGCAGGCTTTTCAGTGATGCCATTCTGATACTTCATTGTGGGCTTGAGTTACATTTCATTACTAACTAGCAACGTTAGGCATCTTTTCATGTGCCTGTTGCCCATTTGTATGTCTTCTCTGGAGAAATGTCTGTTTAAGTCTTCTGCCCACTTTTTGATTGGATTACTTGGTTTTTTGACATTGGATTGTATAAGCTGTTTGTATTATTTGGAAATCTGTCACTTGTCAGTCGCATCATTTGCAAATATTTTTTCCAAACCTGTAGGTTGTCTTTTCACTTTGTTTATGGTTTCCTTTGCCGGGCAAAAAAGCTTCTGAGTTATTTCTTAAAGGACACCAGTAAGTGGATGACTGAAAAATCAACCCAGCTATAGTTTATTCATTTTCCAGTTTGAGAGAAAATTGGCTCAAAGAGGGATTTAGCAAAGAAGAGCAAGTAGATGTGGAGAAAGTCCCCTTTTATTTTCCAGGTGAGGGCAAGGTGAAGGCTGCTCATGGGAAAGGGTTTTGGATCTCCTGCCATCTTGTTCTTCCCAGAGGTCATCAGTGTCCTGGGCACTGACCGCAGGAACCCGACCACACAGATCACTAGACAAAGGACAGCGTGATGAAAATCTTGAAAATCTTCCAGAACCCTACTTCTCTACTAATGCAGCTCAATGGAGCCCAACCATATATTTTGATCTTGCACTCAGTAGGAATCGCTAATCTTGCCCCATCTTTGGTTCAATTGAGAGACACATGGCCACAGAAACCACATTCAGAAACACCCCCCCCCCCCCCGTTTTACTTTCTGAGGGATACTGTTGAACATATCATTTGTTACAAGATACATTCTCTTCTTTATGAAGACTGGGAATTTTCCCTCAAATTTCAACACAGAGGTTTAGTTTACCTGGGTCTCACAGGTCCAGTACAGTGTAGAAACTGATCATATTTCTTTCTTTGCATTTGCTACCAGGAAGCTCTGGGCCAAATGTGTAGCACTCCTCCCTGAAAACAGCAGCTTTCTGGAATTCATTCTCTATGTCATTCTAACACTCACCATCACCTTAACTTTCTGAATGCTTTGGAGTTTCCATTTTAAAAAATCTTAGGCTCTGTTATCTTGGATCTCAGACTTGATTGTACACCAGAATTCTGAGGAGTTCTTATTAAAACAGATGGCTGGGTCCCACTCCTGCACTGTTGACTAAGCTGGTCTGGGGGAGGGTCAAGAACCTGCATTTCTAACAAGCTTCCAGCTGCTGCTGCTGCTGCTGCTCTGGGAAGCACACTTAGAGAACTGCTGCTGTATCATTTCTTTTAAAGCTATATCAAGTTGTCTTTGGGATAAGACAAGGTAAAAATTAATAGATGATGATTAAGTAGATAAGAAAATGAAAAGCTCTCTCATAGTCCTCTAAGGCAGCTGAATTTTTTTGACCCTAGTCCAAAGAATTATATTACTTTTGTTAAATGTGGTCTTATTAGATTAGGTTCATCATTCTGATTTGTCTGGCTCTTTCCTGGATCCTAATTCTTTCATCCAAAAAATTGACTCTTCCTTTTGGACATGTAGCCTCTGAGAATGCAGTTATCAAGCCATTGACTTTTCTGTCCAAATTGCTGATAAAAATTTTGGATTGGCTGTCATACTCCTGGTTACTAAGGGTATTTGTGAAGATCACAAAGAGATGTCATGGAGGAAATTCAAGATATAGAACCAGCTGACATGTTTTAAGTTTCTTCATTTCATGAACTCTATGATTCTCTGAAAAATCTCCAAGATACTGGCTTGGCCAGTAAGTTCCTCCAGGTTTTTCCAGAGCGAACTTCTTGGCCAACCCAATATTTTGAATTCACGTTTAACAAGATCTGTGTAAGACAGTCTCACTCTTTGTGAGACTCCCCCCACAGCAGGAGTTGCTGACCATGTGGGCACAGTCTGAGTGAGTGTCAGGTACAGTAATTTTCTGGATGCATATCATCACCATCATAGCTCCCCCCTCACACACACTATATATATATATATTTATCCACCCCCCACTGGCCCACAAATCCCCGAATGTGCACACTCTGGTCCTAGCTCTGAGACCCTGTTTTACCCAGGCACACATTCTCATGTGTGATCAGCATTGAGAAAAATTGCTCTAAGTAGCCTTAAATCAGCTATTCCCACAAAGCAGACTTTTCAAGAAGAGATGGGTCCTTTCTGTGATGGGTTCTCATGTAGGGCTTTGTGATGGTTGGAGGAGCCCCCAAGAAACTAGTAGATCTCTAGAAACCCCCATTCTAATTCCTCAGATGATAGGGATGGGGAGAAAAGGAATTATTTGAGGCTAAGTCATTGTAATAGATAACATTTATGGGGTACATACTTTGTATCAGGCATGGTGTTAAATGTCTGTAAGTGTGATACTTAATTTTTACAGCAACCATAACAAGGCTAAGAGATACACATTACCCACATTTTACAGAGAACAACACGGAGGCACATCAAGGTTTATAAAGTCAAGAGGTGAAGGCAAGTGATGTCTCCAGAAGCTACTGCCCTTTGCTTTCCTTTTGAGAGACCACCACTCAATTTCTCCAGTTACAGAGAGGGGCTTTCTCAACTCACAAGTCACACTGAGCACTTACTGTATCCTGAGCGGAGACTGAGTACTGGATGTCTGCAGTTCACAGGGGGCCCGTTTCTCATGGGGAAACAGAATCGTGAAAGCTGATTACAACACAGTGGGATGAGTGGTTCAACAGAAGTGTAGCCAGAGAGCTCACCTGGCCATCAGGAGACGGACTCACAGACAAGATAACCATGGAGTTAAAACAAGGACCCTCAACAAGGGTTTCTCAAAGAACTCTTAGCTTTGGTGACACCCTTTGTGAAAGTGATGGCTTCCCTGATAGCTCAGTGGGTAAAGAATCCGCATGCAATGCAGGAGACCCCGCTTTGATTCCTGGGTTGGGAAGATCCCTGGTCTGTATAGAGTCAGACATGGGATCACAAAGAGTCAGACATGACTGAGCAACTTCCACAAGAAAGTGAAAGTGAAAGTCACTCAGTTGTGTCCGACTCTTTGTGACTCCATGGAGTTCTCCAGGCCAGAATACTGGAGGGGCTAGCCTTTCCATCCTCCAGGGGATCTTCCCAACCCAAGGATCGAACCCAGGTCTCCCACACTGCTGGTGGATTCTTCACCATCTGAGCCACCGGGGAAGCTCTATAGTCAAAGCTAAACTTAAACCCTTAGCTATTGCTTTCTGACTTTTCCACGAGGGGGTTGCTTCATCTCCCTGAACCTTAGTTTTCTCATCTCAGAAACGCACTAGGAACAGCCTCACGCTGTTGGGGTTGGCGTGGATCGCATGTGACAGGACACTGTCCTCACACAGGGATGCCTCACACACCGTAAGTGCTCAGGAAGCGCGAGCTGCTATCGTCAGCAGTACCACAAGCACCATCACCATCATCATCACACGGAGAAGCCACCATGGGTCAGGCTCCCTGGGAAGCAGACTCTGAGACTCAACTCTGCATGCAGGAGGGTCGATAGGAGGTACCCCAGAGAACAACACCTACCTGGGGGTGAGGGAAGCTGGGCTGAGTGGATGGACAGGTTGAACACTGACGTGGTAGTAAAAAAGGACACAATTTATCCGTGGAGAGTTCTAGAGCTAGGATGAGACCTCAAGTCATGATGAATCCAGGCAAGGGGACTGGACCTTTTCACCTCGTGTCAACTGCTCATTGGATGAGAGCTGTCCCTTGGAGGAGCTCTGATCTCAGGCAAGGGTACTTCCTTCTGCTGAGGGCAACTCCTCAGCAGGGACGTAGCTGCAGCTCGCAGCAGCCTGCACTCGCTATAGCTGGGGGAAGGAGCTCTTCAGTCCTAAAAGGGGGCCCTGGGTGGTGTACCCAAGCACCCACCATAAGAGGGGTGTTCCTTTGCAGGGTTTTATCTCCCTGCTGGCCCAGAGCAGCGGTGATGGTGCTCACTGATGGTGAGAATTTACAGAGGTGTCCTCTGCATGGTGGTTTCTGAGAAGGAAAGGTCTAGGATCCTCATGACCAATGCTGGGAAGGAAGGAGAGGATGATATCTTTAAACTTGGATCTAAAGGATGAGAGGGAAAGAGGCAAGAGAAAGCGACGACTTGAAGAGATCAAAGCGTCAAGGACACAACAAACTAAGAAAAAAAGAGAAGGGGAAAGGCAGACAAACTATCAACACACGTGCAGCAGTTGATCTTAAATGTTCTTACCATAGAAAAGAAACAGTGACTTCCTGAGAGCATGGAGGAGGCTAATGGGACTGGTGGTAATCATTTTGCAGTTTACAAGTGTATCAAATTAACTTTAAACTTACACAATGTTATATATCAGTCCTATCTCAGTGATGCTGGGGGAAAGAAAAAAAAAGTCTTTTACAGGGTTTGATAGATAATTTTCAGCTATGAAAAATATACATGCAGGGTTAGTAAACTGCTTGGAGAAATCCATGAAATAGTAGCTCGGGGCTTTCTCTGTGTCTGTGGGAAGGTGGGGATCACAGGATGCTGGTGGAGACCCAGACACCAGAGGAAACACAGCCAGACAGCATGCGGGGAGTCTGGAATTCCCTCTGCTTGGTGAACATCACTGCCCAGCAGCCATCACAGCCTGGATCAGAGGCTCCCAACATTTGCGTTGAGCCACCGCAGCCCGAAAGCTGTGCCCTTCCTTTTTTTTTTTTTTTTTCACATTCTAAATATTTATTTATTTGGTGGTTACCTCAAACTGCTTTGCCCTTCATTCAGCTCTCCTCTGGCTGCTGTGATGTTCATCAAAGCACTGAATTCCAAACCCAAGGGGGAGGGGCCAAAGAAACACAGGTTTGAGTCATTCCCTCATTTCCCCAGAATGAAGATTTGGTTTTGTTTCTTAATCACAGTTGATAGCTTAAAAACATCTAGGACTGTAATAACTGATCTCAGAAAATCTTGCTCCCAATTCTTCTTCTTCTTTTTTTCTCCTACATTTTGGCTTTGTTTAAGCAAAATGGCTGTCTGAGGAGGCCTTACAAATAGCTGTGAAAAGAAGAGAAGCGAAAAGCAAAGGAGAAAAGGAAAGATACACCCATTTGAATGCAGAGTTCCAAAGAATAGCCAGGAGAGATAAGAAAGCCTTCCTCAGTGAACAGTGCACAAAAATAGAGGAAAATAGAATGAGAAAGACTTGAGAGCCCTTCAAGAAAATTAGAGATACCAAGGGAACATTTCATGCAAAGATGGGCTCAATAAAGGACAGAAATGGTATGGACCTAACAGAAGCAGAAGATATTAAGAAGAGGTGACAAGAATACAGAAGAACTGTACAAAAAAGATCTTCATGACTCAGATAATCACGATGGTCTGATCACTCACCTACAGCCAGACATCCTGGAATGTGGCGTCAAGTGGGCCTTAGGAAGTATTGCTACAAACAAAGCTAGTGGAGGTGATGGAATTCCAGTTGAGCTATTTCAAATCCTAAAAGATGATACTGTGAAAGTGCTGCATTCAATATGCCAGCAAATTTGGGAAACTCAGCAGTGGCCACAGGACTGGAAAAGGTCAGTTTTCATTCCAATCCCAAAGAAAGGCAATGCCAAAGAATGCTCAAACTACTGCACAATTGCTCTCATCTCATAACACTAGTAAAGTAACGCTCAAAATTCTCCAAGCCAGGCTTCAACAATACATGAACCATGAACTTCCATATGTTCAAGCTGGTTTTAGAAAAGGCAGAGGAACCAGAAATCAAATTGCCAACATCTGCTGGATCATCAAAAAAGCAAGAGAGTTCCAGAAAAACATCTATTTCTGCTTTATTGACTATGCCAAAGCCTTTGACTGTGTGGATCACAATAAACTGTGGCAAATTCTGAAGGAGATGGGAATACCAGACCACCTGACCTGCCTCTTGAGAAACCTGTGTGCAGGTCAGGAAGCAACAGTTAGAACTGAACATAGAACAACAGACTGGTTCCAAACAGGAAAAGGAGTACGTCAAGGCTGTATATTGTCACCCTGCTTATTTAACTTATATGCAGAGTACATCATGAGAAACACTGGACTGGAAGAAGCACAAGCTGGAATCAAGATTGCCAGGAGAAATATCAATAACCTCAGATATGCAAATGACACCACCTTTATGGCGGAAACTGAAGAACTAAAGAGCCTCTTGATGAAAGTGAAAGAGAAGAGTGAAAAAGTTGGTTTAAAGCTCAACATTCAGAAAACTAAGATCATGGCATCTGGTTCCAACACTTCATGGCAAATAGATGGGGAAACAGTGGAAACAGTGTCAGACTTTATTTTTTTGGCTCCAAAATCACTGCAGATGGTGACTGCAGCCATGAAATTAAAAGACGTTTACTCCTTGAAAGGAAAGTTATGACCAACCTAGATAGCATGTTAAAAAGCAGAGACATTACTTTGCCAACAAAGGTCCGTCTAGTCAAGGCTATGGTTTTTCCAGTAGTCATGTGTGGATGTGAGAGTTGGACTATAAAGAAAGTTGAGCACCAAATAATTGATGCTTTTGAACTGTGGTGTTGGAGAAGACTCTTGAGAGTCCCTTGGACTGCAAGGAGATCCAACCAGTCCATCCTAAAGGAGATCAGTCCTGGGTGTTCATTGGAAGGACTGATGCTGAAGCTGAAACTCCAATACTTTGACCCCCTGATGCAAAGAGCTGACTCATTTGAAAAGACCCTGATGCTGGGAGGGATTGGGGGCAGGAGGAGAAGGGGACGACAGAGGATGAGATGGTTGGATGGCATCATTGACTCCATGGACATGGGTTTGGGTGGACTCCGGGAGTTGGTGATGGACAGGGAGGCCTGGCGTGCTGCAGTTCATGGGATCGCAAAGAGTCGGACATGACTGAGCGACTGAACTGAACTGAAGCACCCATTTTGTGATCTCAAGACTATGAAAACAGATTGATACAAATCTGCTATGGAAGGAAAAAGACTCTTGTCTAAAGCAAGGAGAACTTTTATGCACATCTCAAATGGCACCTTTTACTGGAGAACAGACAGAATTGTCCTGGGTGGACCTCAGCAGAGAGAAACCACCTGAGCTCCATCTGAAGTTGGAAAGAGTGTTAGGACAGATGCAGAGAACAATCTAGTGGTTATCAGTGGGGAGAGAAATGGGGAAGGGCAAGAAAGGGGTAGAGAGTAAAGAGGTAAAAACTACCATGTATGAAACAAATGGGCTTCCCAGGTGGTGCTACTGGTAAAGAATCCATCTTCCAATGCAGCAGACAAAGAAGACATGAGTTTGATTCCTGGGTTAGGAAGGTTTCCTGGAGGAGGGCATGGCAACCCTCTCCAATATTCTTGCCTGGAGAATCCCTATGGACAGAGGAGCCTGTCAGGCTATGCTTCATAGGGTCGCAGATAGTTGGAAATGACTAAAGTAACTTAGCACACACAGCACATAAAATAAATGAGCTATAAGTACATACTCTACAACACATGGAACACAGCCAATAGTTTACAGTAAGTATAAATGGAGTATACTTTTTAAAACTGTGAATCACTATGCTATATACCTGAAACATACATAATATTTACATCAACTATACCTAAATAATGCAAAAATAAAAAATTATAGAAAAGAGGGAGTAAACTCCAAACAAATAGTTTTGCTTCTGCTAAGATCTTCACCAGTGAGCATGCAGTCTACTCTTCAAATCCTTCAACCAAGAATAAACAACTAAAGTGTGACATTCAAATTGACTAAATAATTTAAGGTGATATGTAAGCAAAAGAGACAGAAGGGAAATTTTCAATTAAAAAAATATTAAAAAAAATATTCAATTCCACCATATTTTCTAAACAGACTGTCATCTTTGATACTAAAACATGGCACGGGATAGTGTTAAGAGTCCAAATTCTAAAATGAACTCCCTGGTTTAAAAATCTAACTCCTCTACTTAAAAACAACAACGCAACAAAACGCACAGAACCAGAAAACTTCAGTTACGACTCCACCATTTGCCTTCTGTCTGCAGAGGAAATAAAATATGAAGAAGAATATTTTTAAGTGTGTTATGGATGCTCAGGCTACCTTCTTCCCACCCCTGGCCATGGCTCCTGACAGCGGTCTCCTCCATGTCTGTCTCCACATATTCCTGCCTGCCTTTTTGTTTAACCATTATTTTTAGATGTGAGACCTGAAGTTCTTGGACACACCGATGTGTTTTGCGATCGACCACTTATTAAGTCAACGGTGCTGTTTCTGCCCAACCCAGATGCCTGAATCTATAACACAGAGACTGATGGTGTGGGTGACGCCGCTTGAGCTATAGTTGTACGGGTCTCTTGTTCCTCAGATAGGAAATATGTTCCCATCATAGGTCCACATTAGTATTCGAAACACCTGTCGGTTTAATATTTCAAACACAGAACAAAATGGCCAAGGAGCTACACTGAGAATCTAAATGTCAACAGCCATTCTCAACAGAAGCAGAAGAGCATGGCATGAATGCGTCCAGGAAAAATTCTCCCTGATGCCAAGACGGACGCCTCGATTTCTGGACCTGGAGGACCTTATTTACCCTCAACCTGTCCTGGGAACACAGCAGGTGTTTATTCCCAAGGAGATTCCCAGAAAGGTTAGCATTTCTGCGGTCCGGGTTAGATGCTGATGGAGTCACTGACTTCAAACAGGTGCCTGGCAAAGACTGGTTGTGCAGAGCATTCGAATGAATTTAATTTAAATTCAACAGACCTTTCACGATGTGGGGCTTGGCTCGGGACTAATGTGACAACAGTGACACTGACACCTCTGCTTCCCAAGAGTTCGGAGATCAACAAAATAAATGAGTTCACAGTACGACAGTTCCCCAGCAGGCCGTGGGACACGGGTCACAGCGAGCACAGGGCGGGCAGTTACACCTCACCACGCAGCGGTCATGAAGGTCCTACAGCCAAGTGCCACTCAAGTGTGACTGCGCCCTCTGCTCCCATTCTCCCGAGCTCTCCAGCGTCATCCCGCCTCCCCATGGAAGGAAGACGGTATCACCAGATAGCGCAAAGTGCTTCCTGCCTGACCTCTCACTGGAACCCCAGAGGTGAGGAGGACTCCCCCAGAGAAACACTCCATTTTTGCCACAACGTGACGGTTATCTCCTGTCATTGCTGCTGATAAAAGCTTTGCTCCATAAAACAGTTATGTCAGTAGGAAAACAAGCAGGTTGAAGACTAGAACAACCCAGTGCAATGGGACAGTCTACAATGGCAAAAGTATTCTGTGTGTGTTCTGTTCAGTACGGCAGCCACTGACCACATGTGATTACTGAATGCTTGAAATGTGGATAATGTGGGTGAGGAACTGGATTTTTAATTTTCCTTAATCAGTATTTAAATTTAATTAACCTTTATTAGAGACGTGCAAATCAAAGTGACCGTGAGGTACCACCTCACGCCTGTCGGAGTGGCCATGGTTAAAAGATAAGAAGCTCTGGAGAGGGTGTCGAGAAAGGGAACCTCTTACGCTGATGCTGGGAATGGAAAGTGGTGCAGACACCATGGAAAACAGTCTGAAAGGGCCCTCAAAATCTAAAAATAGAACTACCATATGATCCAGCAGTCCTACTCCTGGGCATAGAAATGGGAAAGATGAAAACTCTAATTTAAGAAGATGCGTGTACCATAGTGCTCACTGCAATTCACAATAGCAAAGCCATGGAAGCAACAGAAATGTCCACCAGCAGAAGAATGGACAAAGCGGATACATACATATAGTAGAATATCACTCAGTCATAAAAAAGAATGAAATAATGGCATTTGCAGCAACACCATGGGCTTAGAGATTATCATACCAAGTGATGTAAGTCAGACAAAGACCAATACCATATGAGATCACTTATATGTGGACTTTAAAATACTACACAAATCAACTCATGAACAGAAGTGGCCTCACAGACACAGAAACCAAACTTGTGGGTACCCCAGGGGAAAGGGGGTGAGGGAGGGACAGGTCAGGAGTTTGGAATTAGCAGATACAAACTACTGTTTACGAAATAGATAAGTGACAAGAGCCTACTCTAGAGCAAAGGGAGTATTATTCAATATCCTGTAGTGAACCGAAATGAAAGGATTTCTCTGGTAGTTCAGTAGCTAAGAATCCGCCTGCCAATGCAGGGAACGTGGATTCAATCCCTGGCCCGGGAAGATCCCATGTGCTCCTGGCAAATAAGCCTGTGTGCCGCAACTCCTGATTCTGTGCTCTGGAGCCAGAGGGCTGCAGCTACTGATCCCATGTGCAACTACCAAAGTCCGTGCGCCTAGAGCCCGCGCTCCACAGCCAGAGAGGCCTCTGCAGTGAGAAGCCCGGGCTCCACAACCAGGGAGGAGCCCCCCTCGGTGCAACTAGAGAAAGTCTGCACGTAGCTACAAAGATCCAGTGCAGCCAAAAATAAAATAAAATCTAAAACCATAATGGAAAAAATGTGAAAAATAACATATGTATATATGCAAAACTGAATTGTTGTGCTGTATATCAGAAACTAATAACATGGTAAATCAACTAAACGTCAGTAAAAAAAAAAAACTTAATTAGCTTAAGAAAGAGACAGTAGCAACATCACTACCCTGCTGTCTTCCTGGTGGACTATGCACAATTCGAAGGGGGAGTCTCCCTTAAAATCCATCTTTCGATGTTCACTGCTTAGCCCAGGGCACATTCGAGCCTTGCCAACAAGGATTCCTCCCCTGAAGGTGTTAAGTAGGAAAATACCGAGGTGTGATTCAAGCTCTTCCCTTCCTCCTGCTAAAGCGAGTTACTGGTTGGCAGCCTTGTCAGTAGTCAGGGGAAAACTGAGAAGATCAAAGACCTGCTTGATTGATGTGCTTTGGGAAGAGCAAATATTTATCCTGGAAGATAAAAGAAGAGATGTGAAAGGTGAGCAAAGATAGATGCAAAAGACAAGAGAGAATGAGGGCAGGGTTTGAGAGTCTGGGAGAGTTTAAAGAGCACAGGGAGAGAGTTTGGAGGGAAAGGAGGCATCGGGGGGATGTCTAAATGAGAAGAGAAATTTTCGAGATGTTTCCTCTGCAGCACAAATAGTTCCAGCTTTGGCATTTTCTAAAGGACTCAATAGAATTTGATAGTGCTTCTCAGTTATATTGAAAAATTGGGTTTCTATTCAAGAGTGAATCATCCCAGCTAAATCTGGGCTATAAAAGGGAAAACAGAATGGGAACAGAAATGAAAAATGTTAAAAGAGCAAAAGGAAGAGTGTCCTGTAAGCGCCATAGACTGAAGGCAGAGATGGTGACTCCAAGCCAGTGAGAGGGTGAAATTTTGCCTCTGCTATTTATTTGCTAGGAAGGAGCAGTCCCAGGGCATG
Organism: Muntiacus reevesi; assembly: GCF_963930625.1. Lineage (NCBI taxonomy): Eukaryota > Metazoa > Chordata > Mammalia > Artiodactyla > Cervidae > Muntiacus > Muntiacus reevesi. The sequence continues at coordinate 218,646,960 of NC_089250.1, read as the reverse complement.
GACCATCTCCTCTGTGATCAGAGAGAACAGTTCTCCAGGATCTGAAAGCGGATAAACCTGAACAGAATGTTTTGGGAAGGGGGGCACGTTTTTAGCTATATTACACATCCCGGGTTCTGGCTGCAGAAACACTGAGTCACAGCTTATTACAAGGTCCCCAGTCAGAACAATTTTAGTCAGTTTAGCTGGAGGATAAAGAGAATCCAATTACGAAATCATTGAGGCCAGTCATAGGAATGGTGGATTTAATAGCTCCCCATTAGCTGATTGAACTAGGGATAGCATAGATAAATGAAAAGCAATTCTTTCTGATCTTAGGGATTTTTTTTTTAAGTCTGTTACTTGATGGATAGTCTGTTTTAAGAAGGAGATGTGTCTGCATTGGGAGGACGGGGAGAGGGCTTTGCAGTTTGCAAGCTTCATCTGAGTTTACTGTAGAAATTAGACTGTTTGAGCTGGTGGGGTTGCCCCACTATGTGTCTATTTGTATGAAGAGCAGATAAGCCTGGGAAAGAAGAGAAACACTCCTGCTAAGGGAAATGTGAGTTGGAGAATAGGAGCCTAGATGAAGAAGCAGAAAGCTTGACTCTGAATGTGGGCTTTGGTACCACTCAGATTACCTTTCAACTTCAAGGGCTCGTGATGAGTGGGTATAAAGTGAGTGAAGAAAACCCTGGCTCAAATCCTAGCTCTTTGTCTTATGAGTTTCATCATCTTTAACAAGTTCTTTATTTCTCTGATCCTTTCCCTTCATCAGAAAATGTTTGGCATCATGCTAAGTACATGTGTGCATGCTAAATCACTTCAGTTGTGTCAGACTCTTTGTGACCCCATGGACTGCAACCCACCAGGCTCCTCCATCCATGGGATTCTCCAAGCAAGAATACTGGAGTGGGTTGCCATGCCCTCCTCCAGGGGATCTTCCTGACCCAGGGATTGAACCGGCATCTCTTGCGTCTCCTGCATTGGCAGACGGGTTCTTTACCACTAGCACCACCTGGGAAATTTCTATAAAACCCTTAACATGGTGCTGTGAGAAATCACTCAGTAAAGGTCATTGTGATAATAAAGATGATAGATAATTAATGACAAGAGTGTCTTCATTATTAGCTCCAAACAGCAGAAACAATGATAAGGAAGATGGCACATGCTGCTTTGGAACCTGCTGTAGAAAGGGGGCTGCATTCTTAGCAGAAGGCCAGGCTCCACCCGGGATGGAGAAGAAAGGGGGAAACATACTGGGTGGCTTCAGTGTACGGGAGGAGCAGAACAGAGCAACAGGAGATGGTTTCAATCCACGGGGAACCAGAACTATGTTCTGAGAGCCCAGGCCACAGCAAGTAAGATGCCCTGGCAACTATGTGGGAGGCACGGAAGATGGGGGTCCTGATACCTACAAAGGAAGGTCAGAACAGAGTCAAGGACATACCACTTGTTCTAAAAGGTTATTTCCCCCAATAGTTTGAAATATTTATTCATTTATTTTCCAGTTGTACTGAGCTGTATTTGACACATTTAATTTAAGGTGTACAGCATAATGTGTGCGTATCTTACACAAGGATTGTGACAACACTCTTTACTTTAGTGAAACGTTTGACCAGCCAGGCTGGTGGAGCCTCGGGTCCCCAGGCGTACAAGCATCGCGGGAACACTGGAGCAAGTGCTCTTGGAGTAACCGGCGCCAGAGGTAGCACCCTGGGCTCTCTCCAAGAAGCCCGGCCTGCAGCCCCCAGTGGAGCCGGATGACGGTGAGGAGGAAACCACAGAACATCTTGAGAAGTTAGAGACCCACATCTCCCAGCCTCGGGAGAGCAGTTATTAGAGGGTTCAGGAAGCAATCTTCTGGTTGCAAGAGAACAAACTGTGTCAAGGAGAAGTAAAACTCCCTGAAAACGTAGCTCCTTTGGTATTCTTTCAAATCCCTATTCAAAGACCTGCATGCTGGAGGGAGATAGACTCAAAGAAAACTAAGATGACACAGGAGAGTGCAAAGGAAGATGGGCTTGGACGGGCCTCTGTTTGTACTAGGAAAGTCACAGTTACAAGTGACACGGCCACCTCTGCCGAAAGGTACCCCCAACTCTGGGTGATATATTCGCTCACTCCCCCAGACACGGATTGCACGCCTACTGTTACAGGAGCACCGGGGATGTGTTCATCAGTTAGAGGAGAAGAGAGAGCGCTTCTGGAAAGTCCAAGATGACCAGAGATTCAAAAGACAATGGGCCTCAAAGTTGAAAACATTATATATGTTATTTAATATGATTCGATGACTCCGTGCTGAGGGACGTCAAGTCCCAAGAGGCAGCATGGAGCTGCCCTCCCCAGTGCCCCCTCTGATTCTCCACTTTTTCTGGACAAAGAAGCATCTCCCGTCAGCCATGATGGTTACCCTTTGGATCAGTCCAGTGTGTTTCTTACCTACCTGCATCATCTAATAACTGCCCTCCATTCCATTTAGAGTATCTACCCCACATTCACCACACACACAGACACACACACAGACACACACAGACACACACACATGCACACGCATACTTCATGAGTTCCTGGCCGGGCTGTCGATCACAGAGCTCCCTTCTTTTAGGTCAGAACAGGAGGGCGTGAGACACCAATATGGCCAATCATTACGCCTTACCCGCTCAGGCCAGACAGACAGAGAGACCCAAGGGCTGATATGTGATTTATGAGGGGTCAATTAGATCCCTTCCCTGGTGTATGAAAACTGGGAGAAGAAAGTTCTGTTTGCATCGGGACTTGCTAAACTCTCAGGAGGCAGCTGGGGTGAAAGGCCTCCATCTCTCCAGATCTCAGGAAGGCAGCTGAGCGCAGTGACCCCCGAGGAGGGAGAAGACAAGAGAGGGAAGGGGAGCGCCTAGGAGTCCAGGGATTGGTCCACCAAGGTGGTCGGCATGGCTGAAAGGAAGGACAGAAAGGTCGCGGCAGAAGCGACGGGCCTTCCTTCTGAAGGTCCCTGAGCTTGGCCCAGCCCCTGGAGCGGAGTAGGAGCACTGTACGTTTTGGTTCCACTCACACCCTTGTTCCCTCGGGAATGCACCTGGATGCTGGTGTTTACGCCATGCCATGGTGGCACAGCCTGTCCAGGCTGCTAGGTTTCTTTTAATCTGATGGCATTTAGTCTCAATTGCGCTGGGATCTCCTAGTTATGGCACATGGATCTCAAGTTACTTTGCAATCTAGTTCCCTGACCAGGGATCAAACCCAGGCCACCTGCATTGGAAGCTCAGAGGCTTGGCCACCTGGACCTCCAGGGAAGTCCCCCAGCTACTTTTGATTTTAGGGTCTTATACCCTTTAGGGGAGACACGTGGAATCTGAATAGGGACTCCATTCAGAAAACTTTATGGCTTAAGGAGAACTTTCTAATGTCCTACTTTTTTTTCATCTCCTTCCCACCATTAATATAGATTAAACATATACTATACAACAAGGACTTCATTCATTCAATGGATATGAAATGTGCCAACACCATTGCTAAATACTTTAGACACGATCTAAAATTACCCCATAAGGACTATAATTATACCCATATTACAGCTTAGCAAACTGAGGTTTCAAAAGAGGAAGTCATTTTCCCAAGTCATTTTCCCATTGAAAGACGTTGCTAAAATATGATCCAATTCAGCACTTGACCACATCTGTTTCACTTCAAACATTAACCCTTTTATAACCCCAAAGCATCCTGCCTCCCATCCAATTTGGATGTTTAGTCAGTGCCAGCCCCCAAAATGAATCATTATCAGTCTTTTCACAGAAGAGAATTATCCTACAATGGGCTCTGGAGGAGGGGAGAAGTCAGGATTAAGAGGACCAGCGCTTTAATTTGCAGAGGGGGTTCTGTTCGGGAAAGCAGTGGCTCGAATGTTCCTGCCCCCAGGACAGTGCTGGGGAAGGGGCTAAGGCTGAGGGGTCAAGGAGCTGGAGAACAGAATTCCCCCCGCAGGCTCTCATCTAGAAAAATATCACGTTCAAAGATGAAACAGCTCCTTTCACTGGAGTGTCTATTTTGTCTCTTGGGCCTTCAAACATTAAACATTAAATTTACTCGTTTTAATACCGTGGCTGCAACTGATGTTCTGTGTGAGATCACATACAGAGGAATCAAACTAATTTGAGATTACATGCCTGCTGCCCTTTCCTAGGAAGAGCCTCTTCTTGTTTCTAATTAAACTTTTTCTTCTATGACAAATGCCAAGATGCCAAGAAAGACCTGTATGAAGAATAAGTAGTGGCAGGAACTTGGGGTCACCAGGGTGTTCTTACCCATGCCTGGGTGAGTTTTGTTGTTGGCATGAATGTCAGCGATCTGCCCAAAGGTCATGGGATTTTGGTTCCGCTGGATGGGTGCAAACCAGACTCCAGAGGTTGGGCGGTTTTGCACACCCAGCTATCGGAGAAATCTGTGTTGTCACCCATGGATGGGTGTGCACAGAGTTGGTGTCAGGGTAGCATACATTCATCCTCGTCCATTCCCAACCCTGGGCATAAGAGTCAAAAGCCAGCACCCTACTCCAGCTGTGCATGTTGCTGGATGGGAGATGATCAGGACAGGGCACCGGAGGCGGGGATCAAGGAAAGGAGGAAGGAAAGTAACTGAGCACCCACTCATTGTGTGCAAGAAGCAGTGAGGCTGGTCAGAGACTCTCAGCCAGTCTTCATGGTAATACCAAAGGGAGGGTGTCATTCTTACCAAGGGGAGGCTGTGGGCAAGCTGTCAGTGCTATCTGCTCACCGTCAGCCTCAGTGAGGCAGGATTAGAGTCTGAACTCAGAGGTGTTGTAGTTCCTTCCTCTTCCCATTTCATCTGAGTCCCTTTTTCCTTACCTAGAAAGTAAAGATGACAGCCTCATGGGTGTGGGTAGGTGGGAAATGACAAGGATGGTAGGCTTTGTTGCTGCAAAGATGCCTCCAGTGGAGGGGAGGGTGAGCCTGAGTGTCCGTCCTCACTCCCGTTGCCCACTGTGAGACACCGCCTTTGGCTTCTGTCTAATGAAGCTCAGGCTGCTGTTTACAGAACCTGCTCTATGTCAGACATCCGATAAGATGGTCTGCGTCTCTTCTTTCTATGGAGTAGAAGAAACTCCAATCCTGGGCTTCCTTTCTTCCTCAAAGTGCTGGGGAGACAGGAAGTCCATTCCGTTATCGGATCAGAGCAGACACTGTCACCATCACCAGCCCTCCCCGGGGAGGACACAGTTAATGGAAAAATGCAAACTCGGATGGACAACAGAGACCCCTGAAGCAGCGCCTCCATCTTCTCATTCCCAAACGAGGCTCAGTGTGACTCTGGAGAGTCATCCTTTCCCGTCAAATCCTGATGACCCCGTCCAACACAGAGCACTGTGTTCCAATCTCTGTGCCAAGTGGCTTCCAGCTCGGGTACTAGGACCCTCCAAACAATTTCTCAGTTTTATAAACATCTGTGTCGCTTAACCTCATACACTCCATTTATTTATTTCAATAAACACAGAGAAGAGCATTGTTGTTGTTCAGTCGCTCAGTCGTGTCCGACTCTTTATGACCCCATTGACTACAGCATGCCAGGATCCCCTGTCCTCCACTATCTCCCAGAGCTTGCTCAAACTCATTCCATCCAGTGGGTGATGCCATCCAACCATCTCATCCTCTGTCGCCCACCCCACCCCCCCAGCCTCCTTCTCCTGCCTTCAATCTTTCCCAGCATCAGGCTCTTTTACAAAGAATTGGCTCTTTGCAACTTAACCTCATACACTCCACTTATTGATTCAAACAGACACAGGGAAGAGCACATTGGCCATATTTCCCTGGATTGACCTTTCATGCTGTGTTGTTTGGCATATCTTGCACTCAAGTTGCTGGTGTAGCCATAGCCCAGTGGAGGAGATGAGGCAGAGGAAGGAAGCGTCTTGAGTGGTGATCATGTTTAATCAGCATGGGTATTCTGGGTCAACCATAGCAATGTGATTCTAAGTGGATCCCAAAAGCATTCCAGACCCCAAAAATGGTGAGGAAGTGGATGTGGCTCAGAACCACGATGGCTGCTTTGGGAGGCAAGATGACAGCAGGCAACTTAAATAAATATATTTATTTACTTTCAATTATCTTTGGCCCGCTGGGTCTCTGTGGTTGCGCGCAGGCTTTCTCTAGCCGTGGCTCCGGGCTCTTCATTGCAGTGGCTTCTCATGGGCTTAGTTGCTCTGCCGCATGTAGGATCTTCCCGAACCAGAGATTGCACTGGTGTTCCCTGCATTGCAACATGCATTCTCAATCACTGGACCACCAGGGAAGCCCCATCATGCAGTTTTGAGTTTGATCAGTTATGCTTCAAGTCAGTCCAGTGCATCCACGGTTCTTTCCCTGTATTTTCAATTCCAGTCTTTGTGCCTGTCTGCCTCTCTGTGTCTCCTGGTTGTTCATTGCCTCTGTCCATTCTCTCTCTCTGCTCTGTGCGTTTGTCACTGTGTCCCTCAGATCATAGAGTGCAGAACAGGAAGACTTGGATTTTTATGCCGCTTGTCCACCTAAAAATTCACAATCTTAACATATCTCTGAATGCCAGTTCCCCCATTTTTAAAATGGAGAGTGTAACACTGATGTTGAATGGCCATTAGGATAAAATGAAGCAAAGTATACAGCGGGCAGCTCAGTGGCTGCCTCATCACCAGCACCTGACCCTCACGATGTATCAGGATCCCACCAATCTCTTGGTTTTCCTCTAGCGTGGCCCACCCTCAGCCCATTTTCAGATCAGCCAATGGAGCCATGACTGGCTGCAACTATTTTTCATCCAGTTGGTCTCATTCCAGCAGTTTCACGTGGCCTCTTGCTGTAAATCAGTCTGGGAAAATAAATGTCCCCAGTCCATTAGTGCCTTTCCACCACAAGCCAATCTGGGCTGCAAAACAGACAGACTTGTTAATGGCCACTTAAGTAGGCTCCTGCAGCCCAGTCTGGGGACCCTCAGCCTCAAATCCTCCCAGCTCCTGTCCAAGAGAAGCACCACTGTGGCAAGACCCCCGGCAGCAAAGGCATAGACAGGACCCTGAACAATTGCTGGGGACTGGGGGAGGGGAGACCACAAACCCTGGTTTGCCCAGAGTAGTCCAAGTTTGTCCCTACTGCCCCAGAGTAGTTATTAGCAGAGTCCCTTTCATTCTCCTAAGGGTGCTGGTATGACAACCTGTAAGGGGAACCTGTGGAAATCAAGAATAACAGTTTGAACAATACCATCTAGCATTTGTTGACCTCTTGCTCTGTGTCAGGCATCACCACAAAGGTCCTGATGCAGCGTGTCGCATTGAGACCCCCTTACAACACTCTACAGTTGTTGTTGTTCAGTTGTTAAGTTGCGTCTGACTCTTCAAAACCCCGTGGACTACGGCATGCCAGGCTCCTCTGTCCTTCATCAACTCCTGGAGTTTGCTCAAATTCATGTTCATCAAGTCAGTGATGCCATCGAACCACCTCATCCTTTGCCACCCTCCTCTCCTTTTGCCTTCAGTCTTTCCCAGCATCAGGGTTTTTGCCAACAAGTCGGCTCTTCGCATCAGGTGGTCAAAGTATTGGAGCTTCAGTACCAGTCCTTCCAGTGAATATTCAGGGTTGATCTCCTCGAGGATTGACTGGGTTGGCTCTGAAGGGCGGTGCTATTATTAATTCCATTCTATAGACCGGGAAGCCCACGTTTAGTGTGGTAAGCGACGGGGTCAAGGTCAGCCAGTGTAGAGGGCACTGTTGGCGTCTCACCCAGACCTCTGTCACCGGCAGTGCACCCGTCCCCCAGTGGCTGGGACAGCTGGCTGTCGGAGCTCAGAGCAGCCCTGATCCCCCTTCCATGAGTTACAGAGTCTCCATACCCCCACTCAGGAAGCAGCCCAGAGCCCATAACCCACCAATGACAGGGTGGGGGGCCCAGAAGGCTCCCCCACTGCTACAAGGTCAGATTGACTCTGGTACCACTCATGCTCTAGAGCTCCTGGAGGGGTCCAGCTGAGACCCAACCCTTGCTTCACTCCTTCCCCTGCCCTATCCTACTCCTGGGCTGCCCTTTTCCTGAAAGGACCCCCCTCCCATCAACCTTTTCAAACAGCATTCCTGTCTCAGGTTGTGCCTCCAGGGGATCAGTCCTAGGATAGCTGGTTAGCAGGGGGCTGAGCTAGGCTCACGTCTAGGAAGGTCTCACTCGTCATCACTAAGCAGATGTGATGTAACATTTCCTGTGTTATTACATACATGATTAAAATGATGGCCTCCAAGTCATCAAGTTGCCAGCAAATATGTTGTACAGGCATCAATGTGACAACAATCACAACAACTAATGTTTGTTGTTGTTATTATTCAGTTGCTGAGTCGTGTCTCTTTGCAACCCCATGGACTACAACACGCCAGGATTCCCTGTCCTTCACTATGTCCCAGAGTTTCCTCAGACTCATGTCCATTGAGTCAGTGATGCCATCCAACCATCTCACCCTCTGTCTCAGCCCCCTTTCTCCCCTTGCCCTCAATACTTCCCAGCATCAGGATCTTTACCCATGAGTTGGCTCATTGCATCAAGTGGCCAAAGGATTGGAGCTTCACCTTTAGCATCAATCCTTCCAATGAATATTCAGCATTGATTTCCTTTAGGATTGATTGGTTTGATCTCCTCAGTGTCCAAGGGACTCTCAAGAGTCTTCTCCAGCACCACAATTCTTGGTGCTAACCTTGAGCCCATCTCTTTCTTAAAAGATGAACACTATAATGTTCATCTTATTATCTCCATTTTGCAGTCGAGGCAAGAAAAGCTTAGAGAAGTTAAGAAAGATGTTCACCAAGATTACACAGATCTATCTTTCTCCAAAGGCCACATGCTTTTTCCACTTGACCAGTTAAATCACTTGCTATGTAAATTGTTCACTAAATGGCTGATGAAATCTGTCCCCTATCAAATATGATGTTGTGGTAACAATTCAAATGGAAAACTGGGCTACCCTTCCCACCCCATACAGCCCACAGTGGTTCTTTCTGAGCCATATTTAACCATCAAGCCTCTACTTTAGGGAGAGTGCTGGATTACTCTGGGGACAGCCAAAGAATGTTTCCTTAAGCCAGACACAAACAGATGAAAAGGGCTTCCCAGGTGGCACATAAAGAACCCGCCTGCCAATGCAGGAGACACAAGAGATTCGGGCTCCATCCCTGGGTCAGGGAGGTCCCCTGGAGGAGGGTGTGGCAACCCACTCCAGTATTCTTGCCTGGAGAATCCCACTGACAGAGAAGCCTGGCGAGCTACAGTCCATGGGGTTGCAAAGAGTCAGACACAACTGAAGTGACCGAGCACCCAGATCAAAGCCACATTCACTGAAGAAAGGGAAGAAAACAAGGCTATGTGTCAAAGGTCCGGAGGAGTAAACTACATCCCTCCTGGCTTTGCAACAGAGGGAGACAAAATAAGAGGAAAAGAGCAGAGCTTTAAGGAGAAATAAACTAGGATTCAAATCCTAGCTTCATTACCTGTGTGGTGTTTTTAGCAAATTACTCAACATCTCCAAGCCTCAGTTTGCTTTACCATAATACCTACTGTGTTAGACCAGATATGAGAGCGGGGGAAATGAGATAAAATATGTATCTCCCCCTGCCTTCTCTCTTCCATTTCCACAAAATTTATACGGTAACCAACTCGTACCCTCATTCCAGGTCTGAATGATACTAGTTCAGATGGACTGTGCTTTATTTTCCAGCAAAAAGCATATCCTATTTGATGATAAAAGGTTTCCATTAAAAATAGAGAACCGAGAGAGAATGGATAAGAGGGGAACCTTCATCCAAGAGGCCATCAGCTGATTCATAAAACTACAGAATGAGTCATCCTGGCTCCCAAGACTAATCTTACAATCAATGGGCATCTCTGCCCAGCCAATCCTAGCCCAGTGGAGAAAGAAGGGCCCAGCAGGCAATCCTCACAAACCTATTCCAATCCCTCCCTGCAAAACCGATTAACTGCTTCCAGCTTGGGTGAAATGAAAATCAACCTGGACCCTTTGCAGTACTGTTTCCCCTCCCCCATCCAGCATCATCTCCCACCCCTCGTGGCTTGTTGGCTTTCTAAACAACTGGGGCAGGGGGATCTGTGATGATTCTACTCAATGTGTGTGTGTGTGTGCCTGTGTGTGTCTGTGTGTGTCTGTGTGTGTGCGGCTCCAACGAAAAACAGGCTTCTTCTGTGTCTGGCTTTGAAAATCAATCTCCCAGCCTTCATCCTGACATTTATTATTTCCAAACCCTTCAGGTCCTCTTGGCATTTATGCAGTAAGCAAAAGGCTGGAGAATCCAGGTCTATTTGACCCGCAGATGATGATCTTTTAACAAAAAAGTAGCTTCAACATTTTTACTCTCTATATATACACTCTGACAAAGAGTCCTAGAACCCAGTCCTCAATTTGAATGGAGGGTCATAAATCATACACACACACACACACCCACACACACGTAATATTTTTGATTGGTGGTTGAGGAAGGAAAGTGAATCAATACATGGTTTTAATTTTACTAGGTAGACATACTTCCACCAGCAAGTGAAGAAAAAGAATGACTCAACAATCTCCCTCCAGGCACCTTTCCCCCATCCTTCCATCCAGCAATAACTGAGTCATTCAGCAATAGCATATTCAAGATACACTGGGTGCCAAGCTCTGGGCTGGACATTGGGAATTTATCAGTGAGCATGTATCAGAGGCACGCTCTGCCTTCTGGATCAGCCAGCTTGGTTCAGCAAGAGTTAACAAGATAGAACTGTATAGGATCCCCCAATTGGCCAAAGCCACCTCTGCCACCTGAATTCCCCTGGGAGAGGCCCCTGTGTTCAGAGTTAAACGCACCCAGCCCCATATGTGAGAAGTGAGCTGGAGACCAGTGCCTGCCTCTCTCCAGCCACCTTCCAGTCTGAAGAATGAAACCCACACCTGCTTTCAAAGTGGCGAAGCGGAGGGGAAGCCCCTCTGCACTCTTCTTGCCTCTAGACTGTTCCCAGATGCTGATTTTGGGGGTCTAAGTGGTGAGCTGGCTGCTACTTTTAGGGAGCTGGGTCTGTTGAGGGCTTTAAAGAACGGTGATGGGAAGGGAAGGGCCCATCTCAGGGTGCTAACAGAGAGTTCCCCGGAAAAGCTTTCCACACTGCAGCACACAACTCACAGCGCTGGTCCAGTGAGCCCTGGGGGGTGAGTCCTTTCCCTGGAACTCCAGGGAAATGACCATACAGTGATAGACAGCACAAGCGATGTTTGTACACTCCAGGAGGAATCCCAGCCTGGTGAGGGTCTGACGTTCCCCAGGGAGGGGTGGGGACAGGAAAGGGACTCAGGAGATGGAAGCTGGAGTTAGCAGATTCAGCTGTTTTGTTCGCTTGTGTTTTTCCTCTTCAGAGAAACACAGAAGGCGCTGGTGGGCAAGAGGGGGATGAAGTAGCAGCCTTGGCCTCACCTCTCGGGGGACTTAAATGCTGGGTCCCTAAAATGTGTCCCAGTTCCTCTCCCAGTATGAGACCACAAGGAGGGAGTGTACAGCGGTGAGCAAGAGGGACGCATTTCCCCAACCCTGCTCTCTGACCCCAGCCCCAAAGGGACAACTGCCTAGAGGTCGAAAAAGATGCCATATCAAATCCTGGCCATGCCGCTTAGCGGCAGCCGGCTGATCTTGGGCAAACCACTCTCTGAGCCCCGGTTGCCGCACCTGTGACAAGGGGACAACGATGATGCCTAACTCTCTGGGTCCCAGGAACTATTAAATAAGATCGCACACGTAAAACTCTTTAAGAACCGATGGCAGGCACGCAGTGAGTCGACGGTTATGATTTTCTAACCATGTTCCCACCAAACCTTCCTCTCCTGGCCCCTGGGTGGTCCTACTCCACGGAGAGCTCCCGTGGCGCGATCTTCCAGACCCTGAGCGCTGGGCGCCACCGGTCACTCTTCCCCTCCCCGGGACTCACAGTGTCCTCCGAACACCCCCAGATCCGGCTTGGGGAGAGCGAGGGCTTGCCTGCCAGCCTCCTCCCCAGCATCGGCAGGCCAAGGGGCGGCGGGGGAGGCTCGGAGAGCCGGCGAGGGCGCACGGGGGGCCGCCCAGGGAGGCTCTTCCCCTCGGGTAGCGTGCCCGCCGAGGCTCTGCCAGCCGCTCCCCCGGAGCTCTGAGAGCGCGCAAAGAGAGAGAGAAAGAAAGAGAGAAAGGCGCGGATACTGGACCAGGCTTTGACGCGGATCTTGAGCTCGCCGTCCTGCGGCTCGGGCATGGCCTTCCTGGTGACCCGCAGTTTGTTGAGCCCCCCGAAGCCGGCCAGCACCACGGCGCGCATCTCCTGGGCGTCCCCGAGGCGGTGAGAGCCGCCGCCGCCGCCGCCCTCGGCCGGCTCCTTGCCTGCCTCCTTTTCGATCATCTGCTCCGTCTCCTCCGCCTTCTCCACGCCTTCCTTGGCCATGGCGCGCGGGGGCGCGGGGCGCACGGGCTGCGGCGGCTGCGGCGCTGGGGGGCTCGGGGACCCTTGCTCGCGGGTTCCTCCTGTTGAATGCGGGATGCTCGGCGGCGCAATGGCTGCAGCCTCTGCGAGCCGCGCCGCGGTCCACGGCCTCTGCCGTAATCCTCCCAAGAGCCGCGCGCCCCGCCTCGCTGCCCTCCTCTCTCCTGCCCAAGCAAAGCCTCAGCTCCCGCTTCTCAGCCAGTTTCACACCAAGCTCTTGATCGTAAAACCCAGAGCCCAGATCTGCCAAAAAAAAAAACTCGTGAATAAAACACATAGAGAGGACGCCTTGTCCTCCGCCGTGGACGCAATATTTCATTATATACGGCGCGGGCTGGGCGCCTTGAAATGGACAGAGATGAATGTCTGGGCCTGGAGGACGCCTCCCGCCCCAAGGTGGCCTCCTCTCCCACCGACGTGTGGGGGCCGGGGGACTGACGCGAAACGCGGCTGCTTCCCAAACCACCGGTCCGGGTTAGAAGGACCCAGAGGTACAGGAAACTGGAAACTGGAAGTCCCACTGGCTGCCCTGAGGAGTCCAGATCCAGGTCTTTGCACTTGGGACCTCCAGAGATGCTGCTTACCCAGGATCGCGAGGAGCATTGCATGATGGCTAACTCTCACCACCCGACCCGTTTGGGGCCGTGGAAGAGGCTCCAAAATAGAGTTCAGTACCAGAAAGGGGTTGATCTGACTTAACAGAAGATCAGATCACTGCGTGCGCGCGCACGCGCGCGCACACACACACACACACACACACACACACACACACACCTGCAACGTGTGTACACACACACAAACACGCAGGGCAATACCTGGCTTCTTGTCTTCTGTTAGCGAGCCCTTTTGAAAAGAGCTCATAGAAGCACTTAGTTGTTTTTTTTTTTAAGGAACAAAGATGGGGTATTCCCTTGCAGCAGTTTAAAGAAATATGCAGTTGAGGAGTGATAGGTGTATATTCTAGTTATGAGCCAAAAAACCTAGGTCTTTGAAGAAGATCTCAGGGAGCAGGGGCCTTGAGCCAGACCTTGAAGGTGAACCAGGTTCTTCAGATAGGTGATCTCAAGCACCTTCAAACATATAGCAAGGTGGCAGGTGAAAGGGCTATTGGAGAGACACTGATTTGTTCTGATCAGCCAATGAGCTGATCATTGGCTGTGTTTGACAGTTGCTGGAGACTAGGCTTGAAAGGTTGGTTGGAACCAGCTTTTGAGGATTTTTACTTATTGTGTTATAAAAGTTAAGACATAATCATAGAGGCAGTGGGCCCCACTGGAGGCTTAAAAAAGGCGGGGGGGTGGCATCACCAGATTGTGCTTCAGGATAACAGGTTTGGAGGTAAAGTGGTGACGGTTTGGACGATAGAGTTACTGGAAGCATGGAGACCCGTTAGAGACGAGTTTGCAGACAAAAATCAATCAATCGACAAATCAGTCAGTATATAAGAGCCTCAGCTGAGGCAATGGTTGTAGGATGGAAGAGAGAGATTAGAAGGAGGCTGAATAGACAAGACTTGGCTAGTGAATTGAACATTTGATTGTAAACCAAATTGCCCAAATCATTAAGTCTGTTGACATTGTAGGGTATAATGCTTAGGCTGGATTCTATCCTGAAACGAGAATTGGAATGCCTGTTCTTTATTTGGGAGGTGTTCCCAGGAAGCCCCCCATCAGGAAGTCAGGAAGTGGGTGGGAAGCAACTGAAGCCAACGCAAGGAGCGTGACCACAGGGACGCGTGGGGCCCAAGCCCAGAGACAGTGTGGGACAAGCTCAGCGCTGTCTCGTCCAAGCTGGAAGGACATGGATGCTTTAAACTAAGCTTTCTGCTGATCTGCCGAGGGCTGTCCTGGAAGTGTTAACTCCCTGGTGCTTTCAGCCTGCCCCTCGTACCCGTGCTGAGATGCTCCAGGCAGGATGCTCTCCATAGGAAGCTGTTATCTTAGACAGGGAATGATGAGTTCAAAGGGGCTATGGGACTGGCACTGATAACGTCTTCAAGGTGCAGTCTTGATTTGCGGGTATCTACTCTTCAAGACCCTTTATGTATCTTTTGCAATTTGATTTGCAGAATATTCCTTATTAGGTAAGCATCATTATTCCCACTTTACAGAAGAGAAAAGAAGTCTTAACATGGTGACTTATCCTGCTTAAAGGAACACAGTGACTGTGGTGGGATACATAACCAGCTCCAAATGGATGCTCTTAGCTACTCACCATGCATGCTCATTTGGATGGACCAAGTGAGTTCTTCCCCTGATGGATAACACTTCATGGCATTTTATGTTCTCTGCCACTTTGTTGGCCTCCTAATGTTTCTGTCCCATTAGGACCTCTTGCCTTGATTCTGAGGGCTTTCCTTTAAGAACAGAAAGTTAATCTACTTTGCACTCAGCACACAGCATGTTTAAGAGAAGTGTTTGCCTTATAATATGTTAAAAGGAATATAATTACTCCCTCCAAGGGAATCTTCTAGCTGTTTATAAACACCAGATTATAATTGGTTTGCAGCTGATTGTCACAGCAACTAAGAGGAAACACACCACAGTCTGCTGCTGTTGGAGGAATACCTTCTTCTGAGTCCTGAGCTTTACCTGGATGGTTAAGTATTCTCAAATCTTCTCCTCTCTGGTGGAATGTGGCAAAAGCCATGCGGCAAGGCATCTGTCCAAATAAACACAATAAACCTGTTTTCAATTTATAAAATTGATTCCTTGGGCATTGGCTTTAGAACTTCAGTTGCGAAATACCTTACTGTGTAGCGCAATGTCACCACAGCGGCCACTGCTGGTGAAATGCAGTATTACAACTCAGCTCTACTAACTTGTATACGAGGTAGGAACAGGTGTGTGTACCATGGGAGGGGTGTAGGGGGTCTAAATAGGAACCCCTCACAATATAAGCCATCCTAGGGGAGTGCCACACAAAAGAAGTGAGATCTTTGGGCAATAATATACGGGAAACAATCTTAGTACGAGTTCCAAATGGTTTTTAAATAACTTGAAAAGGTTCAGTAACTTTCCAGAGAGACAGGTTACCTGGGGGCGAATAGTCAATGTCTTCAACTATATCCTCTTAATAAGATTTCTTCTATTGTATTTTCCTCAACACAATTAGAGTCGTTTATTATAATACAGTGTTTAATCTAAAAAATAACCCTGTGCCGAAGGTACAGTGTGTATACGTGAGTGTGCTCAGTCGCTCGGTCATATCTGACACTTTAAGGCCCCAGAGGCTGTAGACTGCCAGACTCCTCCATCCATGGAATTTTCCAGGCAAGAATACTGGAGTGGGTTCCAGTATTTCCTACTTCAGGGGATCTTCCCAGCCCACAAACATAGGTACTATTATCCTCATTTTACCCAGGAAAAGACTTAATAGAAGCTGAGTAGCTTTCCTAAGGTCACCGACTTTGTCTGGCAGAGCTGGGATTTGAAGTGGGAGGCATTTGACTTTAAAGTGTGGATGCTTAACCACCATGCATAATAGTTATGGTTTTATAAGCTGTTAATGGGTTTCAAAAACACCATAGAATAGATTGAGGAAGAAGACAAATTTAGAAGGTCAGCAATGAAGAACAGTTAATGGTTGATGGCCATTGAAGATCTTAGTAATATCCAAGAGCTCATATTAAAGGATGTATGCCTAATTTCTTATAGTTTGTATTGATGTAATTTAAAAATCAACGAAGCATGATTGCCACAAGGACAGCATTATCTTCAGAGAAGTACTGAATAAATGTGCAGCCCATCCTGAAGGAGGTAGGATAAACTTCCTATTTATATCTCATAGAAATAGTCACAGAGGGTTAACTCTAGACATGTCAGAGGGGAAAAGTGAGCTGATATTCTTCATCACTTTTTGAGTGCTGACCTTGTACTATTACTAAGTAGTGGAGATAGGATGGGGAATAAGACAAACATATTCTCAGTACTGGGATTCCCAGGCGGCTCCAGTGGCAAAGAATGTGCCTGCAATGTAGGAGGTTCAGGAGAGCAAGGTCTGAGCCTGGGTTGAGAAGATCCCCTGGAGGAGGAAATGGCAACCCACTCCAGTATTCTTGCCTGGAGAATTCCATGGACAGAGAAGCCTGGCAGGCTACAGTCCATATGGTCGCAAAGAGTCAGACACAACTGAAGCTACTTAGCATGCACACATTCTCAGCAGCAATGGGACTAATAGAGGAGAAATATATTGGTTTAGGTTGAGCTCCCCAGAAGCAAACCTTTTATAATTCAAATATTTGAGTGTAAATGGCTTATTTGAGTGATGATTCTGGGAAGTAGGCGTCTGTGGAGTTGATATAGGGAATGGAAAGAAGTCAGTACATGGTACATCATCTAGCAGGTTACCTCTGTCATTGACTCAGGTTCAATCGTGCTGGAGAACTGTACATGACACTATAGAACACATCTCAAAGGTATCACAGTCGAGAGGTAAGGTAAATGGACTCTCACCTCCTGTCAGTCCTTGGCCAAGGGCTGTTTCTCTGGGGTGTTAACCACCTATCCTTTCCTGGTCTGCCCTGCACATGGACTGTTTTGGAACCAAGCTATTCTGAAAGAGTTGCAGGTGTTTCAGTTTAAACCCATTGGATCACTGTGCATGGCAGTGGGGAGTTCTCAGAGGGTGTTTGTGGAACAAAGCAATCTCTCCTATTGATATGCCTCCCCTTAAAAAACACAGATAATCAGTCGTCCCTATAAGCACTGTAAAGAATAAATAGAATGTTCTCTCTGGAAGATTGGGGAAGGCTGTACTATGAAAGTGATGATAAAATATATTCAGCTATGAATAACAAAAGCCTCAAAATAAAAAGTGGCTTAAAGAAGACAGAATACACATAAGGATGGTATGGAGTCTCCCCGAAGTCATCAAGGATCAGTGTACTTTCCAGTTCTGTACTTCACCTAGCTGAGGGATTGACCCTCATTCTCATGATTCAAAATACACCCCTCACATCCATGTTCCAGGTAGCGGGAGCAAGACTTGTGGGAGGAGGGAGAAAGATCCACATGCTTCTTTTTAAAGAAATGAGGAGTCAGTTGAAATACATCTGAAAGTAAAAGTCACTCAGTTGTGTCCAACTCTTTGCGACCCCATGGACTGTAGCCCGCCAGGCTCCTCTGTCCATGCAATTCTCCAGGCCATAAAACTGAAGTGGGTAGCCATTCCCTCTCCAAGGGGTCTTCTCAACCCAGGAATCAAGCCCGGGTCTCCCACATTGCAGGCAGATTCTTTACCATCTGAGTCACCAAAGAAGCCCAAGGATACTGGAGTGGGTAGCCTAGCCCTTCTCCAGGGGATTTTACCGACCCAGGAATCAAATCAGAATCTCTTGCATTGCAGGCAGATTCTTTACCAGCTGAGCTACTAGAGAAGGCTTAACTCTTATTAACTAGAGCATAGTCACATGGCCATGCCCTGCTGCAAAGGAACCCAGGAAATGCAGGCTTTTTTCTTAAGTGACAACACTGGAGGTAAAAGTCAAAGTTCTAGTATTGATAGGGAAGAGGAGAGATTCTATTGGGAGGTATAGCTGGGGTATATAGAGATGCCACTGAAAGGCCTTCAAGAAATGAATGATAAGGAGAATACAGGTTAATTTTCATAACTTCTGAAAAGGCAACATTATCCAAGGATCTCAATTCTGTGACTCAGTCTTGCTCTCCCAACAACTCCATTTAGAGAGGTTTTCACCCTCTTGGATGTTTCTCTTCAAAGGAACTTGTCTGTAATTTTATAATGAAAGTTAATAGAACATTCAATTCTCTTCCCATAACCAAAAGATGCTGCTCCTGAGAGCATTTTAGCTCTTTATGAGCCCAATCACGTATGAATATAATTAGAAGTGTTTCACCTGCTCTTACTCATTTATCCATAAGTTGCTGCTATCCACGGAGACATGATCTTATCAGTTGTTTAGTAATATCTGGTAAACACAATCAGCTAAGTGAGGAGAACAATACACCGCACGGGACTGAGTATACTACCATAATGAGTAAGGAATCTCAATCAAGTACCTTGTGTTCCTGAAGCCTTGTTCACCCTAAAACATTTATGAGTGATTTCTTTTACCCCTCCCCCTGAATTTTATCGAGGGCTTTCCCCCTAGTGTGAGACTTTATGATTTCTTGTATGTATCATCACCAAAATGATGCTGTCTGCTTCTTTCAAGTGCTGCAGAGAGCTGTGTTTTCCCCAAAGTCCTTTGCTATAGATCATTGTGAATAATGGTAATGAGATGGGGATGTAAAATTTAGGTTCAGAAGTAAACAAAGCATTTACTCCTCAGATGGAGTCCAAGAGAAACTCAGAAGAGGGAGTATTCCCTCCCCTACTCCAATCTCACCATTTTTCTGCTTACAAGCTGAAAGCATCATACTACAAATCTGCTATGAAGTCACCCTCCAGCCAACCCAATCTCTATTTCCCTAATGTCTCTGGTTTGGGCTAAAAGCTGATTTTCCTGAGAGTTTGTTTTCATTGTTGTTGGATTGGCCCATATCCAGTTGGTTGGAGCTTTCTCAGAGCAATGACTGTGTGAAACTACAGGATCTCCATGTAAACTGAAAATACGAAATGTGACAAGGGCACATTTTGCCTTTTCTTTTCTGAGATTAGAAGGATCAAACCCCAGGAAATAGGGAAAGCTCTCTAGGAGCAAGCATCCTACCCTGTTCCTTTTAGCATGCCTCTCCACAGAATTTAGTAGGGTGCCTTACACAAAGTAAGTGGGCAAGAAATCATATTCATTCATCATCAATCCAGCCTTACATCAACCATCCATCATTCATATATACATCCATCCGTCTATCCATCAATTATCCATCACCCATCAATCACCCACCCGTTTATCCATCCATCCGCCCATCATCTCTCCAGCTCCTATATTCTCACTATACAATAAGCAAAGTGGAAGGAACACATCCCTTGTTTCCAGAACTTGTTCACATTCCAGTTTCCCGTTCACTAACTATTTGGCTTCTAGGCTCCAAGAGGTTGAGAAAATTGCCCAAATTGGATGAGAGTCAGAAGACCTAATTTTCAGGCATGATGTGATGAACCACGTGACATTCTATGTCAAATTCTTCCAAGCATTATTTAAGCACTTGATGACTGGGTAGTAGTTTCCTCTCTGCTTCCTTCATGGGTGAGGCCTGGTACGTATCCCGAGAGGGAAGCAGACACACAAACAGCATGGTACAATGTCCCGGGGAGGCAGGACAGTGTAGCCAGAGAATAAGGGCTTGGGCTGTATCCCAATCCTGGCTGGAACTCTTCCCAGCTGGGTAACCATGGGCTAACTCCTTTTCCGTTGCTTTATTGTCTATTCTGTAAGGGATGGATATTAATCACACCTATTTTACATTTTTGTAGGGGAAATTTTAAAGAAGTAATCCAAATAAATGTCTGTGCTTAGAAAAATTACTCTTTATAGGTTAGCGCTTTGTAGCTGCCTCTGTCATATGTTGCTGTTATTCCCTCACTAAGTCGTGTCCGGCTCTTTGAGATCCCATGGACTGGGCTCTTCTGCCTTTGTTGCAGCACTTAATATTTCAATGACTGTTTAATTCATAGAGTATAAAGTTCCAATATGGGCCTTGTCAAAGTATATTCTATAGAACAGTAGTTTCTTGGGTTACTGGTTGGTGCCAGGGTAAAAGAAAGTTCTGAGACCAAATCGTCTTGAGTCACTCTAGGTCAAGTGTAGTTCAGCAGCTTTCTTCAATGCAGGGCCTTTTAGATTCTCTTTAAATGGAGATACAGAATGCAGCTTCACCCCAAATTTCTTGACTTCCAGCCTTTTTACCTTGAAGACTCGCATTCTGCCAGATGTCTTTTGGGAAAAGATGCTCTAGACAAATCAACGGATAACTATTTTTGAATGTCTGCTCAGGGATAGCAGAAAATAGCAGGATCTGCCCTCAATGAGCTGAGCCATATTTGAGGGAAAAGATTTAAAACACCCAGCTGGGGTCCAGAAAGGCTATGAAATCAATACAGCGGGTCTGGTGGGGGAAACAGTAGGGAGCGGTGGGGACCGTGGCAAAGAGGGATACAGGTGGTCATCCTAAAGGCCATCAGCTCAACTTCAGTCTCGTATTGCCACATGAGGGGGTGTGCTCCATGTTGGCAGATCTTCTAAATGTTCAAAAGAAGCCAGAAGTCTGGGTTTTTATGTGAAATTACCCCAGTTTTTAAAATCCTGACAAATATTACATAGGATGAACAAAATATACCTGTGAACCAAATTTAGCCCATGCAGCACCAATTTGCTATTTTTGCTCTAAGCTCTGAGTTCGTAGCCTGGGGTGATTTTGGCCTCCTTGGGAACAACTTGACAATATCTAGAGACATTGGTGGTTGTCACAAGCGGTGCTACAGACGTCTAAGGGGCAGAGGGTAGGTATGCTGCTAAACATCCTACAAGGCACAGAACTGCCCCCAAAATAAAGAATTATTCAGCCCCACGGGTCAATCATGTGAAAGTTGACAAAGCTTGCTCTGAATCATGAATCCTTAGACCCTGGGAGCGAGGCAGCCCATGGTTTTGACTTGCTGCCTGTGTGACTTTGGAAATGTCCTTGTTCCTGTTGGTAAAAGAAGATACTCAGACTAACTGATGCTCAAGGGACTTTCCAGCTCAGGGGCTGAGGTTGCATCAGTCATCAGTGTTGGCAGTGGCCTGGCACACGGGCTCTCTCTGCAGAGACGACATTGATCAGAAATGATAGCTCCCAAAATGACACATACTGGCAGACTGTTCCCAGGCTGGGATACTGTTTGTCCTTTTGATGAGTTCAGAAGTCCGTTTCCTGCAGGTCTCACCCCAGACACTTGAGTAAATTGGAAGCTGATTTTAGAAGGCTGCTAAATCATCCTGGGCAATTTTGTTGTAGAGACCGCTCATATTTTATTGAAGGGAAAAAAATCAAAGGACACATTTTAATTTAATATACCACTGCCTTTCCAAATAAAGATAGCCCAGTGGATATTGATTGGGGGTTTTGGCGTCGCGTGAGTCTGCTTATCTAGTTGGTCATCAAGAGCAAAGTTTTTTGGTTCTTTGTTTTTATCTTGAGGGTTTAATTCAATCAAGCCCGCAGTGGAATTGAGGCAGGCTGCAGGATGAGGTTCTGGGTGCGGGGGTTGGATGCTTTGACCAGGATAACCAGTGACGGGTGGGGGATGGGACAGTGTCAATGAAGGTAATGAAGGCTGGAGTCTCCAACAATACACTCAGCACACTAATGCTAATGTCCGCTCTGACCCCATGTCCAGACTCTTGAGTCAGCCACTGCGCAGGCTGCCTGGTGTGACGTCATCCCTCCTTCCCACAAGGCACTGCGGGGTTTCTCAAAGATAAATTGCTAGGGAGAAAGGGCTTTCTGCGTCCCTGGAGAGGTAGAGGCTGGGATATAGTTTAGGACCTCCTGGACCCTGACCCTGTTTCCCATGATCCTGAGAGAGGAAGCTGTGACCTTTGATGCTACTGAACTTCAGAAACCAGGGGAGCCAAGTGTTTGCAACATTTTCTTTAACAACAATGCATGGAGATTGTTAGAGTAGGTTCCTTTTTTTTTTTTCCCCAAGGGGAGGTGAGCCCAGAGCAGGTGTTCCACCTGAACGTCATCTCAAAGTGAAGAGACACTGTCCAGCTTGTTAGGGTCCATGTAAGATTCCCATTTTCCCAGACACTGGAACCCCCCAGCACACCTGTAGGTCCACAGCGCCCTAACCGGGAGGTAAGCTGGACAAACATGCTTACGAGCAGGCAGATAAAACCCACCGTCCCAGTGTCCAGATCCTCAGCCCCAGCAGTGAGCTCACAGACAAGGCTGCCTTTGCCCTGTCATGGACCCACGGACAAAAACAGCTCCCCAAAAGCTCAACTTCCAATCAAGTCAAGCTCCAGCTGGAAAGGGCAGGGGCCTGTGGTCAGTCCTAGCCCCCCACAAAAGACTGGTGAGGCTTGTTTACAGAATCCCACCGAGAGCACAGGCGCCCTGCTGCCCTGCCTGGGAGGTTGTCTAGAAGCGCCCATGGCAGGAGCCCATAGCAACCCTGCTCACTCTTCTGGGTAAGGCTTCTAGGGTGCTCTGGTCCACAAGCGAAGCCTGGCAGGTCACAGGCTGACCAGCAGGGATTAGAATGGACCGTAGAGTAGGTTCTTATGGAAGGATGATACGAGCTTGAGGATACAAGAGCAGTGGCAAAGCCAACCCCCACCCTGCCCCCAGCTCCTTGCTGTACGGATGGTGTCATCTGCAGCCCTGCTCCTGTTAGGGGTTCTGGGGGACAGGAACTGCACCAAACATGCTCCCTCTGCCCCTTCTCTGGGTATCAATCACTCTTCCAATAACTGCCTGTCTCCTTAGCCTATTTCCTATAGGAAATCAATCTAATTGTATAGCAGGCATAAGAGTGAATGCGAAGAACCCTGGCCCATCCTAACAGACTTGATGTGCAGGTCAAGGTACAGTGCTGACTGCTGTGCAGGTGTGTTGGTTATGCTTTTCCCAACACCGACTTTTGACACTAGGATTTGATCCAAGCCGTTTATTTGGGGGAAGAACCCAGGAAACACTTGTAATGGAGTTGGGAGGGTTAGGGATTGATAACAAACAGGAAAATGGGTGCATTTTCAATCAAGTGATACCTGGGACTCATCCCCAAGGGGGAGTTACAGAAAACAGTGTAGAATATGCTTTTGAGTTGTTCTAAATGGGCATTGAGGGAGCTGGGGCATCTATCCACCAAGAGTTTGTTGCGAGCCTCTTTCAGAAGCATTGACTTTTCAGAACGGCTGGCCTGCCCTGCTTTCAGACAAGGCAGGCTCCGAGAGCAAAAGCCCTCGGGCAGAGAGTAGCAGGTGTTCACTGCTAGCAGCTTTAGGAGTGCAGAGCTAAGTGTTGAGGGCAGAGGGTGGGCAGGGCTGGCAGCTGCTGTAGCATATTGATTTAAATTATTATTATCATTCTACTACTTATATGAATGCAAGCCAACTGTAATATCCTTATGCCTACAGCTCTTATAAACAACTCCATAAAAGCCAAATATGCTTACATATTATATCTTTAAGCAGTAAAAAGCAATATAAATCAAAATGATGACAGTAACTCTGTGTGATGGGTGGTGGTGTTTGGTCAACTAAAGTCAAGCTTTGCAATACAAATGTGATCCTGACTTCCAAAGCAGCAGGTTGTTTTGAATCCAGAATTCCAGTTCAGTACAGTTCAGTTGCTCAGTCATATCTGACTCTTTGCAACCCCATGAACTACAGCACACCAGGTTTCCCTGTCCATCACCAACTCCCAGAGCTTGCTCAGACTCATGTCCATCGAGTTGGTGATGCCATCCAACCATCTCATCCTCTGTCATCCCCTACTCCTCCTGCCTTCAATCTTTCCCAGCATCAGGGTCTTTTCCAATAAGTCAGTTTTTCACATCAGGTGGCCAAAGTATTGGAGCTTCAGCTTCAGCATCAGTCTTTCCAGTGAATATTCAGGACTGATTTCCTTTGGGGTTGACTGGTTTGATCTCCTTGCAGTCCAAAGGACTCTAAACTCCAGTTACATCTTGCAATAACTGGAGTTTCCCTCCAACTTTTCTAAATTCTAGTTGCTACAAAAAGTCAGCCCTGCAGCGATGAGGTCATCTGGCCTCCATAGGACATGAGTGTATTATTTTATGTTGTCTTTTTATCAGTCAAGTATAAAACTGAAAGTGATTTAACAGAGAAAGGAAAGGAATTATTTGGAGGGTGTTGGGAAGCTCACGGGGTCCCTGGGGAGGCTGTAGAACCATGCAGGATGGTAGGCAGCCAGGACTCCAGCTGACAACAGGCCACAGACTCTGTCTGGTGAGGGCACTGCTGTAGCTATTTCTGATAAATGTGGGACCCCTTTGCTTGTGCCAACATTACCACCAACAGATGTTGGGTACCACTGCCACTCCATCATGCTGTTGCCACTGAAATCTTGACCTTGCTGCCACTGCTCCAGCCAGCCATCATCTGAATCAAACCTCCACTACCTTGCTTCAAAGCCCAGGTTGGGTGTGAGTCTGGTTGGTGGAGCTTGGACCATGAGTGTGCACCCTCACTGGGAAGGCACCCGACAAAGCAAACATCTTGAGTCATCAGGTTCTAGAGTGGGACTCAAGGTTTGCCTACCCCCAGGTTCAAGGTGGGGGTATGCCCCAGACATAGGAAGAAAGTTCAGATGCTATGGAGCCAAAAAAGAATGACTAGCGCCCACCTGGACTTCCCAGGTGGCTCAGTGGTAAAGAATCTGCCTGCCAATGCAGGAGACAAAGGAGATGCCATTTCGATCCCTAGGTCGGGAAGATCTCCTGGAATAGGAAATAGCAACCCACTCTAGTATTCTTGCTGGGAAAATGCCAGGGACAGAGGAGCCTGGTGGGCTGCAGCCCATGGGGTTGCATAGAGTCAGACATGACTGAGCCCCTGAGCAGTGTCCACTACAGTTTTTTCTTTTCCTAATTTTCTAATTTGTTGTTCAGTCACCCAGTCATGTCCAACTCTTTGTGACCCCGTGGACTGCAGCACACCAGGCCTCAGTGTCCGTCACCATCTCCCAAAATCTGCCCAAGTTCATGTTCATTGCATCGGTGATGCCATCCAACCATCTCATCCTCTGATGCCCTCTTCTTCTGCCCTCCACCTTTCCCAGCATCAGGGACTTTTACAATGAGTCGTCTGTTTGCATCAGATGACCAAAAGATTGGAGTTTCAGCTTCAGCATCAGTCCTTCCAACGAGAATTCAGGGTCGATTTCTCTTAAGATTGACTGACTTGACAGCAAGGAGATCAAACCTGTCAGTCTTAAAATTAGCATGTCACAATTAGAGAGGCTGAAGAAAAGCTTGGTGACCTGGTCACAGTCCACTGAAAGTATTCCAAAAGATTATCAAAGTGGTCAAACTTTTAAAGACTGTTTTAATGTTCCCAAAATAGAGAAATGCAAAGTGCTCAGTACATAACGGCAATGTAGTCTCAACTCTGCACCTGTTACTATAGATCATCCTAGAAGGAAAGGGTCATGTCTTATTCTTTTCTCTGTGGATAAGGATAGACATTGGCTATATTCACTCAAACCTTAGATATAGTTTCATGTATTTTGGTATCTACTATTACTGCTAAAAGTTTAGGACGTTTATTATCTTAGTGATTTAAAAAATGTTTTTTGAATTAGGTATGAAACTTCTAATCCAATTCTGAGAATATAATGAAATACTCTGTTGTAAAAAAAAAACAAAAAACAGGAAATTGACATGTGATACAGCATTACTAACTTAATTACATAGTTTGTTTAAATTTCACAAAATGTTATGCTAGTGTCCATTATTTGTCTTCATACCTTACTCAAGACTCCACATTGTATTTAATTGGTTTAAGCAGCTTCAAATTCTGGTATGCAACAAATTTGCTGCATGCAACAATTTCTGGTAAATTCTCTTTTCATTTTTATTCTATTACAAATATTTTCTAATTTTCCTTGTTATGCCTCCTTAGATACACTCATCATTTAAAAGTGGACATTCAATTTCCAAATACATGGGATTTTTTAAAAGTATCTTTTATATTAATTTCTCATTTAAATGCTTTCTTCTCGCAATCACACTAACACACACACACACAGAAGAATAGGCATTGACTAAAAGAGGGAAAGGGGTGGCAAGAGAAAGGGTAAGGAAACAGCTTGCATTAGGTTTTAAGCTCTCAAACATGAGTAGCTTGGGGCATTGAGTTAGTAGGCGCCATTTGGCTCTTTCTGTTTTGAGAAGTGCAGTTTCTAGGACAGAACAGAAGAGAATCCCACTTGATGTGGGAAAAGGGACTAAGAAAAGGTATTTTGAAGCTCAGCTATGGTTTGAAGAAAGATCCACGAGTGTAAAACCAAAGTACTTATAAGAATACCAAATATTCTAGAGAAAAACGTGATGAAGGGAACACTCAAGGGTAACTTGGCTTTCCACAGTCTTTGCCCTGGAAATGAAACTCAAAGGAAATCTCCTCATCAAGACCGCTTGAGAAGAAGTTTTGGATGAGTTCAGTTAACACCTTAGATGTTCTGCAGAGTAGCGGGGATAAAGTTTTGTTATTTTTGATAAAACATCCTAGGGTCCCAGGTAAATTTACTTCACCAACTTTCTCTAATTATGTAAAAATAAAATTATTCCCATGGCAAGAGTTATGGAAACAGATGGGCTGCATAATCTATCCAAGATTTTTCCATCTGTGTTTTTAGGCATCTGGGCATTCACTTGGGATTTCACGGAAAGGCATATGCTCAGAAATGAAAGTCATTTTCAGATAAACACAGCTCACATGAGAAGACCATTCCTACTCATGGAAAAGGCCCAAGACAGACAATCTGGACAGGGCAGTGATTTATTTAAGATTATTCCAATTGGTAAGCCAGAAGCATTTAATTTTAAATACAAATTTACATGCTGACATCCTTTCTTTGGTCAGTAAACTTGAAAAGTGTGCTTGTGGGTGTGTCTGTCTTTGAATGCTACACAAGTCAGTGTGCCTTGGGAATAAGAGGACCCTCTGGATGTGACAGGACCATGACTAACCCACACGCCAAGTGCAGACACCACGGACAGGCCCTGGGTTAGGGTGGGGCAAGCGGGGCTGGGCTTTGCAAAGGCGGGGATGGGTCTGGTCTTTACCAAGATATCGACATTCCAGTTATTGTGGACTTTTGTGTTCATCGTGATGTCTAGAGATGATGCATTAGAATATTCTTTTCCTTGATTACTTTGTCATTGCCTGAAATTTCACATCTGAGGTGGGTGCCTCCCTCACTAGACCCTAGTGGTGGTGTACCTACAGCAAGTTTTCCCGAGGTTTATGTAGGTCACACACAATGTCATTTTAGGTAGTCCATTGCCATGACATTAAATAATACTAGCCTTTCATGAGAAAGGGATTTTTTTTTTTCTTTTCTCATTTTTCCCCAAACCTTTTGACCAAGTTAAGCGGAAAGTAAAAGGTCAGGTGCCAGCAAATATTTGATACTTTTCTAACATTTGCTAATCTTTTAACAGTAAGCAATTAGACTCTGGGCTCAAATAACTGGAGGTGTGCTAGTATCTTCTATTTGCCCTGCGTGTCCACTCTCCTTTTCTTTCTACCAAAGCTCTGTGCCCCGGGAGGCTGATCTTCATGGA
Organism: Muntiacus reevesi; assembly: GCF_963930625.1. Taxonomy (NCBI): domain Eukaryota; kingdom Metazoa; phylum Chordata; class Mammalia; order Artiodactyla; family Cervidae; genus Muntiacus; species Muntiacus reevesi. The sequence continues at coordinate 218,619,267 of NC_089250.1, read as the reverse complement.
AACCATTGGAAGACATAACAGGCTCACTTGATTGTTAGTTTCTAATAATGGGAAATGCCAATGGGTGATGGAAAGCCTGGAGGAGGAAAGACATCCCGGATCCTTGCTCCCTAGCCCCTCCGCTGCCCCGTCTGTCGCTCAGAAGCCACAGCTCTCTCCAGGCAGCCTTCCTTCTGCAGACTGCGCTCTCCCTGTGTGTTTCGGCAACCGCTTCTCCTCTCTCCCTCCTAACGGGGGGGGTGGGGGGTGGGGGGGGGTGTGTGCAAGAAAAATACAGGATGTCCAGGTAATTTGAATTTCAGAGAGCAACAAACAGTTTCAGTGCAACTAGATAGCAAATATTGCCTTAGGTGGAGTTATATTAAAAGATATTTGCTATTTTCTGGAAATTGCTGTTGTTCAGTTGCTAAGTTGTGTCAACTCTTTACGACCCCATGGACTGCAACCTGCCAGGCTTCCTTGTCCTTCACTATCTTCCAGAGTTTGCTCAAATTCTAGTCCATTGAGTCAATGATGCCGTCCAACCATTTCATCCTCTGTCATCCCCTTCTCCTGCCCTCAGTCTTTCCCAGCATCAGGATCTTTTCCAATGAGTCGGCTCTTCACATCAGGTGGCCAAAGTATTGGAGCTTCAGCTTCAGTAGTAGTCCTTCCAATGAGTAGTCAAAGTTGATTTCCTTTAGGATTGACTGGTTGGATCTCCTTGCAGTCCAAGGGACTCACAAGAGTCTCCTCCAGCACCATAGTTCAAAAGCATCAATTCTTTGGTGCTCAGCCTTCTTTATGGTCCAACTTTCACATCCATACGTGACTACTGGAAAAACTATAGCTTTGACCATACGGACCTTTGTCATCAAATTATTTGTTGTTTTAACTGGACATTCTATATTTTTATTGGCTAAATACACTAAACCTACCCTAGACAGTCCTTGCTCTCAACTCTTGCAGCCCTTGTTAGTTTCCCATAACCCTGCGCACATCTTCGTTAGTCGTTTTTCCAGTGAACTCTCCTCAGTATCCCCATCTGAGGGTGACCCCTGTTTTCTGATGCGCCCTGGACTCAGCCTAGGAAACACTGCTCTGGCTGGAATTTTATACCACTGTTTTGTCTCTCGCTTTGACTTTACCTTCTCTCGGCGGCCAGTGATTGGTATTCCTTTCTTGGCAGTGAAATATGCTTTCCCTTTAAGATTTCAGTTTGCAAATGGGACACAGCAAGGATAAAACCACACAGAGCTGGTACACAAGCAGGCTGGCTTTAGAGAAAACACTCAGGGCTGAAAAGCCAGGCGTCTGGACTCAGACCACTCTAGTTGGAATTCCAGCAACCCGAGGCTGTTGAGAAGATGAGATGAGACCAGGAATGCGAAGGACCGGGCTGGCTGTGGGGGCCTCTGTTCACAGCAGTGCCGTATTTACATACAAGGAAGGTGCACACTGTCTCCTCCCAGAGACGTCAAGTGACTCACCCACGGGCACAGAGCAAGTGGAGGGACGTCTGAGAGCAGAGGGCAGGCACCTGGCCCCCTGCCCAGTGTTTTTCCACTGGACCATGGGCCCGGCTGTGCTGTGTGCGGAGGAAACGCCGCATCAGCTCTGACCCTGCTCATCACTCTGCAGTCTGTCTGGCGAGAGCAGTCTGACTTCATGACTCTGGGTTTTTGGACGGCTGGAGTGAAGGCCTTCAAGTCTGGCCAAGCTGCTATTTCAGAGGGAGGTGTTGAAGACCCAATTTTCCCCCGTTGGGTTTAAAGAAGGAAAGCATGACCTCATTCAGTAGTGAATGAATGAATGGTGGATGGATGGATGGATGGACGAATTTAGAGAAATGAGAGGGCAGTTTCAATCTGCCAAACTGTTTGTAGCGCCCTGTGCTCCCATCTCCTGAACATTCCCCAACCAGCTTTAGCTGAAACTCTGTGGCATCTGCTCCCCTCCTGGAACCTACCTTAGGAGGCTAGACCTGGCCTGGTCTTGGTTTGCCTGGGCTTCTCTCATGCCTCAGTTGGTAAGGAATCCGCCTGCAATGTGAGAGACCTGGGTTTGATCCCTGGATTGGGGAGATCCCCTAGAGGAGGACGTGGCAACCCACTCCAGTGTCCTTGCCTGGAGAATCCCATGGACAGAGGAGCCTGGCGGGCTACAGCCATGGTGTCGCAAAGAGTCAGACGTGACTGAGCGCAGCACAGCGCGGATTCCAGCCAGGCGCCTACTGGGCGCAAAGCGCATCGTAAGGCAGAGAGAGACGGAGTCCCCAAGAATGGACAGGAAATAATGAGGGCTTCCCTTCTCCCCAGCCCCGGACAGGGAGAGCAGCTATAAGCCGCTCCTCGTACCTGGCAGCGCTAGGGACTCCCACACCTCCTCTCCTTCCACCCTTACCATCTTCAGAGCCCTGAGATGCTGGGAAAGCCTCAGATGGTGCGAGCATCATCACGCGTGTACTGTGAAAGCCTCCACCTGCACCGTTGGCAGGGGCTAGTGTTGCCTTCACGTCCGCCTGTGGAGGCTGAGACGTAGTTGGTGTCTTGCTCACACGTGCCACAGGCAATGCGCTGGGACTTGCTCCAATCAGGATTAAAACCCCAACCCCAGGTTGTGTCCCATCAGAGCCATGTGGCATGGTGGTAAAGGGATTTGCTCATAGAGCTGGAAAGAGGCAGAGTGAGATTTGAATCCACATATTGTTTCTTACACAACTGTGTTTCTTAAGGAATGTAGGGTGTTAAAATCTGGGCACCTATGTTTCTGTTGCACTGAGTTAAAGTACCCAAGAAGTGCTATGCGAGCACAAGAGAGAAAGGGGGAGAATGAGAGAGAAAGAGAGAATGACAGAAGGATCACCGAGGTAAGGCAACCGTGAGGCCGACCAGGAGCAGGGCGAGGCGGTTGCTTGGAGCCGACATCGCGGGGGAGAGACATTTCAGGGGACAAGGCTGGCGGCCAGCGGACAGTGCGGGACATGGTCGTGTCTGGCGCGTCCTCTGCACGCCACTCTCACCTGGCCCTGCTGGCAGACTTTCTGGTGTGTGTCCATCTGGGGCACAAGAATCTTCAGGATTCTGCAGAGATCTCCCTTCTGCTACTGGACTGTGATATTCCTCAAGTCACAGCCACCTGCCACACGTGTCTTCTGCTCCTCTGTCCTTCACTTTGCAAGGCACAGAGCTGACTGGGTGAGCCGAGAACGGGTAGATGTCACATGAACAGAGGGACAAACAGCTCCCGGCCAGGAAACACTTAGTATCTAATATTCTTTCAATCTTTCCTGATGAGTGGTGATGGGAATGGAGGCCCAGGGCCCAGTGTGGACATCCCCTGTGGCCCTGGAAGGACAAGTCCCTCCTTGCAGGGCATGGGTCAGCCAGGTGACCAGACAGCTCTATTTCCTTTATTGGAAAGAAACAAGATTATTATTATTATTATTATTTTTATTTTTTTTTTTTGCAAAATCTGTTGTATCAGACCACCTTTTTTGAAGCTAAGAACATCCTGACTTTCCTATTTGCCTTCTTTGATGAAAGGACAAAGCTAAAAGCTTTGCATTTTTCCATCTTCTTTGCAGCATGGGCCTTTCAAAAATGGGAAATAAGAAGTAATATTTGCACAGTTTACAAAGGGACTTAGCACTTTTGATCCCTCATGTAACTAATCGGAGGGATAGATGTTCACTAGCACCAAGCGAGTCACTGAGCCTCAGGTACAGCTGAGTGATCTGAGGCTGGAGTTGGTTAGGAGTCGGGGATGAGGGTTGAGCAAATGCAGAACTTCCTGTGTTTGAGTCAGCACATGTCCCATTATATCCTGTTGTCTTTGGTGCTATTTTTCCCTCACTTAAATTGTTGTTCAGTCACTAAATCATGTCTGACTCTTTGCTCTTCACCGTCTCCTGGAGCTTGCTCAAACTCGTGCCCATTGAGTCAGTGATGCCATCCAACCACCTCATCCACTGTCACCCCCTCTCCTCTTGCCCTCAATCTTTCCCAGCATCAGGGTCTTTTCCAGTGAGCTGACTTTTCACATCAGGTGGCCGAAGTATTAAATTAGAAAGCACATAACCCTTCCACTTTGTGCAATGGTGACCATGTCATTGGGGCTTAAAAGGTATTGGCTAGTGATGCTGGCTAGCGACTTCCCTGGTGGTCCAGTGGTTAAGACTTTGCCTTCCAGTGCAGGGGGTGTGGGTTTGATCCTGGTTGGGGAGCTTGAGGCCCAAAACCCAAAACATAAAACAGAAGCAACATTATAACAAATTCAATTAAGGCTTAAAAAGTGATCCACATCAAAAAGATCTTCAAGAAAACAAAAAACATGTTGGCTATATAATTTCTTAATTGCTGCCGTTGTCATCATCACTTCTCTACTGCACTCGGGCATTCGTCCCAGTGGCAGAGGCTCTGTGACTTGGGATGCGGGATGACATAATGGAAGGACATGGGGTTTGCCGCTGACTGGGGTTCATGTTGCCTTGGGTGTATACCTTAAGTCACTTCACTCTTGATCGTTTTGCTAGAATGATGGGACAACCAGACTCTCCATCTAGTCTTAAACTGCAGATTGCTAAATCAATCTAGAGCATGATGACCAACATTTTAAAAATGAAATAAAGTAGAATAGAACGGAACAGAAAACGCTTTGGCGCTCTACACTCAGTGTGTGCTGTGACGGGACGGCCCCCCCGCATATATGCATACCCCACACTGCAACATAAAATGAATTTCTTATTGTGGGTGAAACTCAGAAGTCTCAGAAACACTGTTGTAAGGATTAGATATAGTTAAGATAAAGCAAGCACTACCGATGTAGTAAGTGGTCAAATGATTGTTGTGACCAACTGCCTCTTCGTACCCTCCATGTCCAGGGAAGCCAGAAAAATCCATGGGCTGTCCATCTACATTGACCCAACAGTCCATTGATCTCAGAGTACTAGAGGACAGCTCACATGGTTGAGGCTGTGCTCCTTAATGCTGCTGACTGTCAGAACTGCCTGGAGACGCCCATTCGAAAGGCAGATGACTAAGATCTGCATGAACCTTCTGAATCTGAGATGCACCAGGCTTGTCTTGAAGGAGTCAAGCCTTCCAGGCATGCTGTGCCCAGAGCTCTCTTTGCCATTCACACCTGGCATCCCCTCCCTGGTTAAAAAGGATTGAAACAGCAGCTGGTGTGTTGATGATCACTCAACAGCTGTGCCCCAGCTCAGACCAGAGTGGTATCTGATTGGAATAAAACACCTTGGTTTCTGGGTCCCTTTTTCTCCAGCAGCTCAAGCGTGAAGCTGCATGAGGGGGATGATGAGTGGAAATATACTGAAACACCTGCAATGAACTGAGAAGTTAATTTAATTGTGCTGAGCTTTTGTAAAATAGACTCAACAACTGTTGCCAGAATGGCATTTCTTCAATGATGCTCTGATCTTCTCAGTCCCGATTTTTAATGCTTTAACAATTGCCTGCACCCTACAGGAAGGACACCCATTTTCTTGGTGAGACACTCAAAACCCTTCCTGATGCGATCCTCATCAACTGCCTTTGCTTCAGCTTCTGGTCACCTGGTTTCAGACTTAGACTCTAGTTCTCCTAACACTGACAGCTCCTCGAATAGGTTTTGTTGTTTTATGTCCCCAAGCCTGTTCAGATACTGTTCCCTCTGGTTAGAAAGTCTCTCCCTGTCTCAGTCACCCACTGAATTTGAGTTTCTATTCAGTTTTCTTACTGTGGACTCATTTACCTCTTTTGTGAAAATTTCAAGGTTAATTACCTGTTCCACTGAAAACATGTGAACCTGAGGGATATATCTGTATATACTCAGTTATAATAAATTATAGTCTGTTTCTTTGCCCCCATCTACTAATGGGGGCATCTACTAATTATGTTATTCACTATAGGAATAAAAATGTTAACCAAATTTTATTATTAAAGACCTATTAAGTGCCAAATTAGAGACTCAGGTATAGTAGCCTGCATTCTGAGCCTCCCAAATATCCACACCCTAACCCCTGCAACCTGCGAATATCACCTTATATGGCAAAAGGAACTTTGCATACATGAGTATGTGACAGGTCTTCAGATTATAATCCAGAGAATCCTGAACTGTATGACTGGGTCTCAAATGTAAACAAAGGCCCTTACAAAGAGGCAGTGGAGAGAGAGACACGAGGCTTCATGAAGCTGAAGCAAGGTGCTGCTGATAGTCCTGGAGAGGGAGGAGGACGCCACAGGCTGAGGAATGCAGCTCTAGAAGCTGGGAAAGGTGACAGAACAGAGTCTCCCTTGTTGGCCTTGGCCCTGCCAGCACTCTGGTTTCTGCCCTGGAGAAACTACTTTCCGACTTCTCACTTGCAGAAGCTCTAGAGAATAAATTGGTGCACTTTAAGCCACTGAATTTGTGATAACTTGTTCCAGCAGCAATAAGAGTCTCATCCATCATCTACCATGTTTTATGGGACAGAAATTACAGATGGTAATTACAGGGGAAGAGTAAAACAGTGCTGCTCAAACTTTAGTCTGTACGAGAATCACTGGGAATGGCTACAATGCAGACTCATTCACTGAGTCTGGGCATGGGTCTGAAATTCCACACTTCTCACAAGCTCCAGAGTGAGGAGCATGGTGCTTATCCAGGGACCACATTTTGAGTAACAGTGGGCTAGAGAGCAGTGGGGTGAACACAGATCAGGCCGATCAGAATGAAGAGTCTTAGCTAGCCAGCTGTGGGCACAGAGTTCTGGAGATAGGAATCTGTTGGGCACGAGTCTGTGCTAAGATGGCCCCAAATGGGTATGAGACCTACCATTACCACTGAGTGCCCTCTTGGTGGAAAGTCTGGAGACCGCTCCCTTTCAGTACCTCTCTTACTTCCAACCACCTTGCAGAACAGACACGGTAATGCTCCTCCGACAAATGAGTGCCTGGAGGATTATAGGATTAAGGACTTCGGTCACACCCACCAGGGATGAGAGGTGATGGCTCCAGAAGTCTCTAACTCCCAAATGAGTAGGGTTTTTCTCTACTTTTCTCCCCCACTTTTTCTCAATAGTGGATAATAAACAGATGTGATGGAGAGCCTCAAATCCCCCGAGGAAATATGCTCATGTTACGGGGATTGATATTGGATTTGCCAGGATCCAGGCTGTAATGGAACCAGAGCTTCTGCCAGGGCAGCCTCTTAGGTAAGGAGGCCATTCAAGTGCTGAGTGGGCGGAGTCCTTCACAAGGCAGGGGGTAAGGGGTGAGAAAATAGAAGGCCTGCTCCTCCATGTGGTGGGTGGAGGAGAAACTGCAGGGCTGGGTCTGGGCCCGCCCTTAAAGAGGGCTGTCCCCAGAGGTCAGGTCAGAGAAGCCAAGGGCGTTCAGCAAACTCGAGAAGCAGGGAACAGGGCTGAAACGTGAAGAGAAAGTGCAGATCCAGAGCCAGAATGGAACAGAAATGGTATCAGGAGCCAAGCTGGAGTCACAGAGGGAAACTGTGTCCTTCACCCCTCATCAGGCCTGTGGCTGGCTTGGGTGGGTCTCCTAACCTGTACATAGGAAAACAGTTATATCAACGCTGTAGCTGTGGTGATAATCAGAACTAAGTTACATGAAGCTCCATCATTCTCAAGCCATCACGAAAATGACTGATTCCTTCAGTCAAGATGTCTGTGGCTGGTCTTGATGTGCTGTTGATTTTATAGTCCCAGATGGAAAAGAATGACCTAACATGTGAGTTTCCCACAAGTTCTGGATAGCCAAGTCCTGTATTAGCAAGTTTTTCTTGCCATTGTTTTTGTATTTTTCTATGGCACAAAACATATGGAAATTCTTGAATTTTTCCCAAATTACTCAAGATCATCAGAGGCTCAGAGTAGAAAGGAGAGAGTACATCAGAATAAAGAAGTTTTAATTTTGTGGTGACACCATTTACTCCTGGCTGGTATTTATGTAATGCACAACACAAAAGGGCCTTCCTAGTTCCCCCTGCACCTACCTCCTTAGTCTACGGTCTAGGCCTTGTGTCTTAATCCCAAAGGCTACCTTTTCTTGCCTGGGCAGCAGATTTCATAGATTCTAGAAGGCACTAGTGGAGGTTAATTGTATTGTTGGCATTAGGGAGACAGTATTGTGGATGGCAATCCATACCAGTATTTCTTGCCTGGAGCATCCCATGGGCAGAGTAGCTGGTGGGCTACAGCCCATAGGGTTGCAAAGAGTCAAACATGACTGAAGCAACTTGGCACACACGCATGCACATGGTGGATTTCTAAAAAAATATGTTCTACAAATAGCAGTGGATCGAGCTCCAGCTTTACTTGAAGAACTGGTTGATCTTCTCTGGGTTTGTTGTAAATCTGTAAAGTGGGGCTGGAAATAGCATCAATCTACCTCCTAGTCTTTCTGAGGGCTTTATAGGAAAATGCTAGAAGAGCATTTAGATCAGGTTCAGTAAACTTTTTTCTATAGAGGGCCAGAGAGTAAATATTTTGTAGACCATAGGTGTCTGTGCCAATACTCAGCTCTATCAACGTAGAGTCAAAGTGGCCAGAGGCAATATGTAAATAAATGGGCATGGCTGGTGTTCTAATAAAACTTTATTGACAAAAATAGGCCTTGGGCCATAGTTTGTAATTCTCTGCTTTAGAACAATACCAGTAAGCCTTCCAAAGTGGTAATAGCAATTAGGATTCTTTGCTATCACTGTTAGGAGCATCATTATATGGATCTAATCCTTACTCTTTCAGCTACCAGTTCTCCAAAATTGGGGCTGGTCTCATTCATTTTTATCCTCTTTGGAGTAGTTGTTTTAATAGAAGTGCTAGGAGGGAGAGGGGTCATTCTTTCCTTTGGGCTTTAAATTTGACAACAGAACCCTATAATCCAACTGTTTTGTGTATTGTATGTATGTTAGTCTCTTAGTCATGTCTGACTCTTTGCAAATCCATGGACTGTAGCCAGCCAGGCTCCTCTGTCCGTGGAATTCTCCAGGCAAGAATACTGGAGTGGGTTGACATTTCCTTCTCCAGGGATCTTCCTGACCCAGGGATCAAACCCAGGTATCCTGCATTGCAGGTAGTAGCTTTACTGTCTGAGCTACTAGGGAAGCTGGTTTTGTGTATTGCTTTTTAAAAATATGTTGGCCCCTTAATGATTTCATTTTTAGTGATTAAATCTTAGAGAAACTGAGAATAAATTGAGAAATAAATAACAGACAGCATAGTTCATTTCTCATAATAGCACAGCCAAGAATCAATGGAGAGCTGGAGAAGGGAAACTTTATACAGAACAATTTACTGCAAAGTGTGAGCAGATCAAGATAATCTAATTGTTTACTTTTGATTGTCCCTGAGGGCCGAGTACTTACAGCCAAGAGAATTTATCTGATGAGTTTAGTCCTAGAAACACAACTTTTTTTGGGCTACTAGCAGAGCACATTAATTTTGGGCCTACTAGCAGAGTAGCATTAATTTCACAGTGTCGTATGCCCTCTGAACATCAATGGCCTTATGTTCCAAAGAAAAAGTTCATCAGGGAGCTTATCTGCTGATATGTTATTAGCTGGAAGTCAAAATTAATGAATTTTGTCAGATTGCCTTGAGTAGAGATAGGAAAGGATAGAATTTTTTGGCAGTCAATTTCCACTCTGTCATCTGCTTAGCATTTTTTTCTTAATGTTACTCCTAGGGATCTTCTGAACTTAACACTGCCTGGAATTCTCAGGGCACACAATTGAACAGTATTGTATTTCCCCCTACTTCCATAATATCCTTTAAAATATCTAAAAATTTGCTGCCCAAACAAGAAAAACAATACTGGGATCTGTGACAGGAACCTCAAAAGAAGTAATTGGGGCAAGGCAAAGACATTGGTCATTAATGCATTTGATGTTAGGGTTCCTTTGGTTATAAGACATGGGGCCCCAATTCAGACTAGCTTAAGCAAAAATAATTATATGGACAGATGTAACTGGGACACTCAGTAATGGCTGATGGCCAAGGGTGATAGGAACTCATGCTGGGCAGATCACAAGTTCAGCTACTGCAGAGCCTGACCATGATAAACACAATTTCTCTCCCCTTGGTCTTTCATGAGAAATTTGATGGAGAACAGGGAATCACTTCTGCCATGGAGATCCTCATTTAAATAGCCATGGATTCTTAGAAAAGCATTAAACATCACCAAATATCCTGACTCCTGCGGTACAATATGGATAAATGGCCCAGTGTTGCATACAGGATTCTTGTTGTTGTGTGTTCAGTTGCTAACTTGTGTCCAACTCCTTGCAACCCCATGGATTGCAACACACCAGGCTTCCCTGTCTTTCACTATGTCCCAGAGTTTGCTCAAACTCATGGCCATTGAGTTGGTGATGCCATCCAACCATCTCATCCTCTGTTGCCCTTTTCTCCTTCTGCCTTCAGTCTTTCCCAGCATCAGGGTCTTTTCCAATGAGTCAGCTCTTGGCATCAGGTGGCCAAAGTATTGCAGCTTCGACTTTGGCATCAGTCCTTCCAATGAATATTCAGGGTTGATTTCCTTCAGGATTGACTGGTTTGATCTCCTTGCTTCCCAAGGGACTCTCAAGAGTCTTCTCCAGCACCACTATTCGAAAACATCAGTTCTTTGGCACTCAGCCTTCTTTATGGTCCAACTCTCACATCCATACATGACTACTGGAAGAACCATAGCTTTGACTATACAGATCTTTGCCAACAAAGTGATGTCTCTGCTTTTTAATATGATGTCTAGGTTTGTCATAGCTTTCTTTCCAAGGAGCAAGTATCTTTTAATTTCATGGCTGTAGTCACTGTCTCTAGTGACTTTGGAGCCCAAGAAAATAAAATCTGTCATTGCTTCCACTTTTCCCCCATCTATTTGCCATAAAGTGATGGGACTGGATACCATGATCTTAGTTTTTTCAATGCTGAGTTTCAAGTCAGCTTGAAACAATACAGGATTTTAAGGGCAACTAAACAAGAAGCAGTGTGAAAGCACTGTAAAGACACGCAGGACTCATGTGCTGTTTGTGTCCTCTTAGACCCTCCTTCCAGGAGGAGTGCACGGACGAGAAGGCCACGGGGAAACAGCTGACTAACCCCTGTGGGCAGAGGATTGAAGGTTTTCAAAAATCTATGATCCCATGAAAGGATTTGATCTTAGTTTTATATTAAGAATGTGTGGAAAGAGAAGCAAGCGTCTTCTGCACGTGAAGTAGCAGACTTTTTTAGTTACTATGCATATATTTTTTTCTCAAATAATTACACACATCTGGCCCTAATTTAAATCCAGATCTTCAGTTCAGGAAGCTCGTGATTGTCACGTGGCCTTGAAATTTTGCATGATTACAAACTTTATTTCCCTGATCTTGGTGGACAAGTTTAGGGTTATGTTTTTTTAAATTGGAGTGTGATTGCTTTACAATGTTGTGTTAGTTTCTGTCGTACAATGAAGTGATTCAACTATACGTATACATATATCCCCCCCACTCTGGGACCTCCCTTCCCTTCCCCACCCCCCATCTAGGTCATCACAGGGCACCAAACTGAGTCGGCTGTGCTTTATAGCAGGTTCCTACTCAGTTCAGTTCAGTTCAGTCGCTCAGTCATGTCTGACTCGTTGCGACCCCATGGACTGTAGCATGCCAGGCCTCCCTGTCCATCACCAACTCCCAGAGTTTACTCAAACTTTTCCTGTCCATTGAGTCAGTGATGCCATCCAACTATCTCATCCTCTGGTTCCTACTAGCTACCTGAATACAATGGAATATTACTCAGCCATAAAGAGGAACAGAATTGGGTCACTTGTAGAGATGTGGATGGGCCTAGAGACTGTTGTACAGGGTGAAGAAAGTTAGAAAGAGCAAAACAAATATTGTATAATAGTGCCCATATGTGGAATCTAGAAAAAAGGTACAGATGAGCCTATTTCCAGGGCAGGAATAGGGACAAAGATGTAGAGAACAGACAAAGGGAATAGTTTTGTAACAGGGATACAGCAACATCGCTTAGGACAAGTAAGTGGCAAGAACCTCGGAGCCCTTCTATGGAGGCATGCTCACAGGCACTACTGAAGTGGCAGAAGGATTAGAAGACATCACTGTTCATTTTACTTGATGGTTTCCCTTTTCAAAAATTCCAAAGAAACCTCTGGTTCTTTGTCCAAGCTCAGTCTGTTGTTCTAGACTCTTTCTCTCACAGGTTGATTTTCTCCTAGGGCCCTGAGGTTCTCCTGGCAACTTGGGTCTATTCCATCAAGCTCCGACATGCGTGTGCATAGCTGTATCCCATTGCTGGCGCATTTCAATGTGCTTTCCCAGGACAGGGTTCAGACCCCTTGTGAATCAGTAGACGAGAACAGATGCCCAAGAGAGGGAGCAGTCACAGCTCCACATACAGAAAAACTTCTTCAACTTCTCTGAGTGTTTTGTCACTGTTTAGTTGGTAAGTCATGCCTGACACTTCTGTGACCCCCATGGATGGCAGCCTGCCAACCTCCTTTGTCTGTGAGATTTTCCAGGCAAGAATTCTGGAGTGGATTGCATTCCCTTCTCCAGGTGATCTCCCTGACCCAGGGGTTGAACCCATGTTTCCTGATTGACAGGCAGATTCTTTACCTCCGAGCTACCAGGGAAGCCTCTGTGTGTGTTATACATGACCAATATGTAATGCAGGTACATAATTATAGCACACTATTGGGAAGTAGACAGATGATGTTGTAGGATATGTGAGGGATTGAGTAGGAGAGAGAACAAAAGGGAAGTGGTCTCAGAGCCATCACCATTCTGTCGTGGTGTTGTCTGTTCAGCTAAGCCAATGCCTGCAAAAATGTACCATGGATTACTGTTACCTGAGTACCCCAGCTGAATTCACCAGCAGAAAATCTTGGTTTCAGAATTTGAATTTTTTACTTCTTTTTTTTTTTCTACTTAGGGATTGGTACTTTTTAAATTAAAAAACTCTCCCCTCCAACAAAAACATTCTAAGTCCATATATTTTACAGTCTTTCAAAGTTTTTCTGTTAAAGGATAGTCATAATCCCAACCACCCTTTCTGAGAAGACCATTTTTAAACACTTGGATGAATATCCTCCTAAACAGAGAGGTATGGGTTAAATTATTTGACAAAAATGGAGTCATATATTTTTCTGTAATTCATCATAGTTTATTTAAACAGTTCACAAGTTGTGTGTCTAGATTGCCCTCATTTTTTCCCCCTAATACAAATGTAGAGCTGGGCTACTTAGCTAGAGTAAAGTAGATATTTTTTAAAAAGAAAAAACCATTAGCTATTTTAAAAGATAATTAAGGACACATAAATGATTACAAAATTGTCCTACAGTGAAGCAAATTATCAGTATTGAATAGTACCAAAAATAAAAACTGAAGTGCTTCGGCAAATTTTTTACCTAATCACTGATCTGATTTCATTATTGTGCTGACCTACTTCTTTGTGGCAACATGACTTGACCATTAGTTTTCAACAAAATTAATTTGCTCATCTATGCAAGATACATTTATTGAGTTCCTGGCAGGAAGTAAAATATAATAAAAAAAAAAGGTCCCCATACTGTCAGAGTTTATGCTCTGAAGAGAAGGAGAGAGGGGGAAAAACCAAATAAATAAGTAAATATACAAAAATATCAGACACAGAAATTGTGTGCAGAAAGTTAAAACACGAGTCTGTCACAGGGAGGGGTTCAGGGTAAGACTCTCCAGGAAAGAAAGAGTATATTGAGAATTGATGATAAACTTGTGCCAATCATGCAGAGAGCCTGGGAAGACCACTCCAGGGACAAGGACCGCTGATGCAAAAACCCTGTGGTGGGAGCAAGCTTGCTGTTTCAGGAAGACAAGGAAGGTCAGATATATTTTAGTTCACCAAGAAAGTTGGAGAGGTGGACCAGGATGAGAAGTGTCAGAGGTAGGGAGGGTCCAGGTTGTGCCAGTTTTGTTAACCAGGAACGAAGTTTGCAATTTATTGTAGGCAACGTTGGAAGGTACTAGAAGGTCTTAAGCCAAGAAGTGACAAAGATGTTATTCATGTTTTCAGATGATCACTCTAGATGCTGCATGAAGGATGGAGTGCAGGGGGCAAAAACAGACTAATTAGGAGACTGTTGTAGGTCCAGGTGGGAGGTCATGATGGCTGGACCACCTGCCACGGAGAAGGTGGGAGAACTGGATGAACCTGGAATGTGAATTGAACACAGAATGAACAAGACTTGCTGATGGAATGCAAATGAGGGATATAGGGGATAAAAGAGCCAATGAAACTATGGAGAATATTTACTGTGTCTGTTAAGCATTTTCCGTATAACCAAAGCTGTGGTTTTTCCAGTAGTCATGCATGGTTGTGAGTGCTGAACCATAAAGAAGACTGAGCAATGAAGAATTGATGCTTTTGAACTGTGGTGCTGGAGAAGACTCTTGAGAGTCCCTTGGATAGCAAGGAGATCAAACCAGTGAATCTTAAAGGAAATCAACCTTGAATACTCATTGGAAGGACTGATGCTAAAGCTGAGGCTCCAATACTTTGGCTACCTGATGTGAAGAACTGACTCATTGGAAAAGACCCTGATGCTGGGAAAGATTGAGGGAAGGAGGCGAAGGGGGTGACAGAGAAGGAGATGGCTGGATGGCATCACCGACTCATTCGACATGAGTTTGAGCAAACTCCGGGAGATGGTGAGGGACAAAGGAACTAGGTGTGCTGCAGTATATGGGGTCACAGAGTCAGACATGACTTAGTGACTGAACAACAACAACAAACATTTTCCTGAAAAATAGCATGTTTGGACATTTATTATAATATAATGCACAGGATGATTTTTTTTCTCATAATAAAGAATGCATTCCTTTTGTTAAGTACCTACCATGTGCTGGCCACTCTTTTTTACTGTGTGTGTAGAGGGAATGTAAAGATAGCCATTGAATTAAATTCTCTTCCTTTCACCTCACTTAATAAATTACAAAATAGCCCCTATTTTCCATATGGCCTCTGCCCCTCTGAGGATTGCATTGCCAAGGAAACAGATTGCTAAGCAGAGGCACTGTAGCTAAATCCTATTAAACATGCAATAATTCAAACTAAATGCATAAAGCCAACAAGCACTTGGGTTTGGAATATTGGCTTCCAAATGTGCCCCTCCTAACGCTTGACTATATACGTAATAAGGTGCAATGTTTAGATGCCTAATTCTACCCAGAGCTCTAGACTTGTACATTCCTGCCCCAAATCCCTGCTCTGAATGTCAGAATTTTTTAATTAATCTCCCCAAATGGTATTTTCACATAATGAACTCTCTGCATGCTGCTAACTTCAAACAGTAGACAAAAAGCGATTCTTTTCTTTTCCTCAGTCACATTTTTCTTTTGAAAAACATTCAGCAAAACTGTTTAATTACCTTTATGGCTTCAAATAGAGTTGGAGAGAGTCCAGAGTTCAAGATTTCAGAAGTAGACATTGTTTAGAGACCAACTAGTGCAAATATGCTTTACACATAAGAAAATTGAGACTTGGAAAGATTGATTTATGTGTCCAAGGTCACACAGAATATGAATGGGCAGTGACAGGGCCAGTGTCCACTTCCCCTGGCTGGTGACCCAGTGGGATCTCTGTTTCAAGGCTGTTCTCACCACCTCTCTCCTAAAAGTCATCCTGACTACTCCTTTAATATAAATTCCTCATGTCCAACTCTCACCTACAGCCTTTGCAACCCAGCCTTGCTCACTCATCTTTATTTTCATTCCTACCTTCCCTCTGTCCAAGCCTCAAATGCAGCTTCTTGCTCCAAGTCCTTCTGATCTTATCATTCACTCCCATCACCATTTCTCAGGCTCATCTATCTCCTTACACAATCAATGCATTTACACATCAAATGGGTTTTGCACGAATAGATTTTTAAAATCCACAGTGCCCGTGAACCTTGGCTATAAAGGCTGTCCTCACTTCACTCTGTCACTTCATTAAAAAAAGAAAGAAAGATCCAGTACAGTGAGAAAAAGGTGTTACTGGAGTTAATGTACCATGTATAGATAAATTCTTTATTTGGGAAAATTCACTGCTCGGCCTATTGAATATACAAGATGAGTCCCAGTGGGCAGGAGATACAAGGAATCAAATAGGTAGATTCAGCCTTCCTGCAAAAGAAGTAAGTATCTTGCTGGTGGTGTGAGCAAATAGAGAAGACCAAGGCTAGGGCAAAAGTATTGAGAAATACAACATCAACCTGGAACCTAGTTTGACATAAATGGACAGGACATTTTAAGAATAAGAAAACATAATATTCAAATATAAGTTCCTCAATTTACATTTACCTGGCTGATACCCCTATATCTCCAACTAAAGTCACTCAGAGATTTATGTAAAAGGCAACACTGGGGAAAACAAGGCGTGGTCGTCGTCCTGGATTAGGGTTGACACTACAGTAAAAGAGACGTTGAAGAACTGCAAGGCGCAGGATGCAGAAATAAGGTTCACAGAAGCTGGAAACTGAACCAGAGATGATCAGAGAATGTGAGCCTGTAAGGGTGTGAACAAGTCACAGGAGACCACTGAGCTTTGCACTTGAATTACCATGGGGACTCCAGACAAGTTTACCTGGATCTGGAGGAGGTGAGCCCCACATACATCCAAGCATTGGGAACAGAAGGAAGAAGAGGATCGAATTCTTATCTTCTGGTAGCTCTTAGGAGGGTACATCAGGACAGCTAGGTGTGGAAATGGCTACAAGGCAAAAACTGGTTAAAGATAGGAGCTATTCTCTCCTGTTGACTCTTGGTAGGGCACTTAATATACTTCATCTAGTAAACAGGAGATGACTTGCAATGATAGTAGGCCACCTTACATTAACTTTTATCAGGTTGACTGTTGGGGAGAGACTGATTTTTTTCTTTGGCCTACTGAACTGGCTATTTGATTAGAAATATATTTATTAGAAATATATTTATTCAGTTTTATTCTTTCATTGAATACATATCTATGGAGAATCTCTTTTTTTTGCCAAGAATTGCAGGAAGAGTTTGGAGTACAGTGATGGACCACACTTGAGGCATGATCTGTCTTTATTGAGCTCAGAATCTAGAAGAGGAGAGAAGCATCAATCATAGGATCAGACAAAGGGGTATAATATTGTGACTGTGATAGGACTTGGAGGAGAGGTATATGGTACCAAGAGAACACAGAACCAGTGGAAGGGGACAGAGAGAAGCTTCCCTAAGAAGCTGAGATCTGAACAACCAGTAGGAGTTAACAATAGGCAAAGGCAGATGGGAAATCATTCCAGATTGAAGGGTTAGCATATGCAAGAGTCCTGTGGTGTCCATGAGCTGAAGCTAGGCCAGTGTCGTAGGAGCAGGTGAGCAGGTGAGTAGGCAGGTGCCACATGAAACATGGACAGCTGGAGAGGCAGGCAGGGACCAGAACACAGGGCTCACAAGCTCCACTCCTCTTTCTCATAAAAACAACGAAAAACCATCAGGATGTCTCAAGGAAAATATGATCATATTTAGAGGCTGAATAAACAATGGGTTATAGAGGAAAATGGTAATTACCGCATGGATATTTTGCACAAGTCTGTAAGCTACTGTCAGCAGAGATAGGAAGAACCAGATTCGACAAATATTCTGAAAGTAAATTCAATAGAGTTCAGCAGAAGTTTGAATACAGGAGGGTCTTAGTTTGGGTTTACTTAGAAATAAACTCTGAGACTTGGACTCAATTTAATGGAATATACAAGGCACATTGGTATGGGGGTGGGGAAGAGAGGCAAGGGAAGGAAGGCAACCACTAAAAGGGGAGGTATTAAGCCAGTTACTGTGGGCTTCCCTCGTGGCTCAGCAGGTGAAGACTCCGCCTGCGGTGCAGAAGATGCAGGAGATGGGGGTGCAATCCCTGGGTCGGGAAGATACCTTAGAGGAGGGCATGGCAACCCGCTCTGGGATTCTGGCCTAGAAAATCTCATGGACAGAAGAGCCTGGCAGGCTGCAGTCCATGGGGTCACAAGAGTCAGACACGACTTAGCAACTGAGCACGCACGCAAGCCAGTTATTGTGGTCAGTGACTGCAGTAGGGCTGGGCTCATTCTGAGATCCAGGGAAGAAGCATGCTTCAGAATCATCCGGCTCAAGAGGTGAAGAAACTGGGCTTTTTAAATTTTTAAATAGCTCTTCTAGGGCTTTAAAAAAAATGTATTTATTCATTAGCTGCTCGGAGTCTTCCTTGCTGCAGGTGGCCTTTTCTCTAGTTGTGCCACGCTGGGCCTACTAGTTGCCGTGTGAGGGCTTCCCACTGCAGGGGCTTTTATTGTTGCAGAGCAGACTCTACAGCCATAGAGCTGTAGTAGTGGCTGTTAGGCTTCATTGTTCCATGGCACATGGGATCTTTGCGGACCAGAGATCGAACCCATGTCCCCTGCATTGGCAGGCAAATTCTTAACCACTGGACCACCAGGCAAGTCCAAAGCTGGGCTATTGATACACCAAATTCTACCGGTCATTGGTTGAAGGCTGGTATGAGGGCCCTTATTTTCTGGCACTTCCCGGCCACCTGCTGTGGGTTTAGTAAAAGCCTTCAGGAACAGAGATGTAAGAACTGACTGTTAGGAGTGGTCTGCAGCTCACAACAATGGTAGGACCCAAGGGATATATGGGTGGGACCCAGACTGTGTCTGTTGGAGCGGGTAAGGGTGAGTCAAAGGCAACTTAGGGGACTTCCTTGGTGGTCCAGTGGCTGGGACTCTGCACTCACAATGCAAGGGGCCCAGGCTCAATCCCTGGTCAGGGAGCTAGAACCCACATGCTGCAACTAAGACCCTGAACAGCCAAAAAAAAAAGGCAACTTAGATTTCTGGGTTGAGCTGCTGAGATACGAAACATTGGGAAATGTTGCATGCCAGGTACTGCCAGGCCCCAGGAAGGCCAACAAGCTACAGCCCCTACCTTCACGGCGTCTCCAGTCTGGCAACTGAGCTAGTTCATGAGAACATTGCAAGGGTGCTCTCCAGGGAACAGGCACACAAACTCTGCCTGCCTGGTCCTAATCTCAAGGGACTTACCGAGGGGACAAATCTGATTAACCGAGTTTGGGCTGGGTGCCAATTCAGAGCAGTCAGCAGGGGACTGTTTCCACCTTACTCCTGAGATGGAGTGGAGAGCTAGGAGGTGGTTATAGAAACTGCAGCTTTTAGCTTTCTAGGGCTGGTATAATGAATGGCCATGAACTTGGTGGCTTTAAACAACAGAAATACCTTCTGCCACAGTTCTGGAGGCCAGAAATTCAAAATCAAGGTACAGTTAGGGCCACGCTTCTCCTGAAGGCTCTAGGAAAGGAGACCCTGTCTGGTCTCTCCAACTTCTCCCGGCTGCCGATGTTCCTTGGCATGTGGTAGCATCACTCCATCTCTGGCTCCATCTTCAACCTCCCTCTCCTTTCATTTATAAGGACACGAGTCATTGGACTTAAGAGTCCATCCTAAGTTCAGGATGGTCTCCTTTCAAGATCGTTAACTTAATTACATCTGCCAAGACTCTATTTCCAGTTAAAGTCACCTTCCCAGGTACCGGTGGGTAGGACTTGGATGTCTTCTTGGGTCTTCTCAAGTGGCTCTGGTAAAAGAACATGCCTGACAATGCAGGAGATGTGGGTTTGATCCCCGGGTCATAAAGATCCCCTGGAGTAGCAAATAGCAACACATTCCAGTATTCTTGCCTGGAAAACTCCATGGACAGAGGAGCCTGGTGGGTTACAGTCCATGGGACCACAAAGAATCAGATAAGACTTAGCAACTGAGCAGGCATGCATTCCATTCAGTACAGAGGGCTAAAATCAGTTTATGTTCACAATAGGTTAGGGGTTCTAGCAAATCTTCAATTTATCACCCGGTCTGATGTTAAGCCATATGGATTTATAGTCAGGAAAAAAAAAAAAAAAAAAAAAAACAGCTGATTTCTCATAATGCTTTTATGAGCTCCATGGGATGTAGTAGATTTAGAAGAAAAACCCAGGCTGGTGGAAGGAGATGAAATGAACCCAGAGCAGAATCTGTTCACAAACTAAAAACGAAATGCAAATGAATTAGGAAGGTAGAACAAAACAACCAGAAGAGAAACTTCAAGTTTCCTGTGGAAAATAAGTCAAAAAGCGAAAAAGTGGAAACAGGGGTACCACTGACAATCATGATGAAATAATGGATAAAAGTTCAAAGATATAAAATGAAAAATGAGAAAAGCTACAGTCAAGGAAATATCAAACCAAGGGTACATCTATACAATGAAAATTTATGGACTTTAGTATGAGATCTTTAAAAGGATATTTAAGTTGCTTCAGGAAATATTTCTTCTTTTAGTTATTCCTAGTGGAATTTCTGACATGAAAACTACTGCCTACATCAAAGACATGTCCACCAAGTACTGACCATCTCTAATAAACACATGAAAAGATGCTCAATGTCATTCATTATCAGAGAAATGCAAATCAAAACCACAATGAGGTACCATCTCACGCTGGTCAGAATGGCTGCTATCAAAAAGTCTACAAACAATAAATGCTGGAGAGGGTGTGGAGAAAAGGGAACCCTCTTACACTGTTGGTGGGAACACAAACTAGTACAGCCGCTATGGAGAACAGTGTGGAGATTTCTTATAAAACTGGAAATAGAACTGCCATATGACCCAGCAATCCCACTCCTGGGCATACACACCGAGGAAACCAGATCTGAAAGAGACACGTGCACCCCAATGTTCATCGCAGCACTGCTTGCAATAGCTAGGACATGGACGCAACCTAGATATCCATCAGCAGATGAATGGATAAGAAAGTTGTGGTACATATACACCATGGAATATTACTCAGCCATTAAAAATAATTCATTTGAATCAGTTCTAATGAGGTGGATGAAACTGGAGCCTGTTTAACAGAGTGAAGTAAGCCAGAAAGATAATCACCAATACAGTATACTAACGCATATATATGGAATTTAGAAAGATGGTAATGATAACCCTATATGCAAGACAGAAAAAGAGACACAGATGTATAGAATAGACTTTTGGACTCTGTGGGAGAAAGCGAGGGTGGGATGATTTGAGAGAATAGCATCAAAACATGTATATTGTCATATGTGACATAGATGACCAGTTCAAGTTCAATGCATTAAACGGTGCTCAAAGCCAGTGCACTGGGATGACCCTGAGGGATGGGATGGGGAGGGAGGTGGGAGGGGGGTTCAGGATGGGGAACACATGTACACCCATGGCTGACTCATGTCAATGTTATGGTAAAAATCACCACAATATTGTAATTAGCCTCCAATTAAAATAGATTAATTAATTTTTAAAAATTCAGAAACTATTAAAATAAAAATACTGGCCATCTAACCTTTAAACGCTAACTTCTTGGGCATACTCCTCAGCATGCACATGGGCCAAAATAGTTCCTGAACATCTATCATCTGTCATGGTTCAAATTCTTTGGAAAATGTAATGTACTTAGCTCAGCTATTTAAGTTGTTGTTGTTCAGTCGCTAAGTCCTGTCCAACTCTTTGTGACCCCATGGATTGCAGCACACCAGGCTCCTCCGTCCTCCACTCTCTCCTGGAGTTTGCTCAAACTTATGTCCATTGAGTTGGTGGTGCCATTCAACCATCTTATCCACTGTTGTCCCCTTCTCCTCCTGCCCTTAATCTTTCCCAGCATCAGGGTCTTTTCCAATTGGTCGGCTCTTTGCATCAGTTGGCCAAAGTATTGGAGCTTCAGCTTCAGCATCAGTCCTTCCAATAAATATTCAGGGTTGATTTCCTTCAGGATTGACTGGTTTGATCTCCTTGCTATCCAAGGGACTCTCAAGAGTTTTCTCCAGTACCACAATTTAAAAGCATCCGTTCTTTGGTGCTCAGCATTCTTTTCAGTCCAACTCTTACATCTTTACATGACTTTGTTGGCAAAGTGATGTCTCTGCTTTTTAATCCCTGTCTAGGTCAGCTGTTTAAATAAACCACATAAGTCACAGATTTCATGCATTCTCAGTCATAGCCAATTCTTTGCAATCCTATGGACTGTAGTCCACCAGGCTCCTCTGTCCATGGGATTTCCCAGGCAAGAATACTGCAGTGAGTTGACATTTTCTTCTACAAAGTCATGGATTCTTGGCTGTCAAATTAGAGGCTATCCATGGGTTGACCATGGATCCCTGGTCCATTCACCAGAGGCCAGGGGAAGTCAGACTGAGGGGTCTCATGGTCTATGGATCTGTTACATATATGTGTGCTCAGTTGCTCACTCATGTCCAACTCTTTATGGCCCCATGGACTGTAGCCCTCCAGGCTCCTGTGTGCATGGAATTTTCCAGGCAATAATACTAGAGTGGTTGCCATTTCCTTCTCCAGAGGATCCTCCTGATGTAGGGATAGAATCCATGTCTCTTATGTCTCCTGTATTGGCAGACAATTCTTTACCACTGTGTCACCCAGGAAGCCTATATATATATATAGGCCTGGTCTATATATATAGAGAGAAGCCTGTGTGTGTGTGAGAGAGAGAGAGAGGTATGCAAAGGGGTGTGATGAAGCAGTGTCTGTGCTATGAAATAGGGCTGGTTGGAGGAGTGGGCATAGAGGACTTGACTCTTAAGTCTGAGGGGTGTGCAACCATGGAACGGCAGGCAGAGCTGTGCAAGTGGTGATGAGGGGCAATCAAGATTTCTGAATGGAGGACTTCCATGGCAGTCCAGCGGTTAAGACTCCTCACTTCCACTGCAGGGGGCATGGGTTCGACCCCAGGTCCCCTGGTTAGGAAAGTTCCACATGCTGCATGGTGCACCAAAAAAAAAAAAAAAAAAAACCACCCAAAGATTTCTGAATGAAGTCTATATACAGACCCTAGGAGGGACCCTAGGGGCTGATCACTCCAGCAATTTTATCAAAACTCTGTGCTAGTCTCAGATAAGAAACTGGCTGGAAACAAGAAAAAGACTTGAATTATGTTTAATCATCTTGTCTGAAGGGTGGAGGAATGTTGCGCCATCTCAGTTCTTTACCCAGAAAGCTAGCACCGTGAAAGGAGTTGTTATACGAGCAAGGACGCCAGCACTCTCATTTATTAATTGGTATGTTCCACTTTAATTAAAATCATCATAGCTAATCACTCATTTCAATGTGTGCTGCAGCAGCTGAATAAACTGGAGGACATGACAAAGGGGAAAATAAACTCTGCTCTCTCCCAATGTTTTCAGCTTTGCTTTCCCTTTCCCATGTAGTGATTCAAGGGAAAGGTTAACTTAAAACCTTCTATTCTTGCCTCTGTCCCTAGGAAGTGAGCCTTATGTTAAATAAGTGAGTATAGTAGAATATGAGCTGTGAAATCCATACATGTGTATTTGGATGTTGGCTCTGTGACCATGGGCAAATATTTAACTTCTCTGATTCTCACATTTTCATGTCTAAAAATGGGAATAGTAATAATACTCACTGCAGAGATTTGGTGGAGGGTTAAATGAAACAATCAAAGTGAAGGGCCAGGTTTATAACTGCTGTTCAGTCGCTTGGTGGTACCTGACTCTTTGCGGCCCCATGGACTGCAGCACGCTAGGCTTCCCTATCTTTCACTATCTCCCGGTATTTGCTCAAACTCAAGGTTTATAACAGGTGCTCAATAAATAATAGTCCCTATCATCACCACCATCATCTCACTCAGCTGGGTAGCATCTCCTTATCCATCAGCTCAGCCCAGCCACCACCTCCTCTGGGATGGCTTCTCTGAGCCCTCCTCCCTTCGGTGTCCATCCCCATCACCTGACTGTATTTGAGTCTGCCATTGACTTGGGTGCCCAACTGGTGTACACAGTTAAGCAACTGTTTTTTAGGATTGAAATGAAAAGAGTATTTTTCTACTATCTAGTATATTTTCAAACGGCTACCAAGTTAGGAGGACATAAACAATTGTTAAATCGTTCACATACAGTAACATAACAAACCAAATTATTAGGTGTTTTCCTTTGGCCTAGATATACTGTGAAAAAAATGACTGAGATGCCAAGGATACTCACTGTGAACCAAAACAATTCACAAACTTCTCGTGTAGGAAAAATGATGATATTCAGCACTAGAGAAATAGCAATGCTTATTATTATTGTTCTAACATTCTAGTTATAATAATACCATAATCACCAGCTAACAGTAACACTGTCACTATTTTCTAGGCATTATTCTAAGCATTTGGGTGTGCTTTAAGTAAGAGGGTCACATGTACTAACTCCTTTAATTCCATCAACAGCCCTAAAGTAAAAAGTTTCTCTCTCCCACATTAGAGAGAAGGAAACTAAGGCCTGTAGAGGATGAGTAACTTGCTAAAGGTCACTGAATGGATGGATGCCTTAGCTGGGATTCAAATCTAGGCATCCTGACTCCCCACTCAGACTTAATCACCTGCTTACAGGGATGCAAAGAAGAAGACAAGAGTTGAGATGCATGGATGGCAGAATGCACAGGTTTTAGGAACTGTAGACAGTAAGTGTTTGGGGATGTCCATCCAGCCCACTTTCTTCCGGAATGCTCCCACCCAGAGCCACCTGACTCAGGGGACTTTGGGAAACATGTGCAACTGTGGCCCCAACTCTGAGCCTTGACTTTGAACATGTCTGCTGGTTCCTGGAAACCTGCCAGGTGACCCGAATGAGGCCAAGTGGAGTCTCCTCTAAAGAATTAGGGGCTGAAGCACCGAGTTTCTGTTGCTTTTCTCTGTCTGTATCATCAATAAATTCAAGAAGATGGTTATCATCATAAGAATGACAGGACGCAAAAGTCAAGATTCACCTCCTCTTGTTTTTGAGGTAGGGGTTTGTCCCCCTGACGATTTTCTAAGTGGGGGATGTTTGCTTTACAATGTTGTGTTATTTCTGCCGTACACGAAGTGAATCAGCTCTGTGGGCATATATATCCCATCCCCGTTGGACTTTCCCCCACCACTACCCCACCGCACCCCTCTAGGTCATCACAGAGCACCAACCTGAACTCCCTAGGCTGTACAGCGGCTTCTCGCTAGCTGTCTGTTTTACGCACCAGCTCAGGTCTGTTCAGCCACTCAGTCGTGTCCGACTTTGCAACCCCATGGACTGCAGCACACCAGGTTTCCCTGTCCATCAACAACTCCCAAGGCTTACTCAAACTCATGTCCATCAAGTCGGTGATACCATCCAACCATCTCATCCTCTGTTGTCTCCTCCTCCTGCCTTCAATCTTTCCCAGCATCAGAGTCTTTTCCAATGAGACAGTTTTTCACATCAGGTGGCCCAAGTATTGGAGCTTTGGGTTTACACATGGTAGTGTATATATATATGAATCCTCCCCCTACCACCCTCCCAATTCATCCCACCCTCCCCATCCACCACCTATGTCTGTTCTCTATGTCTGTGTCTCTAATCCTGGCCTGGAAATAGGTTCATCTGTACCATTTTTCTAGATTCCACATATATGCATTAATATACAGTATTTGTTTTTCTGACATGCTTCACTCCATATGACAGACTCTAGGTTTATCCACATCGCTCCTTGAGGTTGATTTGTTCAGTGGTTCTGCAGAGTTTGTGAAATCAGTACTCTGCTGATAGTTTCTTTAATTTGAATCAAACTTCCTAAATGTCTGGCTGTTGTAATAGGATATTTAACTAGAACCCTGAACATAAATGTCATGAAATAAACCACTAAAAAGGAGGTGGGCAATACCTCCATCACTATGGTGTTGTGGTAGTTTAGTCACTCAGTCATGTCCAGCTCTTTTTGACCCCGTGGACTGTAGCCTGCCAGGCTCCTCTGTCCATGGGATTATCCCAGCAGGAATACTGGAGTGGGTTGCCATTTCCTCCTCCAGGGGATCTTTTTGACCCTGGGATTGAACCCGTGCATCTCCTGTCTTGAAGGCAGATTCTTTACCGACTGAGCCAGTTGCGTGGCCATAGATGTCACTCAGAATGAGGACTTAGGTTGGGTCATCTCCTCTTGAAACTAGGCAGGTCTGTGGTGTTTGCATAAACAAACAGTTTGGAAAGTTCTGCACTACCAGAGGTCAGCCATTTACCCAGCAATTATGCTGCCGTCAGACTGTAAACACACATTTGCAAATTTCTCTCTAATTGTTCAGAAACCATGTAGGCCTGTTCCTGCAAGGCTGGTTACAGAATGTTAACGGGTTAACTCACCCAACCTCTGCTTTTGAGGCTGGAGCCAGATTTGCACCATTTCAACATTTATGGGCATAAAGCTGCAGATTGAATGTTTTCCTCCGCCAGCTCAGAAAATCAGAATTCAGCAGCAATGGACAATGGCATGGCTGACTAAATGGATTCAGCGTGTGGGCACCATATTTTCAGCTACAACACAGGACCCCCTCTTGTCCCTGATCTGGGGTAGGATGGCTAATACCATAATTAAGGAAAGAAATCTCTGCTAACTCTAAAGTTTGACATATGATGATGCCCGTGTAAGAAGTAGATTTCAAGGCATGTGATTCAGAATATATCTTTTTTACTTCTGATTTGAGTGTTGTGCTTGAAATGAGTGTTTTTCTGCTATCACATTAAGGCAGATAATCTGCCCTGATTGTTGGCCTCTCATATTCTTCAGCTATTTTGGATCATGACTGTCAAACCCCACCAACACCCAAAGTCACCTTGTGCACGTCCCAGGACCCATATGTTAAATGTCAGATCATCTTGAATTCTAATTACTGGCAACACCTCAAGTTTGGGTGAATATCCATCCAACCATTTTCAAGTGTTATGGTGTATTATTCAGGCTGTAGTTCTGCTGTAACAAAGTGACCCCAATTACAGTGACAGAAATGACAGTTTTCTTTTTCTCCCATGTAACAGTCCCAAGGGAATAGCCCAGGATGGCGGGTTGCTCTGCTCCACAGTCTTTCAGAGATCTAAGCTCTTACATCTTTTAGCTCTGACTTTCCTGCGGGAATTGTCTTCATCTGTAAAGTCAAGGCTGGGTTGCAGATAAATCATGGAAAAGGCAATCAAGGGAGTTTGGTTTGTCTCTTAAATTGAAATTGGAGATGACCAGCAAGAGCGATTTCACATCCCATCGGCCTAAATTCAATTTCAGAGCTACATTTAACTGTACTGGAACTTAGTCAATGCTGGTTCTGCCTGGGGAGCTATGGACTCAGCTTCAACTCTATAGCCAAGGAGGAGAAGGAGGGTGTGTTCTGATGGCCAGTGAGGAGTTTCTGTCACATGTAACAACAGAGAGAGAGAGGCTACCTCTTACAAATAAGATCAATGCCACATGGTCATACATTCACCAAATATTTTTAAAATGTTGATTTTATTTATTTGGTTGTGCTGGGTCTTAGTTGCAGCATACAGGATCTAGTTCTTTGCTCAGGGATTGAACTTGGGCCTTCCTGCTTTGGGAGCTCAGAGTCTTAGCCCCTGGACCACCTTTCTTATACATGTAAGAAAAGGATTGTTACACATATTCGGGGTGAAACTATGCAATAGTATAAACACATTCTTCTACTTTTGAAAGACTTGCTTTTTCAGGCAGTAGAAGGCAACTGGGGAAAAGGTAAGGTTTTTTACCTTCAAGCTGCAGTAAAAATATTCGCACCTGTCAAATTCCAACAGTTGGTGGAATCCTTGTTCTGCGGCTGAGCCCACACAAACACTGGTCAGAGAATCATTTGGGTGTTGGTCTCATAAATCATAACTTGCTCACAGCATGTTTCTGAGGCTTCAGGAAGGACTCTTCAGAGGGTGGTATCAAATCGCTGAGATTAAAGTCAACCTCAAAGGAGGGTTTTTGCCCCAGAATCACTAAGGCGGTGAACACGGCACATCTTGCAGTCAGTCCCCGGATGTGGTACGTTGCGCCGTCCTCAGGGTCCGTGTACTCAAAGCAGTGAACAATCACGTGACGACCGCAGCGTGTCAGGTGACTCTGATGGTAAACACGGGGACGCAGGAAGTACTCCAGAGGCACCAGGAACACGTTCCTAACTTCCTCCGGGTTAGGTCTGGCCTCAAAGTTGGGGTCTATAAATCCTACAACCGGCGTTATCCACATATCCTTCTGAAAGCAGAACACGGAAGACACAAACGGAGATGTGAGAGATACTGTTTCAAAACAACAACAAAGTATGTCTTTGTTTAGCACGCTACTTCTGCATAAACTAAGCTCACAGGCCAAAGCAGTCCGTTACGTAAAACTTCCTCTATAAGTAAACTTTATGTCCCTTAAATGGAGGTCTGGGCTTCCCTGGCTCAGTGGTAAAGAATCTGCCTGCCAATGCAGATTGGAGACAGGAGACCTGGGTTCGATCCCTGGGTCGAGAAGATACCCTGGAGAAGGAAATGGCAACCTACTCCAGTATTCCTGCCTGGAGAATCTCATGGACAGAGGAGCCTAGGAGGCTCGTTGGCGGGGAGATTTCTATTTATAATCACCACTGTTCTGAAATGAATGCAGGGTGCTGTTACGTGAAAGATTCTACCTGGAGTCTTGCGGGGGAAGCCTGGGGTTTAGTGTAGGAGCTGATGAGGGCGGCATGACCTTGAATGAGAAAGTGAGACGGATCGGGGAATTGCTGAGAGAAAGTGAGTGGGGACATCCAGGGAGACATTGTGGGGCTGGCTCCTACAGAAGGACCAGCAGGCCTGTGGGAGGTCTTGAGGGAGGGCAGCTAAACCGTGCTGAAGAGCAGTGATGACTCAGCCTGTTAACCGAATTAGCGACCAAGTCAACATCACGACCAGGAGCGGAGGAGGGGAGCAGGGCTCCAGACATCCGTAAGGTTTCGAGAGCTGCCCCGAGGCCCTGACCCAGCAGGAGTCCTCACTGTGCTCGGCCCCCTGAAGGCTCAGCCTCTTCTGTCACAAGGTCCCCCCAGGGCAGCCACTGAGATGAAGGCTCAGATGCCACGGATGTCTTAAGGAAGAGCTCGGGGACAAAGGGGTGAGGGCAGGAGCAGGGAAGACAGACAGGTCGGGGGAAAGCCAGGCAGGGATGCTGCGGGGAGCTCCGGGGTATAAGGTACCTCGGGCTGTCCCAGGAGATGATGAGGGGGCTGGGCTTTCACGCCTGGCCGGGAGTAAATTAAGACAGTGCTGACTAAAGGGGGGGGGGGGGGGGGCGGCTCCAGGAGCCTGAGGGCATGAGTACTCGGAGAGAACTGTAGAGAGAAAGAGAGAGAGAGAGAGAGAGAGAGAGAGTGTGTGAGTGTGTGTGTGTGTGTGTGTGTGTGTGTGTGTGTGTGTGTGAAACACAACCTAAGAGGACTGTTACCGCATATATACAGAATCTGGAAAAATGGCACTGATGAACCTCTGTGCAGGAAGGGGATGGAGACGCAGACATAGAGAACAGACTTGTGGACACAGCGGGGCCAGGAGAGGGTGGGACAACTGCAGAAAGCAGCATCGCCGTATGTACACTCCCGTGTGTCAGACAGACAGCTGGCGAGGAGCTGCTGTGTAACACATGGAGGCCAGCCTGGCGCCCTGCGGGGGCCTAGAGGGGTGGCACAGGGGAAGGGAGGGACGCTCCAGAGGGAGGTGATATATGTATAATTACGGCTGATTTGCGTTGTTGTATGGCAGAAACCCACACAACACTGTAAAGCAAATTTCCTCCAATTAAGAAATAAATTAAAAAAAAAAGAAAGCATCTGGACAGAGCCTGCAGTGTCGCTTAGCGTGCATCCGTGGCTGCTCTCTCCATTCAAAGCCCATGTGGGCCCCTCGTCTAGAATCCGTCCGCCTCCCCCAGGTTCTTCATAACAACCTGCTCCTGAAGAAGCTTTACTAATAGAAACTGGATCAGAAAAAAACTTGCCCATGGTCACACCCAGCTGCCACTTGGCAGAAGCCAGGATTCTACCCCAGGCTTGCTGCCCACACGCTGGAGTCCTGCGCTGAAGTTCTATCAAAATGCTGGTCACCGAATCTCCGAGCTAGCACACCAGCAAGTGGCTCAGAGACCACGGGGTGGCTCAGACCCTGCAGAGGTCTCAGGGCCACGCCTGTTAGGCAGGTGCCTGGGCAGGAACTTTGCACGGCCAGTGCCAGCCCTTGAACTGGCATGTCAGAGTCTAAGGAAATTAGTGTGTGTGGGGGGGGAAGAATCAAAGCCTCAAAGGGAGATCATGGTTTAAGACTGAATGTTCTAGATGGGGAATCAGGTACGCGCAACAGGGTTCAAGCTTAGCAAAGTAAGAGAGACTGTGGAAACTTGTGGATGAAGCAGCAACTCTGCATATCCCGTGTCTAAAATCACAGATGTCTGAACTGGCAGGAAAAAAAGGTGGTATGTGGCAGACATCCTGCTGCTACTGCTAAGTCACTTAAGTTGTGTCCAACTTTGTGTGACCCCATCCCTGGGATTCTCCAGGCTAGAACACTGGAGTGGGTTGCCATTTCCTTCTCCAATGCATAAAAGTGAAAAGTGAAAGTGAAGTCGCTCAGTCATGTCTGACTCTTCCTGACCCCATGGACTGCAGCCTACCAGGCTCCTCCATCCATGGGATTTTCCAGTAAGAGTACTGGAGTCGGGTGCCATTGCCTTCTCCGGCAGACATCCTAGGGCCCATAAAAGGCTGGATTTTGCCCATTTGCTGAGTTGAAATCCCACAGAGACTGGCTTCTGCTCTGGACATAGGACGAGCCAGGCTTTAGGGCTCCTGGAAGAAGCTTCAGACTATTAGGAAGAGCCTCAGAGTTAGGACACACCACTAAAATGTTATAGGACTCGGGCCTTTGCGAAGTGAAGAAAAGGATGGAGACGCAGCTAAGGGCCATGCGCAGAGAAAAAGGAGAACTGTCCCTCGGGGCCACTGCAGAGAGAAGCTCACACGTGTGTGATACAGTGACACGAATGAAGGTTGGCTGGGGGCTGGAAGGCCTGGGAGGGTTAACACTGGGCGTGGGGAAAAGCCACTGACACCCCAAAACATCTCCAGGCATTGCCCTGTGTTCCCCGATAGAGAAAATTACCCCCAGTCAAGAATTAGAATTCTGACTCAATTAGATTAGGCTTCTAGGCATTAGACAAATGGCATTTTTGAACCATATTTAAGAGATTTGCAAAGTCCAAAAAACAAAACGACCTGCACTGGCACTTCTAAATACAGTACATTCTTCTTGAAAGCCTTTATTCATTCTAATTTCTCGGTGGTGTGACTGGCATTATATCAGGAGCAGGTCATTTGAACACGTAAACACCTGTAAGGACTGTTGTATGCGATCCCCTTACAGGTGAACTCAGTGGCTCTGGGGACGCTGGAAATGGACTTACTCTCATTTTGGGAACTTATAACCATTATGTGTTTTGTCAAGAGAGTCCTAAAATAAATCTCTAAGATGTCCTGGGAGATTTGCAGCTATCCCCTGGAAAGGACTCCCGTTAGAAAACACAGAAGAGGAAGTAACTGACACATGTCTTGTCCTAATCCCGTGTTACTCTTCTCTCTGTCTCATTTCTTTCTCACCGAGGGCACATTTATGGAATGGCCTTTACCTTCTTCCAAGCTAAATCTCCTGGGAGTGGTGACCTCTCTATTCTTAAAATGGACTCAATTAAGACAGATGTCAGCATCATTGATCTTCACAAAGGGCTATCTGGCTTTCTAATTTTTAAGCATCAGTGGAATTCTTCCTTTGACATAAAAATTCACATGAAAGCACAATACTATTTTTTTAAAAATTATAGCTATTCAGATAGGCGATGAGTGAAATTCACCTCTGGGGTATTATTCTTCTCCCAAGCCCATAACCTTAGCTTAACCAGGAGAATATTATCTGATAAACTCCAATTGAGGAGCATGCAAGAACACACCTGACCTGTGCACCTCACAAGTGTCAAGGCCAGGAGAACAAGGGCAGTCTAAGAGACTGGCACAGATCAGAGAGTGAGCAGACGCGGCACCACACTCAACACGGCGGCCTGCGTGAGATCCCGGACAGAAAGGAGGACGTCAGCAGAAAAACTAGTAAAAGACAAGTAAAGCGTGGGGTTCAGGGATGGTAAAATACTGACACTCATTTCTTAGTTGTCACCAACATACCACAGTGATGTCCAACGTCAGCAACAGGGGGACCCGAGCATGGCTACGTGAGAACTCTCTGTGAAATCAGTAACCATTCTAAAATTACAAGTATATATGAAAAATTTCATACCAGTAAAATAATTGTTATGCAACTTTAAGTTTACCTTATTTACTCCTTTTGCCCTCCTCCAGGGGATCTTCCCAACGTGGGTTCGACCCCCGGGTTGGGAAGATCCCCTGGAGGAGGGCATGGCAACCCACTCCAGTATTCTTGCCTGTAGAACCCCACAGACAGAGGAGCCTGGCGGAGCCACAGTCCATGGGGTCACCAAGAATCTGACACGACTGAAGTCCCTTAGCATGGCACGCCACTCCTTCTACAGTCAGTCAGTATAACAGTGAGAGTGTTGCGATCAGCTCATATGAAATAAGGTCCAGTTCTATCAGTCCCAGGACCCCTTCTGTTGTTATGTTTGTTTGTATATACTATCAAATCCTGCTTCAAACAGAAACGCAGTTACAAATAGTGACGTTTCTAAACAGCTTCCCTAGATCTCAGGATATTGCTCAATTTACGTGATATGGAGAAGCCTGGTTCCATGGTATGTGCAAAAATGAGTACCTTCAGTGGCCTCCAAGGGGCTAAAATCTGGTATGTGGCATGCCCAAGTCTGTGTTTTTTTTTCAAGAGAATTCTCAAAAATAAACCCATCTGGAGAAAAATGAATGTGAACTGAATGTCAGTGAAAGAACACTGAGGCATCGACAGGGTTCCACAGCATCCAGCCTGAAAACCGCTGATCAGCCCTTTCATTTCTGGATGGGGAAGGAGGGGCCCAGACAGGAAGTGGGGCTTGCGCAAGGCCTCTTAGCCCAGCAGGGGCAAAGTCCGCACGTGAGCCAGTCTCTTGACTCTGTACCGCATGCTTGAGAGGACCGTGTTTAGCCAAACGTGGGATCCTGAAGATAGTGTATCTACTGCGAGCTCACGCAAGTCTAAGCAAGCCAGTTCCCTCCAAGCCTTACATCAAACGGCAGGGGCATCAGGCAGCAGACCACCTCCACTTGATGAGGATGTAGCCCTACTTCCTCCTGGGCTTCCCGGAGAGCCGTGGCCACGTCGTCTGCGTCCGTAGGTTCACACTTACCTCCAGGAAAGCAGACCTCTCCGGGTGACCTTCTCAGCTGGATATGGAAGGAACAGAGCCACCATGTGGGATTCCAAGTTTGGTACCACTCACCCATTCAACAAGTATGTGCTGAATTTCTGTCTTGTGCCAGAGACCATTCCCATACTTGTGGCAACAAGTAGGGAATAAGACCAAAAAGAAAAGTTTTTCTTTTTTTTAACTTGAGTCCTTTAAAAAAATTGAACTAGGAGAACTACCCTCACCTCTGATTTTTCTCACCTTGCCCTCCAAAGATACCATACACACACACACACACACAGAGAGATTTACACTGATGGAGAAAAAAGGCAGAACTAAAGGATAATGAAAAGGGCAGTGTTTTGAATGGATAACCTTTATCGAGTGCTTACCATGGTCTGGGCACAATGCTTCAGATGAATTTCTTGTCAATGAGTCTCAACAGTTCTATAAGCAACTATTTTTTAAAACTGAGATGAAATGTTATTCCTTAAAAAACTTAAAAAGTATATATTTTCAAATTGAAGTGTAGTTGATTTACAATGTTGTGTTAGTTTCTGGTATACAGCAAAGTGATTCAGATACACACATACATACACTATACCTGGGGTGGGATTAATCCAAAACAGTGGCTCTTGGTGGGGGCAGTCTTACCCTCCGCCTCCCTGCCAAGAGAGTAGGCGATATCTGGAGACATATGTGGTTGTCACAAAGTGCATGTGTTGTCTGTGTGTGTTACTGGCTTCTAGTGGATAGAGGCCAGGGATGTTGTTAAACATCCCATAATGCTCGGGGTAACTCCCACAACAAAGAATTATCCAACCCGAATGGCAACGGCTGGATAAGAAACCCTGGCATAAAAGTATTTTAAATTACTTGCTAGCTCAATTGCTTATTTTACTTTCCAAAACTTCTCTGTAAAAAGCCACATGATTCTGTGGCTTCACGTACCCCTTGAACATCACAACTCTGAAAGTCCAATTGAGATTTTGGAACCCCAAATTGTGTGCCAGTGACCACATTTTCAAACATCCTCCTGAGACCTTAAGGTCAGGAACCTTTTCATCACTTACCTTCTCTGACCGGAGGGTGAACAACAGGTAAAGTTTCCCATCTTTAGGCAACAATGGTAAAAGGATCGAACATCTGTTAGATGAACAGTGAGAATACTCGGTCCCAAAGTCATGCTTTTTTAAGCGGGCCTTAGCGTCATCTATCAAGCTGTTTCTAAAATGGAAACAAACCACAGTTTAGTAACAAGAGTTATGATAAAAAGCTCCTAAACTGGATGATGTTTCTGCTTTGATATATGTCCTGGTATTTAGCATTTCTAGTCTCAGTGTACTTTTTAATAATACGACAGCAATAATAATACCCAAATCATGTGACTTTTGATAAGATAAAATGAGGCAAAAATTACTAAGAACCCAGTTTAATACCTGAGTTCACTTTAAAATCTAAATTAATTTTGAATGATGGTAAAATATTCTTTCAATGATGCAATAGTTTCAGTGTTGAAACCCACAGTAATATTCAGGAAGACAGATTTGCAGAGCAAGTTCATTGTTACAGAGGTTACACCATTGTAAGGTTAAAGGCTTTCTCTTAACCTGGCCCTTATGTCACATTATCAAACCCTTGACTTCAAATACCTTATAACAGTGGTTCCCAAACTTATGCAGTGACAGAATCACCCACAGGGCATGTTACAACATAGACTGCTGGGTCCACCTGTGACTTACTAAAATGCAAGAATTTAGACTTTAACCACACATTGTTCTCTGAATCCATAACTATGGGTTAAGGCAGTTTTGCGTAAGGCAAGAGCAGGTGTTTAAGTGAGCCAGACTGGTTTCAAAGTGTTAGGACTGACTTCTCTAAGCCCCCCTTTCCTGATGTGTGACATGTTGAGGATGTTTGTAAGGATTAAATGATACAGTTCTGTGGCTGCCATTTAAATGTCTCAGTCCTTAGATGCATAATTGCTTGCCAGATGTCTGCTATTTCTTGCCTCTTTCTAGGAGGTAGGATGCTCAATAATGTAGTTAGGAAACTGCTGTGGGTGTTGAAAATGCCCAAATGGCCTGAAAAGAGTCACAGGAATGCTGGCACTGGAGGGGACTCCAGAGCACATGCTAGTGCACATAGGCCGGTGCTCAGAAAAGGAAACTGGAATTTCCGACCAGGAATGTGAGGGACTGCTTAAAAGTGTGGCGCCCAGAACTGACCAGAGGGACCAGCAGAAGCAATAGTCTGCAAAACCGTCCGCATAAGGAGCTGGTGCTTGGAGTAATCGCCAGGTAAACACCGACATTAGCAGCCACACCCATTCTGAGCATGGACTCATCTCACCTTCTTTCCATGCTTTTCTCGTTAAGGTGAAAACACGATCACGTTCCAGGCTCAGAAAGTTTGCGTAACTGAGGCTGGAAGTAGCCCTGGGACCTTGAACCGGGCGCTGCCCGGAGCGTGCTCGCTATCCGACGGCTGAGGCTCGGCGAGCGAAAGAGGGAAGCCCTCGGGGGCTGTGCGCCTCCCAAGTGTGCAAACCTGGCTCTGTCTTTGGCGGGGGAAGGCGCGAAGGCCCCGGGGACCTTGCGAGCTGCCAAATGGAGTGAGCGTCGGGAGCGTGGGCCTCCGGAAGGCGGGCAGGTAGCCAGAACAACAAGTAGCCAGAAGGCCCCGGCCACCCCATGGCCCGCAACCTGTCCGGCCGCGCAGTGATCAAGGCCGCGTCAGGCCCGGCTCGGGGTGCCAGGGGTCGGGGACGCCTTACCCGACTGGTTCCTGGGGAGGGCCGGGTCGCGACATCGTCCCGGGGAAAGTTTGCTTCCTGACAGCAACGCCTTCCAGGGAACTCTGCCGGACGGGCCTGCGCAAAGCAGCTCCGGGCCTGGGGCGGGGAGAGAGGCGGGGCCCAGGGCTGGGGGCGGGGCCTGGCTTAGGACGCAGGCGGGACCGAGAGCCGCAGGCTGAAGATAGGGGCGGAGCGGGGCTAGTGGGGTGGGGCGAGGTGTGGGGCGGGGCTAGTAGGGCTTAAGGCCCCGCCTTCCTGGTCGCGCAGAGCTTCTTCCTGCTTTCCCTCAAAGGCTAAAGGAAGAATTCTGAAATTGACAATTGTTGAAAAAGGGGAAAGGGGGAGAATGCAGTGCTGGTGACGAGAGAATTCTAACATTTCGTACTCACCGTTGCTAGGAGGTCTAGTTGGCTCAATTTTTTGAACAGCAGTCCACACATGTTTACCCAGCACCTACTTTGTGCTGGATGCAGCCCACGACGGTGAGTGAACAGGCGACACGGGGCTTACAGTCAAATAGGAGTGAGGGAGACAGAACTCAGACCATTACCTAGATGAAACCCTTAGTCCCTGGGAAGCATGTGAGGGAGAAGCAAATCAGAGGAGGCTTCCCAGACAGACAGGTATCCGAGCTGACCTAGAAAACTGCTGTTCCTGAAGTGTGGTCCTGGGAGAAGCCACAACCGTCCACATCAGCAGCATCTGTGTGCTGTTAAAAACAGGTAGACTCTTGGGTCCCATCTAGGAGATGCTGGATCAGAAGCTGGGGGTAGAGCACAGTGAGCTGTATTGTAAGGGAGTTCTATTGCTCTGAGAGGGAGAAGGGCAGGGGGAGAGTTTCAGGAAAAAGGACGAACTTGTGCAAAGATCCCAGAAGTAACTGAAGAAGACCAGTGAGAGGGACTCTGGTTTGAGCTGACATTCAAGAGATACTTCAGAGACTGAAGGCTAAGGCTGACTTCTCCATCCTGCACGGGAGGTGCAATGCCCAGGGCCCCTCATAATTTCACGATTCCGTGAAAAATGTTTTAATTTTCATTTCTTTCTTTTCTTTTTTTGCCACCTTGAATGGCCTATGCAGTGAAAGCACCAAGTCCTAACTACTGGATTGCCAGGGAATTCCTCAACTTTAATTTCTTTCAAAAGAAGAAAATGAATATAATAAGAAGCAGTGTATAATAATGAATTCTGCTTGGGTTATATTCATCTTTAGCCAATGCAGCCCTAAAATAATATTCATTTTATTATTTAATGGAAAAAGGTCCATAAAACCAAAATTACCTAGGACCCATGAAAATTACAGTGTGGCCCTGGGTCGTGGGAGAGTTTGGCAACAGTTTCCAAGACCACTGAGCTCACCTGTTCACCTTGCCAGTTTGCCAAGGCTGGGAAAGCCCAAACCAAAAGCTTGATGGCATCCTAAGAATAGTGATGATAGTTGTTCTCTTAAATGTTAGTGTACTTGGTCCTCTGAGCAACCCCATGAAGTAAGGTTATTTCCATAGAGGTATTGTCATCCTCACTCTCCAGATCAAGAAATTTAAAAGTGTCTTGCTTTGGGAACTTCCCTAGAGGTCCAGTGGTTAAGACTGGATGCTTCCCATGCAGGAGGCGTGGGTTCCATTCCTGGGCAGGGAACTAAACCCATATGCTATGGGCATGCGAAAACAGAAACAATATGTTGCTTAAGTTCACACAGCTAGGGTTTAAGGTTAGATCATTCTGACCTCTGAGTTCATTTATTTTGATGCAACTTCTCGCAAGCAACTGGCGTATGAATTATGTGGATCTGATTGGCAGTGAGACAGAGATGAATCGACATATGCATTGCAGAGATACTTTGTGCCAGGCACGTCTAAAGGGCAGCTCTTTGAACCCCCAAGGCCTTGTAGTCTGCTGGGGATGATAATGAATGCACAGTGTGCTCTAGCTCTGTAAAAAGAGAATGAAAATGGAGTTGGGGGCTGGAGATTAATGTTGGAGCATTCTATTTTCTCTCCTTTCACCCATCCTTTGGTTGAATCCTCCTTTTGAAGATGAACAAACCAAGGCTCAGAGTGGGTCAGTGCCTTGCCCACAGTCACACAGCAGGGAGCTGGCACTCAAGGAGGTTTTGAGGGCCAGGTGGGATTTCAAGAGGCCAAAGTGGGGGCAGTGGCATTCCACACAGCTGGAACAGCAGAAACCAAAGCTTGAGTGAAGAGTTTCAGAGAGTCAAGGAGTGCAGCATGGCTGGAACAAAAAGGGCATCTTGCAGAGTGGAGCCCTACGAACAGAGGATAAGGCTTTAGAAAACACAGCAAGATGGAGGTTGAACTTCTTTCTGAAGGAAAAGGAATGAACAGGTCTGGGTTTTCAGGAAGATCTCTGGGGAATCAGGGTGGGAGATGGATTAGAAGTGAGAAATTGGGGGGCAACAGGAGGTGGGAACTCTTCTAAAACTCCGTATTGAAAGAACCAGGAAAAAAAAAAATGCTTTAAACCTTCTGAAAAATACCTGTCCATTCTCTGACATCAGAATGGACGGGGTCTGGATTGTCTTCATGTGAAAAGCAGCATCCTGAGATGCTTTGCTGTGTACCAAGGCTAAATGCAGGGCATCTGCTTTCAATCAGAAATACTGCTGGAAAAACACTTAGCTTTTATGGCTTTTGTAATGCTGGAAGCCATAGCACAGGAAGCATCACAAGGTAAAAATGCATCACGCTCTCTCTCTCTCTCGCGCGCGCTATATATATATATATATATATATATACACACACACATATATATATATATATATATATATATCTGCAGAACAATACAGGATTCAAGGTTAATGGGCAGTGTCTTCCAGGGAAAATAACTTGTCTCTGTAGCTTTTGCACACAGATTTGTTGGTAATGACATAAATTCTGGAAAATGTGTTGAAGAAAAACAAAGCTATAAAAAGGTTCAGGCCAGCCTGCAAAGCCAACACCTCTATGTGCATTTCAGTCAAAGAGGCACATCCCAAGGGCCAGGGTGGACCTTATCTGCAGCCTACCCACCTGGAAACTTAATTTGAGCAGCACCATAAGACCAGGTCTGCATGGTGCAGAGATCAAGAAAATACCAACCAGCTTTTGGAGCAAAGGATGTCTGGGGAAAAAGACCTACAATAAACAATTAGCTTTAATTCCAGAAAAGTGCTCTAATCCAGGAGGGTGGGGGCAGAGTACTCTGGAGAGTGAGGAGCGGTGGGGAAGGGATTAATTCTGCCTGGGAGCAGGCAGTGGGCTCCAGGTAGAATGTGGAGGGAAGGTAAGATAATAGGAAACACTAAGTACTTAGCGTTGTTTCCCTAGGAAATAAAGCTCAAGTGTAGTGGGAATACCTAATAACGTACTTTCATGGCCTTGAGAAATTTCACAGAAATAGCACCTGGAAAAACAGCATCATATATTAAGAAACTGTGTTCTTCTTCAGAATAATCTCCTTGTTACAAACCTCAAGGCCAGACCCAGAAGGGAATATGACTGGGATCATGAAAGCGTGGACCTTGGAACACCGGGTCTGTGTCAGGCATGAACACTGCCTATGCACTTGCTAACTGTTCCCGAGACTAGCCCAGAAGAGACCGGTCTGGGGTAAAAGCAAGATCTGGACTATGTTGGTGTAGTGTCCTGAGAAAGATAAGATCAAAGAAAGTCTTGCAGTCTGCAATTAGGAATAAAAGCTGGACTCTGAGTGGACGCTGCGCCTCAGTCCAGTAGAGGCTGCAGCTCCTCTGACCCACTGCACCAGATTTCGTGTTCTGTCTTCATTCTCGTTGCTCACTCCCAGACCAATAGGGTAAGATTCAAGAAATGTGAGTTTCCTCTGCTCCTTCCTCAGTTTGAGGAGGGTCTCTAAACTCCTGGTTTAAACTTCTGGTAAACTTCCTGCTGGGAAGTGTCAGAGCGGGGCTTTCGGGTTTGTTCTCACGTATCTGTCAGGGGATGATGGTTACAACTGCTGCGCTGGGCCCTGCAGACCGTCTCCATTACCTCCCTCCACCTCCCACCCCCTCCCCAGCAAATCAGAGAGAGTTAAGGAGGTACAGACTTCCCCTTTCTAACAGAGGAAGATGTATTTATTTATTTTTGGCTGCACCAGGTCTTCGTTGCTGAGTATGGGCTTTCTCTAGTTGGGGTGCGAGGCCTTCTTATTGTGCTGGCTTCTCTTGTTGTGGAACATGGGCTCTAGACACGTGGGCTTCAGCAGTTGCAGCCTGTGGGCTTAGTTGCCCTGCAGCATGTGAAATCTTCCCAGACCAGGGATCGAACACATGTCCCCTGCTTTGGCAGGCAGATTCTTAACCACTGGACCACCAGGGAAGTCCTAGTGGAGGAAGTGGACAGCATTCTTTGAAGATTAGGTTGAAACAGAAATTCCTTTTTGAATGGGTCAGGGGCCCTCAGTCTCAAAAATTACCCGGGGGCAAGGATGCTGCATGGACATCTAAGTGCCCTGAATCCCACCCCACAGGTACTTATCTCAGGATGGAAATTCATCTAAGAACATGCATTTCTGAGCAAGCTTCTAGGTGATTCTGATAGAGCAGTGAAGGCACTAGTTTAAGTGCTCCCAAGGGAGATGACATGTTTGATGCTGAACGGATTAAAGTCACCACCTTCTAACTCTCGGTGATGTAGCAGCCCTAGACGGAAGGCAGATGGGGGCCACCCAGTGCCAGGAGCCATCATTCCTGGTAGCAATGGGACAATTTTCCTTTAAGGGCTTGGGAACTGGCAACTCAGGCAGGTCCATCTCAGCAGAGACTCCAGGGCAGTTGAGCAGATTGTTCTGTACAAAGTTGGCTGGGGTGGACGGATCCCTACTTGATGTGGTTCTTGCATTTTGGTAAAAGATCCATTTAAAAAAAAAAGGTAAGACTCTTTGTGACCCTATGGACTTTTGCCCACCAGGCTCCTCTGTCCATGGAATCCTTAGGCAAGAATACTGGAGTGGGCTGCCATTTCCTTTTCCAGGGGATCTTCCCGACCCAAGTATTGAACCTGGGTCTCCTGCATTGCAGGCAGATTCTTTGCCATCTGAGCCACCAAGGAAGCCCCATTAAAGGGAAAGAGTTTGTGAATTTGGTTCAGCATGTTTTCAAGGCTGACTGCCCATTCTTGGGCTCGGCATCAAGTTGGATGTTGGAGATACAGGGACACCTGACAGTTGGTCCTCATTGTTGAGAATTCTGATGTCAAATATGGCAGCAAGTAATTTTGGTCTGCACAGAAATCTTCTGGGGGTAATTGAACATGTAGATTCTTGGGCTACTGCCTCATTTGCAAGGCAAATACATCTGCATTTGTGACCAGACCCTTGGGTGATTCTGATACAAGTCTAAACTTTGAAAGGGGGAGAAATGGAACTTGAATATGGAAAAAATAAAAGAGCAAAAATCAATCAGGCCCAGGAAGTCTGGATAGACACTGGAGCCAAGAAGTCAGTGACCTGAGACAGTCGTTTATTTTTCTGGCAGCAGGTGTGGACTGGGAACAAAAGATTAGATAGGGATTATTGGAAAAAATTCTTCTAGAACGGCCCCAGACTACAAAAGTGTAAATCGCTGGGAATTTATTTCCCAGTACTGCCAATGTGATTTTTCAAAGTAATTCATGATGCTTTTTCATTCATGTTTAATTTTCATTGTGTAATAACAATAAAACAGATATACACTTGCATATTAAGATGCCTTAAATCTTTGAGTTTCTTTGATCCAGGTCTGCCAAAAACTGACAATAACTGATGAGCGCACATCTTTCACAGATTTTTCTACTCTTGTCGGGTCTTATTTCTGTGCACCTTTAAAAATGAGATAAAGATTAGTTATATTTGATTCCTTAACTGTCATGTAATCTTTGTGTAATGGAACAATCAAATAGGTTTAATTGCCAGTAACAACTGTGCTGGGAAATTTGTAATCTAAATGGAGGCTCAGCCTAGGACGCACAGAATGGCATGACTGTGCAACACGATGAGCAGCAGTCTGGTCTCTATTAGCTTGTGAATTAGTTCGCAAATTGGCTTAAGGTTTTCCAGTGCATGTGGGAAGCTCAGCCTCAGTGGAAGAAACAGATTCTACTCTCCAGGGAATTCTGCAGAACTCCTCTGTGTCTTCACCTTGGCCTTGAGTCTGCCCACCAGGAACTCAGCATTCAACCCTGATTGAACCCCTTTGCTTGTACAGGTTGGTGAGAGGAGATGGAAACTTACATCCCTCCCCAGTCCAGACTCCACCACTCATCTAGCATGGGACCTCCTCCAACCCAGTCTTTCTGCCTCAGCAGAAAGCATGCTATCTGTGCTCTGCTCTCGGGGACTACACTCTGGCCTGCAGCCTCTCTTGGTGTATCTGGGATGATGAACACTCCAGGTGGACAAACTCTTTCAGAAGGATGCCATCCGTCTGCTGCTAGCCTCTGGTTCTATGTTGATCCTTTGGCCAGGTTGTCTTTTTTTAAAAAAATAGTTCTAAAAATTAGTTAATTAGTATATTTTTTGCTGGGTCGGGTTGCTGCTGCCCTGGCTTCTTCTCCAATTGTGGGGCTACTCTCTGGTTGTAGTGTGTGGGGTTTTCAGTGCCGGGGCCTCTCCTGCTGCAAAGCATGGACTCTACTAAACGAGGGCTTCAGCAGCTGCAGCACGTGGGCTCAGCAGTTGCGGCGTCCAGGCTCCAGAGCACAGGCTCAACAGTTGTGGTGCACAGGCTGAGTTGCTCTGTGGCCAGTGGGGTCCTCCAGGATCAGGGATCGAACTGTGTCTCCTCATTGACAAGAGGACTCTGCACCACTGAGCTACCAAGGAAGCCCCAGGCTGTCTCAAAAAGACCACACAGTAGTCTTATCAGGGCTGGAGGGCACCGGCCATGGTTTAAAGTCCTCAGGGGAAGCCAGAAAAGAACATGGGCTGTCACCGAGTAATTTCAAGGGTCTGATGGTGGAGGATTCTACCTGTAGCAGCCACTGTCCAGCAGGACGTCCTACAATGATGGAAGTGCTCTCTGTTGGTACTTTCTAACGCAGTGACGGCTAACCAGATGTGGGTACTGAACACTTGAAATGTGACTAATGTGACAGAACTAAATTTTACATTTTTGTTTTTAAAATATTCACTTATTTGGTTGTGCTGGGTCTTAGTTGTGGCATGAAGGATCTCTTATCTTCCTTGCGGTATGCACGACCTTTAGTAGTGGCATGTGGAATCTATTTCCCTGATCCAGGATCAAACCCAGGCTCCCTGTTTGGGAGCATGGAGTCTTAGCCACTGGACTACCAGGGAAGCCCCTACAGTTTATTTACTTTTAGATAATTTAAAGGGTCATATGTGGCTTGTGGCTACCATATTAGTACAGTCAAAGGGTTGTAATTTCTAAATTTCCTTCTGTCTTGCCGTCTTCTTAGAAACATCAGCTCATGTCCTCCACACAGGGTACCATATCTTCCTGGTTAAAAACTTGCTTTGAGAAAAATTCCTAGATGTTTTGTTTGTTTTGTTTTGTTTTTGCCCCCTAGGGTATTTTGAGGAGATGGAACTGAATGCCAGCATCATTATTTATTTTCTTTTACATAGAATGTAAGCTCACATTCCCCTTCATGGGCACCCATTCCTGTCCCACCACCTATCACATTAGTGAGGGCATCCAAACCGGCTTTTAGTTCTACAGGAGACAATAAGCTGTTAGCAACAAAGTGACTATTTATACTTACTCCATGGCATGAGTTGTGTTAATTTATATGTTGTAAACGACAAATAGATATCATACCACTCGTTAAAGAATTAATATTGTGGATGGGGAAATAAAGTATTTCCCAAAGTATGCTCCAAGCAACCTCAGACGGATGATGTGCGCTCTACGAAGGCACTGCGGCCACATTCATTCTGGGAAGTCTGTGTTGGGTCCTCCTCTTGCAGGTATGTAATCTATTTTTATACCTCTCAACTTTAATTGTGTAACAGCCAGCTTTTTTTTAGCGACAAAAGCAAGTTTACTTGGGAACAGCCAGAGGAATTGCCGTTTCAGCTATACAAAAATGGCGGATTGTAGGCAAATCCAGAAAACAAACAAGGAGAATTTGCTTTTATAGGGA
This sequence comes from Muntiacus reevesi, assembly GCF_963930625.1. Classification (NCBI taxonomy): domain Eukaryota; kingdom Metazoa; phylum Chordata; class Mammalia; order Artiodactyla; family Cervidae; genus Muntiacus; species Muntiacus reevesi. The sequence goes on along the minus strand of NC_089250.1, from coordinate 218,575,209 downwards.
AATGGGGTGGGGGCCATTGGGAAAGGCCTGTAAAAACCACAGAGTCCATTGGAGGAGATTGGGAGCCCAGTGTATGGAGGTTTCTCATTGGAGGAGATTGAAAGCCCAATGTATGAAGGTTTCTCATTGGTGAGGTTGCCCCAGCCTCTGATTAGCTGGGCTGTCAGGCCAAGAGACGTCTTCCTCTTCCTGCTGGACCGCAGAACAGGTGACAGCTCCCCGTGGGAGACGCAGATACTGTTTCGTCCTGCGTGGAGTCATTGGCTGTGCATGGCAGGGACATGGGACCTCCACCTTCGGGCCTGTCTTGACTCCAGTTTTACCGGAAGTTTCATTAATTCCACACACAGTGAAGTTTTCAAAATATTCAGCTGTAAAGAAATCTACTTCTCTTTGTTCAGCCCAACTTTTCTGTGATGTACTTGGCCATAGACTTCTTTTTGCCCCCGTGATACCCACTAACGTTGATTTGAACCAGTTTCCTGTGTTTTGTTGGTGAATGTAGCACCTTGAGTGGTGCTACATTAGAGTGATGGGTAAGGATATAGGGGAAGGATGAATGTTGCCCCTGAGGATAAAGGCCAACTTCACGGAGAAGCCTGCAGCTGCTCCCATTCTTTTAACCTACTTTGTTTTTCTTCAAGGCATTCATCACTGGATGATATAATTCATATTTAGTTTTCCTTAATTCTCTGGTCCCCCCACCCCCACCCTGCACCCCCTCCCCCCCCCCCCCCCCCACGATATCTAAGCTCCAGGAGAGAGGGAACACTGTATTAATATTTTTTCTTCACTGCTGTGGCTGCAGCACCTAGATCATCAATGCATGACTTTTGACTGAATTTGGAAAAAGAAGAAAACATTTCAACTAGGCTTTAAAGGTGAGGAAGGATTTTGAGGGGCTAGATGTTCATTCTGGAAGGAAGGAGAAGCACAGAAGAATAAAAGCACTTGAAGAGTTGTCAAGAAGCTGTCTTTGTTTGAAGCCAGAGTGCCATCTCCCAGGGGCAGGAAATAACACTGCAAGGATTCGTTGAGGCCAGTACGTAAATTGAGAGAGGGGTGGTGGTGGTAGTGGTGGTGGTGGCTGGCTCGCTTTATAGGAGAATTTTCTAAGAGGGGCAAGATATTGGAGGTACCTCACTATCTCCAGAGAGTGCTAGATTCTTTACTGGGGAAGAGACAATGTGGAGGGAGTGAGCCACTCTATTTTCTGGCATTCTGGCCAGTTTACTTGCCTACAAATAAATCCATTGATATATGTGTGTGGTGATATGCATACATGATATATACCTGGTGTTTGCTTTTATACATTTTTATAAAATTATGCATTTAAAGTGAACTTGTGCCAGTGTGTCTACATGGAAGCCAAATTCATAGCCTGAAACACGCAAGACCAGTGGCTCTCAATGGTTACCATCCTTATAAACTCGTCTCGGACGTTGAGGAGATGAGTCATCCTTCTGGGAAAAGGGCATCAGCTGTCAGCCTGTGTTTCCTTTTTGCTATCTCATTTAGAATACAGATGTGCTTTAGAGACAGGGACAAAAAGCAGAATACGTTTCTTTTCATGTTGTTTGTCTTTTTTCATAATTAAGAGCAATGGTTTGTTCCTCAAATAGATGCTGGGCCGCTAACTAGGCTAATTTGTACAGCCTCATGGGAAATGAGATTTTCATGGTTTTGACAATGTGAGTCTTCTTCTGACCTTGTGTAGGGATTAAAATGTACATCCCGTTTGCTTTAGGTAAGAACATACTCCCCACAGCATCCTCCTCAACCTTGACAGCCTGGGCTAGTTTTCCCTCCCTGACCCTCAGCCAAAGTCACCTGAGTTTTACGCTCCTTACATGCCCCACCACCTGCCCCGCCAACCTCTCCCTACCCCCCACCTCTCCCTACCCCCCCCACCCCCGTCGCCAACTGAGAGATGAGGTCAGTAGCAACACCTGGGTATCAACAGCAACCACTTAACATTTGAA